>NC_092637.1:57024021-57729646 GCF_039555335.1 Amphiura filiformis
GATCACGATGGGTAATCGCTTAAAAAATGTTTCTTCAATTGAATGTTCAAAATAAACAACATTTACTATAAAAGAACCAGTCGTCTCATGAAAATAACTTTCATCCACTAAACGCTTTGCATGCGTTGCCAAAAATATCAACACCAAAAAAAACACGTTAAATTTGGGCCACTAGCTTAGATTGCGTAGCTGGACTGATCGAGTAAGGACATTTACATCACCTTGATACACCAAATGTTGATTTCCGTTGAAGTATGTTGCTTTAGACTTTAAATATTTACAATTATGTATTTTCTGGATATCTGTGGACATGGTGGACAACTTCAAGCAACATTTTATGTCAAACACATTATTGTGACTCGCGTTACGCAAAAAAGAAAGTCCTTTATTAATATTCACCATTTCTCCACAAACAAATACTTGAAAATTGAAGTAAACAACTAGGTACTGGAACTTTACTCCAGAGGCAAATACTAACTACAAATATATCAGCAATTTTTAAAATGACCAATTAAGTGTGTGACTCGCGTTACGCTCAACTTGCCTGAAGTTACCAACCTTATTACACCACATTTCTCAACTTGGAATAAATAATCATGTAAATGTTACTATAATGATTATAATTTCAACCTGCTAGTGAATATTTAAAACCTATTATAAATATTTAGTTTACTAAGTGAAACAAGGCTGTAAAAAGACTAATTTTGAAAGATGAAAATCCCAGAATTTCACCCAAAATCCATTTTTCATACTTATTGTTATTCAAGTTGACTGAAAGACCACTTAAATGTCATTGCTGTGCTTACATTTGTCTTGTCAGGTGCAATTTGTTTGACAAATTCCACTTTAACAAGAAATTTCCCCGCCGTTAGGTTAAAGTTTAAGGTCTTTTTTTTAAATAATAAATACACAAACATCTCTGTTGTCCATCAAAAAATTTAAAAAAAAACGGACATGCATAATTTCTTTCTTATTCCAGTGTATACTTTTAAGTATGTTCAATGGTGCAAAGTCCTTGAAAGTAAGGTGCATATTGTTCTATTTTGAAAACACGCGTAGTCTTACGAAAAGTTTTAGTAAAAGCAAGCAGCCAGCTCATATTTTAAACCGGGTACGTCTAATTCGCATCGCATCTTTTAATTGCCAGACAGTATTTTGACAACATGTATTTGAAAAGATCGTCCTAAGATTATCCCACAGAATCGTACAGGAAAGAAAAATTGACACCTTGTTTGTTGAATTTGAAGTTTGTTTAAAATTTGACCTCAGTTGACCTTTAACCGGAAGTGACCCTCTAATTCATTAACCGAGCTCAAAATGTATGATAAATTATATAAGTCCGTAATCGTTGTGATGAGACGAGTAATTGACATGTCTCTTGACGACATTGGACAATTTTTCATTTTTGACCCCTCACGTGACCCCTATGGGGAGGGGCCTAAATGTAAAAAAATGTCAACATTTTTGTAAGCACCCAATAGCTTCAAACCACCTGTAACTCAATTTCGTCAAAAGTGGACTTACAGTCTTCATATGCATTATTTTTATTGCATTTAAAACCAACTATGTGATAAAACTATTTCGAGAATACTAACGTGTATTATCTCTTCAACCTATTGGAAATAAAACATTTTCTACTATGGGCCGGTTTTCTCTAGTAGCATAGGGACTGCAACCCTTGCGGAAATAAATTCGTTGCCACACCAGTACGTGCTGCTGTTACCGCATTAGCTTTGTATAATAATTGCAAAAATGCATGAACAACATTCAATTTTGACTCTCCCCTTCCCCACCCCCATCTTTTAATGTTGGGAGACTGAAATGTAGACATGATGACGATTTTGTCCAAATCAACATAGCAATAGGGGAGCGGGGAAGGATGTTGGCCAATTAACGCTCAGGTGCGGCAAACATTTTTCGCCAAAGTTGTGGGTCAATTCTAGTAAGACAACTATAAGAATTCAGGCAGTATTACTACGAAAATGTTGCAAGGAGTAGGGTTTTCATCTAAACGGATGAGTATCAATCACTCGTATACTCACACGTGCTTATTATACTTTCAATGTCACGATTTACGTAAATCTGCAATCCACGGGTACATGTAGAAATTAAAGATTCTCTCAAACAATGCGGAATTGATTAATTCATGTGTTTGAGAGGCACGTGACTGTCTAATTTGTTCATTATTAGACAAGAGAAGTTAATAAGGTCAAACCACCCATACGAAAATGCCAGCAATTAAAAATGTGTGCGACAGCATGCAGCACGCGAGCGGCAGTGTGCAGCACACATGCAGATGTGTGCAGCATGCATGTAAGGCCTGCTGGTAGCGTGTTCATGCGTGCGAACCAGCTGTGTGCATGCAGGCATCGCACGCTAATATCCACCGCGCACACAATTTGCTTGCAGAACCTGCGTGCAGACTACCAATCTGTACGCAAATTACGTGCAGACTAATTTGTGTGCGGACTGTAGGACTGCACGCAAATTGCGTGCATCTTGCATGCATCTTGCATGCTGCACGCATATTGCTGCACGCATGCAGGATTTTCAGATCACAAGCTGGATCGAATGCTGCAGCATGCAGGGTTTTTAGATCACAAAGTCAGAATGCTGCACGCATACAGGATTTCCAGAAGCAGCAAAGGTAAAATCCTGCATGCAAGCCATGCATGCAGTATTTAACTTTCAGACCAAGATTTTTTGGCAGACCAGGAGGGGGAAGGGCAAGCAATTTTTGGCAGGCCAACAGGGGAGGGGGGGGGGGCAAGCAATTCTTGGCAGGTCTGGAGGGGAGAGCAAGCAATTTCCTGTTTTGATAATTGGCATTTCAACTTTGGGCCAATGTTGGTATACCAAATGTTTCTGTTTCGATAGTTGGCATTGAAACATCGGGCCGATATGTTGGAATGCCATTCCTGTTTCGATAGTTGGCATTGCAGCATTGGGCCAATGTTGGAATGCCATTCCTGTTTCGAAAGTTGACATTGCAATATTGGGCCAATGTTGGAATTCCATTCCTGTTTCGATAGTAGGCATTGCATCATTGGGCCAACATTGGTATGCCACAACAGTTGGCACTGCAAAAAAATCAAAACAAAATTCAACATTTTTATAGTGAATGTTATCAATATTTACAGTAAATTTGATCAATATTCATAAAATGATGCACTTTGGCCAGTTTAGTCATCAACATATTGCTTATATTAACTTAAAACATTTCATCAAATGTGTACACCCCATTAGCTCAAATGGTAAAGCATCAGACTCCTATGCAGAAGGTCCCTGGTTCAAAATCAGGTAGGTAAAGTTAGATAAGTGACTTGTATAAAACTAAGCTAGGCAATTTTGGTTCATTGTAAAATAGATAAATGTAAGACTTAATGTAAGGACAGTATACACTGTTAGCAACTATTTTTTTTTCATGATTTTATCTCGCATTATATATATGGCCATTACGTGCTGTACGCATGCAGTGCACGCTAATGGATTTGCATGCTGCATGCAAACTGCGCACGCTCATGACCTGCACGCATTTTTGCTGCATGCATGCAGCAAGCATCTGCACGCTTCCCTGCATGCGTGCCTCGTTCCAAATTTACGCATCCGCACGCTACCTACTGCAAACATACTGCGGTGCATGCTGCATGCGTTCAAAAACTGTGTGCCATTTTCGTAAGGGCAATTACATGTTTTAGAAATCGATTGACTCTCCAAGCTCTGAGAGCTTGGAGGGCCGGTTATCTCAACACACACATGGGGTTAGCTTATGCGCAGAGGGAGTGAATTGTATGTCGGTAAATTTTCGGATTCACAGATATAACCATAGATTTTAATGAGACTCGTCTCAGAAAAACTAGACATGCTAGACATGCAGAATGAAACATTTTTACTAAGGTTGGTCTTAACCCTGAAAGCATGAAAACTTTTGTGCATCGTAACTAATGAATTGTTGATTTATAGTTTATAGGGGGGGGGGGTCATAAGAAAGAAATTCGTCAGTATTTTCATTTCTATTAATATTCAAAAACTAGATGTAAGGAATTCTAAGCCCAGGAATTACGTGCTAAGGTTGCCAATACATTCAAAAGCTCGCGCATCCCGCAGTGTAACATCTCCCGGGAGGAACGGTTAGCTTTAACAGAACTTAAAAATGATGACAGTATTCTGATTTTACCGGCTGACAAGGGTCGCAGTACAGTGCTGTTAGATCGTGACACGTACAAAGAAAAGGTGAATGCTCTGTTGAATGATGGTAAAATATACTCTCGCCTAGATAAAGACCCTACCCAACAGTACAAAACTGAGTTGAAAGGTATCCTGAAAGATCTTAAGGGTGAAAGTGCTATTGATCAATCGTTATATTATAAGCTTTCTCCCACTGCTTGTGACAAACCCAAGTTGTATGGTCTGCCTAAAATCCATAAAAAGGATGCCCCGCTTAGACCTATTGTGTCTAGCATCGGCTCAGTGACCAATGACATTGCTCGGTTTGTAGCGGACATTATTTCACCACTTGTCGGCAAGTCGGAACACCACGTTCAGAACACTCAAGATTCTGTGGATCTAGTCAAGGACTTGCATGTGGATGAGGATGAGTCGCTGGTTTCCTACGATGTTTCAGCTCTGTTTACCAGCATCCTGATTGATAGCGCTATAGTTGCCATCAAACGCGCTCTCGAGGAGGACGACACTTGGAAAAACCGGACTTATTTGAACATTGATCAAGTTCTCAAACTGCTTGAATTCTGCCTCTCCATAACTTACTTCGTGTTCGACGACCAATTTTACAAGCAATATCATGGCGCGGCAATGGGTTCAGCTTACTCGCCATTGGTTGCGAACCTATTCATGGAACGTTTTGAGAAGGAAGCTTTAAATTCCGCTCCTTGCCCACCGAAAATTTGGCTTCGTTACGTCGACGATACTTTCGTGGTGTTAAAGACTGATAAAATTCAGGAGTTTACTGATCACATCAACAACGTAGACACTGACATCAAATTCACCATCGAACCTGAGAATAATAAACAACTTCCGTTCTTAGATATTCTTATCACACGAAAGGAAGACGGTAACTTAAAGGTACAAGTATACCGCAAACCCACGCATACGGACCAGTATTTGCACTTTGAAAGCCACCATCCACTTCAACACAAATTTGGCGTGGTCAAAACACTGTTCCATAGAGCGGACAATATCGTCACCGAGAAGGAGGATCACGATCAGGAACTTTCGCATATAATGGGTGCGCTTTCCAGATGTGGATACAAGAACTGGACTTTTTCTAACGCTACTCAGAAAAAGAAACCAAAAACAAACAGCACTGCAGTCACATCTGACTCTGGCTTTAAAAGAAAGACGCTTCTGCCGTATGTGAAAAGAGTTTCAGCGAAACTCAAGCGCATTTTTGGCACCTACAGCGTTCAGACTGCTTTAAACCGCTCAGTACTCTCCGTCAACTGCTTGTTGCTCCGAAGGACAAGTCCAAGATTGTAGATCAATCAGGTGTGGTGTACCGTATTCCGTGTTCGGACTGTGAGAGTGTGTACATCGGTGAGACGGCACGGGCTTTGGGTGATCGTCTGAAAGAACACACGTCACAAAGCAAAAGTGCAGTCAAGAGTTCTGCTGTCGCAGAACATCTTAAGAACACAGGTCACAAATTGAACTCTCCCAATATCAAGATTGTTAAGAAGGAAAGCAAGTTCCTAAATCGCATTTTTGGCACCTACAACGTTCAGACTGCTTTAAGCCGCTCAGTACTCTCCGTCAACAGCTTGTTGCTCCGAAGGACAAGTCCAAGCCATCAGACAGGAAAAACAAGTCAAGCTCAACAGAGACGGGGGCCGGGATCTTCCGAGAATTTACGACTGTCTTCTAGAAACACCAAAATCATCCCAGTGTGAAGAAGACAGTCAGCCAGTCATTACTGTCTGAGGATGGTAACAGTTAGTTACCGAAAATATTAGCAGGTAAATATTTATTTATTTGCCTTCAGTTTCCGTTGAAAGTTTTAAAATTTTCTTGGTTAGATATAAGTACCTAGAACAAATTTTTGACATTATTTTTCTTTACATTTTGCCCAACTTCACACACAATAATTGTTCCCGATGCAAGTCCATGTTGAACCCCGGTACCCAAATTAATCTTCAAAACTGACAAGTCAAAAACGTCATACCAATTTTGAGTACAATATTTTATTATTAACCCCATGAGAACTACCTGCCGATTGGCCAAAAAGAAGTTTTCATAATCAATTGGCCTAATCAGCAACATTGTTAGAATAATTTCACCATGCAAACAAATTGGGGCAAATTATTTGCAAAGCTCCATTCTGATTGGTAATTAAAGGGAAAATATCGTGTAATTGACCAATCAGAGGCAATGTTAGATTGGTAGAGTGCTCAGTGGGTTATACTAGTTTTCCGTTGTAATGGCGCGCCAATCACAACTAATCGGCTCTACAACTCCATAGACGGATGGGCCCAAATGAACAATTATCGTGGGATTGGGGGCAGCTGCACCACTTCTCTGGTGTATCAGGAGGGACAGAACCTTACCAGAAACAGAGTAAATCCTGAAGAAATATTTAGATATTGTGTACAAACAGTAATTGTTTTTATAGGGTAATAAAAAAAAGTAAAATAGAAGTATTATCAAAGACAGAGATAAAAAGATTTTATCGCGTCATGTGTCAATCAAACTCAAACACGGGTTGTTTACAAGTGTCGTGATGATGACTTGCTGAACGCGGCGGTAAAAAGCGGGCGCCTTATTGTTAATTTTGCACCTTCAAACATGCAAACCATCTCAAAAGTTAGGTCGCGAAGGCGCCATGTCAACAATGCCTAGAAAAGCTGCTTTTTGCCTTGTAAAAGTACGTAATTTTTCGCCATTTGCTGCTATTCCTTTTCTCCGATCGGTACCAGATAAATCGGCCTTCCTTTTACGCGCTATTAACATGTGTAAACCAATCAAGGATCATAATTATTGTGACATCAGACGCGATAAATTCTTTTTATCTCTGTCTTTGATAATAGCATTAAGTACTCGTATTACGTCATTCATAAGATTAATAAGCAAATAAAACATGGCACCAATATGAGCCAAAAGTGTCTTATTTGTATTAGTGTAGTTATTTAAACTCCATTTAACAACAATGGTTTCAAATTTGACCTTTAGTTGTGGAGTATGAGTACCTGCAAAAGTCATTCTTTGTATATACTAATATTTTGGGGTTTAAGAACTGTGTAAAGTCAGATGAGAGTAGTTAAAATCCTAGAGCCTTCTCATAATTTTACCTTTTCAAAATCAGACCAATATTAATGTAAATTTGAGACACTTATGAAATAAATCAATAAAACTGATTTTTTATACTTTACTTTACTTTACTTTACTTTACTTTACTTTACTTTACTTTACTTTACTTTACTTTACTTTACTTTACTTTACTTTACTTTACGTTCAAATCACAGACCCTAGTTCAAATACGAGCATAAAAATACAAATATGAGGCTTAGATCACAAAGAATAATAATCAATCTGAAAACTATTACATATTTTTTATTTTTTATTTATTTTTTTATTTATAACATTCGGCCGAAGCCAGGCTAATCCCAATAGTGTTCAGAGGCTACTAAATTTAAGGGACGCCATCCGGATATGACGGGACAGGGATATGGGAAGAGGTCCGATTTTAGATGCAGGAGGAAAACCGGAGCACCCGGAGAAAAACCTGCGAGATCGAGCATGGATCGGCAACCAAACTCACATGTGGCGCCGCGGGGAATTGAACCCGGGCCACAGTGGTGAGAAGCGAGTGAAAAGACCACTACACTAACCCGCCCTTGTAATCCATTGTAAGTCTTTGTAAAATTTTCCTGACCTGGATTGTATCAAAGAATGTTTTACAACTGTTGTATGGCACACGAATTCAGCATAGGAAAGGTTCAGGAAGTACTTAATTACACGTATTAGCAATTGCCCCCATTATTGTTAACTTATTGCGACGAGACTAATTGAGACACACCTGATACTAGTAATTCTTTGATTATTTGGGCATAAATAAAAATACGACGCTCAGATAACAATGAAGTTCGATCAATAACAGACGTAAAAGCCTTTGTCAAATCCATCGTAAGTCTTTGTCAAATCTTTCGTAAGTCTTTGTCAAATCCATCGTAAGTCTTTGTCATATCCATCGTAAGTCTTTGTCAAATCCATCGTAAGTCTTTGTCAAATCCATCGTAAGTCTTTGTCAAATCCATCGTAAGTCTTTGTCAAATCCATCGTAAGTCTTTGTCAAATCCATCGTAAGTCTTTCAACTGACCTTGTTGTATGGTACACGAATGCAGCATAGGAGGGGTTCAGGAAATAATTCATTGCACGTATGAGCAATTGCTACCATTATTGATAACTTATTGCCCTGACACATGCATGTACCTCATTTCATTTGTCGATTTAAAACAATTTACATGTACCATTTCTATATATATTATCAAGAATTAGAGTGAAGCTATTAGAATAGTTGATTTCAATGTATCTACTGTTCAAACATTCATTTCATTAAAGCAGGTCGGATGGCGGAGCCATATTTTTCCAGTTTTACTCATTTAACTAAACACCTGCAGCGTACTTGTTAATTAATACAATGATCTTATAGGAAATTAGTAAATGAAACCAGTAATCGTATTTATATTTGGAAAGAAAAAGAGCAAGGTACACCGACTTGACGTGGGGAAACAAGTAAAATACAGACTAGACAGTACGCAGAGGGGATGTTAAAACAGCAAATGAAGGCATTAGAAGTAGGTAAAGTTCTCGATAGGCAAAAATTACATGTTCAAAAGCCAACAGAAGTGCTAAACCTGCAAAAACAACAAGGATCAATGGGAATACAAAAGTACACTAGAACAAGTGATTAAAATCATTGTGCACATAAACAGACACGATAAACCAAACAACAAATGTAGGCACAAAAACGGGCAAAGTTCGGAGCCCACTGAAGTGTCAGGAAAACAGTACAAAAGTACACTGAAAGTGATGATAATCACTGTGCACATAGCAGACAAACAAACCCAAAAACCAATGACGTTTCGAGCAGATTAACTATTCTTCTTCAGGGACAGACAACAAAATATATAAGCAAACAAAAAAAAGCTACATGCTGTAGTTTAAAAACAAATTCAAGTCAAAAACTGAAGGCAAGTTTAAATTTTCCTTTTGTCCTGTGGTTCTTGAATCAGGGCCAAAAACATACTAAAGCGAGCGTTTTGAGTGATTCATCCACTCCCATAAGAAATCATGGACGTCGGGCAGAAATGACACCCATTATTTATACCTCTTTTGAATGTCATCTTTACTTGTCTTAATATTTGAGCGGCAAACCCCGCCAGGTCACCATCCGCACCATTTAATAAATTAACACTGGATTGTTTGGATTACATATATTTTATTATGTTTAAACTGATCCAGCAGTTATTTTAATTAAATTATATCATTTTTAAGGAGAGCACAGTTGATAGGGATATAATAAAGACATAGTAAGGGTTTGACGTTCATATAAATGTTACACATAATAATTAAACAATTTTGACGCGCCTTTAATATACATTCAAACCTTTAAAATGCATGGTTGTTTTTATAAACTATATACATCAAAATGATATTATGTTAGTGTCTGGATACATATTGATTTGCAAACAAAACATAATACTGATGTTTGACTATATATATAAATATGAAGTCAATGTTCTTTACAAATCTCAAGGTTAAAATGTAATGTTGAAAATAAATGTTCTCCGTAACGTAGGAGTACTAAAATAACCTTGATGTTCATTATCACTTTATGTGAATTTTCCTTCCAAGATAGACTTCGAATAATTAACAGAATCAATAGCTACGCCACGAATGAGCCGATAAGTCGGCCTCCAGTCAATTTTGTTTTATTTTGTGTTTAGAAAATATATATTATAAGCTTTCAAATACATCATTTGACCCCAAACGATATCCAGAAACGGAGTTATGGTTTGTTTAAATTTGCTCCTTCAGCAAAAGTGTACTTAATTTCGGTGCTACAAATGTCTCTTTTTCCAATTTGCTGGTGATAAATATCAAACAGTAATAATTGGCGGTCACTTCACTTCGGACTACCACTTACAGTGCAGACCGCTTCCTGCATGTGCGGGACTATGAGCAGCTCATAATATTTTTATTAGTACCAAATACTCATAATTTGAAGTAACATCAACTCTTGAATGTTATTCCTGCATACTTCATCCATCCATAGGACATTCTGGAGAAGTTATATAAACATTCAACATCAGTCACATTATTTCTGAGTTCAATGCCACTTGTTCGTTATGATTTTGAGAACTGCTCTGTCATGAAATGACAAAGTGGACAAAATGCGGGTAAAGACCAAAACATCTTTGACAAGAAAGTCATACGTCGGACCACCATTGGCAGTGCAGACCGCTTCCTGCATGAGCAGTTTTATGAGCTGCTCATAATATTTTTATTAGTACAAAATACGCTAATTTGAAGTAACATCAACTTCTGAAAGTTATTCCTGCATAAATCGTCCGTTCATCCATCTTAATAGGACATTCTGGAGAAGTTATAAAAACATCCAACATCAGTCACAATGCCATTTGTTCGTTATGATTTTTAGAACTACACTGTCATTAAATGAAAAAGAGGACAAAGTGCGGGTAAATAGAGGCACCGACTTGTATCAACTGTGTGCTAAGCTCAGATATGTCTGAAGTGATTGAATGATGACATCAATTGAATGGTGTCTGCTGAAGAAATGAACTGCTTCAAATAAGATATGATTATCTGTGAGAAATTTAATAAAATTTCAAATTTCAGCGCATTTTTACCCAGTTGTATACCAATCCTGACGAGTTTGTTGATTATTGTCAACAAATGAAAGTTTTTCATTTTAGGCCTCTGATACGTGTGTCAGGAAGTATATACTAGTATATTAATCATAAATGTATACAATAGAATACAGATAATTTCAAAAATATGTATCTGTAATACTTGGTGGTGGTGACATTTGTATGTTCTATCCTGTTCCTAAAAGAGACTTCATTCCTTGTGAAGACATTTTCAACAATGAAATATATACCCCGTCTTTTGGTGTTCACAAAATAGTGATAGCAATGTTTGGGTTTTTTTTCGTGGCCGTTAAAATGGAACGACTGAAGAATTGCGATGTCCATTGAGTAATATCATTGGACTGAGATTCTACAAAATTATTAACTTTTGTATTGCTCTAAAGCATTATTATATGAGTTATCATGATTGGACATGCTTGATGTGGATTTTAGGCTGTTTGTGCTGTTTTTACACTTTAATTAGACCTAAGATGTTCCAAGTTGGTGCAGTAACCAATTAATCGTTCGAGTTGAAGTAAATCAGAGGAAAACAAATCAATGGAGTTGGCGAAGAAGTCGAAGTAAATTTGCCAACTTTATTTTGCAAACTCTCTTGTGTATTACCCGTGTTTCGGGTGCTAACTGTCCTCTATGAGGACACTTAACAACACTTATTTTAGGATGGAAATTGCCTAATTTGTTTTAAAAATGTGTTTATTAGAGAACGTAAACAAAATTCAACTATATTTCATTGCAGGGATAGAGCAAAATTATTTTGAGCCCGTGTTTTTCCTCAACAGTTCGCTAATAATTTGACTCACCCTGTAGATTGTGAGTCCGTTTTTTTCGCACACTCCTCAGCAGTTCGCTAATTGACATACGGATTCCGCTCACTGTGTACGTGATACATAATGAATGTAAAATTAATTGTATTGTATATATTTTTCAATTAATTTTATATTGTTTGTTGCAACCACCTGTTGCTGTTTTTGCTGATTTGAATGTTCAATTAATGTTTTAGCATATCCTTTGTTTAGCACAGGGTCCACCATGACGTGGTTCTAATACTTCTAATAGAGTAAATGGAAAAAAGAAAAGAAAAAACTTTTTGAGACTATAACACGTGGCCCGGGCACGTGGCCTTGGGCGTAAACCAACGCACACAGCCAACTAAGTCTTTTATAATAGTATACATTCATCACCATCATCATCAGTCGTCCGTGGACGCAATGGAGGAAGCATCAGAAGTATGCTGGGTCCAAAATCTTCTGTCTTTCATCAGTTGTTGAATCTCTGATGGTTGTAGGCCAATATCACTCTTGATGGTGTCTGAGTATAAATTACTCTGCGTAGAACAATAAACCATCAGTTATAACACTATATTTCAAGACAGGCAAATATGGCGTGGAGTGTTAATGTCATTCTATTCCTGCTACAGTTGGTCGTGATCTCGGAGGCTAAAGGAATGCACCGTAAGTAGCAATTTTAAAAACTTTCTTAATTATTTTTAAGGATTTCGCGAATTTACAGTATTTCAGAAAAAATATAAACCAGGGATATGAAACCCTTTTACTGTACTATTTGCTGTAATAAGTAGCTGGTCGAATCCAACCAAAAGTGTCCACGGGCCAAAAATAAAAATCCGAAATAAAAATGTCTCCACAATGTTTTCCTTTTGCCCATTGATTGATGACATATTGGCCTTATAGGAACCAAAAGTGCCATTACTAATCTTGAAAAATAAATCCAGGACGTGTGATAGTAAATGTGATATCAAAACCCAATGTTACCTACGAATACCACTAGGATGCTTTCATTATCGCAATACTAATCAACCTAAAACAAATGGAATATTCCCATTAACGCTTTTTTCGTGTAAAGTAGACCACAGGGTGTCAGGAAAATGCTAGCTCAACCAGAAAATATTTGTTTTTATTTTTATAACGCGATCAATATGATTTTAGTCAATTTATGCTAGTTTATTTTTGAAAACGAAGTTTAGGTCAGTTTCTGTATTTTATTTATCAAATGAGTATGAATCAATTTACACATTGTATAAGAACGAGTAGGATATATGTTTTCAAGAATACTAGGAATTATACGCATACACCTAACGCTTTATACAATGAAAAGGTGAAGAAACCCGGGTATTCGTAGGTAACATGAGCGATTTAACAATATCTATATTGAGTTTAGAGGTTTAAATGTTGCTATTATGGTAATGAATTAATAAAATGGTAGTTTTTAGATCTCTTTCAGATGGTACGTCCAAATGAGTAAATGCTATTACCTTAGATCAAAAAAATGTTGATGCTTTTAGCAAGATTTTGACCACTTCATTTTGATATACAAGTAGTTAATCAGCAATTTTACATAATAAATAATTGTTGAATGAATCCGTATATGGGTAATAATAGTGTCCTGGGGTACCGCTTTAACTTTTTGACAATTAATTTCCATTGGTAGGGACACTTCATTACACATGTCATGTATTATGCTGTATTCGTAAGTAACATTTCAGTATTTGTAGGTAAGAATTAGACTTTTGGTGGGTATCGCAATCAAATCTTCATTTTATAAAGCACTTTGAATGTATTATTTTCTTTATGTGCGTTTATTGATACTTGAGACCCTATCATGTATATTTAATGTCGGTTCACAGTGGTTGAAAGAGGATTGAAGTAAGAAACAAAGGCACTAAAGTGACTTTAATTTGCTTAATTGCACACAAATCGCTTAAAACCGTTATTGCAGACTTGTGAAGTCCATCTTGGAGTCAGTAACGTCTTGTGGCCTTTCATTTGAGGGCAACTATAATTAGCTTTGTACTAGGGTCCACCACTGTGTTGTCTAGATCATGAGACAATGAGAAAAGTCGTTTTTGTCCATGGTATTCGTAGGTAAACTTAGCGAAAACGTCAAAAGTTACCTTCGAATAAACCAATTTGGACACGAATTACTCAAACCAGAAGGTCGGTAAACGTTTAAAATAAGACACACATGACAGCTGACAAATCCAAGTATTTATCCCCTTCTAATCTTCTTCGAATCTGATTTTTCTTTCAAGTGAGCAGACCGTCGTCTATTTCAGTACATATTTTTCAACAATTAAGCCGTACTCAGTTTTGCATGGTGGGCATGTATGTGAATTCACAACTTTCATTGACATATGATTTGATAGCAAACATACAGGCCTTCGTTATGTACCAATATGGGCATTGGCATGAATGGCGGTGTTTCACAATACTGTCATGATAAACAAATTGTATTCGTAGGTAACATTCGGTTACCGAAATTTACCTACGAATACTTGCTTTTATTGTTGACATCTCAGAAATATTTAAACGCAGGCTATTGAAACTTGATAGAAATAAAGAGTGTATTACCCTGCACCTATTGCTTAACTATTGTTTACTATTCTCTCAGTTTGTGGAAATGACACAGCTTTTAACATGTATTCGGAGGTAATGCATATTTTTTACCAAACCTACCTTTGTGCCATTTAGAATTTCTGGCAGCTAAACACAATAATAAAGATGTCCAAATGCAATGCATTTCAGTATTGGACATATCAAAGCTTGTATCAATTGCGCATTTATTAGTGATTTCCATTTTTTAAAGATATATTTAGTGCTATGAAAAATTGTATTCGTAGGTAATGAAAAAAAATACCACTCAAAAAATTATCACAAAAAATTCATAATTATGTACAAATATGTGAAAAATTGAACAGGCAATCTTTGAATATACACCTTTCAGGAAATCAATTTAGATTCAATCCAATGACTTCTTTTCATAACTGATTTAGATGTTTTTAAAAATACTTCAAGGAGCATGATCCAAAGAGTAGTAAGGAGTTGGCTAAAATTGCCGATAGGTATATTGAAGCACACCATGGTTGGTGGGCCTTTCCCAAGAAGAATCTGGACAACAGGAATAGGCCTAAGTACAATACGCAGTATGGAAACCAAGGTAATAGGCCTACTCAGCATCAAGCACAACGGACGAATACAAGGTACCAAGGTCAAGGTAATCGTAATTTCAGTAATAGGCCTACAGCGAGTCAATCATTTAGGTCTAGTATAACTTGTTACGTATGTGGTAAGCAAGGACATCGTGCACGCGACTGTACCAGCAAGAGTACTTTAGCAGCATTAGTCGACAATGCTAACATGTCTAATGCAACTTCTAGACAGACATCTCAACCAAACACCGACAGAAGGTCTATGTTTAATTCGGATAGGCCCCGTAGTCTTAGTAGTCGAGAAGGTGAGGTAGCCAGCTGCAACAACCAGTGTGGGTTGATGTCTAATTTCACTCCGTCCAACGTAGGTGCAGTGACTTTTGGCAACCAGTGTAATGCAGGCAACCAGAGACGGTCTACAAGTAGGCCAAATGCAGTGAACAGCGGTCACGTCGGAGATCAAAATTTTGACTCATCTCACGTGATGGGTTACTTTTCTGAGGTTGACCCACACGTAGTCTCTGGATGTCAGAATGGTTACTTAACTCTGGACTGTGGACATCATTTAGAATTGACAGCAGCGTGTCAGCATAATGAAGGTCGGAAGAGATACATGCGTATGGGGATGATTGGTGATCATCGCGTGTTAGCTATGCGTGACAGTGGATGTGATGGAGTTGTCGTGAAAGCAGACTATGTGCAACCAGAACAGTACACCGGTAGATACAGAGGGTGTATCCTCATCGACAGGACCATTCGAATATATCCAGTCGCAGAGGTATACATAGATACCCCATTCTTCGTCGGCAAGGTATTGGCGTCCGTTATGAAGAATCCTATCCGTAATCTCGTCGTAGGTAATATTCCTGGTGTTAAAGATCCTGAGGAACTCCCAAATCCACCAGACGAGCGAGAGAAAGCTGAGATTGAGCAGGAAATGGACACCAATCTAGTTCGTACATCTAGTCAAGTTACTTCAGACGTTATTCAGCAGTCAGACGTAGTTCCGCAGTCGGAAGTCAAGATCGGGATGGTAGCAGAAGCAAGTGTGCAAATAACGACCAAAGCGAAACCACTCCAACTGCCAACGGTGACAGATGACGAGGTCGTTAAGCTAGATATATCGCCACATAACCAGAATGATTCTACACTAAGTCATATTGAGGAGGTGGAGGAGTCGGAAGGACAAGGACAAGGAATAGTTGGAGGCTCTCCAATACAAAAAGACGAACGAGGAATTGGTGTAATCTTCATGGTCTTGATACAGGAAATCATGGGTATATTGTTTTCTTGTATCTACACCACCAAGAAGACAGAAGGTGAATGTACTCGATCTAACGAAGATGGATGCCTGGTGATCGTATGGGTTTTGCGTAAAGTTGGTACTTACTTACAGCAGAGAATCTACCGTGCAAACCGATCATCAGTAACTACCGTGCATCAATCAGTTGGAAATCACTCCAGGCAGAATCATACGCCAAGCTTCGACTCCAAAGCCAGTTTGGTACCATATTGGAGTACGAGTAGTACACGAGTGGTGTCATATCGAGAGCAAGATAAAGTGAGATAAGGTAAGACAGGTAAAACATGTTTATTTGTTAATAGGCTGCAATACACTTGTGACGGTCAAATGTTTGCCCTCAAGTTGACCTATTGTTGACATGTAGTCTTAAAATGAAATTGAAATAATATATACGTATATTGTAGACCTAAACTGAAAAGGCCTAGATAAAAAAAAAAAAAATGTGTAGAATTTAAGATATTGTAGATTAAGTTGCATCAAGTGCTTATTAGCAAATGTATTATACTTATTAGTAAATGTATTGCATACATTTCCTTCGAAAGGAGGGAGTGAATTGTCACGTCAGAACTCGCATTTTTTTAAAAATATATTATTTCTGTAAATGTCCAGCGCCGTCTGATTCACTTGATCATTCAGTTTTCAGGCATAGCGCCACACGCGGCCAATATTTTCGTATTTCCTTTGTAAGTTAATCGGACCACCTGGATTTATACCGGGATTTTTAAATCACAATGGAAGTATTGTGACCCGATTTTAACGTGCGCATTGGAAGAGCGTTTTCATTTACTTTCGATATAATTTCTGCGGTGTAAAGACGTTGGGTCATCGCCACCGCCTTGGTGGTTCACCTTTATTAATGGGCGCGGTCACAGTACCTCTGTGAAATTAATTACTCAGTTTGGCAATTGCATGCGTAGTATGGGCAATTGAGGTCAATTATGTATTTGACGATGAGTAATTTTTCCTGGTTTTGAGGTTAGACTGGCGCGGGTATTTAAAGACACTTGAGACTGTGATGGCAGTCCTGGACGTGGGTGTTCTCAAGAGACTACCAGAGCGATGCATGCAACGCCGCATAAACTATATCTGAAGTCAACGTAAGTAAAATATATTGTTTTGTATATGTAATTAATTTGGGCCTAATTATGACGAAATATTTAATTTGGAAATTTGGAAAGTTTCTTTTAGCATGTTTGATCTCAAACGTTTGTGTTGGAAAATTTTAACCAATTTTTGGAAAGGTATTTATTTGATTCATCAATTTACCAATTCTTGAACTTGAAAGAATTTCCCACGTTTAAAGAAATGAATGGCTGAGAATGTCCAAAATGTGGGTTGGAAGAAAAATTCAGCTAAAGAAATTGTAATTGAATGAATTAGAAAAAACGGTTTTGTGAGAATAGTTCTTCCCGTAAAATGTTGGGAGTCTATAATATCGTTGCTGTGTTTATATTATTGTTGGTATTATTTTTATATATGTAGGCCCTAATTTACAATCGTGAAATGAGAATTTACGACATTGAGAAATATTTATATAATTTCGGTGGATTGCGAAAGCAACTGTTTTGGAAAGAAAAGTAAGGAAACAAAAGAGATGCACCTGTATGCAAATTAGATGACGTCAGTGCCACGCCCTTGTTAATTAAATGGGGTTTAAAAGTGGTCGTGTGCATCAATTTAAAAATGAAAGTGCGTATTTTATTGTTTTGATATTTTGTATTAAAAATCTATTCAACTTGCGCACGTATTTTCAAATTTTGGGTTGTTTGTTTGTTTATATTCCAGTCCATATTTTCATTTGAGGAACTGGATGGGTTAAGGGGTTTTCACAATATTTTCGTTTGCTACTGGTTACCAACGACTGGAATCACTTTCACCACTTGAACTTCACCTCGCACACAACTTCCGTCAACAACAACGACCCGATCTTCAATTGGATATAGAACATCATTTTCTACCGGTTTATGAACTTTCGCGATCAGCGTTTGGCATTTTTACATCGTCATTTACGCATGAACTCATCGCGAATACATTATCGGTACCAATTCTTCGGATCAGCTTCAATTGAACGGCCGTGGGTTTGTGTATACACTTTTGTGAGGTTGGGTATTATTAGACAAGTTTATACATATTAATTTTGATATTTCAAAACACAGCTAAATTGCAAGAAACTTAGATTATAAATTGGTCAAATCAATTTATATTAAATTTTGGAATTTCACTTTCAACATGGCGCTTGGTTGAAGCGAACATTGATTGACCGTTACGTTTTGGAAACCACTTTTGATATAACCATACACTTGGACTTTATTGACATTTATTGTTGATCATTTATTATTATTAAATTCAAATCTGAGTGGATGATTTTCAAATTCAAATCCAAATAAAATACTATTGTGTCATATACTTAATATAACCACTGGTGTTATAGAAATAGATTATAATATTTTTGTACTCGAATTATTTGTATTGGAGTTGGAATCAGGTTGAAAAAATAAAATAAATCTGATACATTTATTTATGATAGATTACGTATATACTTTGTCTGGAGTACTCATTGTATAGATCTAGTGTCTACCGCATCCCAATAACTTGCTTTTGTTTCAGTAATCCGGTCATTGTGATCTCCAATCCGGGTTTTGGTCACAGTGCGTATGACCCCAAGCTTACGTTGAAGAGGTTGATTACTGTCAAAATGGAGGTATTGATCAGTGTGGGTACTCTTGCGATAGACACTAAACGATAAACTACCATCCTCGTTCCTGTGGATCAAAGTGTCCAACATGGCAATGCGGCGATCTTGTTCATGCTCCACAGTGAATTTGATCGCTGGGTGAATAGAGTTCAAGTGATCAGTAAAGCTGTCAATATTTCATGAAAGTCTTATCATTCATCATAAATTTGTCAAGTATGAACCTGTTATGATGTTGAGTAAAGAATATGCAGTTAATTACTTTAATATAATACAAAAAATACAAACTTTGACATTTTGACGGTGTATGGGATAGAATTTTAATTTTTTCTGTAAATATGGTATGTGTCACCATTGCTCAAAGCCAAATCAGAAAAGTGAAAATAAAAATTCATTTGCAATGAGACTTTAAATTAACATTTTGTTATCTGGATTACTCCCTTTAAACTCACTTTAAAAATGTTTTGTTTTAACTCGTTTTCCTCAAGTGTGCCATTCGTTGTCGACGAAAATAATTTACATGCTTAGAAAGATTAGTATTTCAGCTAAACGGTGGTAGGTCTTGATTTTTCAAAAGGCCTATATTTATTGATTTATGAGGGATCTTCAACAATCCATAAAAACAGGTAGTAGCTCTTAAACGAAGCAATATTTATTTAAAAAGAACCCGATGGTAGTCACAGAAAGGTTTCAAACACCATATATCAAAAATTCAAACAATTGTGATAAATAGCACATATGAGGAAATTAATTTTTTGACATGGATGTTTGCCAAAATTGAACAACTTTGATGCGCTTGCATGCACAGTGTGGCAGAATTATTTTGCAGCCACTGTGACATGCCTAAGGGTCCAGTATATTCTTTTCCTTGCTCTTTTACGGCCCATAAAAAAAGCAAACAAAAGATAAACTAGGGGAGTGCAGTTTAATCGTGGGAACACACTTTTAAAGGAAAGATGAATTTTGCCGCTTACAATGTTACGATGAGGTTAGACTTGAAAAGCGTTTCCCCACGATACGCCCACACCCGGACCCCAGCCCGCTTATGAAGAAAATTTACCTTGATTATGGCTACTCGGTGTAAGGTTCTTTATCATAATTTCACTTGGTAGTAGACCTAGTCCATGCAGTCATCAGCTACTTTCGATCATTTTACCGTGAAATTGGCAAATTTTCTGCACTTTGCGCGGAAGTTATTCAGAGATACTTAATCTGGGAGCAAAACACCACTTGCATATCCTTCAATGTTCATATTTGATCATTGATAGCTAAACACGCTACTTTCGCTCCTCCAACCCCCCCCACACACACACACCCACTTATGAAGTCCTGCACCATCATCACTTATAAAAAGGGTCCGTTCACCCGGGCCAAAGAGACGTGGTGATAGGATCAGTGGATTTTGTAATGTCAGAGAGGGGTTGCCATGGTCCCATATAGGCACTGAACAAGTGCTAATCCGTGCAAGTAATGGCTCTCGGCGGCACTGTAAACTTATTATAGGTATAGAAAAAATGTCATTCACGCTACGTAATGTTGTTCCTAGGCAGCTGTCGGAGCTTGTGCGAATTAAACACAGGTATTTGTCACCAAAGTGATGAAGTACATCTTTAAGTAATTGGGAGCATCACGTCTTTACAGCCCTTTTCAAAACTGAACATACCGGGCCAACATGACATATCTTTTATATCTTGCGCCCTATAATTGATGCCATTTTGTCTGTTGAAGTAATATTAGTGTGTATGTGTAATTGACCCTGAACATGATCAACGAGATGAAAGTTTCATTTTGCACCTAGTGAAAAAGAGGCTAGCTACGCTCCTGTTCACTTTGGCTTCAGTTAGGGACCGTTCACAAACACTTGTTGGGGGGATATAATTGTATCGCGAAACCTTTTTCATCATCATCATCTTTATCATTAGGTGAGAAAAACATTCCTTGTTCTTTCATTCTCTTTCAAAACAAATAAATGCTACAGTAGGCCGAATTAACAACTAAATAAATGTAATTTGAGTCTCACTTCACTGAAGTTGTAAACGTGTGAAGAAACTGTTTAAAAACATGTCAGAATCTTCCGAAATAATTTTAACTCCAAAATAAAGGTCGGTATTCTTTTGTTTTGGAGCTTATCAGCAAAATGTAATCAAAATTTATGACCAATGTTGTCATGTTGTTATTGTTGATGTTTATACTACAGTCCATGGTAATGACACCTATGAGCTTCGACTGGTCGGAGGAAGTACGCAGTATCAAGGCAGATTGGAAATACGACGTAACAATGGAACATGGGGGACCGTCAAAGGTAACAACTGGTCTTCCCGGCATGCTTCTGTTGCCTGCAGATCGCTGGGATTTTCATCTTCAGTACTGTCACCCGATTTAACCAAGCATTTTGGAGTTGGTGCTGGACCAGTTCACCTTACAGTTCATTTTTGCTCTGGCAGTGAAGCGTCTCTGTTAGACTGCGGGCATTATGGATGGGAAAACAGTAATGACCACAGTGGTGACGTTGGATTGCATTGTATGCCAGGTATATAGTAGTATTATAGTCAGAGTGCTATTAAAGGCCAACTTGAAATGATTCGTCTCAAGGCCCCCATTTTTTCGCGTTATTTCCGCTGGATTGAGAACATTTCAGTTTTTTCCGCTGTTTTTATTTTTACCCGATCCACCACACAAAATCTCACGTCTGACATCGTCAGACATCAACATAGCCCAGAGAGATGAAAAGGTGGCAAATTCTTGCCACAGATACACAAAATTAAATTAAAAATAAAATAATTAAAAAATTTATTAAAACCGGAAAGGGCTTTGAGACGAAAGATTTAAAATTAAGATGGCCTAATAACGGCGCACCATCAGGGCATGATGCGCCTGTTGTCATTGATGGAAAGGCATGAAAATGTAGGAGTTTCGTAAAATTATTAAAAAAACGGAGCTGTCAATATTATTGTCAAAATTCAAAAAGTATTATTTTGATAGCTGATATGTTCCTCAACATCACCAGTTATTTAGTTACGTTTGGTTTATGCATTAAAGTACCCCAAAATCAGTTCTCGACGACACAGTTCTTCCAGGGACACACTGTATGTATACTATATAGCATAGAGATGCAAATGACACATGGGCATTTATATTAGCTGGTGTCCATGGGGTCCTCCCATATTTTCAGTCCAATGCAGCAATTGGTTAAACAGGATTGATTACTGAAAATCACTTTAAAATTCACCATTCACTTGATATAAAGTGCTGTGATCCACAAAATAATGACATAAGGGCTCTCATTGTGTGCATATGATTGAAAATATGATGGAGGTCATTTCAAGGTCACCAGAGGACAATCAAAGGTCAGAATTAGTGCAATTTGAAACTTGCCTAACAAATATCAATTCGTATGGAAAGGTTCCTATACAAAAACGATTCTGTTATAAACCATCATGCGCACAGTTTCCACCTCGATACACCTGGGCACACATTTTCGTCCAAAAGACGTTTTCAAAGTCAAAACCTCAAGTGTTCCTTACAATAGTTTTCAAATTTTATGTCATTAAATGAAAAAACACACATTTATATTGTCCATATACTAGCGTCAATATAATGAGCAATGGCCAATTCTCTTTAAATTGCAAATCTTTTGCAAAAAGTTACTATTTTCGCCTGTTTTGTCATACGGTTGTAAATTCAATGAACTATAACTTTGCTAAAAGAGCGCTTACAAATAGATATGGTTTTATACCTAAACAATGCGAAAATAAATTTTCTTCAAAACATGTCTCAGAATTTCATAACTGCACGGCAAAAAAAAAGAAAAAAAAAAGAATTTGCCGTTTCAGCTGACATTAGTATACGGATCTTTTGATTGAAAATATGATGTAAGTCATTTCATGGTCACCAGAGGACAGTCAAATGTCAAAATTGGTAAAATTCGAAACTTGTCTAACAAATATCGATTGTTTTGTACCTAAACAATGCGAACATAAATGTTCTTCAAAACATGACTCAGAAACTCATTATTGCATGTACCGCTAAATGTAATTATATCTGAGAACAATTTTACCCAAATGCATACCCCCCCAAAAAAACCAACACACTCACACATACAAAATCAGTGTCCTTAAATCCCCCATTTTAGGCTAATTCGCTACCTTATGAGCACCATAATGTAAACCCATGGAAAGCACATTTCTATCAAAAATTACTTCACGACACACTCCAATAAATGTTTAACCTGTGCGATTCAGATATAGCACTTCGTGAAGAAATATTCCATATTTAATGTCAAATCTGCAAGTGTATTTAAATGAAATAGTGCCGTGTCTCTTGTGACAGTTAACCAAACTCTGACTCTACGTTTAGTACCAACCACTAACAACTATACCGGTCTTTTGGAAGTATTTGACGGGACATCACGCTGGGGTAGCATTTGTGGAAACATGTGGGACTTTTATGCAGCCGACGTAGCATGTCGACAACTTGGTTATCTATCAGCACAATCTAGCTTTGAATACTATGTAAGAACCGCTTCACCGGAATATGTTGGCTTCATAGCTGGTACCAGATGCGGTTATATTTCTTACAAAGAGTACACTTCTTTAAACCAGTGTCATTTTCAAGCTTGGGATATTGGCTACCAAAACTGTATCGTAAACAAGGTTGCTGGAGTAGTTTGCTCAGGTAAGAATTCATTAATTAACATGTTATATATTAGATATTAAATCTTATTTCATGTAAGTCATGTATCAACTATTAAACGGATACCATAATGAATCATTTGCTTCCTCCATACGTGCAGATCTTCACTTTATTAGATGTGACTGTTGAAATATAATAATTAAAAAAATATATATAAGAAAATACAGTGTATATTTCAAAAATGAAAAATAAAATGAGAGCTCAATGTTCACCTGACCTTTTGTCAGCAGTAGAAAGCGGTATCCCAGTAGTATGATTTTTGAAGTAATTCCACAATAAACTATCACTTTAAGCAGAAAAGCTCTAAATCACATAGAACAAAAATCACGAGTTGGTCGGCAGGGTGCTATATACCACCCACGACAAACATTTTCGATATACATTTCTTTACCACTTTGTCATTAGCTGGCTGTTGATTTTGACAAGATGTTTCTTCTCGCTATAGAAGCTGCGACTATTGATATTGAGAGTAGTGAGATACGTTTATGGGGAACCCACGATAAGACCGAGGGAGTCGTCCAGATTAAAGCACCTACCGAATCGCTCTGGCGTACTATGTGCTTCAAACCTAACTCGAGGGTGAGTTTAATGAGTTACTAAACAATTCAATTCAACTCAATTCAAATTAATGTACGTATTCACACAAAGATTTTACCACATAAAATCAAATAAATAAATAAATAAATTAAATAATTAATTAATTAATTAATTAATTAATTAATTAATTAATTAATTAATTAATTCATTCATTCATTCATTCATTCATTCATTCATTCATTCATTCATTCATTCATTTATTTATTTATTTATTTATTTATTTATTCATTCATTCATTAATAAAAGAAATAAGCGGAAATGAAAGATTACTATTATTATTCAGACATTATCATTAATTTCCTCACCACCCAACACGATCAAACCCAATTAACTAATATGTAGATTAAAGTTTGAAATAACTTTGGGAAGTATTCGTAGCTTGCTGTTAAAAAGTAGGCTTACTTTTTGTAGCACCCTGTATGTTCAAAGTTGCACACAGTACGTTAATTATTCAGAATTGTTGAAGGAATGATAATCGTTTTACAATTTATTTCTGTCTTCAGATTTTCGTCGATACAGCAGTCATTGGATATCCATTTTGTTCCGCCATCACTGGATATGGCGCCCCTTATATAGCGGAGATGCTAGATGAATGTAACATGGAACTGTTTGTTTCTAACGTGTCCAGTAGTGCAGTGGTAGGAGTAATGGATGTAATTTACAATGACGCATTGAATCACGAAATTGTGGATTTTGTACATGTGTCGGCACTAGAAGGCTCATGTTCTGAATACAACCACTGGGTTTTATTTCTTTCATGTGCAAAAGGTAAAACAATTATTTAGAATTCAACTAATTGATAATCATTCCTCTACCAAAGAAAGGTGACCTCTCTCTCATGACAAACTACCGTGGTATTTCGCTTATGTCCATTGCCGCAAAAGTGTACAACAAGATCCTTCTGAACAGGATCCGACCCCACATTGATCCTTTACTGAGAAGCAACCAGGCTGGCTTTAGATCTGGTCGCAGCTGTGCTCAGCAAATACACATTTTGAGGAGGATCAAGGAAGGCTTCAAGGAGTACCAACTTCCCTTAACAGTCACTTTTGTGGACTTCAAAAAAGCCTTCGACTCCATCAACAGGTCCGTCATGTTTTCAGTGCTGCGGCATTATGGAATACCAAAGGTTGTGGTCAATGCCATCCAGGTGCTCTACAAAGACTCCAATAGTGCCGTTATGGTAGATGGCAGTATCTCAGAGCCTTTCCAAGTAACAACTGGAGTGCTTCAGGGTGATGTGTTGGCACCATTCCTGTTTATTATCCTGGTAAACTACCTTCTGATGAAATCAACTTCTGGAATTGACGCTGGAATTGTTACCTACCCACGTCGGTCAAGCAGGTATCCTGCCAAGATGCTGAATGACCTGGATTTTGCTGATGATATTGCCCTGATGGAATCTTCCATAGACCGGGCCCAGTCACAGCTTACTAGGACTGCAACTGCAGCAGCAGATTTAGGCCTTGTAATCAGCGCACCTAAGACAGAATATATGACTGCAAACTGTAACGCCCAACCAGCACTTGAAGTCTATGGTAGTACCATCAACCATGTCACAGACTTCAGGTATTTGGGTTCCAAGATGGGCTCTAGTGTTGGAGACCTAAAAAGAAGAAAAGCACTAGCCTGGGCAGCTTTCTGCAAACTGGAACGCCTTTGGAGAAGCCCGTCCCTGCCAATCGAAACAAAAATCAAGCTGTTTCAGACAACGTGTGTTACTGTCTTTCTGTACGGGTGCGAGTCATGGGTAATTACCAAGGACATGGAAAACAAGATCAATGCATTTGCAACATCTTGCTACAGAGTCATGTTAAACATCAAGCGTGTGGATCGGATTCCAAACGAAACCATCTACAACCTGACCAACACCACTCCACTGGTTGCCAGAGTCAATATTCATCAACTCAAATTTCTCGGCCATATACTGCGTCTTGAAGATGGCGAGCCTGTGAAAGAATATGCGCTTTATATTCCACCACATGGGAAGAGGAAACCGGGACGGCCGCGCACACTGTACTTACAGTATGTCCAGCACCTCCTGGGAGATACTGAAGGGATGCTGCAGCCAAACAAAATTGTTTCGCTTGCCCAAGATCGCATTAGTTGGAGAAAGCTTGTAGTCGCCTGCTCCGCAGCCGACTGATGATGATGATGATTGATGATACTATAGACTTGTTACGTACAGCCTCCTTTCTCTAATGACTAACCAAAATAGTTTGTAAAATGGTTTGCTATGCTCTCAATATGAGCTCTATGTCACTACAACAGGACTGAGAAGGTTTTTAGAACCGTCTTGAGTGAAAATATTGCTTTATCATGCTCGCCTCCAACACGTCGTAAACCATCGAAGCTGTCTAGTATAGTTTTAAAGTGTAACTTGGTGTTTCATGTAAATTGTTATTTATCCACACGTGTTTTTAACTTATTGACAATATTGTCGAATGTCTACATTGTTGTGAGTCTTTACTCTTTTTATAACTATTAGAGCGCTGTATTAAAATGCCCTAGGAGATTGGTAGCGAAATGCTTTATTATTAAATCAGCTTATACACCTTTCCTTTTTCAGAGTTGCGCTACGAGAATGTCGATATTTTGGTAACACCTGACAGCAGTTGTAAAGGGCGTTGTGGTTATCAACTTGGATTTACTAGATGTCGCTGTGACCCTCAGTGTGAACTGTTTCAAGATTGCTGCTACGATTATCACGAAACATGTTCCTCAACTATCAAAGAAATAGGAACTTTAGATCCCGTATTATTTACCTGTGCTCCACTATATAGAGATGCCCCTGATATCGGTTCGTTTCTGCTCGTCAGTAAGTGTCCTGTTGACTGGAGTGATGGTTTGATAAAGCATCGGTGTGAGAATTTGCCTTCGATTTATACAGATCTTGGAGAACGTCTTCACTTGGAATGGCCTGTCTCAAATCAGTATGGTGAAAACTATCAAAACATCTTCTGTGCAATCTGCCACGGGAATGATATCGCAGGTATTCAGCCTTGGGACGTCATAACACCAAATTGCCATTAACAAAAGGAGAACAGGTAAATTCTAAAAAATTTGAGAACCGACACGGATTCGAACTCGAAAAAGTGGGAACACGTCTTCGGGATTGCATCCCATCATTGATTGAATCATGTCCATCATATTTTAACATGTCCGTAGCCAGGGGTTGTGAATCTTACGCAAACTATGTATGTACGTCAGACGGATTGCATAAAAACCACCACTGTGCCGTCTGCAATAACGTTGACGTTGTCGATATGACCTCCTGTAGTAAGCCTGGGTTTTTTGGTGGCTCAATTTTGCAAAATGTATGGAAGTTCAAAGAAAACCTGCCAACGTCAAATGCACGGATTCAACATTGTTCGGACAAACACACCGTGTACGACCCGTACACACGTCAATGCCGATCGCTTTCGTGTCCACCTGGTTATGCGTTGAACAACAAAAGTGAATGCGCTTTAGCTGTCGGCAAAAGCAATGTAATGGATAGTTTGTGTTGTCGGCAACAGTTGTCTTGGATATTTGCTGCCTATGATATGCCATCTGATAGTGACCAACGTGATTCGGGAATCGTGAGCGACAAGAATTTTTCTTGTCTTGTTCAGCAACTCAATATTTCAATGCATGACGGACACTGGAAACAAAGTCGTAATGTTGGTATATTCCACGACCAATATCTGCTCCAAAATGATAGAGTGTGTAATATGGCTAGTACATTAGACGGCACTTTTCTGAAATCAGACGAGGTTGCAAGTGTTTGCAAGAACACGTTCATTGTCTACATTTTCATGTGTAATAACTTCCCTTCCAATGATACTTGTAAAGAAGACTGGTTTAGTGGTAAGGCCAGTGAATTTATACCAGTCAATGTGTCTTACGTTACAGAGGTTTTCTTGCATAATGAGCAATACATTCTCCCGACGTTCACTCTCCACCAAATAACTTACATATATGATGTACATCTAGCATCATTTATCAAAGATGAAACCATTCAAGTTTGTGGTGAAGTTCTTCGTCTCCTACATTGCCGATTAGTCACTCTTACAAAAGACGAGTACACCGTCATTGGGACTGGAAACCACTCAAGAACAATCCGCATTGGTAACATAACCTTGAAACAAAAGGAGTATATTATGTATCCTGATGGCCGACTTCAGATCTGTGCTGACAATTTTACCAGACCGGTGATGCATTTTTTTGCCTATTCCGGTAACCTCGCTATAGCAAATATTATTGGGCACAGTTTGTCTCTTTGTGGACTAATTGTAACATTTACCTTGCACTGTTGTTATAAAGACCTCCGTAACTTCCACGGTCGTTGCGTTATGATCCTTTGTGCCTTCCTTTTCATAGCGCAGCTTTTGCCGACACTGTCTGCATATATTTTATTTCCACCCGGCGTTTGCACCTTTGCAGCATTAATCAGTCACTACAGCTGGATTGGTGCCTTCTCATGGATGACAGTCATTGCTTTTAACCTACTGCATGTTTTTCGAGGTTCGTTACAAAGGATCGAAGAAAGGGAGTCGGGGCCATTTTGCCGCTATGTAGCTCCAGCTTTTGGTTTTGGTGTGCCTTTTATAACTGTCGTAATATCTCTTAGCTTTCACTTTATTCACGGATCATTTGCGTACGGTGCAGAGTCCCCATGTTGGATATCCGATTCTCTTTGTAATTTCTTGGCATTTGGCGTTCCAGTTGGCATCTTCCTTGTGGTTAATTCAGGATTGTTTTCAGTCGTTGTACTTTTGGCCTGCAAAAGCCAAAGACGTTCTAGGGAGCTTCGCCACCAAGAAGACACCATCCGTACATCTCTAAGAGATATTTTACTTTGTTTCAAGGTAGGTACGTTTAATATACTTTATAATTCATTAACTTAGCAATTTGTAAATTAGATTTTCATAAAGTTATTTCAGCACCTTTTAATCAGACTCTACTCTTAAAGAGGATAAATGCCAAAAATCGACGAATATCGTAAATTCACTGGAAGAAAATGGGTGCGAAATAATGAAATAATTTCCCATTCGGAGCTCTCCCTGAATCATGTTGTAAAATTATTTACAAAAAATCTTTAAGCGTTTGTTGTTGAATGGACGTTGCATGTACACTTACAAGTTGCATAATAGTTTTAAAATGCCCAATTATTTTCACTTCGTGCAGTAATGATTTCTCATGAACTACCAAGTGAAAGTTGCAACAACAATTTCATTTTAACAAACAAAAACATTTAAGGAAAATTATCGGATCCCATTTTGTCACACCACTCGAATCTCTCTGTTTGTGTATGTGATTGGATCCAGGCTATTTTGTGCGAATTTCAGCTACACCCCCAGTAATAGGTAAACCCAACAAACATCAAATGTTTTTGAGCTATAAAGCGTTTTAGTAACATTGCAAAACAACCTTGAAATTGTTTTATAAAGCATTCTAACATACTGTTATTTTATTGTCAACAAAAATGTGCACACAATATTTGACAATAATTTAAAAACGTTGTTGCAGTATTGCTGGGTTGTTTTTCATACAAACCGTTTTAAAACGTTTTCATATCGTTATACAACTGGAAATTTAAAGTTATTGAATCATGTTGGACTAAAAACATGCTTGACTGCCTGTGTTTGCTGGGTATTCATAATCCCAGTAGGCAGTTTGAAGGCCTTTAATAAGAAAATCATGTGACATGCCAAAATTATATTCCTTCCGAATTGACCTGTGAGTAGGGTCATCATAAAACAACTTAAAATGGGAAAGAGTTTAAAACTCAATGTCTGTGAATATTAATAACAGACCTCGAATCGCATTAAACTTCCTATTTTCTGCTCAACAGCTAGTAATAAGGACGCTGATATGGCAACGATTATATTACTAATTGATTATTTGTCTATGACTGAAATGATAAAGCGAGCGCTAAGTAATACTATACTGTGTTATCGATACGACTGTCACATGCATTATACAAAAATTCAAATTCAATTTGATTCAGGTGACTTCATTCTATTCTGTTGATGTATTATTTTGATGATCCTCTGATCTTTGCATTTCAGATTGAAGTATTGATGGGTATTACATGGATAATGGGTTTCCTAGCATCATTTCTTGATAACGATGTATTGTGGTGGGTATTCATCATAACAAACTCGCTTCAAGGCGTTTTCCTGCTTCTGATTACACTGTGTAGCAGTCTTGTGCAGGAAAAAATCCATGGAAATCAGTCACATCTTCCAGAGCCAAGAAGCACTACCGCAGCAGCAAAGCAAACAACCGCATCTACAACCGCAGAGCAAGGTACGACACCCACAATGGCGGAGCAACCGACCGCACACACAACCGCAGTGCAAATGACCACCCCCGAAATCGCAGAGCAAAAGACCACTCCTGCAACTACAGTGAAAAAGACCGCAACCGCAACCGAAGAACCAAATAACTTCCCCACACCCACGGAAGCAAATACCACTCCCTCAACCACAGTGTTAAAGACACCTCCAGCAACCGCAGACCTAACGACAAGTACCGCAACCACCGAACCAACGACCGCTGCCTCGGCCACAGAGCCCAAGACCACGCCCGTAACAACATAGAAAAAAAGTACGCAACTTCAGACCAAATGGTCGCACAGACAACGGCAGTGCTAATGACCACGCCCGCAACAGCCTTTAAAAAGACCGCATCCACAACCTAACAGCAAAAGATAACTCCAGCAACTACTGAGCCAAATACCACTCCTGCAACCAGAAAGCCAATGATACCTCCCGTAACCACATATCAAAAGATCACTCCCAACGAACCAAATACCACTCCCGCAACCACCGAGCCAAATATCACACCCGCATTCATAGAGCCAAATACCACATCTTCATCCACAGATACCACGTATATATACGCCCTCAACTACAGAGAAAAATACCATTCCCGCCATCAACGAGCCAACGGCATCCGCAACCACATAGCTAAACCTACTCCCGCAACTACCGAACCTACGATCACATCCATAACTACCGCGCCAAAGACCACTCCCTCAATCGCCGAGCAAACGATCACCCTCGCAATCCCCCAGCTAAAGACCACGCCCGTAACTATTGGTAACAGCAGAACCACATACCACGCCGCAACCACACGGTAAGGTATCTTGTCTTCTTGAACATGTTAAAATTAACCAAAAATGTCATACAATGTTGCTAGTACATCTTAATTATTTCTGTAAAATGGTATTTATTGCTTGTAAATAAAATAATGTTACATATTGGTATGTTAGCGTTTCAAACTAATATACTCTCCCGACGAAATGTCTTTCCGCACCCTCTATAACCGCATAAAATGTTAAATTGTAATGATACTACAAATGGAAAACGTATCAAACCTAACTGTCACTAAAACATAAACCCTTTAATCAACAATAGTCATAATTGCAGGAACCTGGAACCCTCATTTATAACAAAAATAAATAAAGAAAAAATATCCTTATTTTGCGGTAAATTACACAGTAAAATTCCATTGACAAAAGTGGCGGCGCTGTTTAATGAGGCTCATTATGACGTCAATACCCTGTTGCTATCAAAAAGTTATCATGATCGACTTGCAGTTATCCCGACTGCACTGCTAGTCATCATCAACAATGTTTGATACAAACGCTATTTGGGTTCGGTTGTTATTATTATCTTGGTGGTGTTTTTTTTTTTTTTTCCAGATTTCGGGCGATTGTCCATTGAGCCATGATTTTTTCTTTTCCTCAAATTATATCGAACAGATCCCTCGTCAATATTCAATAATCTTGCAATTTCACGGTTAGATTTTCCTTCACCATGATATGCTTCTATCATTCCCTTCTGGTGATCGGTAATTTTTGGCACTTTGAGCCTAACTGATGTTAAAACTGAACAATTTTGGAAGTCATTTGTTATGCATCACATGTTTAAAAAAAGAGCTCAAATACCCCGGGCGTTATCTGTTGTTATGATGGTCGTCAAGGACTGACGTCATAATTAGCTAATTAAGCACAGCGCCGCCACTTTTCCTATGGGGATTTTGTACAGGTTTTTCATGAGATCATAAGAAAGTTTGTTCGTTATTTTCCAGCAATGTTGTGATGTTGAAAAGTTGATTAAATCTGATTAAAGGTATTATAGATGGTATTGTAGTAAATAAATAGGTTTCAAGTTAGTATTATTTACTAAAAATTAAACAATTGTTACTGCGGAAAGACATTTCGTCGGGAGAGTACGATCGCTAAGAAAGATTTTCCCTATTATTGTCAGAATTTCCATTTTGATTTCACATTTTCGACCCGTATTGACAAAACCAGGAACAAGTCGCATTTTTGACGTTTCATAATTTAAATACAAATGTAAGCACTAGACCTTAAGCTTTAAAATGATACCAAAATTATAAAAATAGCATCAATACTTTTCAAGATATGGATAATTGTGTAAATGGTGTCTTGATATTTTTGCCAAATTGCTTTTCTGAGTAATGGGCCAACACAGAATTGAAAAGGGACTATCATAGTTCAGTTGTTAATTATTGATTAAATAAACCTCATTTTAATAAGTACTTCAATGATTTGAAAGTCCACTTAAATACCATGAAATTAAGAATTCCAAAATTTGATTCTTTTTATGGGAATTTAATCTTTAAATGCCTATAACTGAGAAACATGTCTGGCTCCTTGTTCCGGGTTTTATTGGAGCTGGTCACAGTTTTTCAATTCCAAAATGTCCAACTTGGTACTTTGTTTCGAATACAACCAGCAGAAATAATCGAGATATCTATTGTGGCATATATGGAGACTTTATCAATCAATCGGTATATTGACGCGTTGATTTAAAAAAAAAGAAGACACTTGGAAGTAAAAAACGGTGCAATAAAAATGAGATTCTGACAAAACTATGAATAGCCCCTTGTGATGTGCATTAGAAAGTTGGGAAAATCGATCTTTATTACTTTGAAAAGCTACAAAAGCCCCCGAAAATGTTCACGGGTCAAGTTAAGGCAGTCAAAAACGAAAATCTTACACTATAGAAGAAAAAAGTTATAAGTAACAAGTAATTAGTTTAACACAATGATTTAACACAAAATATATAGTATCAAGCATTATGGTTTCATTTCTGATATTTCAAATTATTAATTCAAATGTGTGTTTTTCATTTTTGTCCTGGGTTCAAGCCCCGGCCATACCCAAGGACTGTATGCGCACTTGATGTATCCCGATCTATGCTCGCTCTCGCAGGTTTCCTCAGGGATTTCCTCGGGGACTTTTGGTTTCCTCATGCATTAAAAACCGGTGATTAATAGTTTGTTATCCAAAAAAAATCCTTCCACCAATGGAATTTGGGGAGCTGCTCAGATCAGATTCTGATTTAGCGCTTTGAATCGTCTGTTTATAAGTGTATCATAAAACTGACTATAAATCGTTGGACTCATCACATAGCGACGATTTTTGGTCATTTGTGCAATTTTTTATATAGGTTTTTAATATCGTTCTCTTCAATTACGCCAAGTCCCAAGCTGAAAATTAAGTAATTAACCTGTAATTAACTAGGCCTAGTAATTTAGTAATTAAAATGGCGTATAGTAAAAAAAAATGAAACACAAAGTAGAAAAAGGCGCATCACATAGTGGCGTATCGTGATCTCGTGATCAAGATGCGCCACTATGTGATGCGCCTTTTTCGTGAAAAGCGCATCACAAAGTGGCGTATAGTGGATACGCCACTATGTGATGCACTTTTTCCTATGTTTACGGCATCTTTTCGTTTCACATACTGACGTATAACTTTGGAATATTTTTTTTTTCATTTAAAAGCTAAACTATGAAGTAAATATAGTACAATAAGGTGCTTTGAACGCTTGGGAACAGTTTTCATACAATGAATTCAAAATTATTGCAGCAACACAACAACACAAGCTTGTTACAAATCGCCATCTTTTCAAACTCGTTTTTCTCAGAAATGCACTTTACAGTTTTCTTTACGATGTGATGAACCCGACAAAATGTGTTTTGTAATTGAATAGTACTTAATCACCAACAAATCTGTTGACATTTCACAACTTGAGCCGACAGTATACGCATTGTAAAGTAAAGTACAACAGCGAATAGTCGGAGATTGAAACGGGTGCCAAAACCCTCACATGTCATTTTGTTAGACTTTCTCCACAGGGTCATTCATGCTGCAAACGAGATAAATAAGGATAGAGCACCCGGCCACGCCAGCCTGCTCGTTGCTGGTTCGTTAAAAATCAAACCTGATCAAACCCTGAAATGCTCGCTATGAAATGAAACACTGCACCAAATATTACTATAATATTAGCCAAAGAACTGTACTCTTAATATAGACGAAGTTAAACAAAATATGTACGTATACGCATTTTAATGCGACATTTAAAAATGTCCATGTTTACCATCATTTTAATATAAATATTGCTAAATTAAAGGAAAAGATGTACATCCTCTAAATTTGGTACGTTTCGTCAATGTTGCCAAAGAAAATACAGCACTTTTGCGATTTAGACATTCGCCACTATGGTGTCTTTATTGTAGCAAATGGACGAATATACTAGATTTAGGGATGGGCTTATTTTTTATTATTCAGCAAAAATATGCTAAAACAATGGTACTCATTTTTATTATTCAGCAAAAATATGCTATAACAATGGTACTCATTTTTATTATTCAGCAACAATATCCTAAAACAATGGTACACAGTAAAGTTGAATATCCGTATTAAGTATTCATTTAGTTTTATGTACCATACTTCTTGCATTAGAGAAATTTAGTTCTCCAACCAGAATATTAAAAAAAAAAGAATAATTGGTACAACGTAAAAACCTTCGCCAATGCGAAATAATTTTCCCAAAATGAAAAAAATAAATGTCTCCAACACGATGCATTAATTTCTCCATCACGATGAATTAATTTCTCCAACATGATGCATTGATTTCTCCATCACAATGAATTATTATTGTTCTTACGTTGGATAAATTAATTCAATTAAAAAAAGCAGATTCTGAACGGGTAAATAAAAAAATGAATAAATCAACCCATTTTTATAGCTGCACACGATTTCACTTCCCAAGCATGTAGTCATGATCAGGGTATTGTGTTGACTTTTATGGACACGATCTGGTCCATGGGGGCCAAAGGAGGATTTTTGACAATTGAGTTGGTATAATTATTACATTATACTTACAATAAGCTATCATTTACTGAAAACACCAAAGGCCTAGCATACATGCCTCTAAAGTTATGATTTTTTATGTCTATTTTCTTATGTATTTTATTGTTTTTTACTCCTTATTTTTACCTTTATATCAATTTCAAATTTCCCGCTTTTGGCCCCCATGGACCAGATCGTGTCACATTATTAAATTATTCAAATGCAAAATACAATTGAGTGGCAGGAGTGGCATTACTGCCTAGCGGGCTACATTTTGGCTAAAGATGGGCCTCAAGAGATCTTTTTTAAAATTTAAAATTTCAATTTTATCATATTGTACTGCACACCTCATTTATGACAACAAAGTTTCATGAAACGAAGAGAGTCCCGTGAAGTTCATCCCCTCTTTTGTCTTCAGTTTCCCACAGCTGATCGTATATCAAGTTCATTATAAGAATTTTAGAATAGAATCACGTGACTTTAACAAACCAAAGCGACAATCTGAAGCTTCAGGGTCCAGGAGACCGCGAACAGAAGACCGCGAATCCTTTTAGATTCTGTAAAAAGCGCCACAAATATCAGTTTGCTTCTTTTTGAGTAACCCTGTATCTTAGAGTGTATGAATGTAGATTAACCTATCTGCTAGTTGTGTGATCAGTCTTTTTGAGTAACCCTGTATCTAAGAGTGTATGAATGTAGATTAACCTATCTGCTAGTTGTGTGATCAGTCTTTTTGAGTAACCCTGTATATAAGAGTGTATGAATGTAGATTAACCTATCTGCTAGTTGTGTGATCAGTCTTCTCAATATTGTAAAGACCATTAGAAGATGTTGAATATGTAAGACATGTGTGTATTTATATCATTGTGTATTGTATATAATTGGAGTAATTATAATTATTTTGTACCTTACGCTAATAACGATACCCTAATCGGAGCTCTCACGCGCGATGACTAATGCTCAGACCTGGGATCCATTTCACTAAGATTTACGAAGCATCGTAAGTCTCGAAATCGTTCACTAAACTTATTTACTAACGGTACACTTCGTAAGTAACAGGGATTTACTACAGGGACCCTTGGTAAAGCTACGTCTAGTATTGGGTATTCACGAATGATTACTTGAGTTACTAACGGTTAAAAGTTTAGTGAAATAGACCCCTGGTATATAAGACCCTTGAAGGAACCTTGTCACTTCTCCTTTGGATTGTAACAATTCACTACAGCACGGATTACCAAATAAACGCCGCAAGACTCGTCACATGTATCAACTTTAATCAAGACGGAATTAGACGGAACTAGGCGCCGACATGTTGCGTATTTAAATCCGATCTGACATTCTTGTTTGGCTCTGGATGAAGGAATTTGGGAGGTTTCTTTTACCTTGATGCAGTCCTTTCAATTGTAGAATCTTATCGACTGCATTGTGGCACAGAACACATGTTCTATGCTTTGGTTTGAAGGTTTTTCTGTCGGTGCCCAATTCCATCTGATTTTGGCAGAACGGGACATACGTCTTTCCCATCTCATGTGACCTCCACCGGCTCATATCGAAAGCCATAAGGTTGGGTATAATGTATTGTGGCAATGCTTGAATATACAACTTCATGAGATATTTAAAAAAAATATCATTCTCAAATCAGTATGTGTGTATGATAACACTGTTTTGTTAAAAATATGTATATTGTATATAGCTTAAATAATAATAATCATTCGTGTATCAAGTTGGACATTGGACAATTTTTCATTTTTAACTCCTCACGTGACCCCTATGGGGAGGGGGCCAAATGTCAAAAAAATGTCAACATTTTTGTCTGCACCCAATAGCTTCAAACCACCTGTAACTCAATTTCGTCAAAAGTGGACTTCATGTGCATTATTTTTGTTGCATTTAAAACCAACTATGTGATAAAACTATTTCGAGAATACTTACATGTATTATCTCTTTGGAAATAAAAAAAAAATCCCGGGGAAAGCTACATTTTCTACTACGGGTCGGTTTTCTCTAGTAGCATAGGGACTGCAACCCTGGCGGAAATTCGTTGCCACACCAGTACGTGCTGCTGTTAAAATCAAGCAATCGCCAGAGCTAAAGTACCGCATTAGCTTTGTATAATAATTGCAAAAATGCATCAACATTCAATTTTGACTCTCCCCTTCCCCACCCCCATCTTTTAATGTTGGGAGACTGAAATGTAGACATGATGACGATTTTGTACAAATCAACATTGCAATAGGGGAGCGGGGAAGGATGTTGGCCAATTAAGGGGGTACTACACCCCTCGATAAATTTGTGTCTATTTTTGCATTTTTCTCACAAACTAATAACACAGTGGTAACGAAAGTTATGTATATTATAGGGGCAAGGAATCCAATTACTACACTGGAATTTCAGTGACCCAAGACAAGCGGTTTGTTATTTATGATCAGAAATAAGGTACCGCTAGGATGTTCCTCGTTTCCTATCATATATGTGACCCGTTACAGCGAAAGGTACCTTATGTCGGCTGCTACAAGTGTCTCTTTTTCCCCAATGTTGGCAGAAAATATCAAACAATAATGACAATCTGAAGTGGCGGTCATTTCAAATCATCTACAAGTCAACGAGGTTCAGGAATGTCCTCTCATTGTTAGTGGGTGGCTAATACATACCTATACAAATACAATACCATGCTTTTGTAACCCACCACTCATGCCACTTGAACAGGGATTAGCCTTAGCAAATAAAGACTAGAGCTGTATAACAAACAGTTCTATAGACAGGTACAAGCTTATTATCCTCTACAACAATAGGATTAATGATTGGTTTAGAATGCATTTGTTACTAGCAAAATAAGGCATATGTAGCTCCCGACTTAAGGTACCTTTTGCTGTAACGGGTCACATATACTGAACCGCTTATCTTGAGTCAGTGAAATTTTAGTGTAGTAATTGGATTCCTTGCCCCAATAATATACATAACTTTTGTTACCAGTGTGTAATTATTTTTTTGAGAAAAATGAAAAAATAGTCACAAATTTACCACATGGGTGTAGTACCCCCTTAACGCTCAGGTGTGGCAACATTTTTTGCAAAAGTTGTGGGTCAATTCTAGGAAGACAACTATAAAGCTGGTTTCATACTACCCTGCCGCTTGCCACTGAGCGGCGTGGCGCACGCGCATTGCAGACAAACGGACACAATCAAGGCTTGTCATTGGTTGAAACGCCCTGCCGCTTGCCGCAGCGGCAAGCGGCAGGAAAGTATGCTGGCGGCATAAGAATGGGTCGATAATTCAGGCAGTATTACTACGAAAATGTTGCAAGGAATAGGGTTTTCATCTAAACGGATGAGTATCAATCACTCGTATACTCACACGTGCTTATTATACTTTCAATGTCACGATATACGTAAATCTGCAATCCACGGGTACATGTAGAAATTAAAGATTCTCTCAAACAATGAGGAATTGATTAATATCATGTGTTTGAGAGGCACGTGACTGTCTAATCTGTTCATTAATACTAGACAAGAGAAGTTAATAAGGTCAAACCAATTACATGTTTTAGAAATTGACTGACTCTAGCTCTGAGAGCTCGCGGAGAGCCGGTTATCTCAACACACACACATGAGGTTAACTTATGCACAGAGTGAGTGAATTGTAAGTCGGTAAATTTTCGGATTCAGAGACATAAAACAAACCATAGATTTTAATGAGACTCGTCTCAGAATAGCTAGACATGCAGAATGAAACATTTTTACTAAGGTTGGTCTTAACCCTGGAAGCATGAAATTTTTTGTGCATCATAACTAATAAATTGTTGATTTATAGTTTATAAAAGTATACATATTTGGAATACCAAAACGTGACGAGTTCATCTGTGACGTAACGTTTGGTACAAATTCTAGGGGGTGGGGGCATAAGAAAGAAATTCTTCAGTATTTTAGTTTCTATTAATATTCAAAAACTAGATATAAGTACCTAGAAAACATTTTTGACATTATTTTTTTTTTACATTTCACACACAATTGTTCGATGCAGAACAGAATAGAACATACAAATGTCACCACCAAGTATTACAGATACATATTTTTGAAATTATCTGTATTCTATTGTATACATTTATGATTAATATACTAGTCATCATCATCATCGGTTGCCCATCGAGTTCGATAAAGGCACAGTTGTCGAAGTTGACGAATGTCTTTTTCTCCATCCTTCAAGGTACTTCTCCTTTCGCTTCCGCTCCACTGTTTTCCCAGCATCGTGGATCTTCTTCTTCCAACTGACCCGGTCACTAACTTTCGTCTCCCATGTACCATGTTGAACCCCGGTACCCAACTTAGTCTTCAAAACTAACAAGCCAAAAACGTCATACCAATTTTGAGTACAATATTTCATTATTAACCCCATGAGAACTACCTGCCGATTGGCCAAAAAGAAGTTTTCATAATCAATTGGCCTAATCATCAACATTGTTAGAACAATTTCACCATGCAAACAAATTGGAGCAAATTATTGGCAAAGCTCCATTCTGATTGGTAATTAAAGTGAAGATATCATGTAATTGCCCAATCAGAGGCATGTTAGATTGGTAGAATGCTCAGTGGGTTATACTAGTTTTCCGTTGTATTAAATGTATTGTTAAAACTCCATTGAGGGACGGGGCCCAAATGAACATTTATCGTGGGGTTGGGGGCAGCTGCACCACTTCTTACCAGACAGGCCATTGAGAAATTGGCAGAAATACACAAAACAAAACAAAATACATGTTTTTACCCAGTTGTATACCAATCCTGACGAGTTCCTGACATACTGTTGGTAGATTATTGTCGACAAGTGAAGTTTTTCATTTCAGGCCTCTGATACGTGTGTCAAGAAGTATATACGAGTATATCCTGATCTCTACGTACATGGGGAACCTGTCAAATCGGTCACCAATTTCACCTACCTGGGGAGTGTGTTCCATGGACAATTCCGTCGATCTGGAGATCACAAGACGAATTCAGAGTGCCACCAGTGCCTTTGGATCTCTGGAAAAAAGAGTTTGGTCCCAGCGTGGTATAAGACTTGCGACCAAATGTAAACTGTATCTCGTGTTTGTCCTACCCTGTCTTCTGTATTCTACTGAGACTTACACACTCTAACGGAGACATATCAAGAAGTTAACTTCCATTCAACTTCGTCACCTTAGATGTATCATGGGAATAACATGGCAGGACCGAGTCCCTAATGGAGAGGTGCTTCAGAGAGCCAAAATGGAGAGCGTAGAAGCCATCCTAGTGAAAAGCCAACTGCGCTGGGTCGGTCATGTCGTGAGGATGCCTGATGAAAGACTACCAAAAGCTGTAATGTATGCTGACCTCACAGAAGGAAAGAGAAAACGTGATGGGCAGAAACTTCGGTATAGAGATGTTGTGAAGCGTCATCTGAAGACAGCTGACATGGATGTTGATACATGGGAGACGAAAGTTAGTGACCGGGTCAGTTGGAAGAAGAAGATCCACGATGCTGGGAAAACAGTGGAGCGGAAGCGAAAGGAGAAGTACCTTGAAGGATGGAGAAAAAGACATTCGTCAACTTCGACAACTGTGCCTTTATCGAACTCGATGGGCAACCGATGATGATGATGACTAGTATATTAATCATAAATGTATACAATAGAATACAGATAATTTCAAAAATATGTATCTGTAATACTTGGTGGTGACATTTGTATGTTCTATTCTGTTCCTAAAAGAGACTTCATTCCTTCATTCATTCATTCATTGGAGACATTTTCAACAATGAAACATACCCCGTCTTTTGGTGTTCACAAAATAGAGATAGCAATGTTTGGATTTTTTTCGTGGCCGTTAAAATGGAACGACTGAAGAATTGCGATGTCCATTGAGTAATATGTTGGACTGAAATTCTAATAAATTATTGACTTTTGTATTGCTCTAAAGCATTATTATATGAGTCATCATGATTGGACATGCTGGATGTGGATGTTAGGCTGTTTGTGCTGTTTTTATATTTTAATTAGACCTAAAGATGTTCCGAGATGGTGCAGTAACTAATTAATCGTTCGAGTTGAAGTAAATCAGAGGAAAACAAATCGATGGAGTTGGCGAAGAAGTCGAAGTAAATTTGCCAACTTTATTTCGCAAACTCTCTGGTGTATTACGAGTGTTTCGGGTGCTAAGGGATACTTTCCAAGAGAAATAAAGTTCAAGAGTTGATGATATTTTAGGATGAAAAAAAATGCTTATTTTGTTTTAAAAATGTGTTTATTAGAGAGCGAAAATAAAGTTCAACAATATTTCATTGCAGTGATACAGCTAGATTGTAAGTCCGTATTTTTGTTTTTGTTTTTTCATTTTCGCACACTCCTCAACAGTTCGCTAATTGACATACGGATTCCGCTCACTGTGTACGAGATACTTAATGAATGTAAAATTAACTGTATTGTAAATATTTTCAATTCTCGCTATTCGCTATAAGGTCGCCGCTAGCGGTTTGCGATGTAATCGTGATGTATCATGGGAAAATCGTGATGTATCATGGGAAAAGGTCGACATCAAGTCCGCGCAATACGAATATTACCATGCTATTACATAGGAACACGTGACAATATTTTTAGTTTGTCAATATAACGGTATTACACGCAAATCGATGGAGAAAAAATAATTGTGCACATTTCAAATCACATTATTAAGTATTATTGAGTATCGATTCGCGTGTAACACCTTTATTTTGACAAACTAAAAAATATTGTCACGTGTTCCTGTGTAATAGCATGGTAATATTCGTATTGCGCGGACTTGGATGTCGACCTTTTCCCATGATACATCACGATTACATCGCAAACCGCTGGCGGCGCCCTTATTGCGAATAGCGAGAATTAACTTTATTGTTTGTTGCGGCCACCTGTTGCTGTTTTTGCTGATTTTAATGTTCAATTAATTTTTTAGCATGGTTTAGCACAGGGTCCATCATGACGTGGTTCTAATACTTCTAATAGGGTAAATGGAAAAAAAAATCAAAAAAAAATCATTTTTTTATAATAGTATAAATTCATCACCATCATCATCAGTCGTCCGTGGACGCAATGGAGGAAGCATTAGAAGTATGCGGGGCCAAAGTCTTCTGTCTTTCATCAGTTGTTGAATCTCTGATGGTTGTAGGCCAATATCACTCTTGATGGTGTCTGAGTATAAATTACTCTTGCGTAGAACAATAAACTATCAGTTATAACACTATATTTCAGGACAGGCAATTATGGCGTGCAGTGTTAATGTCATTCTATTCCTGCTACAGTTGGTAGTGATCTCGGAGGCTAAAGGAACGCACCGTAAGTATCGATTTTAATAACTTTCTTAATTATTTTTAAGGATTTCGCGAATTTACTGTATTTCAGTAAAAAATATAAACCAGGGATAGGCAACCTTTTTACTGTACTTTTTACAGCCTAGTTGCTGTAATGAGTAGCTAAACGTGAGGTTTAATAAGATCAGAGAAGATGATAATAGAGGAGGTCGCTCGCTGCCTATTGATGGAAACAATGATCTAATCCGATTGATCAACTAATACGATATGTGGTATTTTTTTTATTTCGGGTCAAAGGTCATTAAGGGGTCACTTCCGGCCTGAGACGAAAAACCTTCAAAATGCCACTTCTGCCACAAATAACATAGCAAAGTGATGCCACGTGCACCCATACATTGACATTAGCCAATGTCTATGGGGTTTTCATATATTTTGGGGTCAAAGGTCATTGGGGGTTACAACACGGCTGTGTTCGTGGTCTTAGACCACAGCTAAGTCTAGTTCTTTCTTTCTTTCTTTCTTCTTTCTTCTTTCTGCCGACCACTACATTTGCTCTAGCACTTACATGCTTACACCGATTTGGTCACAACCATCATTGACCATGCTCCTATATGTCATATGAAACTCGTGGGGTCAAAGGTCACGCAGGGGTCATAGGGGTCAAAAACGTGATTTCAACTCAAAATGCTTCTTCTCTCACAGATTACGTAGGACAGTGACACCACTTGCACACATGCATTGTTATTATCCAGTGTCTATGGGGTCCTCACAGGTTTGGGGTCAAAGGTCATTAAGGGGTCACTTCCGGTATAAAACGAAAAACCTTCAAAAATTTGTATTTGCTAAGAAAAACATAGGACAGTAACGGTATGTTCACACATAAATTGTAGTTACCCTGTGTATATGTGGTATTTTTTTAATTAGGGTCAAAGGTCATTAAGGGCCACTTCCGGTATAAAACGAAATATCTTTAAAATGCTTCTTCTCCCACAAATTACGTAGGACAGTGACACCACTTGCACACATGCATTGTTATTACCCAGTGTCTATGGGGTCCTCACAGATTTGGGGTCAAAGGTCATTAAGGGTCACTTCCGGTATAAAACGAAAACCTTCAAAAATTTGTATTTGCTAAGAAAAACATAGGACAGTAACGGTATGATCACACATGAATTGTGGTTACCCAATTCATATGTGGTATTTTTTTTATTTAGGTCAAAGGTCATTAAGGGGTCACTTCCGGTCTGAGACGAAAAACAGCGCATGCCCGGATATCAATTTGTTACGTCAGTTTGCACACCACCACATTGGGTTCGTTACTTTTAATGCACTCGGTGTTTCTACCGTCCCGGCTCAAACCAGGCTCAAACGATTCTAGAAGTTTTTCTCACAAGCCCCGCCTACTTTTCCTGCCTTCTCGGCGACCCGGAAGTAACGTTTTCCATTGGTTTGTATGGTGCAAAATGAGGAAATTACCAATATTTGGCAACGAATTACAGGAATTCCAGTCGTAGATCTCGACTGAAATGGATATATTAGGTAAATAACACTTTCATTTATGTAATATCAAAAAATTGTAGGAGATCTACTACCAGTTTGGTAGAAAATCGAGTTGAAATGTGGGCATGTTTTTGGTATAATGAATGGTCAATTGAATTGACAGGTTCGTATTAAACTCAATGGGAATCTCAAGCTTTCGGCTAGGCTAAATTTTAGTCTCGGCATTATACAACTATTACAACAATATTTTGTAAATTTTTCTCGTAAATCGACTCGTCCATGTGTGTATACACTCTCTTTTTCCAATTAAATAGGGCCTAGTTAAGAATGGAAATTTTGGCCTTACGAGCGTAACAATTACGAGGTATTTGTCCGCGTTTTGGATTCTGTTCCTTCGCCAGTAGTGCAAGACTGTGGAATTCGGCAATGTCGAGATAGTATTTTCACGAGTTCATACCCTAAAATGCACTTTATCACTGAGTGTCTCCCAACGAGTGTTTGTTTATTAATATCAAATGTCTTCATTACAAAAGAAAACGTCCAAACCTGTTAATTTAGATTTTAGTTAAGAGAATTCCCACACATAAGGGGCTGGCATTTTCTTCGGAAAGGGGGGTCCCAAATATGTCGGTGACCGGAGAAATTTATGACCCCCCTATCACGGGCAAAAATTTTTACGACCCCCTAAATTGGGTCGAAAAATTTTACCCCCCCTTCCACCTACACAGACTCAAGACAAATTATTTATTGCCGGAACTAAGGCGCGGCGCGCACCAAAACTTTATAGTGAAGAAAGTGCATGGAGCGTGTTAAAATTTTTATTTTAAGTGTAAAGAAGGCGCACAACATACATGTAGATTGTAAGCACATTTCGATTGTGAAGTCAAAGAATGCGCGCGATACGCGCTAAAATTTTGAGTCACCAGCCCTTAATAATTCTATAACCCCCCTATTTTGGGTGTTAACAAAATTATAACCCCCCTATTTTTAGTCTGAAAATTCTATGACCCCCTGTATTTTTGGGAGCCCCCCTTCTGAAGAAAATGCCAGCCCCCTAACCACCTTCAAAATACAAAACACTGATTTGTTTACCTCTTTGATGAAGTATGTATTTATACTACTACTGTACGTGTAATTTTTTGCTTGTTAAATATTTTTAAAACTGCATTTAGGGGTTGTGCAATAATTATGAGCTCCGGGGGGGGGATAAAATTTCAAACGGCTCGCCAAAATTGCTTGCCCCCCCCCCCCTCGGCATGCCAAAATCGCTTGCCCCACCTCTTGGCCCGCCAAAAAATATTTACCCCCCCCCCTCCTTTTGCACATGCCAAACTTTTGGGATCCCAATTTGCAAACCTTAAAATGGTCTATAGGCCTACATGTTGGGAGTGCAGCGAGCAGGAAAATTGGCATATTTAAGCGTTTCCGTACGGTTTTCCTAAGCCTTTTTAGAGCGTTTTATTTAAAAGGCGCCCAAGAATGTGTGCCAAAAATCATTTGCCCCCCCTCTCAGCTTCGGGGGTCAGAAATATTTTTCAGGGCCCCACTTTCAGACCTAATAATAATATTAATTTCAGGGCCCCCTTTTTGGTCATGATTAATGAATGTCAACCCTATAGAAAATAGTGTAAATTAATGTTCTACAAGAAAAATTAAGGTGAAATTTTTAAAGCCCCCCCCGGCAATTTTTCTTTGGGCATTAGCCCCCCCCGTTACAAGTGTTAGTGAACGTTCCCAAATATGAACCCTGTGGTGTGCGACCGACTGGGGGTTAATAATTTGCCCCATAAATGAAATCACTCAGTGCTGAATGACACCGCGCACCACATGCAGGGGGGGTTCAGGGTAACATTCTCCAGTGACGAAACTAGACTTTCGCAATCAAGAGAACAGTTACATGTAGCTGGGGTAAATCTGCCACCACCACCAAAGGGGGCTGGGGAAATGCTGATTTTTTTATTGAAGAATGTGTTCATTTGGGGAAGTGTGAGTGGGGGCAAGGATTTCAAACGAAGCTGCTGTAACAGCCCCATGCTGGAGGTAATGTGCCACTGTCCCAGCTCTACCCTAACAAATTTTCTAAAATCCTATTTTCCTTTTCAGACGCCCGGTTCAGACCTGCCAAAAGATGAGAGCTACTGTACAAGTAACAACCAACTGCCAGTCACCATTGACCAATGCCCCTGTGAGCCATTCCATGTCGCTTTTTGCAGCAGAGGCAGACAAAACAAAGGACTGAAATAACGGAGTTCAGAAACGCACTTCACTATGTTGCTAATTGAAGAACAATACTAGTATTAAAAGTCTGGACTCATAAATTAGGTGTAATGGAATGTGTAAAAAATTATTCAGATCTAGTATTAGAAATATTCAATCTAGATCTAGAATCTAGATTGGAATATAATTTAATTCAATTTTAATTTAAGGGATTAAAAATTGCTTAGATTGATTTTTAACCCCTTAAATTAAAATCAAATTAGATTGAATCAAATTGGATTTTAAAAAATCAAAGCGATTTTAAAAAATCGAATTAGATTGAATTCTAGATTGAATGTTTCTAATTAGAGAATAAAGGTATTGTTTTTTAACCGCTGGAGTGCATCTATCGTCTCATATAACACGGGCGACATCATTATTTTAAGTAAAACAAAAATAATGATGTCGCCCGAACTCGCCCGTGTTATATGAGATGATACATGCACGACAGCGGCTAAAAACAATACCTTTATTCTCATTCTTAAACTCTTCAATTCAAATAAAAATATCAAAAGAATTACAAATTTTAATCAAATTAAATCCTACATTTTGCAAGGAATTATACCTAGGGCTTAAAATCGATCAGTCCCGTTGTTGCTATGCGCCTCCAATTGGTTCAAATAGCGAGTACGCCTATTGCGTCGATGCACACGCGCTGACCCGTGTGGTAAGAACCAATAAGATTGCAGGAACATTCTCAAGTGTTTAAGAATAGATTAGAATTCAGTTAAATTTCATTTAAATGTTTTAATCCAATTTTGGACTTGTCTCTGATTACAATCACTTAGTAGACTGATTTTTTTAGTTTGAGGAATTTGTAGGGAACGTATACTGGATATCTTCTTCCATCACAATAGTAGAGGCTAGTAAAAAAATTCCCATCATTTATTCTCTATTTAGTAGGTGTGATGAACTATTTTGGTTTGATTGTTTATTGATGCCAAACACAAGCAAACACAGAACTTCATACTTTTTAATTAAAAAATAGTGCTTTTTATTTTTTAATTTCTTACAAATCTCAAAATAAACAGTGATCAAAACTACGTACCGGCCGTATTCACCATGCTTTCTTGTTGTGTTTTTTTTCATGAACTCTTGTCTTTTTTATATAGTGTAAAAATAACTTTAGTAATGAATTGCAAGTACAAAAAAGATCATTTGTTTGTCTATTGGCAGTCACTAGTCTTTTGGGAAGGCTTGTGTGCAGGCCTCAAATTTCAATGTTTTTCTTTTTTTGGGGGGCCTTGAAAATGGGTGCCCCCAAAAAAAAAAACACATTGAAATTTGAGGCATGCACCTAAGCCTTCCCAATTCCCAAAAAGACTAGCAAGGGCACCAAGGCCTACAAGTGATGAAGAATGCCTTGAAAATGACAAAGATATGGGGCACCAAGGCCAAAACTGAAATAGGGCAGGCAATGGCCTTGGTGGCCTCACTGCAATTCAAGCCCTACTTAATATGGTACTTTCATAAAAGACTAGTATTGACTGACACCTGCCATTGCTAGTCTTCATGAAAGAAATAGTTTGTCTGCCAATAATAAAGCATTTACAAGTCAAAGATTTAGGACCAGAAGGCCCTATCTGCAATAGCTGCCAGGTGTCATATTTTAGATGTACACTACATAATGCAAAAATTATTGAGATGTCTACATGGCAGCTATTGCAATTGGGGCCTTCTGGACTTAAACCCTTGAAGTGGATACTCATCATATTTGCAGTATCCAGATTTTTAATTATTGGAATGAAGGTACACCTTACCCATCACTGCCACCCCCACACACACACACCCACCGGAACCCTAGTTTGACTCAAGTTCGGTAGTGACGACGTTGGTGCAAAAATTTTTGGGCCGGGGCGCGGGGTGGAGTATTGAATCGCACTCGTAAAGTTAATTGCGTAGAGCGCACATGTACAATGTTGGTTTTAGGGCTCTCAACTAATTATGTACTTGGGTACCGGTACCTGATTTAATTTTCGAAAAAAAATATTAAAAAAAATACTTTTGCTTCTATTGAACAGGCAGAGACAAATTGAATTAGTATGCATTGCTACATTGTAGCTGTTCAATAGAAGCAAAAGTAATTAAAATGTACAACTTAATCCAATTTTTTTTTTTTTTTATATTGCAGTATTTCTCTGGTTTCCAACCTCGAATAACAACTGAGTAATTTAAGGCCTATAACTGCTAGGTTATTTTTTCAAATTTTGTTTTAAAAAAAATGCCATTTTACAGGTACCGTACTTTGACCCGGGTAGGCCAAGAACTGGCGGGAACTCAGAATTGGTGAGAGCCTTAGTTGGTTTGTTGGTTTCGCACAACCGCGAAAAGACATTGATGTCATTAGGCCTACCAAACTTGAGGCAAACCAAATAAAAATGCCTGCACATTGAACATTTCCAATCATTCTGTGCTATAATTTACAGTCTACAAAATATAGTATAAGGAACTCTGCATTGTACTTGTAGGCATCACATGTCAGTGTCACTTTTTGAGGTCCTTGTTGTTTTTATAATTGGAGTTCATATTTACTAAATTACTACTGCATCATGCATGTAGTTAGTTTATGCACAACATGTATTGCTATGCAAGTATTTAATTTCTTGAATTTAAAATGTTAAACCTCCAGATAAGATTTTTCTTCAAAAAATTAAATTGTTGACTTTATCGGTCCAGCAGCATGTTGGGAGAGTTTCAAATGCATGCAACAGATAGTTTACAGATGCCAGCTGTTCACTTCCAAATCATTATCTTTTCGGTCTGTCAAGAATTGCGCCATTATCCTCAGTTGTTCTACTGCACCTGGAAATGAGAATAAAATAAAATGTAAAATAATATTAGCCAATGATAAAATTACAAATTATTATCCATGTATCAGGATTATAGACTGCCTTTTACCATGGACAGCACCATTTGAGGTTTGTAAATTGGGATCCCAAAAATTTGGCATACGCAAGGGGGGGCAAAGAATTTTTGGCAGGCCGAGAGGAGGGAAGCGAATTTTGGCAGGGCGAGAAGGGGGGGGGGGGGGGGGAAGTGATTTTTGGCGAGCTGTTTGGAAATCACCCCGGTTCATAATTATTGCACAGCCCCTATGTCAATGATGGCTGCAGAATTTGAAAACAGTCATTTGCCCATAAACTTAGCTAATTTTTGACATACAGACATGGTGGCAAGACCCCTCATTTTTTAGTTAAATCATTATCTTTTTAAACAAAATAATTAAATGTAAAGGACCGTTCACAAACACTTGTAGGGGGGACTTTACAGACCTCGAAAATTTCAGGGACCTCCCTTTTTGACATGAAAATTTTGGGTCAACCCCATAGAAAAGCATATAAAAAACTAATTTTTTCCAAGAAAATTTGTGGTCATCACCTTGTCATTTTTTTCAGGTCCCCCGGCCCCCCTTAGAGAGGGTCAAAAAATTTCAGGGCCGCCCTTTTTGCATCATGCCCCCTAACAAGTGTTTGTGAACGGTAGACTTAGACTATAGAAAAATTATCAAATTCGTGGACATCGTGGAACATTCAACTACGCGGTTACTCCGCGACTAATCATGCTAACTACACACGCGTGTACAACGCTACTCTACGCGTCCATATTAGCGAGGCTATCTGCGTACAACTGCTTACTACGCACAGCCACGAAAAGAGTATGTTCCACGATGTCCACGAATTTGATAATTTTTCTATATAGTATTGGTTTTAAAAGAAACCCACCTTGCAGAGACAAGCAACACAATCCAACATCATGCTCAGCTAGCTGTACACACAGACAAAGGTATGATCAATTGATGCATATGAAAACATACGGGCAGTGCAGTACATGGTAGTCAATGGAACAAATCTCGATATCTCGTTATGTTTTCGCCGTCTATTCGATGCGGGATTCGATGTCCGTGGCAATATTTGTCCTTAGTGCGTCTTATTATTTGCTTCTCTGATACAAGATGAATTGAAAATCTATTGCAAACTTGTCAAAGCACGTCGGTAAACGAGGCAAATAATGCGATTGATTTTCACAACTATCGTGTGTATTGCATTTTGTGTGTGTGTGAATGTCCCACTGGGCGCAGCCATGTTTGTGATCGAGGTCAGAGGTGAAATCTGTCAATCAAACTACTTTGCGATATTTTAGGAAATATTTTGCCGAAGGCATTGAGGTGGTGTGGTCAGTTTGCCGCGAAATATAATTTCTGTATTGTTTGCCATGACCGACTGCTAAGGTTGACCCGAGATCCCTGTGAAAAGACCCTCATTTTGGATCCAAATAACATTTTTGGACACGTTTGGACACAAAACGGGAGTATATGGAGAAACTGGCACGAGTTTGAATTACTGATTACACTAGTTTTAAGTTTCCGTAAACTGCCGCAAATATTCAAATGCTTATCATTTAAATTTCTTTTCCTTTGACCTTATATTAATTTTACTGGAAAATTAATTATGCTTGACTTTCCTTAACTTAACAAAACTTTTGATTTTTTTAATGGGACTTGCGATATAAATGATGCTTTTTCACTCGTTTAAAAATCATGGTCACCCTGGTTAGTATTTTTTTTCTTTAAAGAAAAAAAAGCATGATTTTACTGCGAAATTGGGAATTTAACGATGTACTTCCGTGTGTGGAATATTTTCTCCACTAAGAGAACTACCGAATCAGTCGAGCGTGTGTCGGATGAACAGATTACCACAAAGGAAGTTTTCAAGTGGTATTTTAAGTACCCGAAACAAAGAAAAGTGAATGGAGGTTAACTGTGGGTAATCGGATTATATGTTCAAGCGATCTCCTCTTTTCTCATCTTCTCTGATAAGATATAATCTTCTGGACCAAAACAAAGGTCTCAAAATGTCACGAATATTTATTATTGATGGTTTGTGTATAGTACAGGGTGTCCCAAAACAAAGAGGCCCCTCATTGCGCCCTCTTTTTCTCCTATTTCTGAAAGGTTGATTAAATATATTTTGGTATGTAAGGAAACCTTTAATCGTTAACTTTAATAAACCAAAACAATTATTTCAATCGGCTTACAACTTTTGAAGATATGTTCTTTTGAATAAAAGTACCCGTTTTTCACTCTGTCCACGGATAGCAAACAGAGTGGTTGGGATGGCTCATGCTGTGGAGTGGCCTGCACGATCACCAGACCTAACACCACTTGATTTTTTTCCTTTGTGGCAAAATCCAAGATCTTCGCAAACGTATTACTGAATGCATTCGCAAGTATCCGGCGGACAAGGATGGTACGCAACGCAATTGATGCAATGAGGACCAGGACTGAAACCTGTATTCGCCAAGGAGGCAACCAGGTAGAGGGCAGAGCAGCACAGTAAACTCACTTCAGAAGAACCAAAGACAAACCAAACAGCCTTTTAGGGCTACCTTTTATCCTAAAAAGAGAAATAACTTATGTTGTAAATTAAAAAAGGAAGAAAGAAACAACAAAGTAAGAAACATAATAAAACAAAAAGGCATAAATAACCAAGAAGAAATAAGTAATTGCAAGTAAAGCAAAAGAAGTCCCATTCGGCATCCATTTTACCCACAAATTAATGACACTATTAACAAAATCCATTACCCATAAACCCACCGGTAAAGCCCATTCCATAAATAAAGTTATTTTATAAAGTTATCATTGAGAAATGTTTGATATTCATGCATGGTATGTGGACTCCTTTTCAATCTTTGTAGCCTAACCTTCTCCGTGGACAGAGTGAAAAACGGGTACATTTCTTTGAAAGAGCCTATCTACAAAAGTTGTGAGCCGATTGCTATAATTGTTTTGGTTTATTAAAGCTAACGACTCAAGGTTTCTTAACATACCAAAATATATGTGATCAACTTTTCAGAAATAGGAGAAAATGAGGGCGCAATGAGGGGCCTCTTTTTCGCATGTAAAATTGACGATTTGTTTTCCTCTGATTTACTTCAACTCGAACGATTAATTGGTTACTGCACCAACAGCGACTTGACGCTTAAACTGGGAACATCTTAGGTCTAAATAAAGTATAAAAACAGCACAAACAGCCTAACATCCACATCCAGCATGTCCAATCATGATGACTCATATAATAATGCTTTAGAGCAATACAAAAGTCAATAATTATTAGAATCTCAGTCCAACATATTACTCAATGGACATCGCAATTCTTCAGTCGTTCCATTTTAACGGCCACGAAAAAAAAAACCACCCAAACATTGCTATCACTATTTTGTGAACACCAAAAGACGGGGTATATATCTCATTGTTGAAAATGTCTCCACAAGGAATGAAGCACAGTGTCTTCGCCCCGATATCTTCATGGTAGAAATCGCCATGGTAGGTTGAATCCACAGCCACCCATGGCTATTTTATTCGGACCTTATGTATGCAGAATTAGCGAAGTGACCTGACTAAGGCTACTGACAATAGCCGGGGTAATTGATTTCTCGCTGTGTGAGTAAGCTTGTATACGACATTGCGGTCAATGGGGGGGGGGGGGTCAATGGTCATACTGCCTCCACTTGACTGAGTGCAGCTATAGCTTGCTGCGCGCTGTAGTCCATATAGGACCAGCGCAATATAAAATTAGAGTTTTGGTCAGATTTCAGCTGAGATTTTGAGTTCAAAGCGCACGCCGACGACTATCATATCTGTTCAACACGTATTTTCAAGTGTATGAAACCACATCTGGTTTCTTGAGACGAAATCATTTACGGGATATATTCATCATTTTCTAACCCGGTATCCGAAGATTTTCGTCTCATATCAAGATCGTGCAATTCACGTGTATCGATCCCGTGTATTCATTTTAGTGTCTCTGCAGCACCAAATAATTGAATACATGAATACAAAAGCCACCTAAGTCCATAGGAAGTGATTTTGAGAGAAAAACCTGTGTATCATTTTAATTCCTTCAGTTAGATTTACCTGGTCAATATGGTAAGTTTTACGTGCAAATGAGTGGATTAACCTGTATTAGGTATGACGATTAGCATTTCAGGGACTTCGTGGGGTTCATTTTAAATTTTGGTTTTTTGAATCATATACAAAGACAACAATGTTAGAATGAGATTACCACTAGTAAGATAATACAAAATAAATGTAATATAAACCACACACTTTCCTTTATTAAACCCATTTTTTGTTCAAAAGTCACTCTCTAGCAATGAATGTGTTACAAGTGGACTTTTATACATAATGGATTTCAATCAATGTGTTACAAGACTCAAATCATGGAATTGGGTGATTCTTTCATACATGCTATTTTTCACATGCTTAATAGACACAGAGAATGAATTTGAGTTGTTCTTTCATAAATATGACAGGCCTATGTATAGCAACAATTTCCCATGCTTAACTCAATTTGGCCAAAGTATGGACTTAGGTGGCTTTTGTATTCATATATTCAATTATTAGCCAGGCGATGTCGGTGTGTGAAGTCTCTTTTAGGAACTGGAACGTATTATGCACAATAGATGTTATGATATTTTGACCAAAAATAACATCCTGTACAAAAACAATATGGTTTTTGAAACAAGCATGCTACATATATGGATGTTCTGGATTTTGTAAAAGACATAAGTGAGGCTATAGATAATGATATGTATACACTAGGTATTTTTATGGATCTATCGAAAGCCTTCGATACCATAGACCACGATATATTACTCAGTAAGCTGTATCACTATGGTTTTCGTGGCGTATCACATAATTGGTTTTCAAAGTATCTCTCTAATAGGAAGCAACAGTAGCGTAGCCAGCGGGGGTGGGGGCAGGGGGGGGGGCAGAGTGCCCCCCTGACAAAAAAATGAAAGAGAAAATCAGGAGGGCAAAGGAAAAGAAAGAGGGCAAGGAGCCCCTTTTCTAGCAAAATTCAGGGCCAAAATAGTGTAAAATACAAAAATTTGTAAGAATAAAGCCCTTTTAGCCGGATAATGGGCGAAAATAGTGTAAAATACCGCACATCATCCCAATAAGGCCCTTTTCGGGAAGCTCGAAGACATACAGTCTCTATGTACTGTATGATGCAACTGCAACTCGTCTGTGCCCCCCCAATTTTTTTTTGCCCCCCGACCAAGAAAGCTGGCTACGCCCCTGGGAAGCAATATGTATCGTATAATAATGTTGTGTCATCTAATGAAAATGTAATTTGTGGTGTGCCCCAGGGTTCAATACTGGGGCCATTACTTTTCATAATTTATATGAATGATATTTGTTTTACATCCAAATTATTATCATTTATTTTATTTGCTGACGACACAACTGTATTTCATACTGGTTTATTTTCTTAATCATTTGATAATTTATTTACTGAATTGGAAATTATTCACAAATAATGATACGAGAAACAAGACTGATTACAGACTCGAACTAGACTTAGCTGTGGTCTAAGACCACGAACACAGCCGTGTTGTTACCCCTTAATGACCTTTGACCCCAAAATATATGAAAACCCCATAGACATTGGCTAATGTCAATGTATGTGTGCACGTGGCATCACTTTGCCATGTTATTTGTGGCAGAAGGGGCATTTTGAAGGTTTTCGTCTCAGACCGGAAGTGACCCCTTAATGACATTTGACCCCAAATAAAAAATACCACATATGAATTGGGTAACCACAATTCATGTGTGAACATACCGTTACTGTCCTATGTTTATCTTAGCAAATACAAAATTTTGAAGGTTTTTCGTTTTATACCGGAAGTGACCCCTTAATGACCTTTGACCCAAAATCTGTGTACACCCCATAGACACTGGGTAATAACAATGCATGTGTGCAAGTGGCGTCACTGTCCTACATAATCTGTGGAAGAAGATGCATTTTAAAGGTATTTCGTTTTATACCGGAAGTGACCTCTTAATGAGATTTGACCCCAAATAAAAAAATACCACATATACATTGGGTGACTGCAGATCACGTGTGAACATACCGTTACTGTCCCATGTTTTGCTTAGCTTATAAAATTTTTTTAAGATATTTCGTTTTTTACCGGAAGTGACCCCGTCATGACCTTTGACCCCAAATATGTGTACACCCCATAGACACTGGGTAATAACAATGCATGTGTGCAAGTGGTGTCACTGTCCTACGTAATTTGTGGGAGAAGATGCATTTTTAAAGGTATTTCGTTTTATTCCGGAAGTGACCCCTTAATGACCTTTGACCCCAAATAAAAAAATACCACATATACATTGGGTAACTGCAACTCATATGTGAATATACCGTTACTGTCCTATGTTTTCCTTAGCTAATAAAAAAATTTGAAAGTATTTCGTTTTATACCGGAAGTGACCCCTTAATGACCTTTGACCCCAAATCTGTGTACACCATATAGACACTGGTTAATAACAACGCATGTGTGCAAGTGGCGTCACTGTCGTACGTAATCTGTAGGAGAAGATGCATTTTTAGTTGAAATCACGTTTTTGACCCCTATGACCCCTGCGTGACCTTTGACCCCACAAGTTTCATGTGACATGTAGGGGCACGGTCAATGATCATTGTGACCAAGTTAAGTCAAAATCGATATAAGCATGTGAGTGCTAGAGCAAATGTAATGGTTGACAGAAAGAAGAAAGAAAGAACTAGATCTGGTTACAGATCTGGACCTAGCCGGGGCCGGAAATGCCAGTCTTAAAGTTTATGGACATCTCACACCATTGATGGTGCATCGCTGTAGCATGTAGGGGCTTTATGCGTCTTCCATAGGCTGAGATACAGCTACTTTTCCGTAATTTTAAAATTTTTTTTTGCAAATTTGACGTTTTGACCTCCTTAATGACCTTTGACCCAAATATAAAAAAAACCTTATATACACCACGAAAATGCATTGTTACAGTTTAAATTAAAAAAATCTACTATGCTTAGTTATGGAGATAAAAATTCTTGAAGTTATTTAGCTTAAAACCGGAAATGACGTCTAAATGACCTTGGACCAAAAAAATAAAAATACCGTGCATACATCGGGTAACACTAATGCATATATGAAGTTTATATCACTCTGGTCTGGTTATGTTTTGAGATAAAAAAAAAATGAACATATTTGATGATTTTTGGTTTTTGACCGGAAGCGACCCCTTAATGACCTTTGACCCCGAAACTGTACACACCCCAAAGACCCTGGTTGGTAGCAATGCATGTGTGCTAATGACAACACTCTGCTATGTAATTTGTAAAAACAGTGATTTTTTGAATATTTTTAGCTTTTAGACCAGAAATGACCCCCTTAATGACCTTTGACCCAAATTCTGTGAATAATTTATAGGCACTGGATATAGCCGATGCATATGTGTAAGTGACATCAACGTACTATGTAATTTGTGGCAGAAGAAGCATTTTGAAGATATTTGGTTTTATACCGGAAATGACCCCTTAATGACCTTTTGACCCCAAATTTGTGAATATCCTATAGACACTGGATATAGCCGATGCATATGTGCAAGTGACGTCATTGTAGGATGTAACATGTAGGAGAAGAAGCATTTTGAAATTTGTTGCCAGAAGAAAGAAGAAAGAAGAAAGAAGAAAGATCCGATAGCATCACAAGACCTAGCCGGTGTCCCGGCTAGGTAAGAAGAAGATCCTGTAAGAAAAAAGACACAGCCGTGACTAACGTCACGGCTGTGTAAATACACAAAATTAAATCTGTATTAACTTTGGGACCGAAACTTTGGAACTCGTTCCCCCATGATATTAAAGCGGCTCGAAATTTAAATTCTTTTAAAACGCGCTTGTCGTCTTTTCTCATGGAGAAAAATCTAAGCATATTGTGATGTGCCCTGAGTAATTTAATTTGATGATTTATCTTTGTTTACAAAGTTACATGAGTGATGACATTTTGGGGGAATTCCCCTCTCAAATTGAGCAAAACAAGTTGAATCATATTTAATTTGGAATATTTGGAAACCCCCTGAGGTTGTAAAGTAAATATGACATCACGGGATTCCCCTCAGGAAGTGATGAAATGTGAAATGTTAATGTTATAATCAGGACTTGGGAATTTCCCAGACTACAGAATAGTGTGAAGGTATTAATTGCCTATTAATAGAATGGGGGTTTTCCCACTGCTTGGTATATAATAAGAAAATGTAAACACAATTATTCACAGTTTATAGTGTTGATCTGGGCTAGCTAGCTAATATGCTTACAGTCCAATTCCTTCAAAGAAAGGAAATTGCAAACCAGAAATATTTTATGTAGTCAAAGTACTACTATTTGCCATTGTTGTCGGAGAAGATCTAGAATACGTCAAAGAACGTACTTCTAAGTCTGGGTTTTTGATTCAACGCAACTGTCAATATAAGTGGGGACAACTGCATGGCAGTCCTGCTTACTGAAGATATTGTGTGAAAGGTCGAAATAGCACCATAGCAGCGCAAGGAGTTGTTTGAATAAATGTCTTTGAAAATTTGAACCGGCTTCAAAATAGGAAGCGGGCGGTGACGATACATTTGCGCGTTGTTCACTCTGCCTTAGTTTTGTTTACTTTTTTAACACAATTTTATGGACCTCTTTTAAAATTACGTTTTTATGGACTACAGTCCATGGCAATGACACCTATGAGCTTCGACTGGTCGGAGGAAGTACGCAATATCAAGGCAGATTGGAAATACGACCTAACAATGGAACATGGGGAACCGTCAAAGGTAGCAACTGGTCTTCCCGGTGTGCTTCTGTTGCCTGCAGATCGCTGGGATTTTCATCTTCAGTACTGTCACCCGATTTAACCAAGTATTTTGGAGTTGGTGCTGGACCATTTCACCTTAGAGTTCATTTTTGCTCTGGCAGTGAAGCGTCTCTGTTAGACTGCGGGCATTATGGATGGGAAAACAGTAATGACCACAGTGGTGACATTGGATTGCATTGTATGCCAGGTAATATTTAATATAACGTATGCACAAAAAGTAACTCAGCTGTTATAAATACGCCTATAGATTCAGATTCAGATTATGTTAAACGACACCAAAATAAGGCATAGCAGTAGCAGCAAATACGTCATTATGTACAAAGTAACATTGGGCACGTACGACCAAAATAATTATTTCATTCAATATATAACTATAACTAATTAAGTATGATATTCACAGCCAGGTCAAGATTTGTTACTCTGCCAAATTTAAACGATGTTGATAATGATGATGACAGTGGTTGGTACCTTATGTCACTGTAACCTTTTTCACTAGTCACCATCTCCATTGTCGTTGTCATCAACTTCATCATTAGCAGTATCGTAATCAACCTCATCAGTAGTCGACATAAATAAAAAAAAAAGACAACACCCCAGGTCGGATACTAGGAAAGATCAGTCATCTAGTCATTCATTCATATAAACAATATCATTAATATGTAATGGTGTGTAACCCGCTGAAACACATTTTCAATATTCTGCCGATTTCGTGATTTGAAAGAATGTAATGAATGCTATGTGTATAATACAGACTTGACATAAAGTATTGAATATTTCTTCACGAAGTGGCAAGACTATTCTGCCTAAACCACACGGGCTAAATATTAATTTGGGTGTGTCAGGAGATGGTGTAAATTAGTTGTTTGATAAAAATGTGCCTTCCATGAGTTTATGTGCCTTACATGAGTTTACATTATGGTGCCCATAATGTAGTGCATTTGCCTAAAATGGCGCCTTTAAATATACACGGCAGTTTCACTCCCATTGAAACACGATAATTAGGTTTGCCGATTCGTGCGTTCAGTTTTTGTTTTCTCCACTGATGAAATACGCACGAAATTGACTAAACGCCACGGCTCGATCGCTGTACTGCACGCAATAATCGAAGCGGTGGGCCATGTAAGATAAAGTTGCTTTCAAACTCTGATAAAACAGTGCCAAAACAGAAAGCAAGTAAGGAGCCTTATAAGGTACATAATACTCAATGTTTTTGTCATTTATTGGAATAAAACAATGTTTTTAAGTTTGAAATTTTTTTACAATAAAATCACAAAAAAATTGCACCCTTTCACATTAATTTTATTGTTTGTCTAAACATGCAATGTAGAATCAAAGATATTTCAAGACTGACACTTCAATAAACAGTGGGGATGTATGTTACTACAAAATGAGGCGTGTTATTAACTGACTTTTGAAAAATTAGAACTAGGCCAACAGAATATGAAGAGATATCACTTAATTAAATCACCCCTTTTCACTGTTAATTGCGCGTGTTTGCCACAAACACGCACAAACTCGGCTGCGCCTACCGCTACATGCATGCGATGCATGAGTAGGCCTACTGAACACGCATGTTTTACAGCATCTTGTACGCGGACGCCCAAGAAAGAAATAATCCAAGTCAGAACTCAGTTGTATTATGAAATCCTACAGCATATTAAATATAAAAAAATATTTAATCACTTTTACGAAATCCAACCCTGGTCCATGGACTGGGCATAGTTCAACATACTAGTTTTAGTTCTTTGCATTTGCTGATGCACCGCATGTTGTTGATGCACCGCATACACTGGCCATATTCATCATATTACTTAAGCCACGTAATAACATGTAGATGCAATGTGTTTATAAATGATAACCAAGAGCTTTTTAACATGTCTTTTCATTCCAACAATTAGAAAAACAAAGTAAGGGAACAAAGAAGAAACATTACAAAATGTTTAATTTGAAATCTCCAAAAATCGGCGAGGGCAGAGACGATAGGCCTACGTGTTATTTATTTTACTTGGCCTTAAAACATGTTCAAGTTTTGAATTTGCAAAATCTATCAGAATCACTTTTTTTTTTTTTTTCGACTCAGAATCACTCTTTGTTTACAAACATCATTTCCATACAATTGGTTACACACATCATGACAGTGATCATGACCCATAGTTGACCGCTAATAACCCCAATGTTATGGTACAAGTACGCGCACATGACAGTCAATGCACTAACCTGACCGCTTGATAACCCCTAGGATAGTACAGATGCGCGCATCATGATGTACAAGCACTACAGCATGAGTGTACAAAAATGTACCACATGCGGTATTAAATACACATGACAAGACAAGTTACAAAATATTACGAGTCAAACACAGTCAGTTTATAAATATTATAAATGTGGTTTGTTTTTATTTTAAAATCAATACAAAGGTTTGTTTTTTCTTTGGTTTGTTTTTTGTTTGTTGGTTGTTTGATTGTTGTTTGTTTGTTTGTTTGTTTTTATTACTCTCCAAAGCAATGCAAATGGAATTCATTGTATTAGTCACTGTTGACATAATGATTTCATATAGTTTTATTATAAATCACGTGAAGAAAAATAATCTCATCAATAAATGACTAAATTATGAAAAGAAGAAAAACTATTAATAAATGCATTTTTATAGACCATGCACAATGTGCTTTTTGTTTGCTTATTGTTTGTTTTTTAGAAACTTTATTTTGCTTTCTTAAATATCTTGGTTACATTTTTGTTTCTGATATATGAAATAATTTCTCAATAAACAAATTGCTTTATAATTCATATTTCCATCTACATGTAAATATAAATAAAAGTCAACATAAAAATTTCATGCTATTGTAGCAGGCCTATTCTTTGAAAAGAAATGAATTTCCTACCAAGCATGCAAGGCCTTTGTATAGTATTCAATCACTGTACAGTGTAAAAATGTTATGAACATTCTGTTGACATTTCACGGGGTCATCATTTCATTAGAAAATTTTAGAACATAACATTGTTTTGATAATTTGTAAACACAAGATTCAAAACTTTGTAAACAAAAATTATATTTAAAACACTTACCAAATGATTCAGCACTTGAACTACTGTCTGTTATATTTCAATGATTTATAAAGTATCATGCAGCCTTGAGAATTCCAAACATCCAGAAATGTCTTTCTTCGTGTCAATTTCTTGTGATCAGTTTCAAATAATTATATTTATTATATTGCACATCAACATCGGATGAATTTGTTTAATTTGCCGTTGTATTTATTGTAGCTCTGAAATGAGCTGTATGGAATTTTTCTCTCCTTTTATAATCCTTCCTTACAAGGAATGGTTGAAACCATTCTAATATTATAACTTTCTAAACCCGTCTCAGGCTTCAACAAAGCTGTCCTGTAATCTCGTTATTTTCATTTGTCCCGTTTATCTAGCAGATATCCAATAAGCCCAATTCTTGTCTTTCTAGATCCTCTGTAAAATTAAAAAAAGAATAGAAAAACAAAACAAACATAAATATATAAAATAGTTAAGAAGAGTCATCTATCTTGATTTATACCAAGGAAAAAATTGTTCATACAATTATCACATACAGTAACTTCAAATGACAATGAGAACAGAAAATAACATGTAGCTGATTTCTATAGATTTTTAAAAAGTAGGGCCTATATTAATATTTTTTTTAAAGAAATTAAAACAGACCAAAGTGGATATTCAATTATCACTAGGCCTACAAGCATGCAAGTTGGCTGCTGCTTGTTGCATCTATAGGCCCAATCACTTACAAATATGATGCCGAAATTTTTATTGTAAATTCTATGAATTGATCATTCATGTTGGTATTTCTTCCCAATTCCCAGTTTATTATTAGATGGGCCTAATCAGTTAAACCAGCAAATAAATAGATAATATAATAGTAGTATAAAATAATAATTTACATCTCAAAACACCAACAACATCATAAAACTTACCGTATGCATATTCCACAGTGCACTGAGTGAATGTCCTACGCAGCGGTCCTGTTCAGTGAGCTTGCCGACTTGTCCCCCGGAGTGTAGCTGTGTGGTATGTCTATCTCTTGCCGTGTTACGCACGCATTGCTACGGCTGCATTGCCGTGCAGATGTTCTTTCTGGTGAAAAATGACCGCACTTTGGCGTTCCGTTCTGATACAAATTGCGATGGCCTAGAAAAGATTTTGTGTTCCTTGGTTATATTAGGCCCTGTTCCGACTATAGCATGTTTCTCAAGTCTCTGTTGAGGGACTTAGTAATAATATCGGTGTTCCAAAACAAGCATCATTGTACAATATGCATCATGACGATGTATGTGTCATTCCGAAGGTTCACAAACAAACTTGATTCCATCAAATTTAGAAAAAGCAGAATTGATGTCATTTTACCCAAAGACGTAGCACCTTGTAATCTACGGTAATCTTTGATTTCAAGTCATTTTATGCTTTGGTTCACGTATTAGATCCCTGTAAAATCGGACTCCTATCCGGGACTCCTATATCCACTGCGCCGATTAGCGAATCCGCTCTGTTGACCGAGAGGGCAATGCCCCGTGCTGAGTCGAGTCAAAGTTGATATCGAACGTATGCGGGCGCACTCCATTTTTCTGTTTGGATCCGCCGTGATAATGAGGCTGAATTTTTCTGCCTCCGCAGGAGGTAGTATGCTTTGAAATTTACACCTAAAATGCCGCACATTGCGCGGCATGTAGGCCGATTGTACAAATTTATATTCTGACAAGTACTCTAATTTCCGCCCAATATCGAGAGCCCAATAAATATCCCCCCCCTCTTTGCGCCATACATAAATTCGCCTATCGCCATTTCCGAATGTTCAAAAAGGTAATCACGCTTCCTCAGCATGTGCAATAAATTAGCATTAAAATTAATCTTATTCTATAGGGATTCTAGAAACACCTAGCACGTGGCGCCAATGGTGCGGGTCTATCAAGCTCATGAATTATGCATTAGAAATTTTTTAAACTCATATATTGTATAATTGAAGACCGAATTAAAAAGACTAGCTTGCGTATGCCGTCCTGTCAACCAGACCAAAAATGCCATACTGCGCAGGTCAGCAACCAATCACAGCGCGCCTTTGTCCTGACGTCAGACGCAAACTAGTATTTTTTTTAATTCGGTATTTAATTATGGATTATAGCCTCATCACATCAGCAATATCGTAGAAATAAAGTCGGACAACCGTTATGCTGTGTGTGGCAATGGGAATACACATTAAACAAGGTTTAATTTCATGATTACATGAAACCTGATTATCAATGGAAAAACTTTGGCTGGAGAAGTTGAAGCTGACGTTCATGGCGACACTTTGGATGTGATAATTTGACATCATGGATTGTTTTGTGCAAAATTGGAGGTATTTTTGCGGCGAGTCAGCAGACCGACTGACATGCAGGCTAGCATGCTAGGCTCGACTAGGCCGCAATCATCGTGTCTACATCATAATAATAGTTCATACCCGCTGGACAGCAGGAAGAATGTTTATAACTTACATTTCAATACAATCATGTTACTTTTATCTTGAACTTGGAAGAAACTGATTTCAATAACAATTTCAATATTGCAAACTCATGACCATAAGTGACAGTGACCATACATTACACTAAACAGTGAGTTCCGTGCCGGTTTATGACTAGAAAGTAGAATGGATTATTTATTTCTGTTCATCTTGATATCAACATTTAAATGGTAAGTTCATGAGTTTGACCTCAATGTCAAATCTACATTGTATGTCGCACAATTATGTGTTGTGCATGACTGAGTGCATGATGCTAGCATATGACTAGTCTAGGGCTAGGACCGGGGCTAGCAAACTGATTTCAATAACAATTTCAATATTGCAAACTCATGACCATATACCATCAGTGACCATACATGACACTAAACAGTGAGATCCGTGCCGGTTTATGACTAGAAAGTAGAATGGATTATTTATTTCTGTTCATCTTGATATCAACATTTAAATGGTAAGTTCATGAGTTTGACCTCAATTAAAATACAAAACAGAACCCGTGTCAAATCTACATTGTATATATGTCGCACAGTTATGTGTAGTACATGACTGAGTGCATGATGCTAGCATGACTAGTCTAGGGCTAGGCCCGGGGCTAGTCCTTTACTAGCCCTTGGCAGTTGGCAGTATCTGGAAAACACTCCTCCGACACAGCGCTAGTCCAAATCTAAAAAACACTCTGCCAGTCCAAAACTGAAAACCACTGCGCTAGTCCGAATTTGCAAAACATGGCGCTATTCCGAATCTGAATTTAGAAACACTGCGCTAGTCCGATATTCGGACTAGCGCCGTAATTTCAGATTCGGACCAGCGCTGTGATTTTCAGATTCGGACTACCGCTTTGGTTTTCTGCAGTTTCGGACTGACGAAGTGTTTTCCAGACTCGGACTAGCGCAGTGTATTTCGGACTACCCAGCAAACATTATACAATCGGCCCGATACTGGCTCTATAAAAGCTGCTATAAAGGACCAAGAATGGCAGCCTGTATTGGTCCGACACGGTCGTGCACACGGGCATTCGACTGGCCCAATAGATATTGCCAGCACTGGGCCAAAATGGGTGGAAATTGGCCCAGTAGAGGTCCAATTTATTCAATACTGTACTGGGCCAATATAATATTGCCAATATATTCCCATTATGCAACCGTAAGCAAACGGTAATGGTCCAATTTTGGTACTTTTTATTTTATTTCATTTTTGTCCACGTCTAGCTGTGGAATATTCTTCTATTCATTCCTCGATTATCCGGTTGGTTCAGGCATTATTGGTCAGTTTCACCTGTTGAACCAGATCTCCTTCTTTATGAAGGAGACCTACAGGTTACTTGCACTCAGCACAATTGAATTGGCTTTTGACTAACACACGCGTCGCGTCACGTCACGTCACGTCACGTCGCGTCGCGTCACGTCACGTCACGTTGATATCTTCATGAGCGAACGAACTTGCATCCGCTGGGCCTGTTGAAATCAAAACAAATCTTTGCCGGGGGGTCCACTCTTGCAGTAATGTTCATGTCAAATCCGACCCCATTTAATGGGTTCTCTGGGTTCAAAAATCCCACTCAATCAGGCCCAGGAAACTCCACAAATTACCCTCACGGAGGCTCCCAATACCGTCTAAAAAGAACCCCAAGTGCCCCATCTACTGCAAGAGTGGACCCCCGGCAAAGATTTGTTTTGATTTCAACAGGCCCAGCGGGTGCAAGTTCGTTCGCTGTTGATATCAGCATGTGTGTATCATATGCAATAGAGCAGGCCATGGAAAACACGTGTGCAACAACGTGACCAAGTAAAACAAACACAGCTGTATGGAATTTTCCATTGAAAACTCTGAGGTCGTATTCTTGAAGACGGGTCAACCTTAGGCCTGGGAGGCTCTTTGGCCATGTCAAGTGGGGTGGGCTGGGTCATGTTATTGCGCGGTTGTGTTGTTCATTTTTTCGTGGCGTCTGCGGGTTTTTCTGCGGGGCCGGGGTGTGTCCTGGGACGGGTGTTAGCCCCTTTGCGAGAATACGGCCCGGGGTATTTTCTACAGTTTAAAAATAGCCACGCGTATCCCATGCATTCATATCGGGTCTTTTCAATGGAAGTTCCTAGTGCATGTTCATGGTATGTGCTAAAGCGAAACATTGATTGGGGTGCAAACAAGGGTCATGTTGAGTTCTGGCTTGTTTTGGGTGATTGGATCGGGTTGTCAAAAAGGCAGTAAATACAGGTATTTGTCAAGCATTCTCAATTGGCAAAAGAAATACATACTAAGTGGCGAAGGGAAAAAAGTTTCCGGGAAAGTTTTTATCAAATAAAAATAAAATAGGAAAATAGGAGTTGAAAACAGAGAATTGAGGGACCCAACGGTACCCAGTTCGTTGGGCGGGGTGTTATGTGGCCCACCTCGGGTGCATTCACCCAATGCCCCCAGCTTGATAGAGGTCAAGGTCAAATTGGATCTCAACCGTATGACTTGTTTGTAACTTTTAAGAAGATATCAACGTGACGTGACGTGACGCGACGTGACGCGACGTGACGCGACGTGACGTGACGTGACGCGACGCGTGTGTTAGTCAAAAGCCATTGAATTTGTGTTAACTGATGTGCAAAATATTAAAGGTCGATAACAAACCAAGCTCACAAAATTGAGCCATTGATAAATGAAATATATATTCTATGGTGTCATCAGATAAAAAATTATGCCTTGCTCACGTAGATTTTTTACAAGGCAGTAAATGAAATATTCGGAACAAGCGCAAACTCACTGCCTCTTCTTTATAATAATAATAACATGTGGCCCTTCAAAATGAAGATGATACTGATCAAATATTGTATTTTGATAGTAGAAAATGGCAGGGTTTCAAAACCACGCCCACATTAATGCAACATTGGGCCAATACAGGGCCGGCACTCGGGGCCTACAAGCCCGGCCTACAAGTGTCTGCCGCAACTGGACCAGTATGTATGTGCCGGCTCGATGCCATATTCGGGTAGTCTTCAATTGGCCCAATAATGGACCAAGTACGGCACAGCTTATCCTGGTAAGAAAACGGCGGCCAAACATTGACCAGTATCGGATTTGTACTGGCGTTATACCGTCAGCAGTGTCCGGTATTGCCAGAAGTAGACCGGTTTAAGCCATTACTGGGCCAATATTATAATGTTTGCTGGGTAGGGGTGTGTCGGACTGTTAAAGTGTTTTAGATTCGGACTAGCGGTGTGTCGGACTGTTGCAGTGGTGTTCAAATTTGCTAAATGCATTCATGGGTTTTATATCTTATTTACTTTGCATAATTCTTGCATATATAATTAGAAAATAAGGCCTACCTGACAACATTGCATAACAAAAATAAAAGAAAGTTGTTGCCAACGACTTGGTTTCGCTCCATTTTGACAGGTGAGGGACCCAACGGTACCCAGTTCGTTGGGCGGGGTGTTATGTGGCCCACCTCGGGTGCATTCACCCAATGCCCCCAGCTTGATAGAGGTCAAGGTCAAATTGGATCTCAACCGTATGACTTGTTTGTAACTTTTAAGAAGATATCAACGTGACGTGACGTGACGCGACGTGACGCGACGTGACGCGACGTGACGTGACGTGACGCGACGCGTGTGTTAGTCAAAAGCCATTGAATTTGTGTTAACTGATGTGCAAAATATTAAAGGTCGATAACAAACCAAGCTCACAAAATTGAGCCATTGATAAATGAAATATATATTCTATGGTGTCATCAGATAAAAAATTATGCCTTGCTCACGTAGATTTTTTACAAGGCAGTAAATGAAATATTCGGAACAAGCGCAAACTCACTGCCTCTTCTTTATAATAATAATAACATGTGGCCCTTCAAAATGAAGATGATACTGATCAAATATTGTATTTTGATAGTAGAAAATGGCAGGGTTTCAAAACCACGCCCACATTAATGCAACATTGGGCCAATACAGGGCCGGCACTCGGGGCCTACAAGCCCGGCCTACAAGTGTCTGCCGCAACTGGACCAGTATGTATGTGCCGGCTCGATGCCATATTCGGGTAGTCTTCAATTGGCCCAATAATGGACCAAGTACGGCACAGCTTATCCTGGTAAGAAAACGGCGGCCAAACATTGACCAGTATCGGATTTGTACTGGCGTTATACCGTCAGCAGTGTCCGGTATTGCCAGAAGTAGACCGGTTTAAGCCATTACTGGGCCAATATTATAATGTTTGCTGGGTAGGGGTGTGTCGGACTGTTAAAGTGTTTTTAGATTCGGACTAGCGGTGTGTCGGACTGTTGCAGTGGTGTTCAAATTTGCTAAATGCATTCATGGGTTTTATATCTTATTTACTTTGCATAATTCTTGCATATATAATTAGAAAATAAGGCCTACCTGACAACATTGCATAACAAAAATAAAAGAAAGTTGTTGCCAACGACTTGGTTTCGCTCCATTTTGACAGGCCATATTTTGGTAACCGAATATCCGATTAAAATAAAAGTTTCAGTCTTGTATTAGGAGAAAATGGACTCACATATTTTAATCAGACAAAAATCTATATCCAATAGCGGTACCTTAAAAAGATTAAAGCTAGCATTATAAGTATCTCCTTAACTAATAACAAAAGGTGTCCACTGGTATCTTGGAGGCATTGTCTTTTTTTAAAGACATTTCTTGTTTTACGTGTTTTTTACGATTCTGAATCATTTTTCAATGAAAATGTAGCGATGACGTTACTGGGTCAACGATTTTCTGAATGCTGATTGGTTGATTGCGTCACTGTCAGTGATCTGTGCATGCATGGTACGGAATGATTTTTCGTGTGCGGAAAATACACTGTGCCCTTTCAGATATAGCACTTCTTGAAGAAATATTCCATATTTAATGTCAAATCTGCAAGTGTATTTAAATGAAATAATGCTGTGTCTCTTGTGACAGTTAACCAAACTCTGACTCTACGTTTAGTACCAACCACGAACAACTATACGGGTCTTTTGGAAGTATTTGACGGGACATCACACTGGGGTAGCATTTGTGGATACGGGTGGGACTTTTATGGAGCCGACGTTGCATGCCGACAACTAGGTTATTCATCGGCACAATCTAGCTTTAAATATGTAAGAACCGCTCCACAGGGTTATGTTGCCTTCATAGCTGCAGCCAGATGTTATATTTCTGACAAAGAGTACACTTCTTTAAACCAGTGTAATTTTCGAGCTTGGGATACTGACTATCAAAACTGTTTCGAAAACAAGGTGGCTGGAGTAGTTTGTTCAGGTAAGAATTCATGTATTAACCTATTATACAGCCTGTCTCAAAAACAATTGTGCAAGTGAAAAGCGCCCTCTTTGGTAATTAGAAAATACCGTTGTGACATAATGCTTACATCAACGTCACGGGCGCAGTCTTAGCTCTCAAATGTCTTTCTGTTCAATTTGCTTGTTCCATTTCGAGATATGTTTAGGGGTAAAATCACAATTGTGCCACTTTTACTGGGGAAGAGAGCTGTACATGTAAATCCGTGATAGCTGATGTTGATGCGTCCAATGCGTCCCCCTTTCGGGGCGCATGTATTAGACGCATCAACATCAGCACGCGTGCACTATTTTGTCTAATATCTCTCCCAACAAGTAATACGCGTTCATTTAACCTATATAACATGTATAAGTGCACAATATTTATTTGTCTTTTAACATTATTTACTATGATAAAATCATTGACATGCACATGTATTTAAGTTTTACAGCAGAATGTGAAATACTCATTTATCTTTTAATCTCTTTTAAGTGGAAAAAGAGAATCATCATTCCTGCATCATGATAAAACAGTAAAAACAGTCAAAAAATTTTGTATTATGTAATTGATGGATTCTTTTGATTTCACAAAGGAACTCTTGATAAACTTGATGCTATCACTGTTATACAGCCTGTCTCAAAAAAAAATTGTGCAAGTGAAAAGCGCCCTCTTTGACAATTTTAAAATAACGTTGTGACATGATGCTTACATCAACATCAAGGGCGTAGTCTTAGCTCTCAAATGCCGTTTGTTTTGTTCAATTTGCTTGTTTTCATCTCAAGATATGTTTAATTAACAACGAAAGGGTAATATCACAATTGTGCCACTTTTACTAGGGAAGAGGGCTGTACATGTGAATCCGTGATAGCTGATGTTGATGCGTCCAATGCGTCCCCCTTTCGGGGCGCATGCATTAGACGCATCAACATCAGCACGCGTGCACTATTTTGTCTAATATCTCTCCCAACAAGTAATACGCGTTCATTTAACCTATATAACATGTATAAGTGCACAATATTTATTTGTCTTTTAACATTATTTACTATGATAAAATCATTGACATGCACATGTATTTAAGTTTTACAGCAGAATGTGAAATACTCATTTTATTTTATTTAATCATCTTTATTAACAAAAGAAGAAGAACATATAATCCCAAGATCATCTGAGATCCATACCGATCTCAGGCAAGGGTAAACACAATTACAAACAGCAAATATACACATAAACAATGAGGAAATACATCATGGCGGTGAGAAAAAAAAAGTTATATGACTTCTTGGACATTCCACTTTAATTGGCTCATGTCTTGAGTTGAAGATTGAGTAAGATGACATGAGAACAGATTTGGTAATTTGGTCTTTCAATACCTTGAATTTTTTGGGGGTGTTAAGTTGTTTTGATAAACGAGTCAGCCTATTTTTGTTGTCGGTGTCAATCAAACCTCTAGAGCCGACTTCGATGGCAATTAACGAGCAATCATACCCGGCGTCGGTAATGTCGGAAACAAGGGAAGCGTACCGATCATGTTTGATAGAGTTGGCTTTACCAATGTTCGGCTCGAATGGCACCGACAGTTCAAATAGAATGACTCGCTTGTCTGTCGGCCAAAATAAAACAATGTCGGGTTTTTGGGATGTGGCAATTATGTTGGACGGTATTGTACCGCCACCGATGGTATTATTTTCAATGTCGGCATATACTTGTAGATTGCCACATTTAAACGATTCGGCCTCTTTGAATGTGGATAAAAATATACGAATAACTTTTAATCTCTTTTAAGTGGAAAATGAGAATCATCATTCCTGCATCATGATAAAACAGTAAAAACAGTCAAAAAATTTTGTATTATGTAATTGATGGATTCTTTTGATTTCACACAGGAACTCTTGATAAACTTGATGCTATCACTGTTATACAGCCTGTCTCAAAAAAAATTGTGCAAAAGTGGCACAATAGTGATTTTACCCTTTCGTCTTCAACTAAACATAATCTTGAGATTAAAACAAGCAAATTGAATAGAACAAACGGCATTTGCGACTACGCCCTTGACGTTGATGTAAGCATTATGTCACAACGGTATTTTCTAATTGCCAGAGAGGGCGCTTTTTACTTGCACAATTTTTTTTGAGACAAGGCTGTATATTAGATATTAAATCTTATTTCATGTACGTCATCAATTATTGGTATACGAGTACATGGATACCATAATGAATCATTTTGCTTCCTCCATCCGTGCATATCTTCACGTTAACCATAGAACGGAGGGGGGGGTTGTACCAATGCCCAAAGATTTTGTATCCGTCACAAAAAAACGCACGCGTTTTCGCCCAAGCGACCTATTAAAGGTAATCGTAGATCCATCCTTTGCGTTCATTTTAGTGATACATTTTTTTCTGCAGGACCTTACCCGGGGGTAGAACCGGTCGTCAAAGATGATCATAGAGGGGTGGAGAGAGGGGGGGTGATGCCCACCATTAGTTTCTACAGTATATTGAGGGGAAAATCGGAGAAAATTGCTTTTTTGTCGAATTTAAGCCGAAAATCAATTTTGCCAAGTATACTTTTGTACATACCAGAATTTCCCAAATTTGCATGGGCAGCATCACATTATGACGTCATAGCGGCATTATGTGGGGCATGTTTGTACTTATTTTGTATCACTGGATAGAGGAGACCCATAGCTATACATTGGTACCAAATATAACGGTATATGACGTTTATAATTGAAAATCGGGGGGGTTGCAACAACAACAACCACCCCCCCCCCACCCTTCGTAGTCTCCGTTACAAAATCTGACTCAGTAGTTCTAGGGTTAATAGATGTGACTGTCGGAAATGGAAAGAAACTAATAAGAGTACCATTTTCACCGACCTGTTGTCAGAAAGCAGTATCCCAGAAGTATGACTATTGAAGTAATTCCACCATCAACTTTCACTTTAACAGAAAAGATCTAAATCACACAGAACAAAAATCATGAGTTGCCCGTGAAGGTGATATACCAGCCACGACAAATATTTTCGATATACTTCTTCACAACCACTTTGTCATTAGCTAGCTATCACCCAAATAATGATATAACTGAACCTAACATATTCTCCTTATCTCCGATGGTGTGACATTTTGACTTTGACAAGATATGTGTTTCTTCTCGCTATAGAAGCTGCGACTATTGATATTGAAAGTAGTGAGATACGTTTGTGGGGAACCCACGATAAAACCGAAGGAATCGTCCAGATTAAAGTTCCAACCGAATCTCACTGGCGAACTATGTGCTTCAATCCAGCCTCGAGTGTGAGTATAATAAGTTACTGAACAATTCAATTCAACTTTATTTATTCACAAAAGCTTTTGCTCACATAAAATCAAATAAATAAATAAATATTTTTTTCCAGGTTTTCCGTTCCACATAGTGACGTAAAGGTTTAGAGCTAGCTATATCCTATAATGGTTAAACCTTTTTAAATATCAAAGATAGAGTTGAATAGTTTAAATCTTTAATTTCAAATTCAAATGGAAAAGGGAGAGATAATAGAGAGATTGCGAAGAGGCGTTCACTGCTAAAGCCATACGGGTTACGTATTACGACATTGTGCGGTAAAACGTCATAGTGCCGTTCACATCAAAACTAGTCCCCTACACAGCCAGTTTGTGTCCTAGTATGTTCGTGATAGCCTCATACAGTCTGACCAGAGACTTAAACGCAATTGCAATAAGCTCATGATGGCACTATGATGAGACAAATATATCTAAAGATATACGCTGGCGAAGTTACGTAATAATCGGATTAACTACCATAGCAATATGTCAAAACAATTTTTCATTATATCGCGCTGCACTACTGCGTTCATGCGGTACCTCTGCATTGAACCAAATCATGCTGATCATTTGCACTTGTAAGATTAGTATCTTTGAAAAGACCTGTATTGTATTCAAAATACACAGGAGATGATTGCAACCTGCATGTAGTGCTGTGCGATATATTCAAAATTGTTTTGATCTATTGCTATGGTAGTTAATCCGATTATTTACGTGACTTCGCCAGCGTATAGGAAGCACCCATTGATTCACCTTGGGTGCATCGAACCAGAGAAGATCGAACCCACTTTCCTCGGTATTGATATGCAAATACGACTGGCTTTATCTATTGCTCTAAGCATTCAGACCAGATTAGCGATATTTGAGTTTTGCGGGCTCATTGGAAAATGCGTATGCCAAAATTATTGTTCACATGTGTATGCTAATTGTCTAAATAAACTAAACAGAGTTGGATGTCTTGGAAGTCGGCATGGTGTATATTATTCGAACAACAAGAAACAAACCCCACTATCATATAAATAATACCCTGTTTTATTATTAAAGCAAAATGAAAATAGATAATTTAACATGCTTAGTTCGATTACTACACAGCAAACACAAATATGTTGCAGAAAACGGGAAATGTCGGGTTAAACAGTGTACTTCGGTTATATTTATAAATGCCCTTTTATGAATACGCACGTGACCACCTCCGCGCTGCCTTAACAGCTTATAGACAGCAAGTCTCGAAGAGACCTTCCACTTAGCGAGTGGTCTTCCTATACATTTGAATGCAAAGGCGGAACAACACGAGACTGCTGTGCAGAAAAATTGTCTATTTTGTTTAACTTTGCGATTTGGAAATATTCGCACTTTTGTGTTTTAGGAAGGATATGTAAACAGATAACACCAAAAAATATGAAGAAATTATTTCCAAACCGTGTTAAGTCTACAACCATTATGTTTCTCATTTTCAAGAATGCTGTTGCGCACATAGTATTGTTACCTTGCGTTTGCTTTATAATCGGTTATCCATCTGAAACTATAACACCAGCTCATTGCAATACCGCACAGGTAAGACAGAAACATGTGTAGTGTGGATTTAACCAGAGAAGATCTGATTTAATCAGCTGAGCTGTTTTCAATGAGTGTTATCTTGGTTTAATAGCTTTTAATGGGGTTTAAGTCCTGCAAAAGTCGTGGTGAATTCTACTGTAGACATGACTGCATCATGCTGCAATTCAATTAATACTTAAATTTGATGATATTTATATACAGAGTTCCTATCCTTTTCTGTATAGTGGTCAATGCATGATGATTTGGTCACGCTTGCTGGTCTTGGTATGTCGTGCCAATGGGTCACGTGCGTATTTATAAAAGCGCATTTATAAATATAACCGAAGTACACTGTTAAAGGGTATGTGAGGGTCAAGGGTATAAAAGATTTAAAAATACATTTTGTTCAAAACTTGCTGCAAAATATTATATTCTAACATAATAGACTTAAGTACACACAATGTTTGCCAAATGATATTTTACTATAGCATTTCTAATTTTGGTATAAAACGTATTATTATTTTTTCAATATAACACGTTTTAAAAAAGAGTTTTCATGATTTTCATATAAACCGACATTGATATGTTATCAAAATGTTTTAACTAAAACCAAAAACATATGCATATATCATGTTTTAAAAACATTTTGGTGTTTGTTGAATAGTATTCATAAGCAAAACATTTTGACAGCTGCTTAATGCAACGAAATAGCAATGGCGAAAAATGACATTGTACGAACTGCTGTCCCCCGTCCAAAACAGACAAATTCATACCGCATTATGTCGTAAGACGACACGATCCTGCCCAAAACGCCTCTTTGCAAGATGATTTTTGGACGGTATTCTCCACACACAAATGAATAGGCAATCAGTCCGTTCGAATTCCGTCGAAAAAAATCGAAAATTATTCCCTTCGTCTTGTCTATACTAGGTCAAAATAATTGTAACCCCCAAAATGGATTTTATTACATGTCGGGATCTACTTGTTCTATTTGGATACTTTGATTCGCTTCATAATATGACAAACATAACATGCTACCAACCGCAACGTAACCGCCTTACGGGAATTCCACGGCAGACCAATGGATGGGCATACTAACTAGTTTTCGACTAATGTAGCATGCGATTGGCGTTCCCGTATCGCGTTTCACGTAAATTTCGCAATCTCTCTATTAGTGGAGGAGCATCGACATGGTTATTAGTAACACATCAGAAACGTATTTTGTCCTGTACGAACACCACTATGTGTTGCGACCGACGAAATAAACAAATTAATAATAATAATAATAATAATAATAATAATAATAATAATAATAATAATAATAATAATAATAATAATAACATTAATAATAATAATAATAATAATAATAATAATAATAATAATAATAATAATAGTAATAATATTAATAATAATAATAATAATAATAATAATAATATAAATAAATAAATAAATAAATAAATAAATAAATAAATGTATGCCTTAGACCCTTATATTATAAATTGTGCGAGTGTTGAGTATCCTTTGCGATAACAGAATTGCTTATAAAAAAGTCTTATTTTGAACCCAGCCTTGAACGTCAAAATGATATTGATCCAACATAAACCAATGTGTACGCAGTACCCTGGTCAACATTTGATGTAATATAAGTGTTCATTATTTGGTCAACTTCACATCACAAAGCTATTGACTATTTCGATCCATCGTCGGTGGATATGGCGCCACCAACATAGCGGAAATATAAGATTACTAGATTATTATTCACACCTTATTATTCATTTCCTCACCACTCAACATAATCAAACCTAAAGGACTTTACTTCACTAATATTGGAAGTTTGAAATAGCTTTGGGAAGTATTTGTAGCTTGCTGTTAAAAAGTGGGCTTACTTTTTGTAGCACCCTGTATGTACAAAGTTGAACACAGTACGTTAATTATTCACAATTGTTGAAGGAATGATAATCGTTTTACAATTTATTTCTGTCTTCAGATTTTCATCGACACAGTAACCATTGGATATCCATTTTGTTCCGCCATCACTGGATATGGCGCCCCGTATATAGCAGAGATGTTGGATGAATGTAATGTGGCTAATATGGCGCTGTTTGTTTCTAATGTATCCAGCATTGCATTGGTTGGAGTAATGGATGTAGTATTTAATGAAGCGTTGAATCATGGCGTTGTGGATTTTGTACATGTGTCTGCACTTGAGGGCTCGTGTTCTGAATACAATCACAATGCTTTATTTCTTTCATGTGCAAAAGGTAAAACAATTATTTAGAATTCAACTTCTTGATGATACTATAGACTTGTATTGATAAAGAGTATATTGCCTTTCAACTAAATGACGAAGTGTTCTCAGCTCCGTTACGTACAGCTTCCTTTGTCTAATGGCTAACCAAAATAATTTGTAAAATGGTTTGCCATGCTCTCACTACAGAAGGACTGAGAAGGTTTTCAGAACCCCCTTCATAATAACATCAGTGCAATGCAGTTTACATTATACTCCAGTGAAGGAATTACTGTATACGTCATAATACTTCAGAGCAGTGTACTTTGTGCATTATACTTCAATGAATGTACCACTTTAAACGTGCTGCATCAGAATCTTGGAATTGTCGAAATTCTGGAATTTTGACAATTCCAGGTTTCTGACGCAGCCTATCAAAAACTTGGAATTGTCAAAATTCTGGAATTACGACAGTTCAGGTTTCTAACGCAGCCTGTCAAACACTTGGAATTGTCAGAATTCTAGGATTGCGACAGCGCCCACTGTCGTAATTCTGGAATTTGGACAGTTCCAAGTTTTTGACAGGCTGCATCAAAAACCTGGAACTGTCGGAATTTTGGAATTTTGATAGAGGAATATTAGGAATTTTATTACAACTTCCAGAATTGTGGCAATATTCTCACTGTCAAAAATTAGGTATTTTAAAAATTCCGGATTTGTGACAATGTTCTCACTGTCAAATATTAGGAAGTCCGAAAATTCCGGAATTGTGACAACATTTTCACTGTCAAATATTAGGAATTCTAAAAAAATAGATTTCTGACAATGTTCTCACTATCAAATATATATTAGGAATTCTAAAAATTCCGGAATTGTGACAACATTCTCTTTGTCAAATATTAGGAATTTTATTACAAATTTCAGAATTGTGACAACATTCTCACTGGCAAAAAATTCCAGTTTCTGACAATGTTTTCGCTGTCAAATCGATAGGAAGTTTAAAAATTCCGAGATTGTGACTCGGAATATTCTCATTGTCAAAAATTAGGAATTTAAAATTGAAAACACTCAAATAAATAAATAGAATGCCTAAATAAATAAATACGTTTTTATTCATTTTATTATTTTTTAGTAGGAATTGTAATAAAATGTTTGGAATTTTGACAATAAAAACTGTAAAATTCCTGAAATAATATTTAACAATTAACTAAAAAAAGGCAACTAAATCGAGTTTTTCCCCAATCAGACTATTCCCTTAAACTTTGATTAAGAAAATAGCATGAACCCGACGTTACAAAATTATTCCAACTTTTTGACAGCTGTCGTAATTCAAGAATTCTGACAACCGTCTCTAGAATTCCGACAGTTCAAAAGATCTGACGCACTAAAACGTCTTAATACATGTAGATAAATGCAGTATGTATTTTGAAATTCGACTAAAAAGTCAACTGGGAGGGCAAAAGCCATATCTTTCAGTTTTAGCCATTTATAATAACCAAGGAAGGCAATGTTTCTATTATATGAAAACAAAAGTTTTGGGAGTTTTACCCCTCGCGAATAAAATGATACACATGGGATCTCCTTTATAGAAACCACGTCATTCGTCTTCTGTGTCAGCTTTACTTGTCTCAATACTTTAGTGCAAAACTTGCTTGGTCATACTCCTCTCCGAACCACTTTAACCATCGAAGTTGTCTAGTAGTTTTAATCTGTAACTTGGTGTCTCGTGTAAAGTGTTAATTGTCCTGTTTTTTATTTAAAATTGATAACATGTCTAATGTCTACATTGTTGGAAGTTTTTAAAGTAGCCTATACACATTTCTTTTTCAGAGTTGCGCTACGAGAATGTCGATATTTTGGTAACTCCAGACATCAGTTGCCAAGGCCGTTGTGGTTATCAACTTGGATTTACTAGATGTCGCTGTGATCCTCAGTGTGAGCTTTTCCAAGATTGCTGCTATGATTATCACGGAACTTGCTACTCAACTGTCAACGAAACAGGAACTTTAGATCCCGAGTTATTTACTTGTGCCCCACTATATAGAGATGTCCCTGATTTCGGTTCATTTCTGCTCGTCAGTAAGTGTCCTGGTGACTGGAGTGATGTTTTAATAAAGCACCGGTGTGAGAGTTTACCTTCGGTTTATACTGATCTTGGCAAACGACTTCATCTGGAATGGCCTGTCTCTGATCAGTATGGTGAAAACTATCAAAACCTCTTCTGTGCAATTTGCAACGGGAAAGATGTCAGGTATATTCAGCCTTGGGACATTATATATAACACTAAATTGCCGTTCGCAACAGGAGAAGAGGCACATTCTGAAAATTGTGAGAACCAACACGGACTCGAACTCAGGAAAGTGGGAACACGTCTTCGGGATTGCCTTCCATCAATGATTGAATCATGTCCATCATATTTTAACATGTCAATAGCCAGAGGTTGTGAATGCATGTACGACGGACGGATTGCATAAAAACCACCACTGTGCCGTCTGCAATAACGTTGACGTTGTCGATATGACTTCCTGTAGTAAGCGTGGGTTTTATGATGGCTCAATTTTGCAGAATGTATGGAAGTTCAAAGAAAACCTGCCAACCTCAAATGCACGTATTCAACATTGTGCAGATGAACACACCGTCTGCGACCCGTACACACATGAATGTAGATCACTTACGTGTCCACCTGGTTATGCGTTGAACAACAAAAGTGAATGCGTTGAAGCGGCTGGCAAAAGCTATGGAATGGATAGTGTGTGTTGTCGGCAACAATTGTCTTGGATCTTTTCTGCCTATGATAGATCATCTGACAATCGTGATTCCGGAATGATGAGCGACAAAAACGTTTCGTGTCTTCTTCAGGAACTCAACAATTCAATGCATGATGACAATTGGAAACAAAGTCGTAATTTTGGTATATTTTACGACCAATATCTGCTTCAAAATGATAGAGTGTGTAATATGGCTAGTACATTAGACAGCACTTTTCTGAAATCAGACAAGGTTGCAAGTGTTTGCAAGAACACGTTCATTGTCTACATTTTCATGTGTAATAACTTCCCTTCCAATGATACTTGTAAAGAAGACTGGTTTAGTGGAAAGGCCAGTGAATTTATGACAGTCAATGGGTCTCACGTTACAGAGGTTTTCTTCCATAATGAACAATACATTCTCCCGACGTTCACTCTCCACCAAATAACCTACACATATGATGTACACCTAGCAAAATTTATCAAAGATGAAACCATTCAAGTTTGTGGTGAAGTTCTTCATCTCTTACATTGCCGATTAGTTACTCTTGCAAAAGACGAGTACACAGTATCTTGGACTGGAAACCACTCAAGAACAATCCGCATTGGTAACACAACCTTGAAGAAAGAAGAGTATTATTATGTATCCTGATGGCCGACTTCAGATCTGTGCTGGCAATTTTACCAGACCGGTGATGCATTTTTTTGCTTATTCCGGTAACCTCGCTATAGCAAATATTATTGGGCACAGTTTGTCTCTTTGTGGATTTATTGTAACATTTACCTTACACTGTTGTTATAAAGACCTCCGAAACTTCCACGGTCATTGCGTTATGATCCTTTGTGCCTTCCTTTTCATAGCGCAGCTTTTGCCGACACTGTCTGCATATATTTCATTTTCACCCGGCGTTTGCACTTTTGCAGCATTAATCAGTCACTACAGCTGGATTGGTGCCTTCTCATGGATGACAGTCATTGCTTTTAACTTACTGCATGTGTTTCGTGGTTCGTTACAAACGATCGAAGAATGGGAGTCGGGGCCATTTTGCCGCTATGTAGCTCCAGCTTTTGGTTTTGGTGTGCCGTTTATCATTGTCGTTATATCTCTTAGCTTTCACTTCATTCACGCATCATTTGCGTACGGTGCAGAGTCCCCATGTTGGATATCTGATTCTCTTTGTAATTTCTTGGCATTTGGCGTTCCAGTTGGCATCTTCCTTGTGGTTAATTCAGGATTGTTTTCAGTCATTGTACTTATGGCCTGCAAAAGCCAAAGACGTTCTAGGGAACTTCGCCACCAAGCAGAAACTATCCGTACATCTATAAGAGACATTTTGCTTTGTTTCAAGGTAAGTACGTGTAATACACGTCAAGTTTCTTTATTATAAACTAAAACTTAGCAATTTGTAAAATAAATTTTCATAAAGATAATTCACCACATTTTAATCAGACTCTACTTTGGGAGAGCATACATGCCAAAAATCGACGACTATCTTAAATTCATTGAAAGAAAATGCATGCGAAACATGAAAGAATTTCTCATTTAACTAATCATGTTGTAAAATTATTTACAAAAAATCTTCAAGTGTTTGTTGTTGAAGCTGTCACAATTTTCTCTCGTCAAGTCAAATTGTTTGGCAAATTTTATTACAAAAACAATTACATTTTGCCAATTTATTTAGGTCGTTTCATATAAACGTCGCATGCACACTTATAAGTTTGATAATAGTTTGAGAATGCCCAGTATTTTCGCTTCGTGCAGTAATAATTTCTCATGAACTACCAAGTGAAAGCTGCAACAAAAGTTTCGTTTTAACAAAACAAAACAAAACAAAAATAAATAAATAAATAAATAAATAACAACATTTTACTCAAGTTAGACTATCTTTTGAATAAAGTGCTCAATCCCAAAAGGGAGAGCGTATAAAAATTCAAAGAACAGACCTTCCAGAATAGGTAGTCGTTACTCTGAGTTTCATGCCTAAAAGGCAATCGTCAGACGACACGATGAAGTGCTTTTGTTTTTGTTTTTTTGTTTTTGGTTGATTTGTATGGCGCTTTCAACTACTGAGGTTATTTGCGCCAGTACTCACTCCTTTGTCAAGTTGCACCTGTATAATTCCATTCAGTCACAATACGTAGTTTTCTGCTTCACTGCATCATATTTATTTCTATCCTCTTCATGCCTAGCTCGTTGATATCTCCTGAGTATCTGCTCGTACACTAAAATCCAGATTGTTCCTCTGTCTGCGTGGTAAAAACCAAACGGTGTCTCTTCAGAGCGACACAAGGCTGAGTCAGCCGAGGAAGGGCTAAAACGTGGTCAAATTACTTTGCATGATCCTACGCTAGCTTGACTTCCTCGCATCCAAGCCTGTTCCCCAGAGCCCAAGTTAGCGTTATCCATCCGACACCACGTGGAGGTTTGGGTTGAGTTGCCCGGGAGCAATTACTTTGCCAGCTCTACGGACCTTGCCGGACATGAAGTGCTTTGGGTGGACTACCATCTCTTGGGAATGTGAAAGAATATATATTCCATGGTGTCAACACAGCCAAAGTCTATTCAGACTCAGTCTGTCTATCGGAGATAGTCAGAAAGTGCTCAACTGCAAAACAGGAGCGTAATAACAACATTTTACTCAAGTTAGACTATCTTTTGAATAAAGTGCTCAATCTTTGAAATTGTTTTGTAAAGTATCCTTTTCTCATACTTTTATTTCATTGTTAACAAAAATGTGTTCACAATATTGTACAATAACCGTTTGACAATAATTAAGAAATGTTGTTGCAATGTTGTTATTTTTTCATGCAAACCGTTTTAAAACGTTTTCATAAGCTTTATATAACCCAAAATTTAAAGTTATTAAATCACTTTGGACTAAAAGCATGTTTGACTGCCTGTGTTTGCTGGGTATTCATAATCCCAGTAGGCAGTTTGAAGGCCTTTAATAATAAAATCATGTGACATGCCAAAATCATATTCCTTCCGAATTGACTTGTGAGTAGGGTAATCATAAAACAACATAAATGGAAAGAGTTTAAAACTCAATGTCTGTGAATATTATTAACAGACCACGAATCGAACGTCCTATTATTTGCTCAACAGCTCGTTATATAGATGCTGATATGGCAGCGACTAGCCCACTAATTGATTATTTATCTATCGCTGAAATGATAAAGCGAGCGCTAAGTAACAATATACTGTCTTGTCGATGCGACTAAAATTCAAATTCGATTTGATTCAGGTGACTTCATACGGTTTTGTTAAAGTATTATTTGATGATAACCTTGCATTTCAGATTTAAGTATTGATGGGTATTACATGGATAATGGGTTTCCTTGCGTCATTTCTTGATAACGAGGTATTGTGGTGGGTATTCATCATAACAAACTCGCTTCAAGGTGTTTTCCTGCTTCTGATTACACTGTGTAGCAGTGTTGTGCAGGAAAAAATCCATGGAAATCAGCCACAATTTCCAGAGCAAAGAAGAACTCACGCAGCAGCAGAGCAAACAATCGCACCCACAACCGCAGTGCAAAAGACCATCCCAATCGTAGCGCAAAAGACCACTCCCACAACTACAGCGAAAAAGACCGAACCCGCAACTGAAGAACCAAAGAACTTCCCCACACCCACCGAACCAAATACCAATATATCAACCGCAGATTTAAAGACACCTGCCGCAACCGCAGACCAAACGACCACTCCCGCAACCACCGAACCAAAGACCGCTGCCTCAGCCACAGAGCCAAAGACCACGCCCGTAACAGCAGAGCAAAAGACTATTTCCCCAACTCAAATGACCGCACAGAAACTGCAGTGCTAATGACCACGGCCGCAACTACATTGACAAAGACCGCACACAAAACCGATCAGCAAAAGATAACTCCATCATCCCCCAGGCCAAATACCACTCCCGCAACCAGAGAGCCAAAGATGCTTCCAGTAACCGCAGATCCAAAGACTACTCCCGCAACTACCGAACCAAATACCAATCACGCAATCACCGAGCCAAATATCACACCCGCATTCACAGAGCCAAATTCCATATACCACGCTATCAACCACAGAGCAAAATACAATTCCAACTATCACCGAGCCAAAGGCATCCACAAGCACATAGCCAGACCTACTCCCGCAACTACCGAATCAACGATCACATTCACAACCACCGTGCCAAAGACCACTCCCTCAAGCGCAGAGCAAAAGACCACCATCGCAATCTCCCAGTTAAAGAGCACGCCCGTAACTATTTGTAACAGCAGAGCCACATACCACGCCGCAACCACACGGTAAGGTATCTTGTCTCTTTGAACATGTTAGAACTAACCAAAATTATCATACAATGCTGCTAGTATATCTTAATTATTTTGGTTATAGATCGGTATAAATGTTAGTCTAATAATAAGACCTGAGTGCTAGAAGACCGTAAGTTAACTTGGCCCCTCAACATGTATACACTCAAGTTGTGTATAGTTTGGTAATGGTTTATACATGTTCAGGGGTCAAAACAAATCTTTCACAACCTTTGATGACATTTTCACCCTGGAACATGTATTAAACATTATAAAACCCTAAGAATGCACTTACGGTCTTCTTGCGCTCAGGTCTTCATATGAAAAAAAAGACATCTTATCATATCAAGTATATATGATACCAACTAGGTTTACAATGAGAACGCGCTTGAAGTCCATTGATTCATGTAGAAATCAACCCAATTCTGAAAAAATGATCAAATTGCTTGAGTCAAGTAATAAACGATACTTTGTATTTTTTGTAATGTCAGAAAAAAACAATGTGTTTTTATATACACCTTTTAAAACAAATTCCTGGTGTTAAAATTAGACGCGAAATTGCGTATTTTAGTGTAAGATTTTTGATTTTTACAGACCTAGATGAAATTAAATACCTGAGTGGAAGAAGGGCCTACCTCCATTTTGTTTACAAAAATGAGTTAGACCCAGCATTTTATTGCCAGCAGACTGTTCTTCCTTGTGTGTGAAAGATGAGCAGAATTCCACTGTCTAAAATAATAGTCTTCCACATACACTTAATCATGGATTTCATGGAAGAAATGCCCAACTCCATGGACGTTGGCCGTTCTTCCACAAATATTGAGTTAATATGAAATCTGCTTTTGACTACAGTAAACTTTCTTGCTAACATAATTATTACATGCTTTTACTTGTGTCATTAATTGATAATTACCAAATTTCTCTAGCTACATCTGCTTACGGAACTGGCACTTGCAGTATATTAGTGGAAGAAAAGCCCAACTCCAGCTCGTATTAAGACCTGTACCGTTGTCATGGAAACATCATATATAATTTTGAATGTATGTAATATTGTACGTTCATGTATATATTAAGGGTACTTGCCCATCAATTTCATTCAGGGTCGTGTTTGAAAAACGGCACAGCGCATTAGTAAAAAGAATAAAAAATCCTAAAATTTACACTTTGAATGCTAAAGCTGCCTACTGTGCCACGGTGATTGTGGTTAACATTCGGCGATTTTCAAAGATATACATATCAACACGTTTCTAGTATATTGAAAATCAGATTTTGGTAGGAATACAGTCATAGAAAGACATATGACTCTACTTGTCTGTTTGTTTTTCTTTTAATACAAATTAATTTTGATGAATTGAACTGGTATGACTCTTAGGACTCGTGATAAAGGACGATTAATTTTGTAATAATAAAATGAAAACGCTGGGTCATTCAACATGGGATTTGTAATTCATGTCAAAACCTGGGGAGTGACCACACACATCCGTGCATACTTGCGCAATCGATACTCAATGATCCAGACAATACTATTTGAATATACCGCCCTTATGTATGCACCTGCTTGACACATCTTGTCGCTTGCGGGAAGATATTCGGTATTGTTCTATGGATATACTATACCCTAATAGCTTACAACAGATACCCCACCGTAAATAGCTCTCTTCATTACCTCGCTGTGCCAGTATATACGCGTAGTGTACGTACTTTTGAACCATATTTTGTTCAAAATGATAGGAAGGGACTGTTTTCAGCTAAAATGTTGGCTATCAGCAGATGCCCAATGGTATCAGGAAGTGTTGCAGAAAGGTAAGCGTACTCATTATTTATTCAAAATATATTTATTTATAAAATCCGAATGGGAAATCGAAAAAAAAATGTCAGGTCAAAATTCTCACCCTAGATATATTGTGAAATAAAATCGAATCAAATTTAGTCTCCGCAAACAACGTCCAATTATTCCCAGAGGGGTTTCCTACATGCATATATAATAAATTATGATTTGGGGTTAATTTAAGAAGAGTTATGCCTCAACTTTCCAAATACACCGAGTGCACCTTTTTGAACAAAAACCTCGACAATTCAACACTCTGTAAAAACAAATCAAGAATTATCTGGGATAATTGCAACTAAGTATATGAACGTTATAATCTAAGCTACCAGATGCATCATTAATTTCATGACTATGATATTTAGTTGTGGAAAAATATTACTTTAATATTTTGGCGGGATTATTTCCGTCAAAATTTCAACCAACAAGAGAAAGTACCCTTAACAGATCCCCTGAAGATGAAAACATTCTGTCTATAAAACTTTTTTAAATATCGAGTTTTTTTCTTAATATCTCAAAATCAGTTTTGATGGAGTTCTTCCACTCAGGCTTTCAATTGACCTGTGCGTTTTTTGTTTTTTTATTTTGAGGGGGGGGGTACTTTTTAGCGTTTCAATCTAATATACGTCGCTAAAGAAAGATTTTTCTCAACTCTATAAGGCACATCGTACGATTCTATTATTCAGTTTTGTCAGAATGATGCATCAGTTTTTTCTCCATCCCGATGAATTAATTTCTCCTGGAATCAATACTACGTGGAATAAATTAATCTAATTTGTGTTGGTAAACAAAGTCATTGTGTTGAAGAAATTAAATGAAGATGCTATTTCACCTTTTATAACATATTTCACCATGTGCAAAAAATGCTTGCGATGGAGAAAGTAATTGTTCGGATAAGAAAACAAAAATATTCCTGGGATATATTTGTGCGTCGAATATTAACGTTGGCGAATTCGGCGGCCATAATATAGTACAAAGTACAGTAGCGAACCGATTATGAAGAACTTGTCACAGCCTAACCCAGTGGACACGTCAAAAAACTGGCGTCAATACAATGTCTGAACGTATAATGGTTGTAGGATGGTATATGAGCGTAGTTTCACGTTAATTGGTTGCTTACATGTTGTAATAACAAAATTTTACGACCTTACGTTATTGCAATGTTAAACCAACCAACATTTTCCCCGGTCGTAATATTATATTGCTACAACGTTGAGCTAACCAATTTACGTTACAAATACGTTTATACTTTCAAAGTGAACTTTAATATAACAACCATCTTACAACCGGTAATGTTCTGACCTTGTATTGAGGTCGTTTTCTTGAGGTGTCCACTGGGAAGTGTAATAAACTACTACCTTGTCACATGACCAAATCATGACAAACTACGATTTCGATACACCTATTGGATTATCCTGCGGCACCTGCCAAGTGTAATATAAAATGATGAATATTTCAAAAATGTATGTATACATATTATTGCTTATAAATTTTGCTTATAATATTATTAATTGTTTGGTACGTACTTAATTATTTGGTACGTACTTGTTATTATATGTATATATGTATATATTGTTATTATATGTATATATGTCTCTCACGCGCGAAAACTAATGCTCATATACATAATATAAAGATATTCTAGGCTGTTTTGTATGAAATTGCTTTGGGTGTGAAATTATATCATGTGTGCTCCCCAAGTTGATCCGATATTGTTCAAAACCATACCAAAGTATTCTTCTGGCTTAAGATTCAAACAGTCAGGAAAATGCGGGGTAAATGACTCCTGGTATGTTTCTAACGTTTGCTGATAGGTTCTCGCTATCTAAGAGCGCATAAATGCACATTAAGCGGTCTGCTAGTTGCTAGAGTTGATACCTGTTGTATGTAAACCACATTAGAAGATGTTGAATATTTAAGAAATGTGTGCATTAATATTATTGTATATTGTACATATTTGAGATAACTATATATAACTATTTTGTACATAACGATAACAACGGTAGCATAATTAACTACAGGGTGTATCAAAATGATTGGTACCCATGCATTTTGTTGTTTATTGAAAAGCCTGCCTCTTCCAAATACAACAGTGGATATTCTTAAAATGTCCAGAATGTATAGTTTGATTTGTTTTACGATTAATTTACAAATCAGTTGGATCTTACTGATTGGTTTTTTTGTCTTTGTTTTTCCTTAAATGTTAACATAGGATATGTCATTGCTGGACATGGCAGCTGGTTGGTTGGACTCGGCATTTGTGTTGTCTACCAACCTGCTGCCATGTCAAATAAATGCCATATACCTGTATCAAGGGGTTACAGAGCTACAGGCCTTTGGGCCTCAACTGTAATTCCTTCACTCATCGTTGCATTATGCATTTCCATAGTGTATTATAATATGTATTATTCCTTATATCTTTATAATGTATTATTCTTATGTATTATTCTTGTATCATGTAATGAGTGAAAAGATAATAATAAATCTAATGTCTAATGTCTACATTGAATTTTGATGTGTTACACTGATGTTATCAATGGAAACTGATGGGTACCAATAATATTGATACATCTTGTAGATTTCTCAAAAGCGAGGACTGATGTCCAGAACTGGAATATGCTAACATTTTAGGCAGTTTTGAATCAAATTTGCTTTGCGTGTGAAATTACAGCAAGTGTGCTGCCAAAAGATAAGTTTAGTAAGGGAACAAACCAAAAGCTCGATGACGTCCTGTACACGAAAGCCTTTTTGTCAGCTAGGAAAGGAGGGGATCAAAAAGTCTGATAGGTTAGTAAAAAAACATTTAAAATATCAGCGTTGGTCTTAAAGATTTGCTTATTTAACATTGCACCTTTACGTTTCAGGTAGGGCCTCAGCTTCCTAACTAAGGCACGTTTGTTTGTAGGACGTCATCGAACTTTTGGTTTGTTCCCTAAAGCAGTTGTATTTTGTATATTAGTAAAGAGTGCCATAGTAGGCCAATCAAATTAAGGAAAATCAGGCCTTAACACACAACTAATTGTAACATAAACCATTTAATCACCATTCATTTCAGAAAAGTATATTAAAGAAAATATCAAAAGTCCCCAAAAGTCCAAGTAGTTGAACAGTGCCTAATTTGCATAAATCCAAAATAACCGCTTAAGCAGGGTTTGAAATTTCAAGTTGGTCAAATCTTGTTTAAAACCATACCAATGTCTTGCTCTCATCACAAGGATTCAGAAAAAGTATAGTTTGACCAGTCTCCTACATACAATTCTTAAATTATAGACAAAAAGGAAGAGCGAGTTGGCGCAGCGGTAGTTCCCTCGCCTTGCACCACTGATGTCCCGGGTTCAAGCCCCAGCGGTGCCCAAGGACTGTATGTGCATTTGGTTTATCCCGATTTCATGCTCGCTCTCTCAGGTTTTCTCCGGGATCTCCGGTTTCCTCCTGCTTTCAAAAAATCGGTGATTAGTTGTTTGGTTATCAAAACTTCCTTCACCCAATGGAATTTGGAGAGCTGCACAGATAATCGGTGGGTGTTCCAATCTAAGTGCGCATAGGTCTGCGCCAGGTTCTGCTGCAACTGGCCTAGATGATGCGTTCTGATTGTGATGATTCACCATGGCAGCGGAATTACAGCGCTTTGAATCATTTAAGATCCAGCTGGAAAAAGGCACTATAAAGGCGCTGAAATTTATTATTTATTTATTAAAAGGTCATAGGTCAAATTTTGTGTTCCGCAGTCGTTTACAATGGAAATATGCTCCAATTTTAATTCAACTGGTCTCAAATTCTTGCCTTGGCAAAAATAAATCAAAATGAGAAAAGTTGCATTGTTTTGGATGTTTTGTTACATACGTAACATCACAAAATAGGTCAAGGTCAACACGGCTCGATGGACTTCGATCTTCTTTGCCATGTTACCAAGGTAGCAAACCACCTGAGATATAGAAAACTATTCCTTTTATTAAATGCTTTTGTAAGCGGAACAATATGAGACCATTTGACCTTTTCCCCTATAACTCATAAAATAAACAGCGAAGATAGGGCATCTTTCTATACTTTTTCTGAATCATTATAACAAGAGGAATACATGGATGGTATGGATTTTTAGCAATATTTGAACATATTTGAAATTTCACCCCTGCATAGGCGGCCATTTTACATTTATGCAAATTAGGCACTGTTCCAGTACTTCGATTTTTCGGGACTTTTGATATGTTTTTGTGTGAGCTTTTGGGAGATGGACGCATGTAAAATGGATTCTGTTACAATTAGTGGTGGGTGAATATTCAATTTGATTGGCCTATAGCGTCAGCCGCTGAGTGGGGATTTATTTATTACGATGATGGGGATAACTGCGGCCCGGCATCGAAGAAGTACGATAAAAGTGCACAATTGCCGAATAGTCCCCTACATATGGTTTTGGATTTTCATAAGTAACCGTCTCATAATTACGTAATTTTACCCATTCACGGGGGGTGCGCGTGCAAAATTGTATGTTTTGACCTTGGTTAAGGGATGGGGTATGAACGTTTGGACTGTATTTATTGTGGGACATTAGAGCACATCAGACATATCGAATTGCATTCTGAATACGAAGAATGTCCTTCTGATATCAAATAATTTTGATTTTTTTAATTCGCAATATAATACACATTTTATGGCAAATGAATAAAAATTGATATTTTTTATATTTAACAGTACTCGAAGTAAACTTTTTAAAACTGTGATGTTTTATACTTAAAATGTATGTAGGTGGGATGACAAGCCGACGATCAATTGAAAATTTTGACCTTTCGCATTGAAGATATGGATTTTTTTTATGGGGGGGGGGGGGGAATCCGCCCAGCTACATACACTTTAAAGGCACATATAAAATTAACAGATGTGGAAATAGGAGTATAAAGTGACCAGTAGATACCAGTTGTAGTCCAACTAATTCATGGCATATTGGATGGCCTAGGGAAAGTTAGCCCATATTAGCAAGACTATCCTTGCCTTCAAGGTGAAACAAACCTACTCATGTTACCCTCTGGCCATGGGCTGGCCTGGTGTCAGATCTTACCCAGGGAAAGATGACATTCCAATATATGCCTTTAAGAATATATCATTAGAGTTATAAAATTTACTTCGAGGACTGTTATATATCAAAAATGTGAAAAATATCAAATTTTAATAATTGGTCATCATTTGTATTATATCGTGAATTTCATAAAATTATAATTATTTGATATCAGAAAGACATTCTTCGTATTCAGAATGCAATTCGATATGTCTGATGTGCTCTCATGTCCCACAAAAAATACTGTCGAAACGCTCATTCCAGATCCCTTAAGAAGACTGCAATTAAATTGTTAAAATTCTTACGAACTGTGCTTGGTGAGATAATAAGAACAGTAATCAGATAATGTGCAATTGTATTTGCTCAAACTAATATCCAATATTGATATTTTTGTAGACATTTAATGCATAGTGGCAATTCGCGACGTTTCTATTTTTTGGTTTGCTATTTTAAAGTTACTTACACATTTATGAAAATCGTTTTAAAAGTCTCAAATATATGAGTGTGTTCTACCAAGAATTATATTTATATTGTAAATAACACTGTGTATACTCTCATTCATCTGGGAAATGTTCAAATTGTATTTTATTAAATCATGTTAACCAGAAAAACTCACTTTTTGGTTATATGTTATCACCAATGTTGCAGGCAAAACATTAAGCCTTCAGCTGGGTGGATGATTTCGAGTCATCCAAGGTCGTCGAGGAAGTTGCTTGAGCTGGTTGACATGATTTAATTTACTACAATTCGTCGGTCGCAACACATAGTGGCGTAGAGTGATTTTGCATATAGTGACATAATGAAAGGTTTATAATATAGATTCTATATCCTATAATTATTACGTTATTCCTTTTTAACTATTAAAAACACAGTTTGGTAGTTGGAACCTTAAACTTCAATTTCAAATGGAATCGACCCACTGAGAGATAATAATGGCGGAGTATAGACTCCGTTATTAGTCATACATATCTTGCAAACATGGTTTTCACGGAAACTTATTTTGTCCTTCACGTACGCCATTATGTGTTGCGACCGACGAATTTCTTATTGTAAATAGCTTAAATGATAATCTTTCATGTCAAGTTATTGCCTGAATAAATAGTTCAATTAATAATTGATTGGGAGGGAAAATGCAAACCATCTTTAATGAACAATATTCTGCTGATACTTTTCGATTCGGGCATGAAAAGCTAAACCGTCAAACTGGTGAGTAATTTGATTTTGTCTGGAGGTATCTTCGTATTTATTTATCTTCAAACCTGATGAATCTATTCAGTAAAGAGAACATGTAGGCCTATTTTCACATGTCCTAAATACAATTAATAAATATCTACAATCACAAAATGTTTACCAGTAAACTGCTCATTTACTGTTGCTACAAATATTGCGTTTTATAGGGTGCATCACAAAAAATGTTACAATTATAAATATTATTTTCACTTGAAAAAAAAAGCGAAATCGAAATGTGTTTTTATTGGTGGTATAGGTATAGCATAATGTCGGCTTTGACAGGATTTTGTTTCTAAGAGATTTTGTTTTAATGTGACAGTCAATTTAAGGGGCATGTCAAATCTCACCTGGTCCTACTGATATAATACGTGGATCCATATTGATCCCCCAATACATAATTACAGTGCACAAAAGAATTAAGGTGCCAGTTATGTTTACCCCTTTTATCCTAAACAAAGTTAATATCAAAATTAAAACAAGCAGCCAATACCTGTACTCTGTAGCTCTGATTTAAGACCTCGTTTTGTTGACATTGGTTGAGAATTAAAGAAACAGTGATCTAAAACCTCCGGAAGGAACGAAATCAAAAGTTGTACTTTTGTGTTATAATCAATGAAAGCACGACGCTAGTGCTTATCAATGTTAAACATCGCGCGATTTCTCTTGTTCGAAAATGCTTTGTGTACAAATTAACTGCAACTTTTGAATTTGCATCTTTCTTGAGTTTTTTGATAATCGTGTCTTTATTTCATGAACGATTTCAACGAATGAGGTCTTAAATTCAAATAAAATAAGTGACTTATTACCAGTAATAAGTGACTTGTGTCCGATCGTGTGAACACGACTTTAATCGCCCTGCATTACAAGCATGTGCATGTCAGCAATCATAGATTGAATACAATACCGCCCTTTTCACAGACACTTATCTTACAGGTGAGTGATCAGCATGATAGGAATATTCTATAGAATTGCGATTCAGGTCTTTGTCACTGCTCTTTGACATCTATGGTTCAATGCAGAGGTACCGCGTGAACGTACTAGTGCCGTGCGATACATTCAAAAATTGTTTTAACCTATTGCTTTTGTAGTTAATCCTGTTAAATCATTACTTCTACGGCGTATACATATACATGACAGGTGATTGGTGCAGCCTACTTAAACATATCGAATTGCATTCTGAATACGAAGAATGTCTTTCTAATATCAAATAATTTTCTTTTTTTGAAATCCACGATATAATACAAATTTTATGACAAATTATTAAGATTTGATATTTTTCACATTTTTGATATATAACAGTCCTCGAAGTAAATGTTATAAATCTAATGATATATTCTTAAAGTGTATGTAGCTGGGAGGAAAAGCCGACGATCAATTGAAAATTTGACCTTTCATATTGACGATATTGTTTTTTTTCCAAAAAGACCTAATTTTTGTGTGTGTTTTGGGAAAAATAATCCATATCTTCAATACGAAAGGTCAAAATGTTCAATTGATCGTCGGCTTTTCATCCCACCTACATACACTTTAAGTATAAATCATCAGATTTATAAAGTTTACTTCGAGTACAGTTAAATATCAAAAATATCAATTCTTAATCATTTGTCATAAAATGTGTATTACATTGCGAATTTCAAAAAAATCAAAATTATTTGATATCAGAAGGACATTCTTCATATTCAGAATGCAATTATTCGATATGTCCGATGTGCTCTAATGTCCCACAATAAATACTGTCCAAACGTTATATCCCATCCCTTAAAGTGCAGGGCAAAACATTCCAAACTTATTTACACATATCGCTATGGTATTTAATCATATTACACCAGTACTACTTCTACGGTAAATATGCAATTTCCCAACACAAAAATGTGGTTAAACGTTATAAACGTGCTATAAACGCGTTTTGGTCTGGGTAAAAACATTTGTATAACATTTAAATATCAGGTTATATAAAGGTTATGAAAACATTTCTAAAACGTTGTGAAAAAACACAGCAAGAACATTTTTAAAATCTGGAATTTTATGGTAATGAAAAATAATTTTTGGAAACATTTTTAAAAATATTTGTCAACATTTAGACTTAAAGCATTATGTTAGAATTTTTGCATCAAGTTTTCAAAAATGTTTTCTGAATGTTATTAAAACATTTCATACACTGACATTTTAAAAACGTATTCTATAAAACCTTTTGTGTGCTTAGTTAGTACCTGATCATAGAACCCAACGGTCTCTCAAAATGACTTACTTGAAGTGAATGTTTAGCCTTTGCTGTAAGGCATACATGTATTACGCTCTGACTGTAGCCTTTCTGACTGTAGCCTTTAAACTATATCCCCAAGATTTCAGTCCATAGATCAAAGGCCTGAAGAATCGTGTTTTAAAAATGCTCCATGTATCTTTTTTTCTTCAAATTTAATCAAATATTGTCTTTGTTCCCCTATATTTAATCACAACATTATCCCTATGATTGAAAATAATTATCAAGCACGAATCACGTAGTTTTAGTTAAAACAAATTCATATTAACCATAAAAACGAATTAATACAGCCGTCTCTCAACACGCGATATTCAAACTTCCCGGGCGCCAAAATTATCCAGTGCAATGACGTCCTAGTAATATAATGAAGGCTGACAACAATTGAACCACAAGTAATCATGGCGTCAGTGCACTAGACAATTTCGGCGCGGGAATTTTGAATATCACGTGTTGAGAGCCGGCTGTTTTATTTGTTTTATGGTCAATATAATTTGTTTCAAATAAAACCATGTGATTCGTGCTTGATAATAGTTTTTCTAACATATAAGGCATAATGTTGCGATTGCCGGAGTCACACTTTAAACAAGGTCATTTTTTAATGGAAATTTAACTAATATTGTTTATGATGTAGCATGGATTAGAAAGCCATTAAAGTTACTAATATTGGTGTTGCCACCTAGGCGATAATTTCCGGACGCTTCCAGTTTGACCTCATCCCCTTGTTGTAAGGCACGTATCACGCTCTGACTGTATTGCTCATGTGAATCATTAGAATCTGAATACATTCGGCTGATCGATACGTCGTTTACTTTCAAATATATATTTATATTATCTACTTCATATCGCCACATATTGAATGAAAAATAATAATCCCTGGAATTGAACACGTGAAAATACCGGTGGATGGATTGAAGTCATTTGCAATATCCACATCTTCTTGTGCAAAACTTATAACACCTGCTGATGTCAAATCTCTTTGTACTCTAGCAGAAAATGCTGACATGGCAGTAGATGCGGGTAACACTCCTGGTTCACCTTTCTCACCTTTGACCCCCGATTGACCGCTACTACCACTTTGACCTTCGACCCCCGATGAACCCTTTAGACCTCTCTCTCCTTTTGGTCCGGTTTTACCAGGAATGCCTTGGTTTCCTGTAATAAATTGAGTAGAGTTCACTGGTTATGTAGGTAGGCCATTTAATTGTGGAAATGTGCGTAAACGTAACCTAATATCTATGGTGAAACAAACGTCTATACGTTGGGTTTCGGTGTTACGGGTATTGGGTGTGGAAGACGCCAATAAAACCAACAGAGCCCCAAACAAAGCGAATATATTTTGCCCTTTAAAAGGCACGATATACTTGGACGTCTTTCTGGCGTTTTGACGTTGCGACAGACGCAGCGGCTAATTTACACAGCGTCTTCCGCAGCGTGTACAATTTCCGGCAGCGTTTTCAGCTGCGAAAGACGTCAATAAGACAAACAAAGCCACACATAAGCTGATCATTTGGGAGGAAACAACCGATGGTCGCAGCAGACGACCGAAAATTGCTGTGAAGAAAATAAAACGCAACGCGTCGTCTTTCCGTCGTGATTTTCAGTTGTCCGATGGTAACCGTTGTTACCGCACAAATGGTCAGCTTTGTTTTTGGGTTTTGTTTGTTTTGGTTACGACTTTCACTGTAGTAGACGCTGCCGAACATTGTACCCGAATGGAAAGACGCTACAGGAAATGAGCCGTTGCGTATGTCGCAGCACCAAAACGCACGCAAGACAGCCAAGACGTCGGATATATTGTAGCCTTTTAAAGGCCAAAATACAATGCGGCGATTTTGCGGGCGTTTTACAGCTGCGTCAGATGTCGCGTTTTTTGTTCACCGCAGCAATTTTTGATTGTCCACTACGACCTTCCGTTTCTTCCACTCAAATGAATACCGTTTGTACGGGGCTTTGACCACTTTATTGACGTCTTCTGTGGCAGAAATTTTAGCCGCTGGTGAAGATGCTGGCTGAAAATTAGCCACTTTGATTGAAAGTATATCATTTTGACCTATTAAGACTGAAATGTAATCTGTTATTTTGCCTTTTCCCGTTACGAGTCTTCCGCAGCAGCAAAAAGCAAAACAACAACAACAACAAAATCAACCAAAGCTGATATTTCATGATCTCATATTTTATTAGACTACCTGTCTTTTTGGTTTTTGTTGTTTAATTGGTAAAAAACGGAAGAGTGCGTGCGATCAACTGGGTTCATTATCCGACTTTCGGATATATAAACCGATTGCGCTTGTTTGGGGAAAAGTGTTAACGATGTGAAAGGTCAGAAAGATGACACGTACCTGGCAATCCTTGCAATCCCATAACTCCTTTTAGACCAGGTACGCCTTGTTGACCTGGTGACCCCTGACCTAGGTCACCTTTAAGACCCGGAATACCTGATTGACCCGGCACGCCGGGTATGCCGGGATCACCAGCGGGCCCTGTTAAGCCTGTAATGTAACAAAAAAAGATAAAACATGCCAGTGATAAAGCGTGGTAAAATAATCTATTTTACCTGGCGATTATTGATCTCTAGACAGACGCCTTATCCATTGGCCTACCAGCTCCCGCTGATAATACGGTGGTTAAAACTGGGTCTAATGTTAGCAGTCAAGGTATACAATACACACAAACAAGCAACTACACAAGTCGTGGGTTCGATTCCCATGCCGGCACATTCCCTTGCTTTTTTTCCAAGTTGGATTGTGTGCCAGTCGTCGAGATTTGTATTTATTTGTTGTCATGTTTAATTGTAACACTTTGGGTTGGTAAATTGTTCATTCTTTCTTATTTAATATATTCAGTTTCCTCTCGTAGCGAGCAATCGATCCCCATTGTGTTTATTTGTTCTTCTGCAGGATGCGTATCCCCATTACCTACTTTACTTATATTATATTGGGAAACGATTAAACTTCAGTAATGATCTCCTGCACTTGTGCACTTGCGTAATATTTGTTTGCGTGTATTGTATACCTCGGCTGCCAACATTAGACCCAGTTCCCGGGACCCAGTTTTAACCACCGTTTATCAGTGGCAGCTGGTAGTCTAATGGATAAAGTGTCCGTCTAGAGATCGGAAGGTCTTGGTTTCGATTCCCATGCCGGCACATTCCCTTGCTTTTTTTTCCAAGTTGGGTTGTGTACCGGTCGGGATTTGTGTTTATTTGTTGTCATGTTTTTAAAATTGTAACACTTTGGGTTGGTAAACTATTCGTTCTTTCTTATTTAATATATTCAGTTTCCTCTCGTAGCGAGCAATCGTTCCCCATTGTGTTTATTTGTTCTTGTGCAGGATGCGTATCCCCATTACCTACTTTACCCACAATGTAATACTCATTTTTATAATAAAGAGTAAAACACTTTGCCACCCAGATATAATTGCCATCAAACTATTAATCAAGTTTCGCTGTCCAATTGCTACATGCAAAATTGTCTCATAGGAATGTCTGCAGATGTCGCGATTTCTTGACCTGATATTATGTGCAATGCATGATTCAGGATGTGCATACTTTATAGGCTCACAAAAAAATGAATGAGATAAATAAATAAATAAATAAATAAATAAATAAATAAATAAATAAATAAATAAATAAATAAATAAATAAATAAATAAATAAATAAATAAATAAATAAATAAATAAATAAATAAATAAATAAATAAATAAATAAATAAATAAATAAATAAATAAATAAATAAATAAAAAAATAAAAACTTCACACAAACAAGCAAACAAACAATGGTCTACCTTGTGGACCTTGTACACCGGGCGGACCGGCTGGGCCAGTCATAAGTACCGTATGACACGCTGTGTTGCTTGGCTGCATCTGCGAGGTGCCATCCTGTGATGGGTTTTGCGCCGTCCCAAACGTAACCAGAAACGCTACAAGTCCGATTATCAACACCACCACTTCATGTGAAAACTTTGAGTTTGACGACATTGCTACAATTTTGTGTAAAAAGCACATACGAAATGGATTTAGAAGCGGGCTGTTGGATTTATGAAATTACGAACTCGGGACAGTAAGTCTAGTCCTAATCCTGCGTGTGTTTCCGATTCCTTAAACTGAACTTTCATTCCTGGATATATTATGACAAGTTGGTTTAGTCGCTAAGTGGTGCAAATATCTCCATATCTAATATATTCCAATTAGGCTAAAGTCGGCAATAATGAAACTGAGAAACAGGCAAAAACAAGAAGAAGAAGAAGAAGAAGCCTTGTCGTAAAATTCTTAACTCGCTCTTTAACCTCCGCAGGGGGTAACTTATTTAACTCGCCATTCTAACTCGCTTTTCATCTAACTCGCCCATTTGTAACTCTCCATTTGACTGCCCCCATGTCAAATGTGCTCTCTTTGGGCATGTAGGCCGTTACTAGCAAGTCATACCTATGGGCGGCCGTGAGGGCCAAAAGGGTCTCAAAACCACACAAGGGTCTCAAAAGTACAATAAGGTCTCAAAAACACACAAAGGTCACAGAAATAAACACTTAACAAGGTCTCAAAAGTATAATAAGGTCTCAAAAACACAGAAAGCTCTCAGAAAAAACACACAGTAATGTCTCAATAGTATAAAAAGGTCTCAAAAACAGAGAAAGGTCTCAAATACAGAGAAAGGTCTCAAAAACAGAGAAAGGTCTCAAAAACAGAGAAAGGTCTCAAATACAATTTAAAGAAAGGTCTCAAATACAGAGAAAGGTTTCAGAAACAGAGAAAGGTCTCAAAAACAGAGAAAGGTCTCAAATACAGAGAAATGTCTTAAAAACAGAGAAAGGTCTCAAAAACAGAGAAAGGTCTCAAAACAGAGAAAGGTCTCAAACACAGAGAAAGGTCTCAAAAACAGAGAAAGGTCTCAAAAACAGAAAAAGGTCTCAAAAACACGTTATGGTCTCAAAAACAAGTTATGGTCTCAAAAACACGTTATGATCTCAAAAACACGTTATGGTCTCAAAAACACGTTATGGTCTCAAAATCACGTTATGGTCTCAAAAATACGTCAAGGTCTCAAACCAGGTATTACAACCGACCGTTATATGTGCAGTACCGCATGCTGTACTGCACACATCAGCTTGCAGTTTCGCATGCGAAACTACACATTCTGTCACGCACTTCCGCATGAGGAACTACATATCCCAACTTGCATTTCCGCATGCGGTGATGCAGGTCGGGATGTTTTTGCAGGTCGGGAATATTTTTGGTGCATTTCCGCATGGCGAATTGCAATATTTTTGGTGTATTTCCGCATGGTGAACTGCAATATTTTTGGTGTATTTCCGCATGGGGAACTGCAATATTTATGGTGTATTTTCGCATGGGGAACTGCAATATGTTTGGTGTATTTCCGCATGGGGAACTACAATTTGTTTGTGGCATTTCCACATGCAAAATTAGCTATGCGCATACTTAATATTTTTTTAGAATTATGCAAATATGTGATTGAAAATGCAAAAACTAAAACAGTCAATACATTTCAACAGTATACATGCCAAATTTTAACTCTGTAGGTGGTAGGGCATTACTCGTTGATGGTCGATAAACGTCCCAATAAATCGGACTTAGTCACCGGTCAGTTCTACAGCATAGATATCCATGGCTAACTGTGGAAACATGTTAAAGGACATCAAGAAAATTTTCTAAGTTATTTATTTTGAGCTCTTTCGAGACGAGTAATGGATATATTCTGTAGATTTAGGTTTTGTCTGTGACTGCTAATGTGAGGCCGTCGTAGGTCGTACGGGGCTCAAACTCGGTGGGTGGGTGTAGTTCTGTCCTGGCAAGAAGAAGTTTATGTTCGTTAAGTCATCCGACCCCGGGGCCCCCTCCAAGGGGTCATTTGAGGTCAAATGACTAAAAACTGCCATATGGGCATGAAACTAGGTCCTACGGGACTCAAACTCGGTGGGTGGGTGTAGTTCTGTCCTGGCAAGAAGATGTTCATGTTCGTTAAGTCATCCGACCCCGGGGCCCCCTTCCAGGGGTCATTTGAGGTAAAATGACTAAAAACTGTCATATGGGCATGAAACTAGGTCGTACGGGGCTCAAACTCGATGTTTATGTTCGTTTTAAAGTCATCTGACACCGGGGTCCGCTCCCAGGGGTCATCTGAGGTCAAATTACTAAAAAGTGTCGTATGGGCATGAAACTTGGTAGGTACAGTCAACGTTTAAAACAACATTTTTTGAAGGTCATTTTGGGGTCATCCAAGGTCACCCCGGGTCATCTGAGGTCAAATTAGTAAAAACTCATATATGGGCATGAAACTTGGTGGGTACAGTCAACATTTAGAGTTATAAGTTTAGATCATTTTGGGGTCATCCAAGGTCACCCAGGGGTCATCTGAGGTCAAATTACTAAAACTGTCATATGGGCATGAAACTTGGTGGGTACAGTCAACATTTAGAGCCAAATTTTTGGAAGGTCATTTTGGGGTCGCCAGGGGTCATCTGAGGTCAAATTTGTAAAAACTGTCATATGGACATGTCACCATCAGCCTGGTAATCGCGCCCAGCCGAGAACCGCCAAATATGGTAACCGCCTAGTCTATTTTAAAACTGATGCATCAATGACTATGTTCATCATGTCATTATTGTATCATTCTCACATACATTAGGAAATGAATTTGGAGAATAGAGGCCTTGCATGTGACATATCATCCCGTAAATATGGCGGACTACTCAACTGCATTCAACAAAAGCATGATTGCAATCAAATAGGTTGATGACAACATTTAATTGAATGGACAGCACTCCGCCATAACTACGGTGAAGGACACCGGTTCAAATCCTTTGTTTGGAGCCAATCGATAATTTCATGCAGGGCCTCTATACTTTCTGTTAATAAAATACTATGCTGACCTCACACTCATTGAGCTCAGTAATACATCAAAGAATGTCTTCCAATTCATGAAAACAAATAGATAATCTGCATATCGGATTAAAAGCTTGAGGCATTTCAATTGCAAGGCCCATTACTTATACACCAACAACAACATAGGCCTACAAGTGTATATAATGTAGCATGTGCACACATTATCATGTTGTGGATGGTGAATCAAGCTGCAGTGCCTACCCATTCCCAAATAAATGCAGTGACCAACCGGTGTTCACTCATGATTGACGTACTGATCATTATGTATGATTTAAACTCATAGGTTTTGGCAATTTGGGAGGGGTGGGTTCAAAATGACCCCATAGGATTATACGGGGGTAAAAATTTCAAATTGCTCAAATACCCCTTTCAAATATATCAAATTATTTAAATAAATGAATGAATGAATAAATAAATAAATAAATAAATAAATGAAAAAAATTGAACAAATTGTAGCGTAGCATTAAAATCATAATAACCATTGCTGGCAGGCGGATTCGAACCAACGATATTGACATTACAAGTCTGATGCTCTAACACTGAGCTATGCCATCATCTAGTAATGAGGGTCAAGTTTTTAGCGTATACAGTGTTTGTCTGTGAAAATGCCGCCTTGTGAAATAAATAAATATAAAGTCTCAATTTTTAATTTAAATTTATTTGATAATGTTCTAACCTATATTTTCTTTAGAGCAGGGACAAATATTTCCCCTTTTATCCAATTTGGCCGCTAAATAAGAATCTACTTCTTTTATTACTGATTTAATTCCGCGATTTGTTCCATTCAGCAATATCAAAGATTAATGTCAAGCATCTCACGACAGATATTTAGTTGGCTTAGTGGTTTTGCACAGTGCTTTTTAACCGGGAGGTACCGAGATCGATTCCCACCTCTGCCTGCAATTTTTTTTCAAGACTGGGAAATAATAACCTGACATTCGCCGCTGACATTCGTACTGCAGAAGCGGAGTTGTAACTTGTTAAACTTTGCTCCTTCCGTAAAAGGGTACGTTATTTTGGCACTACATTATTTCTTTTTTTCCACATTGCTGGTAGGCCCCTATTAAATATCAAATGGTCATAATTGGCGGTCACTTCAAATCATCGCCAACTGAACGAGGTTCAGGAATGTACTCTCATTGTTAATTGTTGGTTAATCCACCACTTGAACAGGACTTAACCAAAGCAAACAAAGACTTAAGCTTTTTTTTTTTGCTATACATAAGTATAAGCTTATTATCCTCTTCAACAATAGGATTAAAGATTGGTGCTTGACTGGAATTACGTGCTAGTGTCATTGGTTATTGTTAAAAGGCAATAAGGTGTGTAATTGCAATATTTCCTCTGAATAGGAAAGACTCTCTACATCGAACCATGGATGCTGGTGGTTCGAATTAAGCCCGATCCTGACTCCACCTCGCAGCGGTATGCGATGCTGCGATGCTTTTCAAACATCTCAGCATCCCGCGATGAAATTAAAATGTACAGGTGGAGTCAGTATCGGGCTTTAGGAATAAAAACTCAATTCGAAATGATGCGCTTGAGAATTCAACAATATAAATAATGGTAGCTCTATTATTATACACATTAATGATAAAATTCCAAAATATAATACGTTTTCTGTCTTTGCTTGTCACGTGGTAGCGATTATATTTTTAAATAAGTTTCAAATTAAATAACAACAAGACAAGTGGTCGAGTGGTCTAAGGCGCTAGGCTCATAGAGTACTAAGCGTTGCGCCGTGAGTTCGAACCCCGCCTCTGCCAAACTTTAAAAGAAGTAAATTAAAATTTGACTTTTTTTAATTTCATATTTGGGAAATGTGACTGGGAGAATTTATGTATGGTGTGGAGTGGTGTGATAGGGCATGTACTTTAACTGGCCGGCGCTTTATTGGGCGTTTTATCGGCAGTCAACGAGTAATGGGTTGAGGAGAAATGACGTCCCAAAAATGTCTAATTCGCCCTTGCGGCGGCCATATTGGACACCTAAATTGCATAATTGAGTGAAATCGCTTAATTTTTGTCAGTCATCTAATTTGGGCCAAGAAAGAAAATAACCAGGACTTAAAGATAAAGAAAAAAGTTTTTCAGGGGTTTTCTATTACTCGTCATAATATACCGGTATCATAATTATTGGTGTTGGTTTGTTTATCATATTTATAATATGAAGACCGGTGGCTATTGAGACATGCTGACGATTACCACTGATTACCGTAAACATCGACCCTTTTCTGATCTCACCGGTGCTATTGATGTGCATCATTTGAGATCTGCGTGAATTGGTAATCGAGAACCGTTGGACCTATGATAGAATGTGGTCACAATGTCAAGTTGATCATTATTATAATAGTCATCATTAAGAGGCGTGTAAAATTTATTTTAATAAAAATTAATTTCATTCAATACTAATAATTATAGGCCTCTATACTAAACCGGCCTTTCGGACAAGACTTTCCAAGATATATTTTCTTTTAATTACAACAAATGAAACGAAAAGTAAAACGATAGTAGGCCTAATATTGAATTGAATAAATTCATATCTACATTCGGACATGCGACAGTAATTAATTATTCTCCTCAGCGAGACTACAATAAAAATAAAAACTCTACCCACTGTACATCTCGTCTTGTATGTGCAGTTCCCAGTGGCGTAACTAGCGCTGGGGGATTTGAACCCTTGCCCTCCCCCATGAAAAACAAAAGTAGGCCTACTTCTGAGAGTTATTAATTAACCTCATTATTTGGTCATTTTAACCTTCAAAAAAACCAAATTTTGCGCCCTTTGCGCGCATTTATTCAACTTTTGAACTTTTGTACCATATGTCACCAGTTTATCTTCAACTTATGCCATATTTTTTGCGCGCTTCGCTCGCATTTGTACCATAAACTTCTTTTGTCGCCAAAAGGTGCTGGATTCACTATACTTCAAGACAATCTTTCCAACCCCATCCCTCCCATGTCAAAAATAAATCTACGCCACTGTTCCGGGGACACATTCCAAGCAGATCCCATGACTCTAACTTAGACTGATAGACTCCCTTCCCCGTGTCGACAGTGCGACATAGTAATTTAATTTAGCATGATGAAATGCCTATTAAAATGACGCATAGGCCTATTCACTGCATGTCAAAGCATATAGTCATTTGACTTAAACTTTCACAAAAATGCAACATAATTTTGATTAATACATCCCATTCGGAAATACACCAAACATATTGCAGTTCCCCATGCGGAAATACACCAAAAATATTGCAGTTTCCCATGCGGAACTGCACATCCCGATGTGCATCACCGCATGTGGAAATGCAAGTTGGGATGTGTAGTTCCGCATGCGGATGTGCGTGACGGAATGTGCAGTTTCGCATGCGGAACTGCAAGCGGATGTGTGCAGTACTGCATGCGGTACTGCACATATAACGGTCAGTTGTAATACCCGGTTTGAGACCTTGACGTGTTTTTGAGACCATAACGTGTTTTGAGACCATAACGTATTATTGAGACCATAACGTGTTTTTGAGACCTTTCTCTATTTTTGAGACCTTTCTCTGTGTTTGAGACCTTTCTCTGTTTTTGAGACCTTTCTCTGTTTTGAGACCTTTCTCTGTATTTGAGACCTTTCTCTGTTTTGAGACCTTTCTCTGTTTTTGAGACCTTTCTCTGTTTTTGAGACCTTTCTCTGTATTTGAGACCTTTCTCTGTTTTTGAGACCTTTCTCTGTTTTTGAGACCTTTCTCTGTTTTTGAGACCTTTCTCTGTATTTGAGACCTTTCTCTGTTTTTGAGACCTTTCTCTGTATTTGAGACCTTTCCTTGTTTTTGAGACCTTATTTTACTATTGAGACATTGTTGTGTGTTTGTTTCTGAGACCTTTCTCTGTTTTTGAGACCTTTCCCTGTTTTTGAGACATTATTATACTATTGAGACATCGTTGTGTGTTTGTTTCTGAGACCTTTCTGTTTTTGAGACCGTATTGTGCTATTGAGACATTACTGTGTGTTTGTTTCTGAGAGCTTTCTGTGTTTTTGAGACCTTATTATACTATTGAGACCTTGCTATGTGTTTATTTCTGAGACCTTTGTGTGTTTTTGAGACCTTATTGTACTTTTGAGACCCTTGTGTGGTTTTAAGACCCTGTTGGCCCTCATGGCCGCCCATACATACCAAGAGACAAGTTATGACGGTTTAAATGAGTTAAAAGTTAAGCACCAAATATGTCATTTAATGTTCTTTAATCAAAATAAGATCATTACCATTGGAAAGATGTTTGCGTGATCACTTCCAGTATAAAACGATTGAATTCCGAGGAAGTTTGTGAGATAATTGTAACAAACTATATGAAAATCATAATCTAAGCTACCAGATGCGATTCAGAAAAAGTAGTTTGACCTATTTGCGACATAAACGTTCTTGAGTTACAAGCAGAAAGGTCAAAAATGGTGGGGGTCAACTTTCTTTGCCACGGGTCAGAAACTAAAAGTGCTCCGATTTCAACGAAAATGTTCGTGATGTAAAATTAAGAAGAAGAGATCACACCACTAAATCAGGTCCAACCCTATCTGACTGAAGAAATAACAACCAGTGTTTTTATTCGCTGACCATACCAGGTGCATTTTAATGGAAAAAAAGTTTGAAATGAAGGCTGATGTGCCCATTTTTTGGTGATAGTTGTGCTCTTTGGATGTTTTTCTTATCATCCAAGCATAAAATAATAAAAAATATTACAATTGTGACATTAGGAAAATTTTATAGTTCCATGCACCAAATGACGTCACAGCATAGATGCGCTGAGATGTAGGCTTTGGTATGGTTTACATCATGTTCAATGCACCACCGCAAAAATTCGAGCCACTCAACTACCAAAATAATGGTGGTTTTAGGGTAGAATATATCACAATCTTTTGTTTTGAATGCCCTAGCACGTTTTAACCATGAGAAAATGACGATTTCTTAGGTACCTCTTAACACATAAAAGAATAGGGTATTGATTTAGTGGTGTGATCCAAGAAGAAGAAGAAGAAGAAGAAGAAGAAGAAGATTATATGTTATATATAAAAAATATCTAATAATTTGTCCTAAAATTTGAATTATATCGTATCGTATTATAAAATGAAAATCATTTGATATCAGAAAGACATTCTTCGTATTTAGAATGCAATTCGATATGTCTGATGTGCTCTCATGTCCCACAAAAAAATACTGTCGAAACGCTCAAAACGCTCATTCCAGATCCCTTAATAATCGTTTTCTACGCATTTGTTTTCTTCTGATCTACAAGTTGATTTCCGAGGGTGCACCGCACCATATACCGTAAACGTTCGCCTAATGGCGCTATGGCGCCATTCCTGTAAAAGCCGACTATTATCACTGATCATTATGGGTACGTGTAGTTAAAGGGTGAAACCTATCGACACATACAATAAATGAACAAGATCGAACAAACTTGTTCATGATAATGCGGTAATCATTCACCTGATACGTTGTGGCCCAGTGAGCAGAGCATTGGACTATAGTGCGAGGATAAAGAGAACTTGTGGAGAAGATTGATGGTTCGAATCTCATGCAGTAATTTCTGACAGATTATGATGTCTGTCAATGGTTTTTTTTCTGATTTGAGGAAATGTTATTCTTTATTTTCTTGATTTTATCTTTAACATTGTTTATATAATTTTATTATTTTATCTTCTATGTGTCTTTTTTCATGATTCTTTGTTTTTATCGTTTCATTTTAGAGTAACTCAATCCATTCAATCAAATGTTGGAATGAACCTATTTGATTGTATAGGCATTTGTTATGTGTGTGAGACGAACTGTCGCGTGCGACAAGTCTTTCAATTCGCGCGAGTGTCCTTGCCTATGCATCAGTGGTCATAAGAGGTATATCATTTTATTCGAAGGGGGGCAAATATACGGGGTCATAAAGTCTTGGAAAGAATAATAGGAGGGGGTCACAAAATGTAGGGAGTCACACAATGACCACAGAAAGTGTGTTATTTTATTCAAAAGATTGATTTCAATACAATTTTGGGGTTTGGGATCATAACATTTTTTTTTTTTAATAGAGGGTGCGCAATTTTATTGACGCAGACTTTTTGTAAATTTGGGACCCCCCTTCCGAAAAAAATGATAGCCCTCTAAGAGGATTCAAACGATAACCTCTGCCCCAATAATCCCTAGCTATATTTATTTGAAACTGTTCCACGGAGGATGTATCATAATAGGCTCAGTCTTCAAATGATATATATAAATAAAATTTGAATGAGTGAACGAACAAAATCATACAACGACCAACTGAATAGAGGATGTGCATATGACGTATCATCCCGTAAATATGGCGGACTACTCAAATGCATTAAACAAAAGCATGATTGCATCTACCGCGACAGTTCGTCTCACACACATAACAAAATGCACTACGATCAAATAGGTTGATGAAAACATTTGATTGAATGGACTGCACTGCACCATGATTACGGGGAAGAAACCGGTTATAATCCTTTGTTTGGAGCCAATCGATAAATGCAAGGCCTCTATAGCTATCATTGAATAGTGGCTAGGATTCCACAACACTATGAGCGTGTTTATAGTGAGCCAGATTATGCGGTATTTAGCTGGACTGCCACGCAGTCTATATTTGTTTATGTTTTATTAACCATTGCAAATCTAGACTACGCGGTAGTTTAGCTAAATAACGGAAAGATTGTCTCACTATAAACACGCTCAATGAGAACATGTTATAAGGCGCTTTGGAAGGCACACAATACCCCAATGGCTTTCCATATTATGTGCACTCAACAACTATTCAGTATCGAAGCCCGGTATCGAAGTTACGTAATGTTACTATGTCAACGGGATCACGCGCTTAAGTAATGAACCACGATCGAAACAATCAGTACACAACAAGAAATGTCTTTAAAAAAGACAATGCCTCCAAGATACCAGTGGGCACCTTTTGTTATTAGTTAAGGAGACACTTATAATGCTAGCTTTAAGGTAACGCTATTGGATATAGATTTTTGTCTGATTGAAATATGTGAGTCCATTCTCTCCTGATTACAAGACTGAAAATTTTATTTTAATCGGATATTCGGTTACCAAAATATATGGCCTGTCAAAATGGCGCGAAACCAAGAAGTTGGCGACAAATTTCTTTTTTTTTTTTTTTTTTTTTTTATCAGGTAGGCCTTATTTTTTAATTATATATGCAAGAATTGTACAAAGTAGAATGTTCAGATCGGCTACAAAATAAGATATAAAACCCATGAATGCCTTTTTTTCCATGCAAATTTCCATTTGCATAATTAATTAGGGCCCTAATCAACTTTTCTAATAAGTGGCCCAAATTAATTATGCAAATTGAAATTTAAAACGCAACCGTAATTTTGTAGTAGGTCTACAGTGTGTGTTCTACCCATGTACCATGCCTCAGTAGGCCTACTATAGCTCTTTTAATTGTATCTGAAATCTTTACTTTGCATAATTCATACATGTAATTAGAAAATCATCTGGCAACTGGACTTGTCAAAAATATAGAAAATAAAAAGAAAGTTGTTGCCAATTTTTTGTTTTGGGTTCGCACCATTTTGACAGGCCATATCTCAAGAACCGAATGTAATCTACAACATATTATATAAAATAGAAAGAAAATCTAAATTTGTGCATTAGCCAATAGGGCCACGGTCACCTAAAGCCATCTTGCAATCTTGCAGATAATTCTGATGTATGAAATAAGACCTTCAAACTTTCAGATATGAAGAGTTCCAGATGCAGGCAGCCGTTTCTGTTTTTTAAATGCATATATGCCCAAGTTGTATCAAGAGTCATTTCTCGTGGATTTTTTGACTGAAAATTACGATTGTAACGTTTCAGATTTTTTAATGCTTGTTTATTATATTTTGTATTCAGGACTAAAATAATATTAATATTATTATATTTAGGGGGTCTTTTATAGGTCATTACTCTTTTGTATGTGTAATTGAATAAAAAATCAAAAACATTATTGTTTTGTTTTGTTTCCTTCATTTGTGCTTTGTCTTGCATCGAAAGGGCCAATATCAACACCTTGTTTGTAAGAAGTATTGTGTGGGGAAAGATGATTCTTGCATTTTATTTTTATTTTTATCTTAACAAACAAAAAGCAAATTTCTCAGTCAAAGTCTTGAAACGGTCATGGGTATGCATGCAAAAATATTGCAACAGTACTCAGTAGAACATAAAACACAACCACGCATGGGAATTGGGGAAGCAAATACTTTAAAACGAATTATTCCGAATTATATCAACGCAATAAAATTGCAATACTTTAGTACATGTATTTGAACAGCAATGCCCGGGCAGCAATGAAGCCGGCCATAGGCGCGGCTAGGCGTATCATACCATACATTGCAGTTCAAATGCATCGGATCATGATTGTGGCCTAGTCGAGCCTAGCATGCATGCCAGTCGGTCTGCTGACTCGCCGTGGCACAAAAATACCTCCAATTTTTCACAAAACAATCCATGATGTCAAATTATCACATCCAAAGTGTCGCCATGAACGTCAGCTTCAACTTCTCCAGCCAAAGTTTTTGCATTAATAATCAGGTTTCATGAAATCATGAAATTAAACCTTGTTTGAGGTGTATTCCCATTGCCACAGCATAACGGTTTTCCAACTTGTCTTCAACGATAAAGCTGCTGATCACACCGAAGGCATTGAGGTGGTGTGGCTGCTGATGAGCGCTGAGGCTACAACCTATAATTAAAGACCGAATTAAAAAAGACTAGTTTGCGTCTGACGTCATGACAAAGGCGCGCCGTGATTGGTTGCTGACCTGCGCAGTATGGCATTTTTGGTCTGGTTTACAGGACGGCATACGCAAGCTAGTCTTTTTTAATTCGGTCTTCAATTATATAACATATGAGTTTGAAAATATTCTAATGCATAATTCATTAACTTGATAGACCCACGCCATTGGCGCCACGTGCTAGGCGTTTCTAGAATCCCTATAGAATAAGATTAATTTTAATGCTAATTTATTGCACATGCTGAGGAAGCGTGATTACCTTTTGAACATTCGGAAATGGCGATAGGCGAATTTATGTATGGCGCAAAGAGGTGGGGGATATATATTGGGCTCTCGATATTGGGCGGAAATTAGAGTACTTGTCAGAATATAAATTTGTACAATCGGCCTACATGCCGCGCAATGTGCGGCATTTTAGGTGTAAATTTCAAAGCATACTACCTCCTGCGGAGGCAGAAAAAAGGCATACCAAAATAGCGTGATTGTAATGATCGCCATACAAACAGTGCTTGGTTTCGTATACCATCACGGAGTTACGTAACTACTTCGTGGTCTGATATATGATCAATGGTCTGATCTACTTGGGTTCGATCCTTTTAAGAAAAGAAAAAATAGCTGATCATTTATAATGCATAAATGAATAAAGTAATGTAGTTTATGTACACAATTTGAAACATTGAGGCCGTTCTATTTTTCAAAGGTCATTTAACTGTTAAATGTAGTGGAATATATCACGCATTGATAGGTAGCAGGTGGAGCAAATTTTGTCAGCGGTTTTTGTTGCCGTTTGTTCGCAGTGCCTATTTATCTATAGAAAACTAAGAAAATTAAAATTAAATTAAAAAAAATTCACAATATTCGTTCGTAAAATGGGGACAAAATCCAAAAACATTTCTTGACCCTTCTTCACATAAAAGTGGGAGCAGAAATCAAGATTCGAACAAGTACCATTCACCATTCAAGGCGCACCCTATACCGACTGAGCTAACGGGTCAGACAATAGAAAGGTGTAATTTTGAACTGAAGAATATTAAAAAATATGAAGAAATTACAATTTATAAAAAGATTTACCAAAATGAGTTAGGTATAACGTATGAATCGATTTACAAATTAAGTCCAATGGCACTTTGAGAAAGAATACCTGAAGAAACCCCAAAACATTTGCTGCTGTAGCAACTAACCTAGTAACCTAAAGTATTGGGTCATGTCACGATATTTTTTTCTGAGGCATTATGTCCAGGTTGCTCAATTTACAAGGATGGCGCTCTCACATTTCTAAGAATCCAAAAGCGCCATTAGGCGAACGTTTACGGTATATGCGTAGCTCCTTCTTCCAACTAAACTACACCAGTACACGGCCAAGCTCGCTTGCTCGTTTATTCAATTGTTAATTTGAAATGTATTATTGGGGAGTGATGCGAATGGATATGCATTGAAAGGTAAAATGGTATTGGAACTTGAATAACCAGTATGATAAATTCAAAATTATGGTTAAGTCCCGCTTTAGGTTTAAACAGCCTGCCAAATTATTAAAAACATGTATACTTGCATTGCAACACTTGGAAAGGCACCTTAATACTGGCATCAATCTCTATATCAATTTAAAGATTTCGTTATAGGCAATGTGGTACTAATGTGGTATGCACACGACCGTGTGAATCCAATTGTCATAACATGAGCTTATGGTTTATATAAATGATGGCATTCTTGGTATTTAAAATCTATGGTTTAACCTAATGGCTAGATAACGCAAACATTCCTTTCCCAGAGCTCCCTTTAAGTAACGATGTGTATACGGTATACACTTGGCAAACTGTTTTCAATAATTGCAAATTCACAAGTCTTCAACAACAGAAAACTTTAGAAAATACGAGAAACACATGCATGCCCACATCTTCCAACAAGTATAGGGAGTTTTCGATTTCTACGACGGATGGTTCTGCGACGGTAAAACACCAAACGTTGTCGTCGTCGCCACGACGGTTGTCGGACTCTTCGCGTATTGTAGAATTTAGACGACGATACATTACATTATTATGTTTTCAGGGTTATTAGGAGTTAAGAAAACCTAATAATGATAATATTGGATGGCTTATTTCGCATGGATACCATAACATATCGGATTCGTCATACAAATATCGAACTCGCCGTTGGCTCGTCCGATATTTTTATGACTCATCCGATATGTTATGGTATCATGCTCAGCCATCCAATATTATATCAAAATCGACGACGAGAACGTTTGGTGTTTTACAGACCCATCCGTCGTGAAAATCGAAAACGCCCTTATATCTAACCAGAACCCCCCTACTCGTAGCGCAGTCTAAACGAGGAGACGGAAAAACATAGTGTGTGAAGTGTGTTAAACTGTACACACTCTACATACAAAACGAGGAGTTTTCACAGGAATATGAGGAGGTGTGTGAGGAGAACTTAGTACAAAAACAATTATGGAACTCCTCGAATTGAAGGCAAAAATGCCAGAAAAAGACGTCCTAACCCCCCTATAGGGTTCCCCACTTTGAGGAGCTGCTCGAATTACTGCTTTTTGGGTCTAACCTCCTCAAATTCCTGTGTTTGTAAACACTCAACTCCTGGTTTCGCACGCGCTACACACGCACCCCTACTTAATTCTCTTCACGCGGGTGTCGACTGCAGACGACAAGTTTCAATTTTTTTTTTTTTAATTCAAAAATTTCATAATTGTAAATATTTATGACCATTTTGGAATCAGCATGAAAAATGCATTAAAATGAGTACAAACAAGCATACTATAATTGGTTCAGTAGTTCTTAAGATAGCTCTTGATATTTTGAGAAAATATTTCAAAACTTCAAAATTTTTTCCGTTGAAGCGCATGGCTAGCATGCAAAGCATTAATATCTCTAAACTGGCTTCGTCAATTTTTGACACGTCATATTACACATTATGGCCGTGTATTGTATAAAGACGTAATATTATGTCATCGGGCAAGAATCGAAGTGTCTTAAAACCAGTTTTCACCCATAAGATTCAGCAGTGGTGTAACGTCATAAAAAATGGGTAGGGGGGGAAGTTTCCCCCAACCATGCCAATCGGTTTAAATGTTAGAAAATGCCATAATTATGTCTATTGCCGTGACACCGCTGTTAGATTGTATAAGTGTGTTTTCAGGCAAATAGCCTACACATGATTTCTATGTCGGTTTTTTTTTAATTGCTGAAAATATGTGTGACGGCAAGACACCATTCTCCCAAACCGGCAAGATCGGGTCTTAGCAAGTCACGCGAATTTTAAAGTGGCTGGTAATTTGTCTCATTAAATGAAAACAGTTTTACGTAATTCATTTCCTTTCCCACAAAAGGTTTACAAATCTGAGTCCACATTATAGAGTTGTCAATCAACCAAATTATGGAAGTTACAACATGACATAATAAGCTTATAGACGACGAAAAACCAAACCCTGTTGTTCGGGTCCGAATGACCCAGAGTGTACGTTTTGGTGAGATTTCGTTTATAATCGAAATCCTGGTTTTCTTTTAATTATTGGGCATTTAATTTGCCTTATACGTCTCATAGGTCTAGAAACGCATATGTAACATTTTCGGGACGCATAGTATTTTGCCAGCGGATACATTAAACAGTAGTGACAGTTTTTAGCATGAGGGTCAAGGAGCTAAAATTCTCTTTTGGACGGTTGGTTTGAAGGGGTGGGGAGGGGGGTTACAAAAGTGCGCGGATGCTGATCAGATACATTAAAACCAGAGGACAGGGTTTACTTTAACGCACAATCACGCGTATTTACGCGTTCACGCACTTTGCAGACCCCTTCAAATCCCGGAGTTCGAAGTCCAACGCGTACATTGAATCTTGAAAACGTACGCGTTCAAATATCACAAAATTTGAATAATTATAGAAAAATATTGTTAAAATCGGTTTTCCAAAATAAAACAATACCCCTTCGGCAATGTTTTCTATACCCTTTCAGAGTAAACATTCACAATTGAAAGGGTCCAACAAATTTGAAAATACCCCTTCAGCAAAATGCTTAAAGAAAACCCTGCCAGAGGAATACAATGACTGTTGACAAAAGAACTTTGATTGGATTTGATAAAAGAAATAATTACGAAAACAAAAGCAAATACTTGAAATGAGCCATTGCATATTAGTTTAATGAAAATATATAGAAAACAAACAAAATCATCTTACCTGGTTTCGTATTCACTGATTTAATGTATAGGCGGCAAGGCCTATAAGTATACATGTATAATTCCAATTTAATAAGACTTCTGTTAAATCCTGTCTACACCCTCTGGTATAGAGGTGATAGTGGTGATATGTTGAATTCATCGCCGTGTATCGGATGTAAATTTGTAGACCAACATGTTGATATGGTAAATAGCTGCATTATGGTATGTTACCGAGGATATACGAAGATCTGTAGATTGGCAGCTTGGATTCTCACAGGCGCTTGCGCCGAGTGGATTCGTACCTTTGAATCTACAAAATATTAAAAATTCAAGCAAAGAGAGTGACCCATAGAATAGAACTGATATGAATATTATTGAAGATATCTACTGCTGATAGCATTATTGATGAAGTAGTCTTATATTCGGATATCCTTTAATGAGGTAGTCATCTATATATATTAATATTGCCTTATTATTATTGATAGAGTAGTCATCCATACTGTTCATAAAATAATTATTGATGATGATATTGTTTAAGTAAGCTACTGTAGCAGGCCATGTCAGTATAATTGATGAGGTAGCTATCTACCGCTGATATCAGTATGGATGAAATAGTCATCTATAGCTGATATGAGCATGGATGAAGTATAGTCACCCACTGCTGATATCTATATTGATGAAGTATATAGCTACGGTTGATATCAGTGTTGATGAAGTAGTAATCTATAGCTGATATGAGCATGGATGAAGTAGTCACCCACTGCTGATATCTATATTGATGAAGTCTAGCTACTGCTGATATCAGAGTTGATGAAGTAGTCATCTATGGCTGATATGAGCATGGATGAAGTAGTCATCTACTGCTGATATCGATATTGATGAAGTCTAGCTACTGCTGATATCAGAGTTGATGAAGAAGTCATCTATGGCTGATATGAGCATGGATGAAGTAATTATCTACTGCTGATATCGATATTGACGAAGTCTGGCTACTGCTGATATCTAAATTGATGAAATAGTCATCTATAGCTGATATGAGCATGGATGAAGTAGTCATCTACTGCTGATATCTATATTGATGAAGTCTAGCTACTGCTGATATCAGAGTTGATGAAGTAGTCATCTATGGCTGATATGAGCATGGATGAAGTAATTATCTACTGCTGATATCGATATTGACGAAGTCTGGCTACTGCTGATATCTAAATTGATGAAATAGTCATCTATAGCTGATATGAGCATGGATGAAGTAGTCATCTACTGCTGATATCTATATTGATGAAGTATAGCTACTGCTGATATCAGTGTTGATGACGTAGTCATCTATGGCTGATATGAGCATGGATGAAGTAGTCATCTACTGCTGATATCGATATTGATGAAGTCTATAGCTACTGCTGATATCAGTGTTGATGAAGTAGTCATCTATGGCTGATATGAGCATGGATAAAGTAGTCATCTACTGCTGATATCGATATTGATGAAGTCTAGCTACTGCTGATATCAGTGTTGATGAAGTAGTCATCTATGGCTGATATGAGCATGGATGAAGTAGTCATCTACTGCTGATATCTATATTGATGAAGTATATAGCTACTGCTGATATCAGTGTTGATGAAGTAGTCATCTATGGCTGATATGAGCATGGATAAAGTAGTCATCTACTGCTGATATCGATATTGATGAAGTCTAGCTACTGCTGATATCAGAGTTGATGAAGTAGTCATATATGGCTGATATGAGCATGGATGAAGTAGTCATCTACTGCTGATATCGATATTGATGAAGTCTAGCTACTGCTGATATCAGTGTTGATGAAGTAGTCATCTATGGCTGATATGAGCATGGATGAAGTAGTCATGTACTGCTGATATCGATATTGATGAAGTCTAGCCACTGCTGATATATTGATGAAGTATAGCTACGGTTGATATCAGTGTTGATGAAGTAGTAATCTATAGCTGATATTAGCATGGATGAAGTAGTCACCCACTGCTGATATCTATATTGATGAAGTCTAGCTACTGCTGATATCAGTGTTGATGACTAGTCATCTATGGCTGATATGAGCATGGATGAAGTAATTATCTACTGCTGATATCGATATTGACGAAGTCTAGCTACTGCTGATATCTAGGCCTATATTGATGAAATAGTCATCTATAGCTGATATGAGCATGGGTGAAGTAGTCATCTACTGCTGATATCTATATTGATGAAGTATAGCTACTGCTGATATCAGTGTTGATGAAGTAGTCATCTATGGCTGATATGAGCATGGATGAAGTATTGATGATGAATATACTGCTCGATACCAGTATTGATGAAGTAGCTCTATCTATTGTCGATATCAGTAATAATGAAGTAGCTACCTGCTGCTGATATCAGCAATGATGAAGTAGCCATCTACAGCTGATATCGATACTATATACTGGCATGGTGTAAATCCCTTTTTGTCAACAAATTAACTCTCAATGATGTCTAATCTCGAAATAGCCTTTAGCTTGTTTCAGATTTTGACAAAAAAAAACCAACAACAACGGGATGCATTTTTTTTTTATTTTTAGTATAGTCTCTAGAATATTGTATTAAGCAGCTATACCAGTATACACCTTAGTTTTGCTCACACATCTGTATGCTTACATACTTTCAACATGACGTGAGAATTCCAAGTCATACATCAAGTTGAAGCGTTCTAAATAATATTTACACGTTTCTTTCCCTTACTCGAGAGCCTAATATTGATGGATTTATTTTTGCATCCTTTGAACAATTAACCCATGTCTTAGATAAGATGTTAGAGGTTCACAATTTATATGGTTATATAAACTGCCAAAGAGCCGTAGAAACATGAGTTTATTTTACTAAGGCCGGACTACCATACGATATTCATGTTCAAATATGGTTTGGCTATGAATTCTAGTTCATCACCGGGGGAGGGGAGACTTTTTTTTTTTTTTTTTTTTTTTTTTCCATTTTTATTCACCTGTACTTGGGCCTGGTGGAAGGGAAAAAAGAACATACAGACATGGTCCACCAGACCCCATCTTAATTACGGTAACCAAGATATATGCAAAGATACAAACAGATTATGACAATGAGATTTAAATACTACTGCCCCACCACGACAACAGGACCCAACCAATACCTCTGTTAAAAAAATAATAAAAAAGAGCAAATGCTACGCTACCAAGAATGATGGAAAAGGCAAGCAGAAAAAGAAGTGGTAGCCCAGCAAAAAAGCATGAAAACACAAAGGCAACTGTTGGGTCCCCCTGCCATGGGTGGGCAGAATCAGCACCATACAACATGCATAATAAGATCAAACAAATAATGTTGGTTACGAGTGCATTAATAAACTAGACCAGGGATTTTCTAGACAAAACACAAATCCCACCCAAACACCCCCTCAACAATCAACGCACCCACCCATCCCCCAAACACACAAACATGCAGGACAAGTGACAAAACAAAACACTGAAAACTTTCCCATCTCACAGTGCAAATAACATGGTCCACCATGGAAAGAAAAAAAAGAAAAGAAAAAAGAGGTAAAAATATATATAAACACACCACGATAAAAGAAAATTGCAACCCATTAAAAACCAAGATCAAAGGAAAATTTCTTAAAATGGTTACCCAGTTTTCCCTTGCTTTCTGCAATTTTATATTCTGTGCCAAATTTAACTTTCACCATGTTCTTGTAAGCTTGAAAACTAGGTTTGACATCTTGAAATTTGCATCTATGAATATAATATTTCAAACATAAAACAAGAAAGTTGATGGCATTTTTGTGCTCAGATTCTTCAACATCCAAACCAAACATTTTCTGAAAATTTGAGAATCCAAAACACTCACCGGTTTTACTTTCAATCAAGGCACTCAAGCTATCCCACAAACAAGTAATTTTTTCACATTCACAAAACAAATGTACCAGGGTCTCATCATTTTTTTTACAAAAACAACAAAATGGAGAATCAGTTCTACCAATCTTATGAAGAAATTTATTGGTACAAACAGCTCTATGAAAAACTTTAAAGTAAAATGCTCTCATCTGAGTTTCAATACTGCAAGTAAAGTTGTTATCATGAATTTTATTCCATTCAATATCGTCTTCAAGATTCAAGGCATCAATCCAAAATAGTTCGGTGTTTACAGGACTGTACTTTGCTTTCAAAATATTGTAAGAATGCTTGGTAATTTTGCCATTTTCAAACAAAGTAGCAACTATGTTATCAAAAATATTCACCTGAACCGTTTTGGGACTGTAGAACCAATCAATTAAAATACCATTCATAAGAGAGTTGTATTTCCTTCTGTCCTTAATAGAGATATCAAATTCCATAACAAGATCTTCAAATGTTTTCACTAAGTTATGACCTCTATTAAGGTCATCCAGAGTGCAAATACCATGTTCAAACCAATCCTGATAAAAAAGAACTTCTTAGTTTTAAGACGCACCTTTCGGTTCCACCAAATGGAATCCTGAAGATGATAGTCACTGTACCCAAGGTTCTCTTTCACCTTATCTCTGAACAAATACCAAACCCTGAGGGATTCAGCTAACTGTGAATTTTTCAGCAAAGCAAGAACACAATTTGGTGCATCAGCTTTCCATAAAACTGTAGTATCATTATGAAATACCTTAAGAACATGTGTCTCTAAAAATTTCCAAAAGCTATCATAATTGGGGTCTAATAAATGTTTTGACCAGACTAATTTCTGAGCTTGTGAAAAAGCCTCAACGTCAATCATACGCAACCCTCCATCACTGTAGTCATTGAATAAATAATTTCTTTTAACCCTGTCATTCCCACCATTCCAAATAAATTTAAAAAACAAAGTGTTCAATCTCTTAAAAATGTCTTAGGAATTGTAATACAGAACCGAAAATAAGTATAAAAGCTGTGGCAGCAAAAGGCTCTTTATCACAGTAATTTTACCAATTAAAGACAAACTTCTTGAACGCCAACAATTCAAAATTTGCTGAATTTGAGTCAATTTAGGAATAAAATTTAACTCATACAAAGCATTCACATGTAATGAAAAATTAACACCAAGAGTTTTAAAGGTATTCTCTTTCCATACAAGACCCTCATTGCTGAGGGGCTTAAATTCACTACCCTTCAACCTACCAATATGAATAGCCTCAGATTTAGACATATTTATCTTGCATCCAGATAACCCAGCAAAAGTCCTAAGAGAATCAAACAAATTTCTAAATGACTCAAAATCCCCATGCAAAAAACAAGTTGTGTCATCAGCCAAAAGACTCAATTTTTTCTCCACATCACCAATCTTAATGCCATTGATATTCTCATTGTTCCTGATTGAAATTGCCAGCACTTCGATAGCGCAAAGAAACAACAGAGGCGAAATCGGACAGCCTTGAAAATGCCACGTTCCATAGAAATACCTTCGGAGAGAAACCCATTATTACTGACATAACTTCTCCTATTACAATAAAATGTTTTTACCCACTGAATGAAATCTGAGCCAGAATTAAAGGCCTCCAAGACCTGAAACAAATAATCATGCTCAACAGAGTCGAATGCTTTTTCAATATCTAGCAACACTATAGAGCCAGGAATGTCATTTGAGTCACAATAATCAATCAAATCAATAATAGTTCTAACATTATTGCCTATATTCCTCCCTTTCATAAAACCAGTTTGATCATCATGGATAATTTCATGCAAAAAAAGCTTAAGACGGTTAGCCATAAGTTTAGTAATGATTTTATAATCTGTATTAAGAAGCGAAATAGGGCGATGATTTTTCACAAAGAGAGGATCCTTATCTTTTTTTGGAAGTAAGGTAATCACACCATTGCGTTGTGAACTAGACATGAAACCTTGCTCAAAAGAGTAGTGATAACAATTTAAAAGCATGTCGCAAATGTCATTGAAAAAACAATGTAAAACTCAGCTGGCAGACCATCATAGCCTGGGCTACGATTCATATTCAACGCCTTTAAAGAAGTTAAAATTTCAGCTTTGGAAATAGGCCTATTCAGCTTATTTTTTCTTTCATCCATAAATTGGGGAATATCAAGTTTATCTAAATATGAAATTATATTATCCTTATTGCTAGGAGAAGATTTGGAAGTGTACAAGGTTTCATAAAAAGAGTGTAATTCATTGAGAATATCTTTCTGATCTGAAATGATGGAGCCGGTATCCTTTTTCAAAATATTAATATTTTTCTTGTCGCTAGAACGTTTCTCAAGATTACAAAAATATCTGGAACTTTTTTCACCATGCTCTGCCCACTTAATCCTTGATCTAATTATCAAACCAGCCGTTTCCTGATCCACAATTTTGTTTAAATCCACTTTCAATGAATCCAATTGTTCAAGTAAATCAGAAAGCTGCTGTGGAGCATCAGGACCAATGGGGGAGGGGAGACTTGAGAAATACATATGCGCGACAAAGATTATACAGATTTGTCTGTTTTGTTTTGTTTGTTTGTTTGTTTTTGTGTTCAGACAAGTTTCAAAACAGCTGATTTGTATTCAAAATGCCTTACATGAAGGGTGACATGTGTGTAGGTAGGGGTGGGGTGGGGTGGGGTGGGGGTGTGGGTGTGTTTTATTTGGCGGGGTGGGGATTGCTTGGCTTTGTAGATGAGGGCGGAGCATTATGACTAGGGATTCTTTAAGCGAAGTTAATATTGTGGTATATAAATAATACGAGTTTCTGTTGTGTAGTGCAGTAGTTCTGTGAAAGCATTATTCTTTTCAACATGTTCAAAATGAGAGCGGCTTGCGTCTCCATCTTTCATACGACAGGTAAAAAAATGACGAAAGAAATTGAGATCATAAAAACTGAAAGTATAAAATTGAAAGAATTTCATGCCGGTTGTCAGAAAATTGGAAAGGAAACTATTTGAGAAGAAAATAAATAAATAAATTAGAAAATAAATAGATAAATAAATAAATAAATAATTAAATAATAAATAAATAAATAAATAAATAAATAAATAAATAAATAAATAAATAAATAAATAAAAAGAAAAAAAAATAAATAAAAAAAAAAAAAAAAATAAATAAAAAAATAAATAAAAAAATAAATAAAAAATAAATAAATAAATAAATAAATAAATAAATAAATAAAGAAAGAAAGAAAGAAAGAAAGAAAGAAAGAAAGAAAGAAAGAAAGAAAGAAAGAAAGAAAGAAAGAAAGAAAGAAAGAAAGAAAGAAAGAAAGAAGTGAGAAAGAAAGAAAGAAAGAAAGAAAGAAAGAGAAAGAAAGAAAGAAATAAAGAAAGAAAGAAAAAATGGGGTCATTGGGATTGGGTATACTGAGCCGCAACGGGGCGGGTCTCCGGGTAGCCCGCACTAAGAAAAAAGGGGGTCATCGGGTACGACTTTTAAAAAAGGGGTTCATCGGGTACAGTTGACTTCAAAAGAGGGGCCTATTGACAGGCACACACAGTCACTTCCAAAGTTGAGTGCCCCCGAGTATCTCGCGTATTTTTTTTTCAGGTACAGGATCACAAAACAATTTTTTGGCGCTTCTTTCCTTTTACCCCTGGCTTTTACCTCCCTATACTTCTCATTTTTTCTCACTTCCCCCTCCCTTTTCTTTGAATTGCCCGACCCAATTTTCGCTTTCGATTTTTTGTAAGAAGGCAATATTATTACTAGGTCTTCGAATTATGATATTCGTGTCCAACCCCGCACAATGCGAATATTTCTCCTGTTGTTGTAGCCGGCTATTTTATGTTTTGAAGCGTTTGAAACATTTACCAACTGAGGGCGCTAATCCACATGTTGCACAGACTTGCGTACTTTGAAATATTTTTTAAGCAATTCTAATTTTGGAAATTATATTATATGTTATTTTTTTCCTGTCAAATACTGACAAAATTAAATACAAAGTAATAAAAAGGCATAGAAAAGTACTAGATTATTGTAATATTTTCATATAAATATGAGTTAAGGAGCATTCATATATAATCGAACCGTTGAAAATAAAACTGCCGCAAAAATGTGAAGTTAAGTTCCAAGTGACTAAGCACAGTGCATGTGGTAGTGGTGGAGCTTATTTGCACCGGTTAGAAATCATCTATTGTTATCATCGTCCCAGCATTAACATAACAATAGATACGACATGGCAAGTTAACTTCACTAGAACAATTTGAGAGAGACAGAGAGGCCATATTTGGGGGAGTATATCGAATGTCATAATACAGATATCATATCACTGCTACCAAAATATTAATGATCAAAACACGGAAAAACTGGAATTAATACCAACTGCCACTACCACCTGTTTCCGCGATGGGTTGACGTCGATTCTAAAATGGATATTTTGAAGGATCATAATATATTGATGGAATGACAATTTTTGGAATTAACGATAAATCGAACCAGTTTGACGATTGTATATTTGTGAAGGAAAACAGTACGGTAAGTAAATGAATGAACAATACTATATGACGTTATATATTTTTGAGGTCATGGATTTGGTATATATTCCAACACCCAGTATAGAAATGCTGCCACGTATAAAACTGTTCGTATAGGTACATTAATATTCATAATTCCTATCAACCTGCTGTGGTATATAATTATAAATGGTGCACATGTTTGCATATAACAGTCATAAAGAAAAAGAAAAACAAATATACACGGTCTATATATTTTGGACCACGCCTGTGCTTGACTAACACTACACACTGTATTATGACATGCGTAATATTTTTTGTCTTTTTGTACGTCAGTAGGGCTTTTCCTGTAAAATACACATGTTCATATTACATTTCGATCGGGTATAATATGCATGGAAATTAGAATTCAATTCACACCTTTGAAAGAAAAAAAAATCAATTATATATCATTTGAGTTCGGTAATAAAACATCCTATATTAAACGTAATGAATCGTGCAGTACAGGCATAAATTAGGGCTCCGAGTTGCTCCCCTTATGTAAATAGAAATAAAAAGTGCATGCAAATGTCTTTTATTTCTTTGTGCATTGTTTTGAAGTGTGAATATTTTATGCATAGCAACAATTGTGATTAACTTGTGCAACTTGTATTTTGTTTTCTATAACATGTTTTTCACTCATAAATTTATTATTATGACAATAATAAACGCCAAAAGAGGAAACCGAGATCAAATCAAATATACTTAAAGTGTGAGTTTGTCATATGAATATTACTAAATAATAAATAGGCCTACACACTAAAACCTGAAAGGTGTGCAGACATACACTAAATAAAATATGTTTAACAAGCTGAATCTAAAAAATAAAAATAGTAACAAAAAGTTCTTCAACTAATAGTTCAACAAGAACCCATGATTCAGTATCCTGGAAAGGCCCCAAAGAACCTGTTTAGACTTGAACAAAGTTCTGAAACGCTAAAAAGAGCCATTTTGGGGTTCGTTCAATTATTTTCTCTTGAATGGACTTCAGTCAAGAACCCCCTTTTTCTTTTCGTGTATAGGCCTACAGACATCCGGGATGCAAACAACGCAGGTAAATATACATGTAGGACGAGGGATCTTGTTTAACTGCATCTTACTTCCGTCAGAAAAATACAGAAACTTTTTTTTCCTCGATTAAAAATATAAAAATATTATTGTGCTTTGCTAAATGAAGCAGCTGAATCGAATTCATTTTGTTCGACCTACATGTACGGTACTCTATAGTGAAAATCTATATTCGTCAACTCGACTGCACAGTGCCAGAAGTGGATAACGGTGCAATACCAATAGCTGCCGTCTGAACATTTGACACACAATATAGTCCTATTGTTACCTACTTCTGGCACTGAGCAGTCTAACATAAAAGAGTGAATGTATTAAATATATAACGGATCGATACAATCCTTTATCCAATGTAGAAAAAATAATAATAATAATTTTATTCAAATAAACCTGGTGTACATCATGTACATTGTGTTAGAGATAGTTAAATACAGAAAGACAGACAGACAGACAAATAGACAGGAACGAACACAATATATCTCAGCCATTTTTGGTGGGGATGCCATTCTGCAAAATGTAACTGCACCCCCGGAAAAAAAATTGCTTACACCCAAAAGTGTACTTCTCCCCCTTGAAATGTACTTTTTATTTTGAATATTTTGCATGGCCTGGTGGTCCCCTTTTAAATTTTTCTGAAATTTGCACTTTCTTGGGTGCAAAGTACATTAATATTTTACCATGAAAAAAATTCATGAAAAGTCGCCCGATTTTATAATTATCATGCTTCTTGTATGATCGTATATATTAATCAGCAACTTTCGATTCAACCTAATACGAATGCGGAAGTCCGTGTTAATTTAACTGTCAAAATAAACTGAGCCAGACTTTGACATTAAAATAAAATTTCCCTGATGAAGCTAATATGCACTGAAGGTTCCATTATTATCAAATCGACAAAAATCATGAAATCGACAAAAAAATAATTAAAAAAAAATATATAAAAAAATCAGCCCAAACTATAACTTACCATAGATATAGATACCAGTTTTAGAGGGCAGTTTGGGACATTATGTTGCAGGAAAATTGACCTAAAATTGTACATTTTTTTCCTTCTAAAAATTGATCTACAATGTACATGTATCATCTTCGAAAACTTCAGTAATTTGCTGTTTTGCAGCAACATTCACCTAACAGTGATATAAAAATCTCAACTTTTTGAGAAAAGTTGGGGGATGATGCTGTGGATCACGAAATGCCCTTTTAAGAACTTTAGATAACCTTTTATTATTCAACTAAATCCTAGTATACAAAACAATAAAGGAAACTTGAAAGTTGAATTAGCTGACCACTCCATGCATTTTATTCAGTTATTGAACATTTATTACTATTATTATTATTTTTGTATTTCCCATAAAGACACAGAAGCCATTGGAATATTATTCTATATTATAATAATTATAAAGTTTACTTGCTCAAATTCATGCGATTTTGATAGCACTTATTACTGGTAGCATATTTGTTTAACTTCTTTGGTGGCAACGTGACAGCCATTTGCAAAGAGGACGTTATAAAACGTCTGCCCAGTATTCGGGAGGGGGAGGGGGCTTCATTTCGGATGCTGACTTTCTCTAAACCTACGTTTTGACTGTTTTTGCAACCCATCAGTATATTTTACACAACAAGCACCGACACTGGGAATTCTTGAGTCCTTTCCGGGACGGGGGATTACAATAATGCAAGTCCGATTATGTTTGTAAAAATAAAATAATATCAGTCAAAGTGGGTCAGCACTTTACATGTATAGGACGTCATCGAAGTTTTTGGTTGTTCCCTAAGAGTAAGAATATATTATTGCCTAAGAGTAATAATTCATATTCTTACTCTTAGGGAACAACCAAAAAGTTCAATGTTGTTACATTACCTTTGTTTCATCTGTGTGCAATTAAAAGTGATTTAACTTCTCAATTATTCATGCAAGATACGTGTAGGCCTACAAGATATCTATAAAATGTAATCAAAACACATATTTTCCTTATTTTGTTTAATATCTACATTTACTACATAATAATTATTTACACCACTAGGGATCAAAAAGATTTTTTGTGTGATACTCTGCCTGTCTTGTCTTTGAGGATCTGTGTTAAAATGTACATGTATGTCAATGTATACTGTGAGTAATATCCTCATGGTCTTGCGCCATGAGATGGGACCCCTTTCGGTAACACATGGGAAATTTTGAAAATTACAATGGCTTTTATCTTGCAGCTATTAAGTAACGTTATGTAATAAGTACACGAAATGGTATAAAATATCTTGGTTTTATTTCAAACATATATACGAAATCGTTTGGTAACAGTTTTTCACAGTTTGTTTTCGGTTTTGTTTTTCGCTTTTATTAGTAGAGATTTAAGAAAGACGAAGATTGTAATTTATAAATATTCCATTATAGGCCTACCATGTATGCATTGCATTGCACTGTACTGCAATAATAATTACATAAATAGTCCTATTTTAGAACCTTTATTAAAATCAATGAAACTTACCTGAATGATAGATAATAGTTTTGCTTTGAAAGGTATGACTGTTATCATAAATGTATTGATTATTTCAAATCGATGATATTGATTAAGGTCACCAAAGGTCATGATACTTAATTGAACCAGGTTTTCAGGTTTTCAGGATTTCGATTTTCCTTTTACATATAGATGATTAGGCACATTTTGGTATTTATTTCATTTATTTTATTAATCGTCCAAATGCTTTTATACTGATTACTTACAATGTACATGTTGCAGGCCTGCTATACATGTAGGCCTAATGTATGTTTGTTTGTTTGTTATGGTTGCTCCATACGATGGGACCAGGCTGAAGCAAAATGCTCAAGCCAGGATAAAAATCAACCCAAAAAAAAAAAAAAAAACAGCAACAAAAAACAAACATAGGCCTACATGTATAATATATTATATTTATAAGCATACCGGCCTATTGTAGGCCTATATTATATATTACATAATGTAGAAGGCAAAGAGAAAAACTGAATTGAAAATAACAAGGAAAAGATGGCTACTCCCAACAGATAATGTGAATAATTTTCCTGCCTGTCTTTGGGTCAAGAGAGAGAACAATCTTTTAATCCAATCAACATTGAATAAATATTAATACCAACATGCAAAGAAACAATATTATTATTATTATTATTATTATTATTATTATTTATTTATTTGTTATCGGTGAAAGGCGTTACTCAATTGTCATTGGCCAATATTGTTAAATGCAATTCCTTGTTTTATAACTCTGTTTCGATCAACTGAAACCATAAGTTTGTAATGTTTAATACTTAAATTGCAATTTGTATATGGAATAAGGAACCAGAGGAATTCATACTATATTGTTCCATCCCAAACAACAAATCGGATTTTACATATGCATCTGTACCATATAATACAATCCATAGATCCCAAACAAGTACTACCTTTGAGAAAAAACAAAGGTACCAATTTACAAAGAACGTTTTCAGTATGATTATATTACCCCGATTATTAGCATAAGGCCCAAAAAAAAAAATTGTTTGTTTGTCCACGTCCGACCGACCGTGTACCCTGGTCCCGACCGTTTTTTTTTTTTGGAATTTTTTTTTTTGGAATTTTTCAAAAAAAAAAAAAAAAAAAAAGATTTTTTTTTTTTTTTTAAAGTTTTTATTTATTTTTTCGGTTTTGTAGTGTACCTGGACCTAGACCTAAATGCTAGGATCATTTATGGTTTACCTAAAAAAAAAATAAAATAAAATAAAGATGTTTTGTATTTTTAATATGAAAATTGATAATTTGTATTCATGTCATAGTCTATTAATGATTTCAAAATGCATTGAATTTGAATGCATTTTGAAATCATTAATAGAGTATGACATGAATACAAGTATCAATTTTCATATTAAAAATACAAAACATCTTGAATTTTTTTTATTTTTTTTTTAGATCAACCATGAATGATCCTAGCGTTTAGGTCTAGGTCCAGGGACACTACACAAAAAAAAAAAAACTTTTTTTTTTTTTTTTTGCAATTTCGGGTACCCGGTTACCCGCCCGAAAATGCGCCGGGTACCCGGGTACAAAATTACCCGAAAATGCCAGGCCTATCAGCAGAACCATCTCAAGAGTTAACCAGTGAAGTGCTGTGTGTTTGGACTTATTTACCAGTCTTGTCAGTTGTCAGTTTCAAGTGCAATATCTGTAAAAAAAAAAAAAAAAAAAAAATCCGACCTACCGACCCAACTATTTCATAAGCCTTTATGGACAAACAAACAATTTTTTTTTTTTTTTGGCCTAATGGACATTTTGACTTAATTGCAGTAATATCCCAGATAATAGTTAAAGCTTTAATGCAAGGACAGTGATAATGGAATGGAATTGCTGTGTCACAGCTATCAAATGATTCTTCATGGAAAATAAAAGACTTGCCTAGTACAGTAAAACAATTGTATGAAGAACAACACAAATTAGTTAGACTGTAATGTACGATTACTACGATGGTCATTCAAAAAGTTCTACCTCCACTCTTTTAACTTTGGTTCTGTAAAGGGTAGCTTCTTCAAACGTGGCATAATTATAGACTGGAATGTCACCTATAGAAAAGAAGGAATGAATGAAAAAATAAGGAAGGAAAGAGAACGAAGAGAATGGTGGAGGAAACTAAGTGATGATGGAGACATGAAGGGAGAAACTAAGTAAACTCGTATAACAATAGGAAGAAAGGAATCAAATACATGTAGGCCTAAGCGTCTTTCATTATTAAGTTCAAGTCCTTCTTTTCGTTAACCATAATTTTTTTTAAATAAAATTAATGTTGATAATGTGGGAAATTTTTCACACTCCCTAATTTTTTCATGCATCAATGATGCACCACATAGTCGGTTTACTGTCACTAATTGTATAAGGACAATTAGTTATAGGCTATGCAACACGAAGAAGTTCATATGTAATACATGCGTTTAATTTGCTAAAATTATAAAATTAATATAACAGAATGATGTGAAGACCGATTTCATGAAAACTGAAATCATTTGTATATAGCTTTCTTCTCGAATTTGAAAAGAAGATATCTTAATTCAAAAACTATTGTTGCAATTTGCACATTGAAAGAAAAAATATAATGAAAATAACACAGTCTTCATGTTAAAGTTCATCTTTCATTTACCGTATAAGTCTCGAGTGATCTTAATTTGCTTGAGATTAAACTCTATAATATGAGAGAGGGAATGATTTCACAATCCCTTTACACGAATTAAAGAGAACTTTTAGCAATGATGTCTCCCAGCAAACACATGATGTTTCCAAAACGTGTTATAAACGCAAATCAAATCGTTTTAATAACATTTAAATGTCGGGTAATATAAAAGTCATGGAAACGCTTTTAAAACGTTTTAATATAATTATGAAAAAACAACAGAACAACATTTTGTCAAAATGTCATATTAACATATTTTATTTATTGACAAACATTTTGTCAACACTTTTACGTCAAGTTTTCAAAAAATGTTTTCTGAATGTTATTAAAACGTTTATACCCTTTATATAACTCGGCATTTAAACTTTTTTGGTAAAACGTTTTGTGTTTGCTGATTCGGTGTTATTTTTTATCTATAGTTCTCTGGTTCAAGGAAATCAGATCGTGAAGGCCAAAGATGGCCGACCCGATTGAAAAACTAAGCATCACTTGTCACTTGGGTGGTTTGCTAATTGTACTTGAAATATCTTTATTATAAATTTGACTTTGATTTTTGTTCCATAACTTTCTTTTCCAATTATATGAGTCAATATATACTGACCTTTTAAGATCCACAGCATTGACCTGTTCCTCAACCGCTATTGAAAGAAATTATTAAACTAAAAATACGCTTTTTGTATAAAACGAAAATAGTGTTAATCTAAGTGATATTAAAAAAGAGTACAAAGACACGATTTTACAGGTCAAAAGTGTACAGAATATAAATTATTGACTTTCTTTTCTTTCTTTCTTTTTTTTGTCCATGCAATCGCGTTCCCGCCTACGATTTGTGGTCTGCTGATTCATTAATATGAATCATTTCCCGTTGGTTTTTGAATTTGAACATCATTTGTACTCAATAGATAAATGATGTACTCACCAATTTCACATTTAGATGGTGCCCATAATGTGTTCTTTAAAGACAAAAGTGCGAAATTGATATTTTTAAATTTTCCGAAGCTGTCGAATTAAGCAAAGACCATTTTTATCCGTTAAAACATGAAAACACATCCCCGGAGTAAAACACATTGTAATAGTTGTTATCAGTTGAGGTTGGGTTTTTTCATATTTATAATATGATTTCATCTCGGTCTTACATTACTATAAAAAGTATATGGTCAATTCCAGCGAAAGCGGGACAAAATTCTCTCTACGTTAACTTTCCACTTTAAAATGTCATTAATAAAGGAAATCACGTTATTGATGGAGCATATCATGTCACGTCCAATGTGCTCTCTTTGTGCATATAGGCCTTTACTAGCAAGTCATACCAGGGACAAGTTATGATAGCTTAAATGATTTGGCGTTACCCACGAATTCAAAGATAAAGCACCATATATGTCATTGAATGTCCTTCAATCAAAATGAAATTATTACCGTTAGAAAGACGTTTGCATGATCTCTCATCATATGTAAAACGATTGAATTCCACCGAAGTTTGTGGACTCTAGAGGCCATTAAGTCAATTTGGCTAATAATTGTGTTACCCGCGTATCAAAAATAAAATGATCGTTCTGAAAATGTTAAGTGAATATGCCATCAATGACTATATCATGAAACGAAGTTTCGTTCTATAATTCTGAGGTCCAAGTGATTATTTTATGCAAATACGTTTTACCCATAAAATTCCATAAAATAAAATTTGACGTTACCCACGTATCAACTGATACCCACGAGTCCAGCAAATATAATCGCCATAACTTAAATTAACATTTAATGACTTTGGACACTGAATTTAGTTTGACAAGCGCTTAAAATTGTAAATCGTAAAAATACGTTCACCGCTTTAAAAAGAATCTACGACGGTTTAAACTTTTGTTACCCACGAATCCCGAATAGATGCTAACCTTGAAAAATAAGGAGATTGTTTATTTTAAGTTTAAATCAGCACATATTCAAGCCATGGGTATGCTATAATTTTGACAGTACTTACAGTTTATACACCTAAGAAACGCAAACCCCAAACGGTAATATAGTACTTATAGCTTTACCCACGAATTCGGCGTTACCCACGAATCCAAGGATTTACTCGTAAATTATATGTTTCTTATGCATCTTAACATTTTGAAAACATGCGAAATAGGTTCCAAAACAGTCCTGTTTAATAGCGTCCTCTTGAAGGTATACTGAAGCTGCATCATGAAGTTTTGATTGATTATCCTAAATTACCATTTTTGGGTAAATGCAATTAGTTAGAGAAACGGGAATCATTGAAACACAATGGAGGAATAACCGCATGGTGGTTTCCAACCTTCTGTAATAGTTTCTATTTTGCCGCTTACCAATACATACCTTCAAATATGTGTTACCCACGAACATTTTGGTTACCCACGAATCCCTACTTAAATTATAGTTAACAATGTATTGATAGTGTTTTAGTTCATAGGAACTGTCAAACACGAGTTAATAGAATATTGCTGCATGAAAATATGGAATGATTTTACTAAAATAATAATATAAAACTGTTTGCTCTGTCTATTTGAATTTGGCAACTTCATTATTCTCAAAACTTTTATACCCAAAATGCCATAATGATCCATTCTAAATATTCCATGTAGTCTGTATTTTGATTAAAATTCATTTTAGTGCCATTGCAGCCTGAATTATTGACATACGGAAAAGTATTTGTTATTTTTATTAAAAAAATTAATAGGAATTGCTATTTTCCAGACGCTGTTACCCACGAATCCATCCGAGATCCTCATCCTGCGACGAGATACAAAATCTAACTTTATATTTATATGAAGCATTTATTCTAATCTTTCGAAATAATACAGTAATGTTAAATGACAGCCACTTTGGAAAGAGTTCGAAGAATTGACACAATCTTAACTGTACACCTGGTTCTTTCTTAAAATTTGTAATAACCAAAATATTTCTTTGTAGATATATGTAATAAAATTCTATTTTACGTTCAAAGTCTTCACCGGTTTCTAGTGTATATGAGTCACACATAAAATATTGAAAGATATTAAAGAAAGTGAAATTTTATGGCGTACAACAGGTGAAAAATGCTTGAATTCGTGGGTAACATGCATATGCGCATTTAACACTTTATTTGGTCTAGCAAGAAAAGTTATTTTTCAATCCGATGGCACTTCCGCCTGATGATTCACTAGACATGATCGTCTCATTTGATAAGTCTAGAATTGAAAAGGAAAACATTTTCAAAATGGCCCCCAGAGAGAATTTTGGCCCGCTTTGGCTGGAATTGACCATATATACATGTAGTGCAAAGCACTTTTTCTATTGCTAAAACGTCCTATAAAAATGTTTGTGCGTTACATAAGTTATAATGTAGGCCTATTATAAAACAAGTAGACTAAAGACAATTAGGCCTATGTCAGATTAATGCTGTATTATTCAAGAAATCAATGTTTTTATTAACTTATTGGGAATTGTGTCTGGTATACTATGCTTAGCGCCTACATTGTATAATTATAATAAACGCCACACGGTAATTTTATAGTTTTATCACAACTATACGCTTTTGAAACAGCGGTACACACGCGTCACGTCGACTACCCGACGGTGCGTTCTTACATAAAGAAACGAGAAAATAAAGAAACAAAAGAGAACTTTTAAAAGTTTTAAAGAACCAAGATTTTGACTCAATCGAGTTTGCTTTTAGACTTTTAACTTGAGAGCTGTCGAGGACGTCAGTGTCAAAGAACCTGCAGATGACTGTATTTGTTTGTGTTTCTTTTATACAAAAAGTTGGTTTTTGCAGCTTTCAACTCTGCTGCCAAATCAGACCATTGAAATAGTATAGTCCATGATCCGGGCCATGATCAGACAGTACCTTTAACTTGTGTATATAAAGGGGCACCCTGTATGACAATCTATTGTCTTCTATTGTTCTCCGTCATACCTATACAGTGAGTCATCGATAAAAGGTCTGCACGCAATTAAGGCGAGTCGGAGAGAAACATGACTTAACGGTGCTTGCACTTGAATACTAAAACTGCTGAGACAAATAAAGTTGACACTCAAGAAGAAAGGTGGGGTTCTACAAAGGACATCCGAATCCTTGATGATATATGTGTGTAATTGGTGCCCCATGTCTATGGTTTTGCTTGGGAGGTGACACCCAAGACTGTCGTTTTGGTATATTTTTTTTGTTTTGGCATTACTCAACCATAAGACGTGGAAATATAAATTCGATTCATGGCAATTCCTTGACTAATTTCCTAAAAGATCAATGGATTAATATATTAAGAAATGCACGGCATTTTCTTTGGTTCAATGGTTAAAAGGGAAAAATATCGCTCTTGCCAACTGACCTCCCTTAAACTGCTCAAAATCACTGACCCATAATGAAGGACAGATTCACCTTGATGTGGAATGATTATTGATATGAATCTGTTCATCAAGAAAATTTATAGCATTATTTTCGCGATGAATAAATTTTACACCTTTGTATTTTGGTAAAATAATAAACAAAACAAAGGCACATTATTTTATGCCATTTGATATATGGAAAGATAAAAATTATCAGTGAATTAAAAAAAGAATAATACAAAAGTGGATTTACATGTACAATGCAGTTATTTATTAGCCCTAATAAACAATAATATAACTAAAATACTATTTTTGTGCAGGGACTTAACTAACTTCATGAACTTAGGCTTCCAAATTGCACGTTTAATACTATTGTTGCAGGATTTGTGATAATGTTTGTTACCCGTCAGTTTTAATGTTAATTGAAATATCTGCACCACTAGGCTACATGTAGCCTAGTATTAGGGACTATAATATAGTATGCACCACACTACATGTACTCCCCATTCCAGAATAAAAATTCCTTTAAAAAAGGAATGGGGCGCCCAATGTGAGCTTGGACGTGATATGGTGAATTCCATGGTGTGTATGTAGATTTGGTATTATAATGATTTTTCTATAGGGAATAGTAGAAGACGATCAAATGCAAGAGAAATGTGTTTGATTGGGGAAGGTGTATGACAGGACCAGGGGTAGCGCTAAGGTGCTTTTTGGGGTCCCGGAACCACCAAAATAGAGTTCGGACCCATACACCACACTACATGTACTCCCCACAGCACTAATTTTGTGGGGATTAAAAAATATTATCAAGTTCTGCCAAATGAAACATAGCTCAATCCTAATCATTCATTTAGTCCTAACTGGAGATAAAAGAAACAGTTCACTATTTTACTCATTTCTTGAAGAAAAAAAAAAGAGCCAAGAACATGCATTTTTGGCATGTTTTCTGACAATCGAGTCACAAAAATCACGACTTGGAACTGAACAAGTCTAAGCATTCAAAATCTTGAGTATGTCGAAAGTTTGCTCTAATTTCCACTTTTTTGTGTTACTTTAATTAAATGGTTGGTTATAGGAATGAAACATATCTTTTCCAAACATTAGAATGCATAAACTAAAATTAGTCCTAGTACAGTCCGTGGAGGCTATAGCCGCGGAGCTGAAAGTTACCCTTACCAGCACCCTACTACCATCTTAAGGGGCTGGGTTTCCCACTGGATGTTTTTATTATCCTTTGGGTGCTCCATGTGTTTTCTTGCTTATACTAGTTCTTCCTCCTTCTCAGCATCCAGTTGCCTAGGGCTAGGGCTTATTTTTAGTTTAGTCTTCAGCTTCGTCTGTGTGGTAGGACAGAATACCTGTTTCAGGTACTTCTGTAGGGTAGAGACACCTGAGTCTGGGAAAAATCGAGACTTCACTGATGCCGCTGAGGGGTACATACACACAGATCTCCTCGGCAGGCGACCAGGTGTATCCCCATATGATTCAGTATGGGTGGCAACTGGACTAAATGCTGAAACCTTTCCTTTATATCCTTTAGGCATTGAATTAGGTAAATATTTTTCGTCTATTTGATGTCTCACAGCCTGGGGACGGGGCTGTTGAAGAATTCCTCCTGCGTAATCTCTGCGTGTCGTAAAAGCCGACTAAAAGAGGACCATGGAATCTTAGGGGCCAGTTGATGTTGGTTGGCACCAACAGGATCGGCAGGATCAATAGCAGGCTCAACCCTGATACATGGTTAGCCCTGCATCGAGCAGCAGCGATGTAGTACGAGTTCTTGGCGCTCCTTAATATATTCAAGGATATCGGCAGTACTCGATTTAGTGATGGGCGTTTTGGCAACCCCAAACACGGCTGTCAATGCTGCAGTGAAGAAGGCAACGGGATACCACTTCACTTATTGTTTCCCAAGAATAATCATGGAAGGTCACAATTTGATGTTAGAGACTAACGGCGTGAAGGGGGGCTGTGGAACCTAATGTGGACGGCTCCTCGCCCGGTAGGGTGTCCCATGGAGAGCAGGTGGGCCCAGACCGTCAGCTAGCTACTGTTCGAAACAGTAAGGTCATCTTGCGAAAAAGTAAGATCATCAGAGTTGGAACCTGGAATGTGCGAACTCTTAACCAGAGTGGGAAGCTCGAAAATGTTAAGCAAGAGATGACCCGACTTAAAATCAATATACTAGGAATAAATGAAACCAGGTGGACAAATAATGGAGACTTCAAAATCGATGACTTCAAGATGATTTGTGCAGGTGGTGACAAGCATGAGAAAGGAGTTGGGCTAATGCTAGATGCAGATATGGTTAAATGTGTGCTGGGCTATTGGACTGTAAGTGAGAGAGTTTTGCTGGTCAAACTACAAGGACAACCTTTCAATATCTCTGTTATTGTAGTATATGCTCCCACAGCAGAGAGCACAGAAGAGGAGACTGCTGCTTTTGATGATAAACTGGAGGAAGCAAAGTCTCAGTGCAAATCAGATGAAATACAACTGATCATGGGAGATTTGAATGCAAAGGTGGGGCAAGGACAAGATGGCAAAACAGTAGGCGAGTTTGGACTTGGAGAAAGAAATGAGCGTGGTGATAGATGGGTGCAGTGATGTGAAGCAAACAACATGGTAATCACAAACACTTGGTTTAAGGAGCACCCCAGAAGAATATATACATGGAAGAGCCCTGGGGATCGCACAAGGAACCAGATAGATTTCATAACCATTAATGATAGATTTAGAAGAGCAGTGAAACATGCGAAGACATATCCAGGGGCAGACTGCGGAAGTGATCATATTCCAGTAGTATGCACACTTCGTTGTAAGCTGAGAAAGTTGAAGAGAGCGAAGATCACGAAGAAGGTAGATTTTGAACAGCTGAAGAAACCAGAGATCCGAATGGAGTATTCCATCAAAGTGGAGAACAGGTTTGAGCAACTTACAGACGAAGGAGAAGAGATGACATGGGAATCAATGAGGGATATCTTGGTTGAAACAGCAGAGGAATGCCTGCCAAAGAAGAAGAGAGAAAGTAAAAGCAAGTGGATGACAGGAGAAATTCTATCAATGATGAGAGACAGGCAAAAGATCATGGACAGGGATTCGAAAGAATATAGAGAGTTGGACAGGCAAATAAAGAAACGTTGCAAGGAGGCCAAAGAGACCTGGCTGAATAGTGAATGTGCCAAAATTGAGAGTCAATTTGGAGAGAATCGGAATGTGTACCAGAGGATAAATGAGATCTTAGGCAGGAAATCAGGCTGTTCAAGCTCTGGGTGCATCAAGGCAAAGAATGGTAATATGCTGGTAGGGAAAGATGATGTAATGAAAAGATGGATTGAATATGTTGGGGAGTTATTTCACGATGTAAGGGATGGTTTGCCAAGCTTTCCCGATTCTATTGAGGGTCCAAAGATATTGCAGTCAGAGGTTCGATCAGCTATAAAAATGATGAGCAGAAATAAGGCTGCTGGGCCAGATGGAATAGTTGTTGAAATGATTGAAGCATTAGAGGATTATGGAATTGAGAAACTGGCAGGAGTCATCAACAGAATGTATGATGCTGGGATATTTCCGGAAGACCTGAGCAAATCAATCTTTATTGCTCTTCCCAAGAAACCTGGCGCTGTGGATTGTGAACACCGTACAATTAGCCTTATGAGCCATGTTACAAAGATAATTCTAAGAATCCTGTTACTGCGTGCAAGAAGTAGAATAAAACCTGAGATTGGTAAAGAGCAGTTCGGCTTTGTAGAAGATGCTGGTACCAGGAATGCGATTTATGTCTTGAGAATGATAACAGAGAGAGCGGTAGACAATGGTAGAGATGCAGAAGGATGTTTTCATGTGTTTCATTGACTACTCAAAAGCCTTTGACAAGGTGAGACATGATCAGCTTTTTGAAGATCTTGGCAGGCTAGACCTGCATGGAAAGGATCTACGACTGTTGCAGAACCTTTATTGGAACCAAACAGCGTGCATAAGGGTGGATGGAGATTGTAGTGAATATACAAGCATTAAGAGAGGAGTCAGACAGGGATGTGTGATGTCACCAGATCTCTTTAATTATTACAGTGAGCTGATTCTAAGGGAGCTAGAAAAGGAAGATGGTCTCAGTATAGGTGGACATATAACATCACGAACATAAGATATGCAGATGACACTGTCCTATTAGCTGAGTCTGAGGAGGATCTGCAAAGGCTTCTTGATGTGGTGGTTCAGGAAAGTGAGAGGAAAGGTTTATCGTTAAATTGCAAGAAGACAGAATGTATGGTGGTATCAAAGACTGAAAGCCCAACATGCATATTGAAGGTGAAAGATCAAAGAATTAAGCAAGTTTCCTCCTTCAACTACCTTGGCAGTCTAATCACAGAAGATGCCAGATGTATTAAGGAGATTAAGAGAAGGATTGCACTGGCTAAGTCTGCGTTCTCAAAATTAGACAAGATCCTAAAAAACAGTGCCCTCGGTATAGAGACCAGAATTCGGGTACTCAACTGCTACATGTATGTCGTCCCTGTATTAATTTATGGAAGTGAAGCATGGTCAATAACAACAGACATTAAAAGAAGATTGGAGAGCTGCGAGATGTGGTTCCTTAGAAGAATGATGAAGATCCCGTGGACTGATAAAGTGTCTAATGACGATGTCCTAAGTAGAGCAAATGTGAACAGAAAGCTGTTACTTGAAATCAGAGTTAAGCAGCTCAAATTCCTTGGTCATATCCTCAGAAAGGATGGTTTCGAGAACCTAGTATTGACAGGAAGAATAGAAGGAACAAGGAGCAGAGGCAGGAAGAGAGTGATGTGGTTATCAAATCTGAAAGACTGGCTAAAAGAAAGGGGAGCTGAACATAAAGCGACAGAGCTTCTGGAGATGGCTTATAACAGAGAATTGTGGCACGACATGATCGCCAACGTCTTAGGATATGGCACCTATAGAGAGAGAGAGACAGACAAGTGTTTGGGCTTGATTGTCACAGCATACGAAAAACAGCATAAAAACGATTTTTTTTTGTCCTTATTTCCAAAAATTGGTCAAATAGGCCTATTAAAATAAGGCTTTTATTGCGAGTTAGGACTAAATGAATGATCATGATTTAGCTATGTTTCATTTCGCAAAAATGGATAATATTTTTTTAATCCCCAAAATTATTGCTGTATTTTTCTGGAATGGGGCTGAGTCTTATTTACACCATGTTTACACTACGTTTAGGTTAAACCCAGTGAACAATAATTTTATCACACATAAATATAAGTGGCCTTCTTGTATAGAAGCACTAGAAACGGCAAGGGTACAAAAATGTACATTCAAAATAATGATCATATTGATTGATAGAGCACGAATAACAATTTTGTCTATACTCAAACGCATCCAATTTATTATATTGGACAATACAATTTTCCATTTCATTTATACTATACAACATACATTGTACTTGGAGTTAACATTGGGCCTGATGATAAAGTGATTACATTGAACCCGATCTACAAGTAATGAAAAAATAAATAAATAAATAAATAAATAAATAAATAAATAAATAAATAAATATATAAATAAATAAATAAATAAATAAATAAATAAATAAATAAATAAATAAATAAATAAATAAATAAATAAATAAATAAATAAATAAATAAATAAATAAATAAATAAATAAATAAATAAATAATAAAGCGACTTGCTGCCTTGGCTTAATTCCGTAAAGCAGTATCGTTATATTAATTGTGTCATTATAATACACACACATTTATAGTGTGCGTTTTTTAATGGACATGATCAGTTTTAATACCATACACGCTATTTATTACCAACCCTAAGCGATTTTAGCGATTAACAAACGGTTGCTCTAAAATAACAATAATTATACGAAATTAAAAATAATCATACATGGTTGCAAAATTATTTTTTTATCACATGATGTGTGTTGCGTTTCCATTCAGCTGATACACAGACGTTGGATGCGTTAAATTATTGACACCTGTTACGTATAACTCAAGTGACGATTATTCATAACTTGTTAATATGCATTGGGCTATTCCAGAAAATAGGTGCACACCCCCTATAGAGGAGTAAATTTTCAATCAAAGAAATGTCCGGATTTCCAAGTCTGCATTCTGAAAACGACTGGATTTCCAGTTGCCAATGTTACTGGAAAAGCTTGGAAATCCAATAAAATGAAGGAAAAATCACGGAAATGTTGAAAATGAGCTCTCAAATTGAGGATTTCTGATTTTAAACTATTTTTCTGCCGGATTTTTTTGCCTTTGGGCACTTTAAAACTCTGGATTTCCAACAGTCACGACTGGACAAAAAGTCCGGATATCCGAACTCCTCTATAGGGGGTGTGCATCTATTTTCTGGAATAGCCCATTGCTATTAACGCCCAATCACAGATAAACAAACACATTGATAAACAATTCAAATCAAGTGTGAGCAACCACATAAATATGTAACAACAATTTTACATAAGTAATAAAATTGTCATTAGGTATTTTTGAAACGAAAAAATTTGGCAACAAATGAGAAAAACAGCAGCATTGACAAAGTTGTGATGGCCCCATTCAAATCATGTCTTATTTTGTCTTAAGGGTATACGATGTATTGTTGGTCGAATCAGCAAAAAATGTAGTTCACAGCATCTTGCGAATGGTAGTGAGCTTTAGCAAAAATTGCGAGCGTGTAGAAGAATTCAAATATCACAGATATACTTTTGTAGGTCCTGTGGTTCTTGAGTTATATTGTAAAGAGGGCTGAAACAACAACATTTTGTAAAACGTACATAACTCATTAACAACAATAAATTAGGCAATTTGTCAAAGTAAATGATTTGTAGAATGAACTTTTGCAAAACACCAAAGTGTTATTTTTCAATATTAAATATATTGATTCAGATAATGAAAATCGACCAACAATACCTCGTACCTTAAATACATGACTTTCAGCTGAATCACTGTTAGCGCATCTATGACAATGGCAAAGGTACCAAAATCTGAATTTTGATGATTTTTACAATCGTCCAAATGAGCAAATCACAGAATGGGCCTTTAAAACCCGTTTACCTTTAAATCCGTAGTGGCTCCGGAACCGAGGCAAATCCAGCATGTTTCCTTTAATCACTGCGTTGTCTTTTTTAAAGACATTGCTTGTTGTAGTTAAGTCAAGTTTATGGGGAAAAACCCCACAAAAAGTTATAGGAAAGTCTACTCTCTAAATGTGAAAGAGTGAAAAACAGCTCAAAAGAGTGGTTTTCCACTCCTCCTGGAGCTGTATGAGTGACCACTCCTTTTAGAGTGAAATTCACTCTTCAAAAGAGTGAGGAAATTCACTCGAAAAAAAGAGTGAATAAAATCACTCTTTAGTGAGAGTGAATTTCACTCCAAAAGGAGTGGTCACTCATACAGCTCCAAAGAGGAGTGGAAAAACCACTCTTTTGAGTTAATAGCTCTGAAATAAAGAAGTGAATGAGACTGACAAAAAATAATCACAGAAATAGGCACAAAATGTTCATTCATTCATGTATTTTTTTGTGAGCAAAGGAATTACAACACAATAAGTGTTATTACATGTTAATTAAGATTAAAATGGTAATTTTGGCATGATTGAAAGCTTAGTGACGTAGGACTATCATGGGCCTAGCATCACACATGCAGATAGACGTGCTGCAGTATATATAAACATGATAAATTAGAGACTGGTCAGAGATAACAGGCCTATGCTTTGGCCTGACCCTATAGCCTAAGCTTCTAGCTAGAGGCCTATAGTCCTCTGACTTTTGGCATCACACATGCAGATATAATGTGCTGCAGTATATAAACATGATAAATTAGAGACTGGTCAGAGATAACAGGCCTATGCTTTGGCCTGACCCTATAGCCTAAGCCTAGCTAGAGGCCTAGGGGAAAGTGGGGTAATGCCGGACTGTGGGGAATCCTGGACACATCGATTGCAGCTAAACGGAGAAGGGTGGCACTATTATACTACCTTAGGGTATTAGCTACCTCAAGGTGTACCTCACGTGTACTACTACCAGCGCTTTGGGTATCGTCTTTCTTTGTGAAAATTACGAAAAAACAGAAATTGTCATTTTTGACTTTTTATCTGAAAAGTGATTTACTAGCTGGGTGACAGTTAATGCGACAAGGGACACAGATAAAGTATGGACAAAAATTATGTTTGATACTTGATTGTTAGCTGGATGTATGAATTTTGGCATCTTAAAAATGGATTAGTAGAACAAGCACTGAAAAAATAAATCGGGACCGTGAGGGGTAATCCCGGACACACATGCGTCTCTATACAGATGGGGTAATGCCGGACACTTGTTATTTCGAAAATATAGACAACAACAACAGCCCCCATAGTTGTATGCTTGAGGTAACAGAAGTACCTAATACATTCAGGGGATTATCGTCCTACTCCACTTTCCCTCTTAGCAACAATCATGTGTCCGGCATTACCCCGTGTCCGGTATTACCCCATCATTTTTTACCATTTTGTTTTTTAATTATAACTTATTAACTATAGATGTTGAGTTATTAAAAACTGGTTACTAGTTAGAACATTACTCCTACTTTGCATTGATATGATTTTCACTGATGAACTTTATTTAATCTTGTACCTGTGCAGCCTTAACGAAAGGTGCCCGGGATTACCCCACTTTCCCCTATAGTCCTCTGACTTTTGGCATCACACATGCAGATATAATGTGCTGCAGTATATAAACATGATAAATTAGAGACTGGTCAGAGATAACAGACCTATGCTTTGGCCTGACCCTATAGCCTAAGCCTAGCTAGGTATGGCCTGGCCTTGCTGCATGTGATCCTGTGGCTACTGGTATGTATAGCATGACTAGCGCATCGGACTCGGAGATGTGATCGGGTACATACTAACAATAAAAAGGCTGACGCAGTATAACAAACATTACAATTATTACACAAGTACACTCAATCATTTACAGGTTTATGAAGTAATACATGTACCAGGTATGCATAGCAGTGCATGAGTGTGCTACCGTAATGCCGGACCGACAATGTGAATCAATGTGTTCAACAAAATGAAGAAGCTTCATGGGTACAATTATCACCTTTGAGACAGTAACATCAGATTTTTAGTTGTCGATTACAATCTGCAATGATTCAACATATAAATAAAATAGTTCAACGTATACTTACCGACGAAAATATTGGCTATTTCTTCGCCAAACTGCTACTGACAACTCCACCGCCATTGCTGCAACGACTATTCGCCGAATGAATAATCACAATTTTTTCGTGGCTCTCAGCGTGAAAATCCGGCTTTCTGATTGGCTGTACGAACTGTGGATTCACTCCGCAGAGAGTGATTGTAATTTCACTCTGAAATTGAGCGGTAATTTTGGATCACTCTGTAAGGAGTGAATCTACATTGACCGAGTAGAAGCTTTTTTCACTCTAAAAGAACGACTAACCGCTCGAATAGAGTGAGAATGAAATCACTCCAAGTTCCGAGTGAAATTTTCACTCTTTTACATTTAGAGAGCAGGTGGTGGAATAATGCCTAATTTCTGTCATCTTCAGAGCACCTAAATCAAACTTAAAACTATATATCTTTTAGCACCAATTCCCTCTAAATAGGTAAAAGCTATCATCAGTATATAATTTCCCTAATCCAGAGATCAGCGTTTAAATAATGGTATTTTTTGAGCAAGCATTAATGTACTGTTATTATAGTGTTAGTAAATCGTTACTGTAAAATGAATCTGTATATTAAACAGACTAATATCTGACTTAGGGACGCACTATTGACCTGGGGGGGGAAGTTGAGTCAGGCGGACTTTTTTCGCCGAAATGATGCATCCCTTAACCATATCTGTAGGATAAATTGAAAATGATATACGTATATCTTCTTTGTCTTGCGTTTGGGTAGGCCTATAGGCTACAGCATTAACATCATTTGCAACGTTTTATGAAATACATAATTATGATAAAATTGATCTAACCTAGGCCTATTTATGCTTGTTATTGGTGGAGCAGAGTAGTTTTAATAATAGGCAAAGTAGTCAGAAACATTGATTGTGTCCTTTAAAGTGGCAACATACCATAAGCATGTTAAGGAATCAAACCAAGCATGCACATCGGTGTTTTTCAGCGTGTTCAGTTGAAAGGAACGAATATTCTTTTTTGTTTGAATGGTGCTGTATAGAAATCTGTGATTTGAAAATACTATAGTATTAGTATTCTTGTTTTCTTCAACCAGATCGTATGTTAAATTGTTACCTTTCACCTTATTTGGCAGCTATATCATATTCGAGGGTGTATAGTACAAGAAAGGCCCATAGCTGCCAGGTGTATATGTATACAAGATAGAATGCAAAATTGTTAAATTGTCTATGTGGCAGCTATTGCCGATAGGACTTTCTTGCAGCAAAACCCTTGGATACATGTAGGATTTTAAACATGCTCCGAAAGACACAGTTCTTAACCCCAATATATGTGTACATTCTTTTAATGACCTCTATATGATGGGTATACATGATGCATATATAAGTAGAAATTCATACTTGGTAACTTGAGGTCAAATTTTGAGATATCATTTTTAAATGGAGTTGTTGAACTGTGACGCTAGTATTGAGATTAGTTTGGCTGGTTTCTATTCGTATCAGTGAACATTAAGCTAATCTGATGGCCTTACGTGCTGTTCAATTATCATTATCGTCATACTAGTTAATCTAAAAGTCGCCATCGTTTTATACATAACAACAATGCTCTAATGCATTGTTATGGTAACGCCCAGAATATTGGTCAATGGAACGTAATTGAAATTTAGATTATTAACACAGAAATCTGAAGCTTGAAATCTATTTGTAGCAATTAATTGTAACAAATTGTAAAAACCTCCCTCGTTAAAATCGTGATGATGTCATGATGATATAGGCCTAGAAATAGAATGTACGCGCGGCCGTCTATAAATCTCGTGGGTTTTTTTTAGACACCCTACTAAATTGTCATTCAAATGAATATGCCTACATGTTTATTACTACTGTCATTTATGATGTACGTGTGGTCGTCTTGTTAAACTGATATATTTTAGAAATTTAGACCGTCCCGCGCTACCAAAAAAACGATACTTCGGCTATCAATGTATGTAGCCTACATGTATATGACAAAGTCCGTTATTCCAATATTTGTGTTCCTGTGTGTATTTCATATATTGCATGTTGTGGGTTATTTTAATAGGGATGAATCAGCTTTAATTTGATGTTAATATACCACGTACCAACCAAATGTGAAGTAACAAGCCAAATTATAATTGAAAACAATATATTCAAACAATGCAGAACGTAAGGATTTGAATCAGTTCATACCTTACAAAGCAACATTTGCGACATAGGCCTTATTTTGCCTGATATATTTTATTTAGGCCTAGGGCCTACTATTAAACATGTATGTAGGCTATATACATTACACATCGTCAGTTACACCTGCCCCGACTAAAGCTTTCGTAAACATGGTAAACATTAGAAACTGCTATGTGCTATCTACTGCTGATAGCACGCGCGGTGTTTTACGACCGATTAGTCAACGATAATCTTGAAAATCAAATCATGTTGTCAATGATTGAGAGGGTCCGGTATTTTGATCGACATAAATGCAATGTAACAACCAACTTAAGTTTAAGGTGGCTTTATCGGCTGCGGTATATCATGTTAAATAATTTTTGGCTGCTTCGACCAACAATACCGCATCTACCCTTAAACATTTTCTGTAAACATTTTTGTGTTTGCTATAACGCCAATGCACGATGCACTAAAATAACGGGGACAGTACTATACATATAGGCAAATAGGCCCAAGATATTAAGCATAAAATTGTAAATTGTAATTTTAATTGCAATGCTTTTCACTTGCAATAACTACACCCCCTCGAGTGGTCATCTCTTAACGTGTAACCCACTTAATGCCATGTGCTTCAGATATTCTTGACAATAAAATTTTTGAAATATTTGTGTGGTATCTTTCATATAAAATTACGTATTGTTTAATGCATGATTTCTACGTAATATACTGGCCTAAACAGTTTGTTATCTGTAATCGCTTGTCAAGGTAAAGTGTTCATCACGTATAAGCAAGGTTTAATTTGATATGATAGAAACTTGATGGCGCGAAGCAACTGAATCGTTTGGCAATTCAGAGTTTTTCCTAGTATAATATGCTTATATTAATCATGACGCAAATAAACAACTTGTTCTACGGTGTCAATGTGCGTGGCTAACCCGAGCATCGAAGATTTATCATTAGGCCTATGTTAATTTTCCCATATATGCAAATTTGGATCCCTTTGATATGATGCATAGTCTTTTGAATTTGTAGGTTTTCATAACAAATAGGTAGATTTCATTTAGTCTATTAAGTATTATGATTATGATCACAGGAAACTGATAGGTAAAGGTTGCCATTCATGCCCGGGGACGTGCGAGATTCCTACTTTCAACGCAGCACCGTACAATAATGTGCGATAATTTCCGATAAACCATCTTCTCTAAATAGACATTTGTAAAAATATAGAAAGTTAAGTAAATACTTCTTATTTTGAAAACAGAAATATAAAATAATTGATTTTGTGGTTTGTGGAGCCCCTTTGACTATTATGACGCAAACATAACAAGCGAAATAACGAAGTAAATATCACTGACGCTGTGATCTGTGGAAATAATTCGGAATGAAAACCCGATCACTTTTGTTGGAACCCAATATAGCGTGATGGTGGACTATGTAACCTGCCGTGACTGACAACTTTGTCATGGGAATCTAATTTCATTATGTAGTGTGATCAAGCAAAATCAGTCTGAAGTCGTACATATTCAATTTCAGTTTCTTATATGACTGTAAACATCATTTGCAAAGTTACATTTTGCAGAAAACACCATTGAATTTGGACAACCAGTTCAAAAGATGTGAGCAGTTAAAAAGTTTCCAAAACAATAGGAAACAAAAGGAACAATTTCATTTATTTGGATATATCTCAAAATCAATATTTCCGACTTCCGACTGATTTTGCGTGATCACGTCATACGCGTCACATATTGTTTAGCCCTCTGCACGAGAGTATCGATAGCAGACGACAAGTTCCAAATTTTCTAGAAAAATTCAAAAATTTTAGAATTGTACATTTTCATGACCAAATTTGGAATCTGTATGAAAAATGCCGTTATAAAACCAGTACAAGCAAACCCGGTATTGGTTCAGTGGTTCTTCAGATAGCTCCTGATATTTTGAGACAATATCCCAAAAACGTGACATTTTTATGTTGAAACATAGGCCTTCAAATGGTTGAAACCTATAGTATAATGGTTATACGCCGAACATTAAGGCGGGTCGGTTGGAAGCATGTCCTAGCAGTGTTTGCACTCAAATATTTCAACAAATAAAGCTGACACACAATAGGAATGTATGGTTTTATAAAGGAAATCCCAAGGCTTGATATAGGCCTCGTCTCGTGGGTTTTGTTTCCACACCATGTGTGGAAATTTTCTTGTGAGGGGAAAATGCCCAAAACTTATTGTTGACTTTAACTCAAGAAACGTATTAGGCCCTACATATGGAAATATAAAAACCTGAGCGTAAGTCCACTTGGCCCCTCAACATGTATCCACTAAAGTTGCGTATAGTTTGGTAATGTTTTATACATGTTCAGGGGCCAAAAATCTTTCAAAACCTTTCATGATGTTTTCTCCCTGGAACATGTATTAAGCATTATAAAACCATAAGAAAGTATACGTAACTTTAGTGTATATGTACATGTTGAGGGGCCAAGTGGACTTACAGTCTTCTTGCACTCAGGTCTTCAAATGCAGTTATGAGCGTATTGACTCATTTCATAAGGGCAATGTAACTATAAGTATTAAGAAGTATACTGTATTTTTTTAGTTCAATGGCCAACACTGGAAAATGTTTGCTTCTTCCATCCGACTCGCCTTAAGGTTTTATTGGAAGAAGTGCTCAAGTGTGAAAATGTCAATTGTGACCCCTCAGCACAACTGAGCCCTGAAGTCGCCAATCATCATTTTTGAGATATTCAACCAAAATATTCTGCTTGAAATTAACTTTAAAATGATGTATATCATGTCTATAGTACTTGATATTTAAGTAGTGAAAAATCAATAAAACAGTCAATAAATCCTTTGTTTCCTATTGTTTATTGTTAAGTTCGATGGAGCATATCTCAATAGTGGCACTGGCGACACCCGGGCTCAGTTGTGGAGAATGGTCACAATTTTGACAAATTGGGTTTACATTTCTGTAATTTATCTGCAGGTCACAAAATTTCTTATGGAACTTGTCAGGGTCAGATTGGAACAATGTTGGCCTATAATTTTCTCAAAATTGAATTTCAAGTTTAAGTTATATTATTAATCCACATAATATCCAAAATGGCCGCTTGTGCAGGGGTGAAATTTCAAATTTGGACAAATGCTGATAAAACCATACCAAGGTATTCCTCTTGTCGTAAGGATTCAGAAAACGTATAAATTGACCTATCTCCGATGTACATATCTTGAGTTATGGGGGGAAAGGTCAAATGTCAAAATTTGGATTCCACGGGGAGGGGGGATGCTCTGATTTTGATAAAAATGGTTTCATATTACTCTGCTTGCAGAAACATTTAAAAAAAATGGCCGTAGCGTGGTCAGCGAAAACCTGTAAAGTGTGCTGAGGCTTGTGGATTAATGTCTAGGCGGTTTTGTTTCCACCTTTAACTATATTTCTTAAAGTATGGATTGTAGTTTGGATATTGAGCAACTTAACTGGAGTTATATTATTACGTGCATTATACACAGTAAACAAAATTCATTTCTGAGTTCTCTTGACCTTACTTCAAGAATTGAAAGATCATCTGAATTGTAAATAGAACTAGAGAAAGAATAGACGTGTAATTCTGTAGGTTTCTGTATATTCTGTGCGTGTTTAACATCGGCATGCCGTTATGAACAACAATATAATGTACGTAACCCAAACAAATACTAAACAATGGATAATAATAGCCATTGTGCGAATATTATTAAAGGGACATTCAGTGATTTTATATACATGTAAACTCTTTATTATGTCCAAAATATGTGTGACGCTATCTAATGCACCCCGTCCCCAACATAGTCTGAAATATTGAAATTCATGCGTTAATTACTACAATTTGCTTAGTGCCTATATGTATAATCATGGGGGGCACACTTTGCCATCCTTTTGGTTTATCTTTGCCCGCTAGGTTTCTCATGTTTCTAGCATATGTTTTGTTGTGTTCCTGAACTCTTTTTGGAATAAAACAATTGCTTTTGGTGGAAACCTTCCCTTAAAAGCTTTCCGATATCCGATGTTGAAATCCCAAAGTTAGTGACATACTTTGTACTTTATAAACATACCTTGTATTTAATTATATAAACTCTGTTTTTTGTATTTTTTTTGTTTGTTTTTTACTTTGTCTGAAATTGACTTCTTTTATGTTTTAAAACAGTTTAGAAATGTGAAGAAAACTTAAAACTTTTCAAGATGTTAACAAAACTTTGAAAGAAATCATTTTTCTGGAAATTCCAGAAAACAGTCATTTGTACCTTCTGCCTATGCTTCAACGGCATTCAATGCTCTAAATTACCCTCTTTGATATTTTTCGTGTGATTGCTCGATGCCGTGTTTGTGGTGCGTGTTACGCCTTTGATCGCTGACTCATATCTTGTATAATCATAATGCATGTTGTATGATCACAAAATCACAATGGAATCACACCAAGGAGGATGATGTCATCCCGGGGATGCCATTTTATCTCATGCATTCTGGTAAACCCGCCACAGTTTAATTTGACACATCACCATGGGGATACAAAGTCCAAATATACAAACATCACTGAACATGCGTTCAGAGTTCACAGGATGGTCACCTCTCTAGTATTTTGTAGCTTTCGTTCGAAACGATATTGCGTATTTTACAGTTTCTTTTTTAATTGCACAAACACAGGTGCGCAATCGTGTTTTTTTGCTGTAACATGTAAACAAACATTGACTTAATTGACTTAATGTTCTGCCAGGAGTTTATACTATCTTCAGTAGATAGCAACTGATTACTATCTTCAGTAGATAGCGTCTGATTACTATCTCCAGTAGCATCAGAAAACGATCTTCAGTAGATAGCATCTGATTACAAATAAGTGCACACCCCCTATAGAGGAGTAACTTTTCAATCAAAGAAATGTCTGGAAACGACTGGAATTCCAGTTGCAAATGTCACTTGAAAAAGCCTGGAAATCCAATTAAATGAAGGATAAATCATGGAAATGTCCAAAATGACCTCTCAAATTGAGGATTTCTGATTTTGAACTATTTTTCTGCTGGATTTTTTCGCCTTTGGACACTTTAAAAGTCTGGATTTCCAACAGTCACGACTGGACAAAAAGTCCCCCAAAAATAAACCTGCATGTGCAGTATGTGCATCCACAGATATTGGACATAGTTTTGGAGCTTTAGACGTTGAATAAAGGATATAATAACTCTGGCACTAGAAATGAGACTGAGCCAATACTGGATTTTATCGTTTCATTTGGATCTCAAGCGTTCATGTCAGATGTGCATTTATCGGGACACAGATATTTAACCCCTTGTACACTCATAAAATGACATGTCAAAGTTTTGAGTATAAATATCATACTCCGCAACTTGAGGTCAAATTTTATACCACGATTGGTTTATGGAGTTTAATGAACTATACCGTCGAGATGAGATTATTTTGGTGCAATTCTAAAAGTAATCTTTATAAAATAGAAACCGATTGGTATCGGTCGATAACAAAGAAGGCAAAGTTGAAAAGGTTGAACGTCGTGCTGCATGTTTTACACAAGAAAAGGTTTAAATATTGAAAGCGATTTTGGGGTCAAACGTCAAAGTACTATTAATAGTTACATGCAGATTAGTGTTCGATAGATTTAATCGGATAATCCTGTTCTCATAGTATAGTAAAAGAGTCACAAACTTACAAAATGTGTTACTTTTTTACAATTTTTAATTCTGGTACCTTTATGATAAGCCCATGCAGCACTCTCAATAGTTAGTATTCAGATTAATGAAAGTTGTTGAACATAGTTCTCTGGGTTGATAGGATGAACACATTTGACTATATTCCCAGAGCAACCATGTTCGCAAGGGTAAAGTGAAGGGTAAAGCCATGGCAAAGTGAATGGGGGGGGCAACAGGGGAAAGGGCATCCCCGCCCTCACCCGTGGGTGATACATTTTGTTTTCGGTGGTTTGAAGTGAAGAGCAAAAAAAAAAAAGAAGAAAAAAAAAAGGATTATATGCGCTATAGCGCCCTAAAAGCAACACATTTTGATGTATAGTACAATTTTTTCACTATTTTATTACTTTTTTTTTTACTTTTCCTTCGTTTTGGCCGCCCCTCCTTTTACCCAGGGGGCTCGCGCCACCTCCTTTCACCAGGGGGCTCGCGCCCCAAAGCCTCCCCCAAAAAAAAAAAAATACTCGCATGTTGATGGTACATAGAATAAAATGAGACTTTCCAAATGTCCGCAAGATTGCTGGTCTATTTTTGTATAAAATCACTAAACAATGAATTTGCTGATAAAGTCGCAGTTATACCTTCAGGCACACGGGTACATTGTGTGGCTACCTTTATTGTGTAACAAATTGCGTGGAGGTGTTCTTGAACACCGACAAGTTCAAACGGATGTAAGAAAGAAACAGTTTCTTTTTTTCATTATTCGTTCATACCTTGCTAGTGTACATGATGAATGGTTCCGCCCTTTCCGGTGTGCTATGATGCCGATACATTTTAAGATAATTATTGGTGCCACTCCCTTTACACCTGTATGGTGATTAACGTGGCTGGGCACTCTATTAAAAGTGCTGCAGCTACTTATTATTCGATATATTAAAGTATACATTTTTGGAATGGAAATTAGTCAAGGAATCTGAAATAAAATAAACACAGATTTGGGGTAAAAGACACATTTGGGAGAACATTACAAGATATTATTTGCCTCACATTTTTGTAAACACTCTAGAATAAAAAGCCAAAATGTGGCTATTGTGTTTTTTGTTATTTTATGTTTTATTTATTTATTTTTATATCTAGTATCCAGAAAATACTTCTTCATATTCTTGATGAAAATTGGCACCCAAACGTTGACCATTCCAACCATTAATTGTTATCCTGTTTCTTATTGACTTATTTTGCTTTACATGAACATATATGTGGTAGAAAACACTTCTTGTCGAAATATGGTGTACAAAGTGGTGAGCAATTCCGCCATCGATGATCGCATTACCCTCTTTTCCATGCAATAGCTTAATTCTCTACTTCGTTTTATATCTTGCAGAATACATTTCTTGGTGAACATTGGCGCCCAAGGAGGTGACCACTCCAACCATCAGTCACGATGTCCAAATTGAAGGTAGAGGACATCCTGTGGTCCAGGAACCCAAGTCCACTGAGGCAAGCCGTCAAGAAGATCACCTTTCCTACTATGCTTAAAATTGCTCAGGGATATGATTCACCAGATGAGAATGAATCTTTAGCTAGAGACCAGGTGTGTTCCACAAGATCGTATTTCGGTCCTATTTTGCCAATCTTGTTGATTTAGCGTCGATTAATAAACTCATGGCCCAGTAAACACACGTTTTCAAAAGTATGCGCAAAATGTTGTTATTAAGGTTTAACCCTAACACCCAAAAATCTTACGATGAAAAATTCTGCGCATGCATGAATCCCAGGGTCTGCGATGACGCAATCACCCTAAGTGTTATATGCGCACGGAATTGCTGGCCGGGCAGCAATAACCCGTGTAGCTACCGGTCCGTGATCGTGTGGTTGGCATGCGGGGGGCAGGTTCGAATCCCGGGGGTGCCAAGTCAAAAATTCCTCTTCTCCTTGACTTTTTCGGATCTTCTTTGACTTCCGATCCCAAAAAGCAGGGTCCAGTGTAGGGTTAAATCTCGGGTTATGTAACTTAAGAGCATATACACGATAAAGGGTATAAAATGTTTTCATAACAATTTTTAAAAACCATGAGACATTACTGTAATGCACACTTGCCAAAACCAAACCCCAAAGATAGATCATTTAAAACATTTGTAAAATACTTTGTGTTGGTGGGTGGGGGGGTGCTAGACTTCGGACTATTTGTATAAAGAGTGATTGCACTTCTCCTTCAGGGCCAGTGCCGCCGACAAGGGGGGTTAAGGGGGTGCATTACTAATGGATCCTTGGGGGCCCGTCAAAATTAAGAAAGCATACCTTAATGGGCCCACAAAAGCAAACAAAGAGACCTCAGGAGGCCCGTGCGTTCATTTTACCCCCGGGCCCGTAATGCCTCTCGGTGGCACTGTTCAGGACAGATCAGTTTATCGATGTACAACATGTACAAGATACCTCAATTTTGCACGGAAATTTGATTTAAATTGCTATGATGAAGATGAGACAATGCCAATTCAGCATATGGAAGTTGATTGTTTATATCCAAACCCCAAAATGCGAGATGCATTAATTATTGTTTTCCTATTTTGTACCAGGATTAATGGTAGCATGTAAACATTAGGTTTGCGAGACGGTAACACCCCCGGGGTAACACCCCAAATTATCCCCAACTTTTGCTGACAACTTGGAGTGTCAGCCGATAGCTATATTAGTGGTTCAACACCTCGAATTTACTCGGGAGTTCAAGACCCCAAGTGCGTCCACACGGTCAGAATTTGTCCGAACCCCAGAACTATCCCTCGAATGCCCCGACACCTCGAATTTTCGGCCTCCACCCGGACACAACTGAAATTTCAACATGCACAAGTTTATGCCAAATATGAGGTTGGCGTTATGGGTTTACCGGCAGCACTTTTACAGAGAGTGTGCAAGGGGGTGGGGGCAACTTTCGAGGGGGAGAAGGGGCAAACTTTGATATAAAATTGGATCGATTGAGCCCATATTTATTGGTCGAGCTTTAAAATATTTGACAAGACGTAGTCGAGTCCAATATTTTAAAACTCATAGCGAGACCAGTAAATATTGGGCGTAAAGCATCCAATTTTATCATTATTATGTTTTGAATCCAATATTTTCGCACACTTGGATTCATCAAAACATAATAATGACAAAAATTTGCTATATAATGGCGGCCGGTATCCCACAGGGGTGGAGGGGGTGAGACTTCTCATAGGTGGCAACCGCAAACACACCCCCTTGGCAACGCTTCGCCACTGGTCGAACAAGTTTCCTGTCGAAACAACGAAGGATTATAACCGACTTAATTGCAGATATATCATATAAGTAGACTGACGGTTTAAGCTGGTCGACAAATACATGAAATAAGTTACCGAATATTAACAATATTAATATCATGTTCGTCAATTTCTCTGTTTATCGTTCTTCAGATTGTACGAATTCATCAGGTTCACACACAGACTCGGGTGTTAGCAAACGTAAAGAAGAATATATTTCTAAGTATTCCGCTGCGATATGCCGACGCTAGATTTGAATGTTCAACCCCGAAAGCTTCCAAGAAAGACAAGAAAGACAAAACACCTTCAGAAAGTAAGTAAACCTCACTATGAACCACAATGGCCTCATCCCAATGCCATAGTCCAATAACCTCAATTTAACAATCATAAAGCAACATTTGACCTTAAGTTGCAGAGTATGAGTTCATTCAATGAATGTACAAATGTATTGGAGTTAAAGAACTGTGCACTAACAGATGAGAATGCAGTGGATCCTAGTGCCTCTGGTACTATGACCCACAACGGCCTCGTTCCCACTCTGAACAGATCCATCAGGATCGTTCATAAATCACTGGTAAGCAACAGGTTCAAATAGAAAATTAGGTACTCACTAGAAATATTTCGATTCCTATAAGGAATCTTGTTCACTCTGGTGTGGTGAGTGGTAGTGTTTCTAGATAATATCGGTACTTTGTGACGGCATTTGATGACGTCACATGGGTTGCTTGCCGATTGATGATCCGTGCGTAGATCCGATCAAGTCTGTACGCCTCCTCGTCCTTGTTGCCTCTGCTTCTAATCCAGGTGGCCTCTGAGGTTGTTTTTTTTGTGGGAGGAGGCTAAAGTCATCGACCAAGAGGCTAAAATCAAAACCCGTTACAAAGTTTGCCGATAAAATCTAAAAACACTGCCACTTCCTGATAGGAATCGAAATATTTCTAGTGAGTACCTAATTTACTATTTGGATCTGTGTTGAGAACATTTGCTTACCGGCCTCGTTCCCAGCATTCCCAGAAACATAGTTCCATAACATAATATTTAACAATTCATAACCCAAACTTTGTCCTCAGATTGTGGAGTAAAAGTTTCTGTACTTAACAAAATTAAAATGTCATCCTTAAAGCCGTATGTCACTTGGGAACATTTCCAAAGTTGGAATATTTATTGTGGGACATTAGAGCACATCAGACATATCGATTGCATTCTGAATACGAAGAATGTCCTTCTGATATCAAATAATTTAGATTTTTTTGAAATTCGCAATGTAATACACATTTTATGGCAAATGATTAAAATTTATATTTTTGATATTTAACAGTACTCAAGTAAACTTTATAAATCTGATGATTTATACTTAAAGTGTATGTAGGGGGGAAGAAAAGCCGACGATCAATTGAAAATTGTGACCTTTCGTATTGAAGATATGGATTTTTTTCCCAACCCCCCAAAAATTAGGTCTTTTTGGGAAAAAATCCATATCTTCAATATGAAAGGTCAAAATTTTCAATTGATCGTCGGCTTTTCCTCTCAGCTATATACACTTTAAGAATATATCATTAGAAATATAAAATTTAATTCGAGGACGGTTATTTATCAAAAATATGAAAAATATCAAATTTTAAAAATTTGTCATGAAATTTGTATTATATCGTGAATTTCCAAAAATGCAAATTATTTGATATCAGAAAGACATTCTTCGTATTCAGAATGCAAATCGATATGTCTGATGTGCTCTCATGTCCCACAAAAATACTGTCGAAACGCTCAAAACGCTCATTCCAGGTCCCTTAACTTGGCAATATTGCATATAATTCTCTTCAACTTTGTGAAACATTTATGTAACACGGTCAATTTGAGGAGGGCGTTCCTTGAGTTGTACACACATGCAAAACAAGATGTGTGATTATCAATTTGAGATCTCAAAATGTCAATGTGTGCTAATGAAATAATATTATTGTTTTGCCTAATGTAGTCTTTACATTATATAGCTACATCCTAAGCCTTAGTTACATTTGTAACTGGCAATGAAAGTCAAATTTAAATAGTGTTGCCATTTCAGAGAAAATGCGATAACCTACAATCAACGAAATTAATAGTTGGCACACCTTGACAATACGTTGTAACTCTTCATTGCCGCTCTGATAATTCAGTGAAATTAGTATAACTATGTGTGATGAGAAGTACAAACCTTCTCCTTTCCCCTTCCCTCCCCCATTCCCCCTCAATCAATGTTGGGGAGACTGGAGAGCCCAATGGAAAAAGTGCTTTCATCAACATTAAACTGGGGGAGAAGGGGTGGCGACTTTATTTAGTTTGCAAGAGTGTGCCAACATTAATTTCGTTGATTGTAGTCTTAGTATAAATCTTAAGGCTTGACTTTCACAGCATACGAAAAAACATTTTATTGCCAGATAGACCTAACTAAAGGATTAGGATTTAGCTATGTCCATTTAGCAAAACATGATAATACTTTTTAACCCCCCACAAAAAAAAAAATAGTGCTGCATATTTCTGGAATGAGGAGTAGTTTACGATCAACAAGTTTAACATCACTACCATGGAGTTTTTTTTAAGTTATGCAGTATTTGGGTGCATTACCTTAATAAACCTTCATCAAGATAAACTATCGCAACCCAGATCATAATTCTCTTGTTCTCATCTACCATACAGAAGCCAGGCCAATGTATTTACGAGACGTGGTAGACAAAAGCCAACTACCGCAACCTGTCAAGTTCTACGCAGGGGACGATTTAACTTTTCAACTTCAGCTAAAGAATAACACCGTTGCAGAAAAATTCAGCTCAGTGACTCTAAAAAATATGTACGAAGTGACGTACCTACAAGGCAACTCGATATTCCACAGTAAGTACAGCCCGGCTTAAATAAAAATATGTACGAAGTGACGTACCTACAAGGCAATTCGATTTTCCACAGTAAGTACAGCCCGTAATTATTATGTTTTGATGAATCCAAGTGTGTGAAAATTTTGGATCCATCACATAATAATGATAATATTTGATGCTTTTGGTCTTGGTATGAGTTTTAAAATATTGGACTCGACTACGTTTCGTCCAATATTTTAAAACTCATAACTCGACCAATAAATTTGGGCTCAATCAAGATCAATTTTATATCAAAGTTGGGCTCGCAGATGATACCAGATATCTCAAACGTATTCGGCATTACGGTACCGACGCCTTACAGAAATTAGTCCTAGTTTATTAACATGTTAGTTGAAAACAGTGGTTTTATTTATTACCCAAGGTAAAAAACGCGAATAACAAAGCAGAGAAAAAATAAAGCTGCCTCAGCAGAGAAAAAAAAACGCCTGACCCATGAAATTGTTTCTGTGATGTCTTCCACTATTGTTTGTGATGATGTGGTGATGATGTGCAATATCAATATCATTTTAGTGGGACTTACGGGATGCATAAAAACAAAAATAACTCTCCAAGATGGTAAAAAAATATGTTGGATGAGTGAACAAAAAAATGGTCATGAGCTAATGCTACGTTCCAAACTGTCAACATATGACAACCAATTTCCTCAAACGAAGGTCACTTTCTGGAAAGCTGGTCTGAACAAGGTAATGTGATGTATAATTGAAGACCGAATTAATAAGACTAGTTTGCGCCTGACGTGATTGGTTACTGACCTGCGCAGTACAGCATTTTTGGTCTGGTTGACAGGACATTATACGCAAACTAGTCTTTTTAATTCAGTCTTCAATTATAAGTGATTCCCCATCTGTATCATACATGAATATAGCCATTGGCTCTATGACAAACTGCCAGGCAGGCCAGTGACGAAAGGGGGGGGGGGTGATTTGGAAAAAAGAGTGAAAGATCACAAGAATGTTGTTGAAAAGTTAAACACCAGAAGTTAAACCATTACTGGAAATAGGAATGTATTTTTCGGATGGTTGGGCTTCATTTTTGTCTAAAGTACATGAGGATTATTTTTCCAGCGATAGAAAGTTAATTTATTTTGTGCACTTCCTGATCAACGAAGTTTGGGTTTATAATCTTTTCTTTCATACAATCGCTAGCTTCTAAAATAGAAAACATTGCTCGAAATCACCATAGACTTACACGGCCTGCTCGTCTTACAAACTTTTCCAAATATACAAATGTTTACAAACAAATACAATGTGTATGAGACACAAGCCCACATTGACACGGAAGTACACAAAACGAGGCAACTTTCTGTTGCTTGAAAAATGACCTTTCAGAAAAGGAATTCGTACCAAACTAAATACTGTCAAGATAATGTCCCCCTTCATGCCCTTATTAGTACATGTGGTGTTTGTTAGTCTCCGAGTTTATCAACATGCATCAACAAGTTTTCACATCGCTATGATGACGGCCATCATAATATATCTGTGGATATTCTCAATCATCCATACAGAATCCACTATAGGATCCACAGCATACAGGGTGATTTAAAATGAACTGTACCCAACTTCAAAAATTAAAATAAAATACTTGCGGACATTTAAATAATTTGTGTTTGTAGGCTGTAACAGGATAGTATGTTTTCTGTTATTGGTGGGAAAATCATGTCTTTACCTCTAATGGTTTTGAAGAAAAATACATTCTTAGAAAACACACCAAAAACGATGTTGCACACGGATGAGTATTTTATTCAAATATTCTGTTCTACAGCGTTTTGATCACTCAACTGCCCTCAGACACTTTTAGTTCTACATGTATTATTTACATGTAATCTTTGGAAACCTGACATTGTAATTGAATATCAATATTATTGATTTAATAATGCGAAATGCGAATGTGTGTTGGTCTAAAAATGGGATGATAACTTGAAAATGCGATATCTTCTGACTAAAACCACTTATTATCAAAATTCAAAATTTCTACTACAGAACCAAATGCTTTCTATGATTTTGCTGAAGTTGGGTACAGTTCATTTTAAATCACCCTGTACTCATATATCTGGGCTCAGTTCTATTTCCCCAATACATTTGCACATTCATTGAATGACCTTTAAAAATATGAGCACAAAAACTCATACTCTGCAACATGAGGTCAAATTTTGCACTCTGATTGTTTTATTGATGTTATTGAACTATGCAATTGGGATAAGTCTATTGTGGTCCATAGTGACTCAGACACTCTTAAATAAATTATCTAAACCAAGTCATGTGGACTTATTATTTTGATGGCCATGGTATCAAATCTCATTCGAGACATAACATCAGGCCAAATTATCTGACGCTGAATTATTGGCCCGCGATAAGGCTGGAGTGAAGTCATGGGAGGGTCAAAGAGGAACTCAACCGAGGAAGGGGACTACACCGTACGTACCACAACCTTTCCTGGACCACCTAGGATGCAGCCATCAGAAACTTCCTCGGCGACTCTCCCGCGACGTCGTACCAACCTGGTCAATAGTCCAGCGCCAGATCATTTGGCCTGATGATGCATCTCGGGTGAGACGTGATAGTACTGCAGTCATCAAAAATAGTTAGTCCAGATGTCTTGATTTAAATAATTTTGTTTAACAGCTTTTAACATGCTAAACGCGGGTGTTGACTGCAGACGACATGTTTCAAAAATGTTTTAAAAATTCAAAAATTTCATAATTGTAAATATTTATGACCATATTTGGAATCAGCATGAAAAATGCATTAAAATGAGTACAAACAAGCCTAGTATTGGTTCAGTGGTTCTTGAGATAGCTCTTGATTTTTTGAGAAAATATCTCAAAACTTGGGACTTCTTATGTTGAAGCCTATGGCTAGCATGCAGAGCATTAATTTCAGCATCACAATAAAACATTTTCATCTCCTATCTACAGATCACTTGGACACCATGGTAGTCAACATACCTCTCTATGCACCCATTGACGTCTACATAGCAGAAGGGTTTCGAACAAGTACTCCAGAAAAATGGACAAAATATCAGTCATTATTAGGCAAGCTTGTAGGCAAGCATGTGACCTTTGAACTTTATCCCGGAAATCAAAGTAAGTGTATCAGTGTGACTTTGATGTTTTGCATTTAACGGCTTTACTAAGGCCTGATCGAATGAGCGTGTATCGTATAGCGAATACCGTATAGGCTACACTTCTATGTGATCGCAGCCTTACGGAGGTACAACCCCACTATGGAATCCTTCATCCAGTTGTACCAAGATAAGTACCAACGTGCTCCACATTATTTTTGCTTTGACGTCGTAATGTGAGCAGGCCCTCGCAGAATTAGGAGAAATCTAGCTACACAGAACTGGTCAACATTGATTTTTAGGCTAAAACATCTTACAAACTTTTAGGAACGATATTAATCGTTTTGTGTTTGTTGGGATAACTGGTGGATATGCCAGTCATTTTGCATCAACTGGTTTAAAGAAAGGAATGCGCAAAACCTTTATCGTATAGGGCCTACATTCCAACAAATTACCCGAATTAGTGAAATGAACACATATAGAACTTTGTTTCTCTGAAATCTGATACTTCAGAAAATTCAATCACACTGTACAATGTAATACTGGTTTGATAATACTAGCATGAAAGTTCATCTGTGTTGGTAGACATCATAACTTATGATTTTAAACTATTGATCTCAACACAAGATTAGACATACCTCAAATTTTCGGTCGTAACTTCGACCTTCATCGGGAGACTGGCAACCCACGTTTGGGATCAATGACCTTTAGGACACTTGACCCCAACACTTGGTCGTAAACTCTTGGTAACTGGTAACAGCCCCCGTCACGGTTAAGTGAAGGTTGGTTGACTCTGATGTAGATGGCCTCCTTAACACCCCTTTCGAAATACTTTGGTTCCCGGTCGAGGATCTTGACTTGCTCCAAATCAACTTGGTGCCCCGGGGATTCGATGTGGATGTGTTTGGAGACTGGAACTTGGACGACGGTGCTCAAGGAATTCAAAAATCGTTCTGTTGCCAGTCTCCCGATGAAGGTCGAAGTTACGACCGAAAATTTGAGGTATGTCTAATCTTGTGTTGAAATCAAAAGTTTAAAATCATGAATTAGGGTTTGATAATGATCATATTTTTATTTCTCTTCCAGATATTACATATTTTTCTGACAAGCGACTAGACAAAGCCAGGACACAAGAAGACTACGAGTCTATTGTTCCCACGGGGACATTAGTAATAAATGCAGGCAACACAAGACTAAAACATAAGGGAAAGGGCGCCGCTGGCGCTTCAGCAGGTGCTTCAAAAACACTAGGCGCCAGTGCTGCGTCTAATGGATTAGCACCATCCAGAAAGGCGCCACAAGCACCATCTTCCAATAGTAACAACTCAACGTTCCAAGGAGGAACCCCACATGAACGACGGCATTCACTTTTGGATGAAATGGATGCGGCTGAGGATAGGCGGATCATGTCGAACGCGGGTGCAACTGTGCCTAGGTCTATCTTGCGAAATGAGGCGAAAAAACACGCCGCTGAGGAGGCAGCAGGGACCACTGAGGAGGAAGATACTGTGCCTCTCGGAGAAGACGCAGCTTCGATGAATCATAGACTGATGTTAAGAAGACAGAGTGTAGGAGATATACCTTCAGCTGTACACCATCACACTCCAATTTCGCACACGCCTGAGCCAGTTCGGAAACACAGTACTCCTGTAGCACCGCTACAACTTCAATCACAATGGCATCAACGACAGCAACATTTACAACAACAAAAGTCACTCGACTCACCGCGATCTATAGGATCATCTAATCCATCGTTTGACAATAATGGTGGTGGCGGTGGGTCAGTGATGCATACGAGTGCTAGCACACCTTCATTCGGTTCCTCCCCGTCCGCAGCACGACACAGTAGACCTATTTCTGCCCCGTCTGGTCCGTCAAAGATAGCCCATCGTTCACCGAGTTCGGCTGGGACCGCGTCCATACATTCTGACAACGATAACGTCTTTTCTGGCTTGGCACCACCAGTTGACATCCCCGCTCCTGATTACAACGAGGCGCCACCTTTACCATCCAAGTCAGCCGCAGCCACCAGGCCACCAATGACGCACTGGGGTTCATTCCCAGAGAGAGCAGAGCCCCATAATCATCACCTAAATGAACGGCGACCTCCTCCAATTAGCACTATTCCTACACGACAAGCTCAGTCTTCTATGCCAAATCGGTTTGCTCCCTCCCCACCTTCTTCTTCAGGTGCACCACCGCCACCTGCACCTCCTCCACCCGGGGTACCTCCAGCACCACCCGCAGCTCCTCCCCCTCCTGGAGTTCCCCCTCCTCCAGGTGCTCCACCGCCACCAGCACCACCACCGCCACCATTGGATGGTGGCTCTGCCCCCGCACCTGGAAGCTTAGCGGCTTCAATAGCAAATGCACAGCTTAAACCTGCGTCGCAGCGTGCAGAAAGACCACCACCGCCGCCTAAAGAGGAGTCGCCAATGAACAACATGATGCGAGAGCTTAAAGCGGTTCAGGAACGTCGTAAATCTATGGGGGATGTACTAGCGAATGATACTGTGGAGAAAATGAGTACCGGTAGTTCCGGATCAGGTTCGGAACAAACTGAACTTCAAAAGGCAATGGAGAGACGGAATTTAAAATTAGGTAATTTTAACGCAGGTCCGCGAGCTCCGCCAAATCCATTACCGAAAGCGAACACATCGAAACCCAGATTCAACGCGAATAACAGTCCCAGGAATAACTTTAAAGTGATCAATAATAACAATGCAGGTCGCGTCATCCACTCTATGAGCGACGTGCCGACTGATTTGAAAAGTTTAACTATGAATGAGGTGATACAGATACTGAAACTGATGAATCTTGGGAAATATGAAGGACGATTCAAAGAACACTGTATAGACGGTGATATGCTGGTAACTTTAACGCGGGAAATCTTGAAAAGTGATTTAGGTTTCTCGTCAGAACTTGATGTTAACAAAATTTTGAAATTCATCAAAGGTTGGCGACCTAAGTAAGATGGATGCTACACGTGGAGCTCTTGGGGAGCATTTTATTTCAAGCGTATATCTTCTTACTTGCTATATTTTATATAGATGTTTCTATTTTATAGTTTTGCTTCGATATCTTTGCCAAATCTACATTAAATCTAGTTTAATACAATGAATTTATGTTGCAGCAAAACAATAACTCACTTTGATTTGAAATTACTTGGTACTCCAGGTCGGTTGAAATGTGACTAGAATTAATCTTTCCCAAGAGAAGTCCTTTTCAGAGGGCTGGGCTTTCGGTACCTCTATAGCAGAAGATGACATTCACGCACTAGAGTTAATCCGAAAGCCTAGGTCTATGAAAAAGACTTCACTAGGGAAAGATTACATCCTACTCAATAACCCAGTTTAATAGTTTGCTCTAACGGGGATAATACCGTTTAATCTTGTTTCACGAAACTTCTCAAATGACGTTTAGTTTCGCTTATCATAGTACCTGGTCATTGGATCATGCTAATTGGACATATGGACCAAAGGTTACTCAAGAGATTTGTTTATGTCCACGTTAAAATGCATCTGTAAGGTTCTCTTTAACTCATTGAACTCCGATTACTGGACTAGTAACTTGTTTTAGCCGAAACAGAATTTCACACAATTCTAGTTTATTACTAACAATCTGCAAGTATCATGTGTGTTATTGTAATGATCTGATTCATCTTATTTCAACTCTGAAATGCGAGCAGTTTATACTCTCGAAAACTATATTTGTATTTTATCATAAAATTGCACAAGTTGCCGTTAGGCGATGAAAAAAAAGAAAACCATGTTCTACGGGCCTGGCCGACCCAGATTTTCCGATATTTGGGAAACAGATTGTTCCTGTACAAATGAATGCCGACCCAAATTTCGAAAATATCAGGAACAATATTACAGATTTAGTTGATTTTTTGGGGAAAAAAGCCCGACCGACCGACAATACTTGAAAGGTCCGTCAGCCCGTAGAACAAGGTTTGTTTTCGTCGCCTTATGTGACAATTTTGGCTGAATTTTCTCACACGCGCTTTCGTAGAAGATTTATTAGAGAATGGTGATTTGTATAATTATATGTTGTTAGATTTTATATTAATGCTAACACAATCGGCACTACCGGCCGAATATACAGCATCTTAAAAACCATTTTTGATTTGTTACTAAAAAGAGCTATGTCATACATAGAGCCAATCAGAGATATGGTAAGAAACAGTCAGTAGGCATGGTAGGGCTGAAGGGAATTGAGCTTAAAATTGCTCTGCTCTGATTGGTTACACACATCATACAAATTACCAATCAGGGGCATTGTAAGCATGGTATTAAAGGGAATAATATTGAAGACCGAATTAAAAAGACTAGTTTGTGTCTGACATCAGTGCAAAGGCCGGCGTGATTGGTTGCTTACCTGCGCAGTACGGCAGTTTTGGTCAGGTTGACAAGACGTCATACGCAAACTAGTCTTTTTAATTTAAACAAAATGGGAATTTTGATGGTGACCAACATAACCAAGGGGATTTAATTCAGCCATTCTTGTAAAAGGTGGTCAAGATAATAGAACATTTTTTCACCCTGATGGGGCGTTAATGTCAACGCGTTAAAGCAGCTATTTGGCTTGCATATAAACATCTCAAAAAAAGTAAATAACCCCCCTTAAATAATGGGAATTATTCAAAAACGGGCGATTGTATTGCACATCTGTAAAATGCGTTGGAAGCAGAATTTATTTCTGCGCATTTTGACACCTCATTTGTAGCAATTGTCTAAATATTGACGCCGCGGCGTACATTTAAATCAATGTAATCCAAGATTTGAAAGTTGCAGTAAAATCTGTTGATTTGTGTTCAGTGTAATGGGAGGAAATCTGTGTAATGATATCAGTGTGTTTTTTGTATTGTTGTAAGTGCAAATTTCAAATCTGGACCTCACTACTTTAAATTGGCCGGTGTCTTATTGTTTTCTGGTGTCAAAAAGTGTCAAAATGCGCATTTACAGATTTGTAATACAATAGCCCGTTTTTGAATAATGGGCATTATTTAAGGGGGGGGGGGGGGTAGTTACTTTTGAGATGTTTATATGCGATGTCTTTAAGCGTGTGCGTGTGTACACCAGCGGTTTGAGAGAAATGAAATGCGCACTGATGTCACTGAGGGTAAAAAATGGTTTACACTCCCAGAATAAATGTTATCGGCTGTCATGTATGTAGAAACCTTGAGATAAAAAGGGTTCGTTCTTGAAAATTGAAAGAATCGTAGGCCTATGCAGATTCTTTTTGCCCTCTCCAAAACCTTTATAAATGTTTATTTCCTAGCCTTTCTAGAACCTTTTTGGTTCGTTATAGACCCTATGGGGTTCCACATACATAACAGTTTAAGAAATTTTCAAGGTTCTATTTTGATACTTGTTTTTTAAGATTGTAATACAATAGCCCGTTTTTGAATAATTCCCATTATTTAAGGACGGTTAGTTACTTTTCTTGAGATGTTTATATGCAAGCCAAACAGCTGCGTTAACGCGTTGACGTTAACGCCCCATCACACCTTTGTTTCCAATGTACATTTTATTGTGAAATGTCATTGTACAAGGAATACATTAAAAAAAATTCCACATAGCCCCCGAATGAAAAGTATTTAATTATCTTTGTAATCACTCAAAAAGCATTTTATGTGAATTTTACATCCGAACTAGGTGCTATTAAATTTTTATGAGCCTTTTTATTTTACATGTAAAGTCTATGGGGGTGACGATTAGAATTGGACGGCAATATTGAAAAACCCTCATTTTTGGCCATTTTAGACACTAAAATGCCCATAAAAAAGAATAGCACTTAGTTCGGATGTAAAATTCACACACAATGCTATCTGAATGAGTACAAACATAATTATATACATTTCATTCGGGGGCTATAGCAAAAACAAGAAAATGTCCTATACCTTAATGGTTATGGAACAAAGGTGATCAGGGTGAAAAAATGTTCTATTATCTTGACCACCTTTTACAAGTATGGCTGAATTAAATCCCCTTGGTTATGTTGGTCACCATCAAAATTCCCATTGTTGTAATTCGATTACTCTTTGCCGCAAATCGTCCCACTTCCAAGTTAAAATGTATTTTTTAAAAAGTTAAAACTTTATTGCGATATCACAATGCAGCAGTTTGCAGTGTGGCAACGCACCGCAACGCAATCGCAGCGTAGTATGAACGGACCTTATTACAATGTAGTGTCAAGATGCCAAATACAAATATTTTAAGTGTATTAAAGTGAAGAGATATTTCCAATTATTTTTAGAATCTTCAATGTCATAGTCCTAATCATCAACGTGCGGCGTTTTGCTTGCTTGTACAATGCCAGGGTAGACGCTAATCACGCTATTATATTTCACACGGGCATTACAATTAATTATTATATCAGTTAATTAACTTAATGAAAGAGAAAATGGGAGAGATATTCTTTTGGAATACGTCAACTAGCCAAATTATAATAATCTTCTAATATACTTTGATATCAATTCTTTAAATTTCGTAGTCGAGGACTCAATGACACAAAAAACGTAACTCCATTTCAGCCTTTCTGAGAAAAGTGAGTTTTAAAGCTAACCGTCTTTGACTTATGTATGTAGTTAAGTCTATGTTTCACAGACCATTGATTTCAATGAGCTGCTAAATGGAGTTACTTCTATATGTTTATTGGAAAGTGCTCATGTTTCTGAAAATTTTGGTATCAAAATCTCATTTTCGCAAAAATTGGAGTTACGCCTTTGTGTCACTGACCCCTCGATTTGATCATATTTTTTACTGAATTATTCAAAAAAGTGCTCATTGTTGATAGTCAAATCAAGTCAAAAGGTGAACACATATCCCCTAAGAGTGAATGACCCCCTCATTTTCCACTGAGGTTGGATAACAACCTATTAATGTCTTCTCAGTCTGGCAGTTGCAGTAGGCCTATGATATGTTTACTTTTGACAAGTCAGTGACGTCAACGCGTTGAGATCGCGCGTGAGTATATGCGTCATCTTTAACGCGTGCGTATTACAGGCCATTATACAGATAGTTTGTCTGGGATTATACAAGTGATTTGATCGAACGCTCGCGATTCCAATCTGCGCCCAATTGGAATACGCACTGACGTCACTGAATAGAGAGAGTAAAATACATACTAAACACATCAAAGAAATAAGTCCCCTCTGAACATGTCGTCATAACATTGTAAGGTTTCGTTTTGTACCAAAAAAACTAACTTTGAAATAATTACATGACTGTTTACTAAGTGCTGTGTGAAAATGAGAGATTTCCATGACTTCAGGGCTGAATGAGCCTATTGAAGGCAAAAACTGCCCTTTTCAAAAGTCACAATGTAGGCCTATGCTTGTCACAAAAGTTGATTCATGGCTTGTTACTAATGGAAAACCCCATGTGTTTGAGTGCAGTTTAAAATCCAAGTGAACATTTACTGTAATGTGTATCGATTCTTGATCATTCAGCCATGCAAATCCCCTTGGTGCCGAGTTCAGCACAGTGAGTTGTAAGATGGCCAGTTCCATTCCTTGTCCCAATACGCCTTGCAGTTAACAAGCATATAGGCCTACTTTCTGACTTTTGGAAAGGGCAGTTTTTGTCTTCAATTTGGGTTCATTTAGCCATGAAGTCATGAATATCTTTCATTTTCACAAAACACTTAATAAACAATCATATAATTATTTCTAAGTATGTTTTATTGGTGCAAAGTTTTACTTTACAATGTTATGACGAAATTTTCAGAGGGGGACTTATTTCTTTTGATGTGTTTATATGGAATCTTTCTATCAGTCGTCGTGATTACTTTATACAGATACCAGATTACTATAAAACGTACTTATAATAGGCTAGGGCCCTAGCATATGAAATGCCCGTGCGATTCGCCAATCCCGATTGGCGACAACGGGTATAAAAAGGACCGTTTAGAGTTATCCGGGATTCGCCCGTATGCATGTATGCGGTGATTACGTCGATTTGTTATGAAAGAACATGTCATCCAAATTGAACACGTGTGTAATTTAAATATTATGAAAATACTAAGATAGAATGATATATTATATTTTTTATTATTATAATAGTACTACGATTCTGATAATGTATTTTCAGATTATAATGTATTGTGTGTTGTATATAGGCGATCAAACATATCCAGTTGATAGTGGAAAGATGCGTTCACTAGATGAGTAAAACTGTATCAAAATGCAGTAACTAATGTTCATTGTATCTGATCCAATTATGGACTTACTTGTGAAAGTTTTAACAACCACTGTTGCATTTGTCAATACTGGATGAGGAAGTTCAATCATGTATCAAAATGATTTGGTACCCATCAGTTTCCACTCCTCAGTTAGGTTTATACTCTTAAAACATTTGAACTAAATGTTTGACAGATATTCTGCTATTGGCAAGGGGCATGCTTGATGTGCTCATAATATGGAAAAGTTAAGGCCAGAATTGACCAGTAGTAACAGGTAGGCCTATCTGTATGAATACTCCGTGCCCCAGGAACGTGGCTCGACCCATACACCCATTGGCTTGAAGCTTGTGCTATTGGCTGGTTAAAACCAGCGCCAAAATAAGATGGAAATAATATGACCAATGATTTTGGCTTTTTCAAAAGTATTTCTGGTTCGATTTGATAAGGCACTGTCCATGTAATAAGTATTATTAAGGTCAATGCATAACACTACACATTTTGATTATTTCAAGTGGGTTTCGATGTTGCACGGAAGAAGCAGGCTTTTCAATAAACATGATAAACATCACAATTGATAGGTAGAAATAAATTTGAAACAGTTACATTGAAGGCTATTCCAAACACTCCCTTGGAATCCATACACTCCTATGGAGACATGACCTTAATCTCTCACATCTGTCGAATGGAGACACCCATTCAGGTACACTGAAAAAAAAACCCCAATTTGGTGTCATTTTCACACCAAAACTAGTGTCAAACAATGGGTCCCCGGGTGGCCACCCAAAGGTGTCAAATATACTCTATTGTGGGTATAAGAACATGGGTGTCATGGCCATTTTGACACCTAAGGTGGCCACCTGAGGACCCATTTACCAAAAAGGTCATCACACCCAAAATGGGGTGTAAAATTAACTCTCTATGGTGTGGTGTCATTGAGATCAATTTACACCATAATTGGGGTGTATTTATTTGCTAGATTGTAGCTTTTTTGATAATAATAATAATCATGAAGACATCCATTGCATCATATCATTATTTTGTTTTACACACTATTCATTGTAAGCTTACCAGATCGATCATAACTAGTGAGTAAGCTTACCTATCCAACAGCCAAAGATCTCTGACAATGAAATTGTAATTTACTTCTTCATTTAGTTGGTGCAATATTAATTAATCAAAGCTTACATTGCGCTTATGTTATAATTGAAGACCGAATTAAAAAGACTAGTTTGCGTCTGACGTCAGTGCAAAGGCCGGTATGATTGGTTGTTAAGCTGCGCAGTACGGCATTTTTGGTCTGGTTGACAGGACGTCATACGCAAACTAGTCTTTTTAATTCGGTCTTCTCAATTATATCATGATTATTACCATATGTCTGGAAATGTAGCAGTTTGGTATACTTACGGGCTCGATAGCATTGACAGCATGGTGACGAGATTGGAGAGAAACTTCTATGTGTGCCAACACTAGGATCCACAACATGCTCATCTATCAGGGCACAGTTCTTTAACCCCAAAACATTTGTCCACTCATTGAATGACCTTTAAAAGTTTGAGTACATAAACTCATACTCTGCAACTTGAGGTCATATTTAGCACTCTTGATTGTTTAATTGAGGTTATTGAACTATGCCATTGGGATGAGGCCATTATGTTAATATGTTGCCAAACGCTCGAACTGGTGTCAGAATGCTTTGACACCTCGAAAACTGCGCTTTTCCCGCCACATTTTGACACCCAAGGAGTCATTTTATTTTATTTTACACTTATTTTACACCGGTTTTGGTGTAAAATCACTAAATGATCACTGAAAGGTGTCGGACAGACACCTATGGTGTTACCGTAAATGAATGTACAACATCATTGCCGATACACCAGGTTTAAAGCCAAAACAACACATTAACAGTTTCATTTACAGTTGACTCCTAGAAGGTGTTACTGTGACACCATTTTTTAGCTCATTTGCTCGCAAATGTAGCTATAGGTGTAGTCCATATTTCTGTATGTTTTTTACTTTCTCTTGCTACATCGTTTGACCAATGGAGCTGCTAATTTGAGGAGCAATCTTTGCATGATCGTTCATGATTGTTACTTAATTAGCTAGGAAAATTCGGACGGAAAGTGTGATTTTTGGAGCATTTTCTTACGAAAATTTTTACCAGATTTCATAGAAAAGTCTCCTTTACAGACTGTTTGTGGTGCTGATCATATTACAAACACTGTTCTAACTCCTTGATCTGGCGATTTTGTAAAAGAGATGTTGAATTTTAATTGCTTCAGTGCGGCTTCAATGTTTGCTTTTCAGTGTTGCTTGCCATACATTTTGCAAGTCCATAGATATTGCACCAAGGCTAACTAATAACTCAATGGTGCTGATATGTGCTAATAATGTGTAATTTTTCCAATTGGGAGGTTTTTGGGGGACCAGTAAACAACTATAAAGGCTTAGCAGTCATAAAATACTGAGCAAATAAACTGAGAGCTAATTAAATACACTTAATTAGATCAGGCAAACATGTTGTGAAAGTAATTATATCGAGAAGGTCGTATCTGCAATAGCTACCCTATACATAATCTTAAAAATAAAGCACTTGACAGCTATTGCATAAACCCTACCTAGATGTGTTTTTACAATTTTGTATAAGAGATAAAGTACACATTATGGGTTTAGGGCAAGAAAACCCTATCTGCAATAGCTGCCAGGTGTAAAATGTGTACAATATAGAATGCAGAAATTACCCAAATGTCTATGGAGCAGCTATCACTGCAAACCCAGAACGTCTAAATTCATCAAAACTTCTAGTATTGGAGATTGGATATGAATCTAGAGTATTAGCCTTTGTTAAACTGATACTGGACAAAATTACTTATGGAAACAATTATTATAGACACATTCATGGTCTGCTAGCTCCCTCCCAATTGGTTTGATATACACTTTTTCTGAAGATCACTAACTATTATTCAATGTTGATTGTTGTACAACTATATGTAAAATTACTGCTCAAATAATACTATTAATAACATCACCATTGAAATCCATGCTTATTGTTTGCTAGCAATTCACTGAACTGGAAATTGCTCCTTTGCAATGATTTATAAGAGCCCATAATGTTACCCATGTTTGCTTCTTATTCCAGAACCACCCATGTGTAAAATGCACCCTATGCTGTTTTGGGCTTATAGTGTCTAATTTTGAGTCTATTTATCAGACTACATTTGAGGTCTGATCTTCTGGATTGTATACTCCCCAAATAGTGGTCTAAATTTGTGCCTATATTTAGTAATTAATCCCTCATTGTTACTGCCAAACCAATTTTAGAGGATCTGCTGAAATATAGGGTGGTGCGTTTAAACATGGCCTATCTCCCATCATGTTCAGTATACTCTAGCATTATACGTGAAGGCAACAGACTATGGGCAATTACGTTATGCATAGACAAGGTGACAGCCTCCACAGTGCAAGTTGAATCATGAATATTGGTGATGTTTTTCAGATTTTACAGCGATTTTAGTGAATTGTGATACCGGAAGTAACTACTGCATGTTGTAGGGTTTTATAGGGATAGGATTTTATGTAAACAATGACCGGCAAAAAAAGGAAAACAAGCTGAGCGTAATCGGGTAATTAAGTTACGTATGAAAGGCTACAGTATTACTGAAGTGGCTAAAAGCTCAAAATCGTTCAACATCGTGGGTTTGGGAGAAGCGACATTGGCCAACTTTGAAGAATAAAAAACGCAACAAAAAAAAATCAAGATTTTTAACATGGCAGCCTCCACAGTGCAAGTTGAATCATGAAAATTGGTGACATTTTTCAGATTTCACAGCAAATTTAGTGAATTGTGATAAGTTTATAGGTAGGTAAATAAAACTAAATGAAATAATTATGCTTGGATGGTTATTATTGTTTATTATTGTTTACAATATACAAAATAAAATATGGTGGGCCATGTTTCAACGCACCACCCTATATAGGCACTTTGGGTTTGCAGTGTATGGTCCTTAACCCTCAATATAATTGTTTCTTGTTTTTCTTCTCACCCAGTTGTTTGTCTCCAAGATAAGTACTTAGTGGTCCAATTAACATTATTGTTATCTTATTGACTATGCAGCTCGTAAAAATTTGGCCCTGCTTTATATTAAGGTGAGACAGGTGTAATCGGTTTTTGTGTGAAGATCATAGAAATTTAAAACTTGGTACAAAGTAATTGATATAAACAAAAAATACTCAAATGTTAAGCATATTAATTAACTAATTTGCATATTTAATTAGGGAAAATGAGCTACAGCACCATTGGTGCTCTTGTTTTCAGTGTAACTCAATTTAATTTCAAATACATACTCCCTGTGTGAAAGATGGTTAAGTTTTCCATAGGATGTGTAAAATAAAATGGCCAAATGTTTTAGGCCTATTATACAGTGTTCTACTCTTAGAAAGTGTGAAATAATGCAAAACGAAACTACTCTAGGGGTTAAGGTACCTTGCACGTGAACACGATATGTTTTATGGTGAAAATCTGTAATCCAACACATATTTTTCACAGATTTCTCAACCAGTCACAGATCATGTGTTTTGTAGAAACATGTTTCCTAGTGATTTTGTTTTTCCTATAGATTTTGTTTTTCCTTTTTACAAAAGGGGAAAATAGAAAACAATGCTGCCATAAGCCTTTTTGAAATATGGCGCGCACAAATAGAGAGGGCGTACTTTGAAGAGAGTAATCTTGTGTCCGGCTGAGAAGCATACAAAAGATTACAGACGGTGATGGAAGCGATATCGCCAATTTTGAGGTCGCCATTGGATTAACACATAATCATGAAATCTTCACAAACAATTCTAAATTTGTTATGTGGTGTCAAAGCAAAATTATCTTACTCTAAAACCGTCGGGGTACGACAATGTACCACACTGCAAGTATGTTAATTTTCCATTTGTAATTGTTAACCGTGTATTTGGAATGGGGCTGTCAGCCCTGTATCTTCGCCAGCCTCGTACGTCACGTGTTGCGCTTCCTATGCCGCCTGAAAGATTACTCACTTCAAAATACGCCCTCAACTTTTGTGCCTGCCATATTTCAAAAACGGCTTATGATTTCTGAGTGTCATTCCACCAGCATATAGGCGTTGCTTCAAACACAGCTGTAGGCTATCATGGTTCTACCACATTGTCTCTTTTTTTTGTTTTTATACACTATATACTCCGAGACACCATGCTATATCCTGAAAACTGCTAAAAACCCAGTGACAGCTCACAACCTACTAACCGCTGTCCCCGAGAAAAAAAAAGCTTTTTCTCGGGGATAGCGGTTAGTGAGTTAAGCAGTTCTCGGGGTATAGCGTGTCTATGAGTAAAGCGTGTAAAAAGAAAGAAATAAGGCCCCGAGGTAGGGCTACATCTATTGTCCCATATCACGGGTGATACCAATGTATCATGTACGCGTTTCCAATATTTTAATAATCTGACGTTTAATGTTATTAAAACTTTTTAAAAGAAGTTTTAAAAACACTATTTGCTGGGTTGTAACTGCACCATATGACATGTTTTCTGGAAGAACTAGGCCTACTTCTTTTTCCTGTTTTGATATTATTTTATTAGAAATCTATCATATTATTGGGTGATAATGGAGTATTCCAGTTAAAATCCATACACCCCCTGTCATGCCCGTGGAATCTCCCGCACGTTGTGTCCCAAACAGGTGGTGTAGATGTCAAATGGAGTCGCCCATTTACCTGATTGACAGCCCCATCCCCAACTCTAACCTATCAAAATGCAGATTTAGGTATCAAGTGACAGTTCATATTTTTCTCATTAACATATTGAAATCAGGTGTTCCAAATCGGTACAGTTCCGAAGAAATCGTCAACAAACTGTCGAATTAGTCTCATCTGTGGTATACCACGTTTTCGACTAATTAAGCAGTTTTTTGATGATATCTTCGGAAATAACGATTTGGAACTCCTAATGTTAATGAGAAAATTAGGATCGTTCAATTGATATCAATTTATTACGTGATCATGATTAGCATTAATAAAAACACCGTAGACTACCAATATCACGCTGTATAAAATGGCAGTAATTCCATAAAGAATTAGTCGCATTTACAAGGAACATTTACATGTTTGTTCATTTTGCATGAATGCTTCAAAGGGACAACATTTCATGTTATACATAAGTTTTAAAGAATTTGATTTTCCAATTATATCAGGGCACCTTCCTTTAAGATATTAATTAATAATATTAATTTTTCATTCCCTGTGTGGAAAATATTAAGGTAGTGTTTTCCACAGGGGTGTATGTTTTTTAACTGGAATAGTCAAATGTGTGTAATAGCTTTGTATTAAGTAAAAAAAAACTATGTACATAATATTACTTGGTATCAGATGATGCAGATACCAGTTTTGAAATATTTGAATGTATTTCCAGCAACAGAGCTGTTTGCAATTGCAATTATTATTATAGCAATTAAATGCCAAAACCATATGAAATCATTTGTTTTGATGCACTTGTTTACCGTTGATTGAATGAAAAAAGTATATTATATATTTTTCTTTCTTTGACTGACAGAAAAATTTTACTTAGCCGCCATCTTGCATTTAACCCCCTTAATCCCATTAGAAAAATTAGCAACATGGTTCATTTGATTCAGTGGTCCATGGATATTGGATTTCAGGTCAAAAAACAGCAGAGTAACACTTAAAACGAACAATTGAACACTTAATAAAACTTGTTCGTACAGTGAAGACGTTTATGTTTGTAAGATGTTTATGTTTGTAACAAAAGATAGAAAAGCGTGCTTTTAACACTATCTTGTGTTAAAGAACATAAACATCTTCATATTTTTTTACGTCTTTTAGTGTTTATAAATTAACACCCCTATACCTTCCCTGTACAAACAAGTGTTTATCATAAGTGTTGCTCTACTCTGCTGTTTGTAAAGTGTATTAATAAATACATAATGATAAATAAATGAATGAGAAAGCAGGTATTACAGTTTCAAAATACAGGTAAGGAATACGTGCCCATACCCAAAAAAGAGTCTACCATCTAAATTAGCTAAAAATTTAGGACATGTTACAAAACTATATTTTCTAGAATTTCAGAGAGTACAAACAATATTGGCCGGTTATTTTTCATACAGTGACATTAACTAGGCAATGCCGTAACATACACTGTTTGTATAGGTCACGCGTCAATGGTGAGAGCACGGTGTATTGTATAATTAGAGGAAAACAAACAGTAAAGCAGTATACAGACTTTTTATTGTACGTACAATATTGTATGTACAATATGTACGTTATTTAATCTATTGCCATTCTATTTCCAGTAATGTTTAAGTTCTAACGAATGTTTGATGACGTAAAATCGATAATATATTTCTGCTAGATATTGTATGTAACATATTATCGATTTTTCGTCATCAAACATTCGTTAGAACTTAAACATTACTGGAAATAGAATGGCAATAGATTAAATAACGTACATATTGTACATACAATATTGTACGTACAATACTCGGAGTCTGTATACGACTTAACTGCAGTAAGCACAATTTCATCGCTCTAGCTCCTTCACTTCTAGGTGTTTTCAAAAAACTTTTTGTTTTGATACCCCCTCTTAGTTATTATATAACCTGTATTTTTGAAACACTGTTTGGCGTAACCAATGGTAACGATTTGGTTGATAATTGGAATTGAAACAAGCGCTCCTATTCATGCGTGCCATTTTAATAGATGAATGTGCATTATTGTCATTATAATATTATGATACGATATACCACACTGTTCAGCACTGCACACAATGGTGTACATTTTGTTTAAAAAGATATTTTGAAAACATGCGAAAACTTTACCTATAGACTCCGATGCGCTCTAAACGTTATTGCCGATTTTTCGAGTTATTTTGTCAAAAAAAGTGCAATATTGTCAAAAATGAAATCGACGTTTTAGTATTATATATGTAAAACTTAATATTATTCACAAAACGTCATTTAAAAACGGTAAGACATTCATGCTTGCTAAAAGTGTAACTGGTGCATGGTCTTAATTGGCATCTTTTTGCCCCCAATGTATCCAAAATATCTGCTGTTAGTGCGCTAAACATTCAATATAATTTCTGAATGACATTCCGACTTCAAATCTTTGTTTTGTTTGTCAGTAGGGCCTATGCGCTATATGTATGATAAAATTGAACTTGAATAAAGAAACTCGATAGAACGTAAACGCAGGAATAAACTGCATGGAAGGAAGAGAGAAAAAAAGTGGGAGAAAACGGAAAGATATAAACAAAGAAAGAAAGTGGGAGAACGAAAGAAAGAACCGGAGACAGAAAAGAGAGAAAACGATATGGGGACATTACGAGGGGCGGTCAATAAGTTCGTAGAACAAGGTAGACCTACTCGATAGAGTATTCAAATTCTTTCCATCCCACTCTTGAATTGATATTTTTTCTTGAAACCTTTTATTGCTCCATGAGTCACTCTTCAGTAAAGGCTGGCACAAGGTTCCATTCATGATGACACTGTTAATACACAAGCTGGCACAAGGTTCAATTCTCAATTAAGTGTCCATTTGCTGATTATCAACATGTAAAACTTCATAAAACAGATGTATCTCCATTCGAAACCACATGTAAATTCAAAATTCGCTGTGTAAACAGTTGTCACTGTGATGCAATTGCCCTTTCTGTATGTGACTGCATGACTTTGTAATAATATCATAATCTTAGGATTCCATTTCAAGTAGAAGACACAACTTGCTGATTGGACGATCAAGCGTTGCGGTTGTTGTCCTCACAGATGCACTACGTACAGGTCCTTTGCTTCCAAACTTAATCCTTTCAATGATTCCTATTGGCCAGGAATTGCGGGGAGCTGTGTTGTCTGCAATAAGCACTATATCTCCAACTGCTAGGTTTCTTTGAGGTTCGCTTTCTTTGTAACATAGGTAAATACTCAGCGACCACAGAATTAGAGAAGGAGAACCGGGACTCCCTATACCGCCACGTACTATCGCGCCGTCAGCTATGGGGAGAAAATTGGGGGTATTCGGGTCCTTGCCGACGGTGCGCGGAGACGAACGAAAACAATTCTGCGTCTCATCTGTAGCGTGTTGCAGGTCGCATCAAGTGCGTCTCTCAAATGCGCCCATCATCTATGTCGCGCTTGCATGACAACGAATGCCTCGAGCGCATTCCGAGGGAAACCGAATACCCCCAATTTTTGCTCCATGCCAGAACATATCCTCCATGAACTGTATTTGCCTCCACCGACGTCTGGAATACAAGTCTCTCTCATTGAACACTCCTGGGCGGATGTAGTCTGGATTACGCAGTTGAAGCAAGTGGTTTTTTTTTTTTTTCACATGGTTTTTTTTTTTATTATTCATTTTGCTTTTAGATTAAACAGGACAAAAGACAAATAACTTGAGAAAAAATAAATAAAAGATAGAAAGAATAAAAACAACACACAAATACAAAAGCATCTCTAATATCACTAGTACGATACAATATTATACATATTTTTAAATTCGTTTAAATACTTTGTTTGTCCGTGGGCACATGAGAAAGACAATAATAATTAATATGTTATACTTATATATAATTACTTTGTTGTTACATTATTTTCTTACACAAAACCTTCCCATTTCATACGAAAGATATTCAATTTATTTATTCTCTGAAAACAAGCTTTTTCTTCTTCAATTTTTTACTTAAAAATGTGAGAACGTGGCGATATATGGTTTCTCATTTGAAAACCTGTTCCTAAATAAATAATACTTAGCACTCAGAATAATATAATTAAGCACTTTGAACCTTGAATGGAAGCAAGTGGTTAGGAGTCAACACTTCATAGTCTCTTGGGTCTTCTGACATTCTTGTCAAGGGTCTGGAATTCACTTCATAGTCTCTTGGGTCTTCTGACATTCTTGTCAAGGGTCTGGAATTCACTTCATAGTCTCTTGGGTCTACTGACATTCTTGTCAAGGGTCTGGAATTCACTTCATAGTCTCTTGGGTCTACTGACATTCTTGTCAAGGGTCTGGAATTCACTTCATAGTCTCTTGGGTCTTCTGACATTCTTATCAAGGGTCTGGAATTTATAGTTGCTTCCACTTCACACATTAAAGTGTAAAGCTCTTCATCGGTTCTTGCCACTTTCAAATGCCGCTCAGACAACATGGCATGGCGGATTTTTCTGACTGTAAGGATCATCCGTTACCACACTCCTCCATGGTGCGATGCTGTGGGAGTGTTGAATTTCCAGTTAATCTCATGGGTGGATGCTAACATCTGAATAGTATTGTGATCAAATGCTTTGAATGCTTCATGTAGCTCACGGGTGGTGCCCACGAAATTGCTGCCATTGTCCGAGACGATCTCCTTCACTATTCCTCTTCTGGATATAAATCTTCTCAGGGCGTTTATACAGGAACTGGTGGTCATGCTATCTGCAACCTCTGTGTGCACCGCACGACTGTTCAAACAAGTAAAACACACCCCGTAGCGCTTTACTGTTGATATTCCACGTTTGATCTCGTACATGTCGTACGGACTGAAGTAGTCAACCCTGTGTAAGTGAACGGTGGGTCATCTGGCCTAACACGCTGGGCAGGTAGGTCAGCCATCATTTGTTGGTTTAACTTACAGCGCTGTTTCTGCAAATTAGAGATTTGTTCATCAGTTGCTTCACTTTCACACCGGCCCCCAGTATCCAATGTTTCTGTCTCAAAGTGGCTAGGCATGATTTCTGCCTTGGTGATTACATTGGCGATGAACATAATCCAAGATTATATCAGAAACATGGTGGTATCTAGGAAGTACCAGTTGGTGCTTGGCATCTTCTGGTATCTGCGCATTACTCAGTCTTCCTCCTACCCGCAAAACTCCATTACTTAGTATCGGATCCAGATTCAACATAGGACTTCCGCTTTGGATCTTCAATGCCGGTGCAGTATTTGCATTCTTTTCTTCTTTGTCTTCATTTGTGGTCCCTTTCTTTACTGGTTTGCTACACGTCTGTAAGGCTGTAACTTCTTTAGGAAACGCTTTCTGCTGGACCGTCTTCATAATGACCTCTTCCGCCCTTTGTAGTTCTTCCACTGTCAGGTTATTGGGCTCTAGTTTAACTTCTTGTTTCTTGGACTTCTGCAGCAGGACTTGTTTAAGACGACGCCACCATGCTACCATTCTTTTCAACTTCATCCAATTAGAATAGTAGTGGATGATTCTGGTCACATGGTCTTGTGGCCAGTTGACAGGCTTTCTGGTTCTGTTGATTCTGACTTTGGCCATTCATCTTCTTCTTTCCATAGGAAATGTGGACCGTTGAACCATCTGTCACACTTCAGCAGCCTTGTCATCGAAAGTCAACGGGAACAATCATCTGCTGGGTTATCATGTGTAGGTACATAATGCCATTGTAACAATTCAGATGCTTTCCTCATCTCTTCAACTCTGTTGGCCACAAATGTGTGGAAATGGGAGGAATCGTTTCCGATGTATCTCAACACTGTCAAACTATCCGTCCAAAAGTGGCTATCAATCTGCTGCTCTTCATTCCCGGTTCTCCAGTCATTCTTCAACTTGAAGTCTACTCTGACTGCAGTCACAACTGCTGTTAAACCCAGTCTGGGTATGGTGATCTGCTTCAATGGCCTGACTCTGGCCTTAGCCATCAGGAAGGAACAAGGTACTGTTGGTCCCTCTGTGTATCTGACATAGCTCACTGCACCATATCCTCTTTCACTACTATCAGCGAAGTGATGGAACTGGCTTCAGCTTGGGAAGATCTTTGGGCAATCTGCTCCATTCATGGGCTTCTTGTTGTGGAATGTTGTCTTATATATCACATCATTTATTGAGCGCTATATCAAAATATTATCACAACGCTGTACAATAGCAAATAACATGGTTAAAAACACAATAATATAAAATTATACAGCAAAATAAATATCACTTACATGTACAACAATAATTATTAAAAAGCAACACGATAAATCATCAATAGACCATATTAACATGATTAAAATACAAGAGGTACAATTTTAAAAACCCCAAAGCAATTATAATGATAAAATAAATGTAGGCTAATACCAAGGATGCACATAAAGAACAAAACATTATTGAGATGGAAAAAGGTGAGTTTTTAACAATTTCTTGAAAATATTGACTGAGGGTGTAAGGCGGATATGGAGGGGGAGCAAGTTCCATAGGCGTGGGGCAGCAACATTGAAGGCGTGGTCCCCTATTGACAGTCGAGTACGAGAAAATTACTACTAGAGCGCAAATTTTCCCTGCTTGGTTTGTACTGAATGAGTAATGAGAATAGGTAACCAGGTGTGAGATTGTTGATACCTTTGAAGATCAAAAGCAGCACTTTGAAGATAACCCTCTCATTAACAGGCAACCAATGTAATTCTCTCCGCAGGGGTGCTGAGGACTGAAGTCTATTGCATCTAAAATGACTCGAGCTGCCCTGTTTTGCAGTACTTGCAGCTTTTTTCTGCCCTTAGCTGAAATTCCAAACAACAGCGAGTTCGCATAAATCAAGTGGGATAGGATAAGCGAACGAACCAGGTGGTGGCAGCTTTCAACCGTGATATATCTCCTGCTTCTATAGGCCTAGATGTTCCTCAAATGAAAGTTAACTGTTTTAACAACAGATTTCACATGGTCCTTCATTGACATAGTTTGGTCAAATACTACACCCAAATTTTTGAATGTAGAAGATGGGGTGATATTTATATCATCAATTTTGAGAGAGACATCTTGCAGCTTTTTCAAGTTATGTGAGGATGCCGCAACAAAAAACTCAGTCTTAGAATTGTTGAGCTTGAGCATATTTATTGTCATCTACTCATAAATGTCCTTAATACATGTCGACAATTTGGCTAATGCTAATTCGGCAGCTCCGTCAGTTTTTGGATCAAATGCCAGATAAAGCTGAATGTCATCAGCATAAATGTGATAGGCAATGCCATGCTGACGAATGATTGCGCCAATATAGTTGGTATATAACACAAAAAACAGCGGTCCGAGAACCGATCCTTGAGGTACTCCAAATTCCAGAGTATACTTGCCCGATGCTGTGCATGCAGCAGCACCGGATTCCTCAGCCTCCTCCGACACGGAGAGATCACTACCGATGGAAACACGAAAAATACGCCCCTGGAGGTAAGATTTAGCGCCTTACCAGTTATGTTAAAAGTGGTTGATAAACGATCGAGCAGGATTTGGTGATCCACCGTGTCGAAGGCTGCAGAAAGATCCAGTAGCACCACAAACACCGTATTGCCACGATCCATATCCGTCATGATGTCAGTTTTTACACGGAGCAATGCTGTTTCCGTGCTATGCTGCGCCCTATACGCCGATTGGAACTCCTCCTGAAGACCATGTGAGTGAAGGTGGTCCTGTAATTGAACTGAGGCAATCTTCTCAATGATTTTTGAGTAGTAGTACCTTATGTTGGATTGTTCAAGACATTTTTGTCAAGGGTGGACTTCTTTAAAACAGGGCATACCACTGCTTCGAGAAGCATAGAAGGGAATTCACCACTACAAAAAGATTTGTTAACAACTACCTCCAGAGCTTGACACATAATCTTGATATTATTTTTACACAACCACATCGGTAGTGTGTCTAACACACATGACATTAGAAGAAGCAAGAACTGTCTTTTCAATGTCTTCTGCACTCACAGGTTTGAAAGTATCAAATTGTTCAACATCAATAACTACATTGGAGTCAATAACACAATTATCATGATTTCTATCAGAAACCGAGACAAGTTCTTGTCTTATCTTAGCAACCTTGTTGATGAAAAACTGAGCAAAGGAGTTGCTCAGTTCAGACATTGAATCACAACTGGGTAAAGATTTGACATTTTTGTTCAACAGTTTGTTCATTATACCAAACATATTCTTACAGTCAGAAAATTCGAGTTCATCATTGTAATATACCTCTTTCGCAGTTTGAATGAGTTTGTTAACAATATTGCACTGGTCGACATAAGCAACATGATTATCATTGGTTTTATTTTTGCGCCATTTACGTTCTAGTTTACGACGCTTACACCTTGCATCATTAATTTCCTCGTACCAAGGAAAGCGTGGTCTCAAGCTTCGAGAACGTGTCTGAGGAGGTGCACGAGCATCAAGAACACAAGTAATCGACGATTCAAGCTGCTCAAGCATCTCATCAACAGTACCTCGAAAGTCAATACCACCAACTGCTAAAGTTAAGTCACTAGAAAATACACATTTGTCCATTTTCTTAAAGTTCCTTACAGTAGATTTTTGAGGAATGGGTTTAGCATAGTCAAAAACACAATCAACGATCTTATGATCGGAACCTAACGATGGTAATACACAGCAATAAGAAACCAATCTGTCCTCAATGCGCGATATGACTAAATCTAAAATATGTCCACTAATGTGCGTGGGTTCTTGAACATACTGGTGTAATGCATGTGCTGATAGGGCATCACATAATCTGATGACTTCCGGTTTAATAGGCTGATCTACATGGATGTTGAAATCTCCCAGAAATACAGTTTTGGCAGGAACAAGACACACATCATCAAGTAAACACCCAAATTCCTCTAAATATTGGCTGGTTTTGAAGCCATTTACTTTTGATGGGGGGACGATATATGATGACAATTCTAAGACAAGTGTTTTTTTACAACGATGATTGCATGTTCAAAATATGTTGTTTCATCAGATGTGTTGTTCAAGAGACTGATTTGTGTTTTGTGGATAACCCCAATACCACCATGTTTATCACCTTTGTGTGGAAAGTTCATAAAAGAATAACCAGGCGGTAACATTTCTCCAATAACTACAGGGTCATCTTCTGCACGCCAGGTTTCAGTAATGACAAAGATATCTACATCATTTTTTCAATGATGTTGTCAGCAATAGCAATAGTTTTATTTCCAACAGATCTGGCAAGACCACTGGGTCTTGATCATGACCCATTCTAGTTTCTTGACCATTGATCAAATAGGGTTGGTGAATTGAGTTCATGCCATCAACCTTTATACCTTTATATCTTGTGGATGTGGTCTATGATCATGCCTCATTCTAGTTTCTTGACCATTGATCAAATAGGGTTGGTGAATTGAGTTCATGCCATCAACCTTTATACCTTTATATCTTGTGGATGTGGTCTATGATCATGCCTCATTCTAGTTTCTTGACCATTGATCAAATAGGGTTGGTGAATTGAGTTCATGCCATCAACCTTTATACCACTACTGTATTCACTGCTGGCAACTTCAGATAAGCAGTCACGATTTCCAAGTGCATGCGAAGCAGCTTTAACCGCTTCATAATCAGTTTTTACAGCCATTTCTAGTTCTATTAATAATACAGCTTAAACGTTCTTCTTCCTCCTCTATTTCTTTGCGCATTTTCATTTCTTGTGCTAACCTCAATTCTTCTCTTGCTCTACAAGCTGCGGCTTCGAGTTCCTGTTGCATAACAGCCTCTTGAAGTATTCGCTGTAGTTGACGCTGCCTTTCTTTGATTTCATTGCTTCTTCTAATATTTGCCATTTTTGCTGCTAACTCAATTTCCTTCACCTTTGCTTTCTGCACAGAAGATGTGGTTGAAGATGACTTTATTGAAACGTTGGAAACACTGTCATCTGGGGCGTGCTCTTTCTCTTTCTATCTTTCGAACAGCTTCCTGAATTTCTTGAACACTTTCTTCCGGTGTCTGACCTTTCTTCCTTTGTTGGTATTGCCTGCTATCACTTCTTGTTGTCAAGTCTAGTTGGCTTTGTTGGTTCACTGTGTCATACATGTACATACGGTAATTTCTATCACCAATTGGCTTACCAAATTTCTCCTTTGCTGACACATCACGAAGTGCTGGTTCACTTTCATAAACACGCTTTGGATATCTGGTTGCACATTCTCATCCTTTGTATGCGGTGTCATTGTTCGTTGCAAAATAGCATCTGGATTTACCTGAGAATACATATCATATTTTGATCTTGTTCTGCTGGCTACACTTTCGTTTTCTGACCCCATACTGATCTGTCTTGGATCAATTTCACAATTTATGTGTCACATAAATTGTCTGTCAATATCACTGTTTTCAGTGTCAATAATTCTTTCATGATAACACAGTTCAGTTTACTGGATAATTCTGAACACTAGCAAGTGCTACACCCCGACTTCCCGGATCTCCACATCCGATGAGCCGGCATAAGTGTTGGCCCACAGGCTGGACTAATGACAACACAACACTTATTAGCACCTCATTCAGTTACATTCAGCTAAGGTTAAATGGTTGGTCTGATTGTAATCATATTTCACAAGCATCTGTCTGTACAATTCTGTTTCAAACGCTTTCTTGGGAAATTGAAGACTCGTGTACTTTCTTCAATCTAACTTATCAGCGCTTCTGGCACAGTCTATTATCGTGTGGAAGACTAAATCTGCGTGTATATATATTCATGTACCGCCGTTCAATCTGCGCTCTTGACCAACACGACACGTTTTTACTGTAATTGGCAGTACTCATTGACTAAGCTTTACGATGAATTATTCACACTGAAAACAGATTCGAAAGATGGAAGAAGAATGTGGGGATTTGCTTGGAGAAAATATCTTCTTAGCCTTGTTCCTCTAGATTTTCAGGTTGATGGTCTCATCAGATACCCAGCTTGGAAGGCCGCAGGCTCTTTCTTACCAACCACTTTTTCTGCAACTTCTCTTATATACATTGTTTCAAAGGATGTTTCTGTGATGTTTATGGAATCACCATCCATCATGCTTAGTGCTTGGTATCGATTAGATAGGTCTAGTTGAAACTTTTCTCTTGTGTATGGATCCTGAAGCTTCCTCCAATTGAACTTAGGTCTCTTGGATGGCTTTCCCTTGCTTGTTCTCAGGACGATCTTTTCTTTTAGACCACCCGAGCTATATAAGGTTAAAATTACGAATTTATCAAATTAAACTTTCGCGTCAAGGTTAAACATGTTTTAAACTATACAAACATACCTTTTATTTCGTCGAACAAGCTTCATTTTGTTCCAAAATCCATGTTTTTATCGCGATTTTTGACGTAAAAGAGCTGAATGCAAAACCGGTGATGCAAACTCCAAAACTTTCGCGTAGCACGAGCGCTTGATGTACGCTCATTTTGACAGTAATTTACGCTCGCGTTTCAAGCGCGTTTGACAGTTTTTTACTGCTTGACGCAATTCTGCACTATTCAAGATGGCGAATTTCACAAGAAAACGTGGTGTATTTTTCTTTAAAATATTCCCTCATTTCACAAATTCTCTGCCACTTTCCACTCATCTAATCATCTTTTTATGTGACGGAAGTGATGCTGCTTTTACGAAGGTATGTTTCTTGCTTCTTCTATAATTTTTAAATTGTTTTTTGAGACAAAAAAGTAATATTTTAGTCCCTATATAGCGAGGGTGGTCTAAAGGAAAAGATCGCCGTTCTCAGGCTAGTGACTAAGAGAATGCTGACAACGTGATGGTCAGAATCCAGTTCTACTGAATTGTAGGCACGGCAGTTCCGAAGATAATTGATCCATTTGCAGTTGATCGATATGTGGTTCAACTGATGTTTTGTTCCACCTGGGTGCATCCAAATCCAAACGTGGATGAGGGAATCTTGGTTGTGCAAGTCGAAGGTTCAGTGGCGTAGCCAGCTTTCTTGGTCAGGGGTGGCACAGACGAAAAATAAATTGCACTGAGTTGCATCGTAAATACCGGTACATAACCGTTTTTGTTTTTACAGAGACTGTACATGACATATCTTGGAGCTTCCAAAAAGGCTTTACTGGGACGATGTGCCCGCGTAGCGCGCAACTTTTTTTTGTATTTGACACTTTTTTCGCCCATGATTTGGGATGAAAGAGGCTTCATTGTGACAATGTGCGCGCACAAATTTTGTATTTTACACTATTTTGGCCCATGATCTGGTTGAATTTTGGTGGAAAAGGGGCTCCTTGCCCTTTTTCTTTTCCTTTGAACTCCAGATTTTCTCTTCATTTTTTGCCAGAGAGGCACTTTTTTCTTTCATTTCTTGTCAGGGGTGGCACTCTGCCCCCCTTGCCCCCCTGCTGGCTACGCTACTGCGAAGGTTGCATTCATGACACAAGTTCACTAGCCATTCACCATTGTCATTTGTGGAATCATGGAAACAGTGCCTACCAACAATCAGGGGGTGAGTAGCATGGCTATCGATTCCAAATCTGGCATTAAAGTCCCCAAGAACCACATGGATGTTTATACAATGTTGAAACATTGCTTGACACAACAGGAACAGTACCATAGGAAAAAAAAGTTTTAATTATAATACTATGATTAGGAATATTAGTATATAAATGTTGAAACCATGTTTGGCACAACTGGAACAGTACCATAGGAAAAAAAAGTTTTAATTATAATACTATGATTAGGAATATTAGTATATAAATGTTGAAACCATGTTTGGCACAACTGGAACAGTGCCACAGGTAAATATATATTAATTATAATAATATGATTATGAATATTAGAATATACTATGTTGAAACCATGTTTGCAACAACTGGAACAGTGCCACAAAAAGAATTGTATTAACTATAATAATAATACTATGATTAGGAATATTAGTATATAAAATGTTGAAAGCATGTTTGGCACAACTGGAACAGTGCCACAGGTAAATATATATTAATTATAATACTATGATTATGAATATTAGAATATACTATGTTGAAACCATGTTTGCAACAACTGAACAGTGCCACAAAAAGAATTGTATTAACTATAATAATAATACTATGATTAGGAATATTAGTATATAAAATGTTGAAAGCATGTTTGGCACAACTGGAACAGTGCCACAGGTAAATATGTATTAACTATTATACCATGGGTCCTTTTATCTTTTCAGTTTCTGTTTCCGTATCCGTATTCTTGTTCGTATTAAGTCATTGTTATTCTGAAGTGTTAGCCTGCTAGGTGTGACCAATCTTTTGTTCTAGCCTTTTGTTAGTTACTAATAATTTGAAGCAAGTGAATTTCTGTTTTCGTTTTGGTAAGTTATGTTAATTTCTGATATGACAAGATGAGAGGGTTGGTGCTAATCTAGACAAAGGAAGAGTCTAAAGTTTACGGTCCTAAATTCGCGGTAAGTTGTACGGCTTCAATTGACTTGCGTTTGGTGTATACGCAAAAGTCTTACATATTGCCGATGAAACGAGCGTCTGACATAGCCAAATATCTCCCAATAAGGCGCGTACAAGTGGCGATTTGGTAATCATGTTTTATATTGAAATGCAATATAAAAGAATTGCATTGTAGCAAATATAATTCTATTCATTCGTAACAATGGCAAGCTCATCTGATAATGGTTGGGCCTATATGCAAGACTCGGGTTTATTTTAAATGTTTATTTTTGTAGAGCTTATTTTCAGTCATGGATCATACTGATAAATTTCGCAAAGAGGGAGGGGATACTTGAGACTGAACCAGCGAGTGGGAGGGGGCGAGGAAGAAAGAGAGGAGAGGGAGAGACGGATAGACTAGAATGAGAAGAACTCGAGAGGAGAGAGAAGGGGCCAAGGAGGGAACGGGGAGACTGATCATTTGAAGGAGGGGGGGGGGGGATGATGAAGCAAAATAAGGAAATAGACATTGATACGAGGGAAGGGCGACACTGGGGCCCTGCACAGGCCCGTAGCCAGGATTTATTGGGGTGCGACCGGCTCATAAGCGGACCTTTTGTGATTTAGGGCCTTACCTACTGCAGTTACTGTCCACTTTCCTATACACAATACACAGTGCTCTCACCATTGACATGTGACCTCTACAAACAGTGTATGTTAGAGGTATAGGGCATTGCCTAGTTAACGTCACTGTGTGAGAACTAACCTGGCCAATATTTTTTGTACTCTCTGAAATTCTAGAAAATATAGTTTTGTAACATAACTAAATTTTTTAGCTAATTTAGATGTTTGGAAATATTCGTACTTTTGTGCTTTATTAAGGAAGGGCAGGGCATGGCCTGCAAAATTCCCCGTGTAAATCGAATGCAACTTTTAGTGACTATCACTCAATTTGTGGACCGCTCTCTTCCGAAGGGCAATAAAACTAAACCACTTGACGGATATTTTTGTACTTGCTGTCAATCAAGAATAATGTATACATTACAAGTGTGCTACAAACTGAGTAGGTGGGGCATCTGCAAATGGTTGTACCTCCCTGATATGTAAATGACAGATAACAGCAAAAACAACCCCCAAATCTGTCCATAACTTTGGTCAGTGGAGAGAGTCAGGAGATTTCAAGTGGGTGATTATTGTTGGCAAGTGACATATTTGGGCATAAGTGCAGCCCACCATTCAATGTGGAGAATGGACTAGACTTTATCGATTGATTTTGCTGGAGTAATTTCCTGTTAACCAGGTTTAAGTACTGCAAAGGTCGAATTATGTTTGCTGTGCAGCATAACTGCACTATGATTTTCCACGTTTTTACAGAAAAAAAGTGGACCTTTTCATTCGGATTGGCATTTTGTCATATTAATGTGAATCAATTTAACAACATCAAAGACAAGAGAGCGCTAGACTATTAAAAACACCGGTGTTCCATAATCTTGTTTCTCCAGCCTTTATTGACACATGCATCCACCTCTATTGAAATAACCTGATTGGTACTTCAAAGTTAACAATGAATTCAAGTTACATATCAACTCACTTAATCCCTTGCGTTTTCGTTTCTTGCGTTTACCGGTACCAAATCTGATATCAGACTCAACAAAACAAGAAACGTCCTTATGTGCATAATTTCAACTCAGCCGGTCATTCAATCTCCAATGTTTCCATCATGGGCATCGAGACTATCCATAACCACCGTAAAAACATAATCCGCAAACGCTAGTCATACTGGTTTCTAACGTGGCCGTTGGTAATATAAAAGAGTATATATAGAGTGCCCAAGTTGCCGTAAGGATTTGCTACGTTAACATGCAAAGTAAAGCTTACGGTATACCACCAGATATAATCTCAGCATGAAGCTAGATGTACATCGGCCATCCTGTTTTGGTCTGTTGTGGAGAACAAAACCACGCATGCCACCACTATAACATGGCTGAATACGGTATAGTTAAAGTCTATCATATCATGGCGCTTTTTGGGTTCTCCGACGCTGCCACTACCCTAACGTGACCGTTGGTAATATAAAAGAGTTCTGAGAAACAGGAACTTGGTTTAATAGTAATAATTTATTTTTCTTCTTTCTCCATAACATCAAAATACATAAACGATAACTGAGTGAATACGAACAACCAATAATGTGTTGGCCCGATGAGAGTTTGAATGTGAGAGTGAGTGAAATATTTCTCCCGCACCTGGTTTTTATTGCCGTCTCCCTATTGATAACCAAATTTCTTTTGATAATAAAAATCGATCGGAATGACTCGGCAATTTATGTGAGTTTTCCAAACAAGAATATCCTACAAAAATGTATGGATCCCCCATCAACATTCTGCACTGTTACATAACTCCCCTTCCTACAAGATGATGTCCTCATTATTCGCATACAATTGGGTTGTATGTAACAAGCATTATGCTGTAAAATATTTTAAAAATTATATTTTTACTAAGGCAATATAAACAAATTAGTTCGATCTTTCGATCGACCATTGATGCCTGGTCGATCCTTATTATTTATGAAATCAATTAATTGACTATTGTTAATTGTGATAACATACGGATCTCTGCCTGTATTGATATTGACCAATATAAATTTAACATTAATTCTCATTACTTAGTTGTTGTTTCATTAGTAACAAGCATCGAAGCAGCATCGACGGTCGATCCAAAGATCGAACAATATGTGTCTGGTGCCTAAATGATTTAATTTCATTAAGTGAAAAGTTTTGCTTTTCTACTTAATATATACATTTAAAATACAATTAAAATAAGTTAGTCACAATAATATATTTATTTTCATTATAAGGTTTAAATCTTATACAAAGCATTTTTCAATTTTAACAATCTTTATCCAAAACAGTTTTCATAACTTGTTTTTTATTACAATGATACCAATGCACAATGAGTTGTACCATACCAATAATTCTTTCAATCTTTTACAATAATTTCAAACTGTTGCAATATTTAAAAAAAATATTTCAATGTTGTCAATGTTAATAAATTGAATACATTACAATAAAATACTGAGCATAAAGTGAAAGACTTTTTGAAATCTTCAATCTTAAATCACACTCATCTAATACCGTTGCATAAAATGGATGTGATTTTGTTTTTAAATAAAAATGTGAAATATCAGACAGAAAAGTACAACTTTTCAAAGCAAGAATGTTGACAAGATTGAATATTAAATTGAAAAAAAAATGATAATTCAATAAATATAGAAACAATATTGACATTTTAGCACATTGAAATATTGCAACTTTATTTCTTTAAACATTTTAACATATCAATGTTCATTTTAAATTCCTTTCAAGTGTACATTGTATATCAAAAATCTTTGTTTTACATATATTTTTATTAGTCAACAGCACATTTACATTTACATATATATAAATTATATTGCACTTATTTAACCCAATGTGCCATATATTTACATAGTGCAAAAACTGAAAATGTATATAAATGTTATACAATTTTCTTATTACAGTGTATTTAAAACAAATTATTATAAACTCACCATAAGTGATTCCTAGGTAACCATGGTAATTTTCCAGCTTCTCTTTTTTTTAACAGTGAATTTCAACTTGTTACGAAATGTGATTGGTTAAGAAATGTTATACCAATTAATTTTCTTTTACAAGGCAAAAAATTATACTTATACTACAACGCAATTTACAAGCATAATACTATACAAAGAAAAATAGAATTCTGATGCACAGACCAATATATCCATTTATCGCAATTGTTAGACTATGCCATAGTCGAATTGTATTAAAAATATGTTATTATTAGTCATGATGAACCCATTTCGTTGAACTCAAAATTATACTGATGTTTATTAAAATTATAGTATTCAATAGTAAAATGGTCATAAAGAGTTAAAAATATCAGACGATTAGTGACAATAAAAGTAATTGAATGCAACATTATCTTGAGCATAAACGGCTCACTTTAATACTGAACAATTCTGATTTTGGAATCTACCAGTTTATTGATAGCGAACCCCGAAATTTCGACTATGAACTTTGAATTGTAAGCAGAACTTTACCCCCTGGACTTTGCTCTCTAAAAACACGCTGTCAAGCATACTTGTTTATCAGTCCATTAACCACAAGTACGCGCTAGATGTTTGATGAGAGATTAACTTTCGCGTCAACACAAAAGCGCCGCAAATACCACAGACAGTTGTTTACGGTGTAGTTAATGGTAATGGCGCGGGCCCAGACGATTTAAACCATAGCGAGGTATGGGCGACCAATCACAAGGCAGATCCATTTAAAGATGCATTACATCATGGCCAATTTTAGTTAGGCCAGAAATTGGCCTATCTCTCCATAGAGTCCCGTGTTAAAAATCTTAACCGCAAGGCAATGTCAGTAGTCCACTTGGGAAGCTAACAAACAGAGGGAGTAGGGTGACTGATCAGATGTGAAAATCTATCAATTGTGCACACATTAATTAAATCAGAGTTTTAAGCTTAAATACAATATCCAGAGTATGCACAATGGGCAAGTGGACTACGGGTAGTCTACGCAATTGTCAGATAATTATCGGCTAACATAACTGGTCAAATAAAGAAAGTAAAATCAAGTATGTGCTACTTTTGACCATACTTACAATAAGCTAATAGTTCCTTGGTATTTGTGAAAGTAGGGTGTAAATTTAAAGCTAGTTTTAAAGCTAATTCTAAGGTTTGAAAATTCAATTTTCGGCTTTTGCATCTGAACTTATGTTATCATTATAAAAAGAATGGGTAAATCAGACACACGTAAAATGAATATTCCGACTACGTTTAGAGGCAGTATAGGAGATGATCCTAATAGAATGTAGGTTACTCCAGAGACTGGTTCCAGAATAACTCTTAATCTCATTACATGCATAATTATTGAGTTTTTTTTTTAATATCTTCTTTTAAAATTTAATGAAACAATTCAAAAGCATCTTGTGCTCCGTTTTACACATGCCTTAAATTTACATTGGAAACAAGTGAACACAAAATACGAGGTTATCACTTATAAAATGCTGCGCCATAATTTCTTAAAACAGTGTATTTTAAAAACAAAAGTGTATTATAAACACATGTGATTTCTGATAACCATCGTAGCTGACCAGCTTCAATTTTTAACAGTGAGTTCCAACTTGTTACAAACATTTGATTTGTTAAAAAAATGCAATACCAATAATTAATTGTCCTTTGCAAGTCAGAAAACAAAAGTTATGCTACATTGCAAATTGCAAGAATAATACGCCATACATAGAAAAATAGAGTTTGGATGCAAAGACCGATATATCCGTTTATCGTTTTTTAATATAATTATTGGCAAAAATAACTAGTAGTAGTCGAATATAAAGAAGAAAATATAAAAAAAAAAAATTATTGTGTCAATTTGAATCTAGTTTGAAAGCTAATTTAAATTTGAGAAAAACAGCCTTTTAAATAAATTGTTAAATTTTAAATTTTAAATTTTAAATTTTAAATTTTAAATTACTTGTTCGATTTGATTCAATGTGTACAATTATTACTTGTTCGATTTGGTTCAATTTGGGTTTGAAAAAAGTGAAATTATTGATGAATAGAAACTAAGAGAATAGGTTTGGTACAATTTTCAAGCCTTCCTATTTATTTTATTATTTCTTGTGTGTAAGGGCTTTTGCAACAAAATACATTTACCCCTTTTCTAGAAAACACCTTTGCAATCAAACTGGAGACTATTTGTTTGCACTACTTTATGTAACTTGACTAATGCTTTTAAAATCAAAAAGAAAACTTGAAATATCTCACTTACTTTTTTAATTATGAATTTTTCATTAAATCCGGCAAAATGACATTTTTAACATTTCCGAATCTACAGCTTTCGTTAATTGTAATGATTTTTTTTTCAAACATAGTGACCCCAAAACAGTTCTTTTTAGTTTTACCAGTTAAAGAACATTCAAGGCTACTATTATACATTAACAAATTATTTTCCTAACATTTTATATTCATTTTAAGTTTAGATTTCCGGAAATTCCCTCAGATTTCCCAAACGGGATTATACGATATCTCCGGAAGGGAAGGTGGTATGAAGGTCAAATAACCACCAAGATATGTATTTTTATCCACACCATAATGTCATGTCAATAACTCAATTTCTGCCAAAAGTGGATATAAAGGCTTTTGCAACAGAGCTCTTCATGTACAAAAATTGGCTTATTGAAATTATGTATGTATGGATCTATATCAGTATTATATTACTTACATCTCGTGAATAATAAAACCAGAAAAGCCAGTATAATAACCCCCATAAATCTGTTTCCCATAGTCGGGACACTTCAACCACACTTGATCACCAATAGCCAGTTGCAATACCACCGAATTGCTCATCCCTTGAAAGGTTTCCATGCCAACTACCCTAGCATGGGTCCTAGTAATTAACGAGTCACCATTTTTCATCAGTAACACATCGAGAGTTTCCGAGTAGGCCAAAATGGTATATGCGAACCGGTAGATGCCAGGAATAGTGCACGTGAATATACCTGACGGTCCATCAAAATCATCTCCAACATTGGTGTAAACGATATCAAAAGGCAAAACATCATCTCCAGATGACGGGGTAAAGCCCCCGTTTCTAACAGCTGAAAATGCTGATATATTACGAATATGAATAGGTCCTATGTCACCTTTGACCCCTGGTAATCCTCGTGGGCCAATCGATCCAATTTCTCCTTTCTCACCGCGTGACCCAACTGGGCCCTGTGGCCCTGGTAAACCGACTGTTCCCCTTTCACCTCTCTCACCTCGCAGTCCGATGACTCCTGGGTCCCCTTTGGCCCCTACTTTCCCAGTGGGCCCACGGCAGCAGGTATTACATCCAATTCGTTGGCAACTTCCTCGTTGAAAGTGAAGAACGACAAGAAGAAGCAACAGAAAATCCATACCTTTTGAAAAAAAGAAGAAACAAACCATATTATAACATATCTCTCTATCTATGTCCCATAGCTAGGAGGCCGTTGCAACGCGTTGGGGCGACATACTACTGTCATTTCAATTAACTTAGAGACCCGGTTTTTATTACTTATATATATATATATATATTATGTGACCTTCAGACCTAAGAAGTTTTTCTTGTTCCAAAGATATCGGTAACATTATATAATCACAATTTTATTTAAATTTGAGAAACTTCACGGCAAGTTTGAAAATGATCTGCGACTTGGATTAAAAAAGCTCGGTCAAGTTTTGCCAAATTAAAAAAAAATAATAATAAAGCGTTTCGCAATTATTAACATTAAAAATTATCCAATATTCTTACAATTATAGACCTATACGTACCTTTTTTTTAATATAATAATAACAAATTACAATTATGAAAACTAAAACTGTTTAATTAAATTGAAAATATAATTATTAAGCATCAAAACATATACACAAAACACTCTTTTATCGACCGTTCAGGCATCTGGTCCGCAATACCCTGTTGATGCAAATCTTTCAAAGCCTATGCTGAACTATGGGAAACGTTGATAAATATTTTACCCCATAGAATACAGAAACTAGTATTTTGATAAGTAAAATAGCTAGATGAGGCATGGGGCAGGTTACAGGGCATTAAAACCACTAACCGCGAAATGTGGATATCCAAATAGTTTGCCCCACAAGGCTTCACAGAACCACTAACAACGAAATATGGTTATCCAACTAGTTCACCCTGCAGGGCTGCTACAAAGAACCACTAACCGTGAAATATGGATATCCAACTAGTTTGCCTCGCAGGGCTACTGACAAAGAAACACTATCCGCTAAATATGGATATCCAACTAGTTTGCCCTTCAGGGCTACAAATAACCACTAACCGCGAAATACGGATGTCTCAAAAGCTTAAACTATAAATTAGCACCCGATAGAGGGTAGGGCCAAAGAATGGGGGAAATTATGGGGAAAAGGGAAAAAGTATGAAACGGGTGACAGACTATCGCTAATTATTGGCGACGGGCTGTCCTTACCGAAATGTCCTTAAGGGCGCACACCACCAAATCACTCCGCTCGCGATGTAAAGGGGATGAGTTCCGGTAAAAAAAAATCTTTGTTGATATATCTTCTTTTTTTGTTTTTGATATAATAACAACAAAAAGACACATCAAGGCCGACGACTCCCATACCACGACCAAACACTCTAGGTGGAACCCCAATATAAGGGCCCCGTAGGGCATGAAAAAAAAGAGTAACCTTACTTTCAAAAAGCAGCAATATCTACCAAAAATGTTTCAAAACGTACAAAGGGGTCAACGTTTATATAATCTGTCATGTGTTGCTTTTCACCCTATTTCAAACATGGTCCCATTTATGAAAGTGGCTATGTGGTTCCCAACGAGAGGTGAATATGATAGGTCTGAGAGGATTGGTGGCTTTGTGGATTTTGCGCAGACCGTAATACCTTGCGGTGGTTTCTGAGGTCGGATACAAATTCAGAGACTACATTGTATTTTAGTTGAGTGAGCAGAGAATCAAATTTCTTCTTGTGCTTGTTGATAGGATCGAATCAAGTTTTAATTTCTTATAGGTGTTTGTGTCATTTAAAAGATCATTGCTCTTCTTGGTGTAGTGAGCTTTATTCATAACAACAGCAGAGTTACCCTTGTCTGCTGGCAAAATATTGATGTTTTCGTCACATTTCAAGGTCTGAATCGCCACACATTCATCCTCGGTGTTGTTGATTTTGGGGGGTTTGCAACATTTCAGGACTCAATAACTTGCATGCCGACTCGGTACAGGTAACGAATTCAGCAGCCGGGATGTCTTTTGGTGCTACTGCGAAGTTTAAGCCTCTTGAAAGCAGATTTCTCTTATTCTCACTTCGGGCTCTGGCGGAGATGTTAATCACCCATTTTTCCTTTATTTTAATGTTTCAATCTTCCTTTTCTTGTGCGCTGATGATAACATTTGCTTTGATGGTTTTCTCTCTCAGACGATCGTACTTTCCGATATGGTGTTGTTTACTTCTTTCATGTTCAGAGAGCTGTGCATGCTGGGTAAATAATGTTACTTCCTGGTAAACATTCGCGGGTAATTCGGAGCTCAATTTTCTCTCAAATCGGCGAGTTTTCGCTCTAAAGATGGAATTGTAAAGATGGTCTGGTGATTCCTTTCGTTGGTTAAAGCTTTTTCAGCACGCTCAAGAATTCGATTGGCTTATATACCTTCAGCAGCATGCTTCGAATATATTTATAAATACGGTTTTATAAATACACACGTGACCACCTCCGCGCTGCCATAACAGCTTGTAGACAGTAGGTCTCGAAGTGACCTTCTACATAGCGGTTGATCTTCCTGAACACTTTAATGCAAAGGCGGAACGACATGAGACTACTGTACAGTGAAATTGTCTATTTTGTTCAACTCTGTGGGATTATATTGTAAACGTTTCCGTCGTTGTATATTTTTTTCCGTCGTCAAATACTTTCAAAATTTTGTTTTTGATAATATATTACAAATTTGGAATCCCCCATGTGAAATAGCTTTGATATTCAATTAATATTTAAATTTTATGATATTTATCCTTTTTTGTATAGTAGTCATTACATGGGGATTTGGTCACGCTTGCTGGTCTTGGTATGTCGCGCCCAAGGACCACGTGCGTATTTATAAATACGTATTGATAAATACAGTCGAAGCATACTGTTCAACAGTGGACTTAAGACGAAGACTGACCGGTGTCAATTTGGTGTGTTTACATTGGAGCAGAAACGGAGATGGTTCCGGAAACGGAATTTCTTTCCAAATCTCGGGCATCATGGATGCGTTGCATGCCAAATTCATGTTTGATAAGTAGGTGAAACGGAAATGGGCTTACCTGAGAGATTTTGGTATGTAAGATGCTTGTCAAATCGCGAGTATGTAGCGCATTCTATAATGATATGCAAACGAGATCCAGTACGCGCAACTACAGCAGTAAACAAGTTTCACTTATTTCAGAAAAAGGGGTGTTTTCATGACGGTAACTTACTTTTTGCTAAATAAAACAGTGTTTATCGCAGTGTGCGCCGGCATCCACCACTCAAATTATTGGACCTGCCTGTCGCCTACCACACGGTAGAGGATAGTAAACAGAAAAAATCATATCGTTTATTCTCTAAATTTTGGTTCAGTTTCTTTGTTTTTGTTTTAAGTCTAAATGTAATTTTCGTGAGAATTATAATATAAAACCGATGTATAAAAGCCCTATATTAGCGTATTGTGGTATAGTTTCTAATACTATTGGTGACCATCAAAATTTCATGTTGCCCCTATTGCTACAAAAGATTGTTTTCTATAAAGAACTCATCAACAGAAGTATTTTGGTGGTTAAATGGTCACAATCGGTCCAAAACCTTTCGAATTATGAATTTTCAAAGTTTCCCATTCTGACCGGTCATTGGAACGAAATAAAATGACAATGTCCAAAAATAGCAATGGGAGCAAAATTGGTATAAGCATATATTAACCTTTTTATATTTCTTTATTTTATATGCAAACATTAAACAAGCATATTGTGAAAGTATCAAAGGGGTTTCTTATGAAATGGCACTTTACTAGTCAATAGCATAATTAATTATTTCTTCAAACCGAGGCACTGAAATCATGCTTTTAGAAAACATTTGCCAAAAATCATCCAAAATGGCCGAAATGGCACAAAATCAAAATATACACTACACATAAAAAAATACTACTACAAGGGATTTTCAACATAGGAATCCAAACAATCAAGTACCAACATGCACAGCTTTGTCCTTATATCACTTTTGGGTTCTTAACAAAATGTTATCAAACCTCTACTGTGATTGGCAGCTGCATTGATAGCCGATAATGCCCAGCCATTCAGCAAGTGGCTAATAACTGACCATGCTGACCTTGATAGGCTTGAATGAACACTGGCATCTGCTACAAAACCATCACACTCTAGGACCTGGTCACTCCATAATGCTACAGGGAGCACAGTACTTTAACAATGGAGTGAAAGTCTCATTATTGATTAGGCGCGGATTTTAAAAGTACAGCTCCTGTGCGTGTATAGCAGCAAGTCAGTGTAGATGGTATAAATATAAGAAAATGTTTAGGGTTGAGATCAGGTGAAAAATACATCAAATGAGCACGAAACTTCACATTTATGTTCAGAAAGGTGTCTATTTAACATGACTCGAAAGGTGTATGGAAATACCAAAGGGAAGCTGGTGATTTAATTTGTAACTCGAGATCTACTTGTCCACTTTTTAACCTTTTTACAGAGGGTATGATAGAGGTAATAATGGCAACTCTGCCAAATTACAGCTCAGTAGGTCAAGGTTTTCACCTGATCTTATTGATCTGAATATTTTGTGCCATTCTGAGCAGTGCTGTACTTGGTCACTGGCAATTAAGCGCACTGTGGCGATGGACCAATTTTGACTCACACTTACAGGAAAACCAAATAGGTTATGTTGCTGTAATTTGCAGGATAGTTACAAAACATAATTGGCATTAACATCCTCAAATTTTACAGAAAAAATATGAAAAATAAAAGAATGAGCTCAGTTTAGAAATGTCTGTGCGAGCAGTGCACAGTTGAGCTCCCTGCATGTCTATGGGAGTGTTCTAATCAAGTTGATGGTTCATTGGTCATCCCTACTAATAGTACTACAGCCCGTTGTTCTACGGACAAGATAATACATTTTGATTGTATTATTTTACCGCATTTCATCTAGTCGTGATTCAAGCCCGTATCCACCCGGGGCCACACACTGTATGTTACGCGTGTAAGTAACAGCCAACGACGGTGATCAATTCTCTAGCGATGGGGGTGCTCAAGTATACTGTCTTGATCAACTTGTATTAAATCTCCGAGATTCCAGATTTTACGTAGACTACCAAATATAGAAAATAATGAGATGCCGCTGAATATTCATGACTTTAGCCATCCAACCATGTACCGAGATCTTGTTTGTAATTTATTGTTTGAATCGCAAACACTCGCGTAAATGTCCAGCACAGCTGACAGTTGGGCAGTCTGATCATCGTACAACCACCAATGAAAACAGCGTATTTCGTCAGTGCATTGGGTCATTTACATACAAACATAAATGAGCTAAACAAGTTGTACAAGACGGTTGATTCATCGCGGTTTGCAAAATCATGAAGATAAAACTGACAGTACCAATAGTGCGAAATATAAATGATCAGTGCAGAAATTTAGTTGATTTTATCGGCCGTATAAAGCGGCCGGGGCTTGAGGAAATTAGCTGGCCATACTGTCGTTCTATCTTTTCTGTTTCTGTTTCCGGTTTCGGATCTCACTGTATTTTGAAGTGTTAGCATGGTACGTGTGAACAATCCTTTTATTCTAGTCTTTTGTTGACTACAGAAAAGTTGAACGAAGATAACTTCTGTTTCGGTTTCGGGAGTTATGTTAATTTCTGACATGAAAAACGTGAGATGAGAGGGTTGATGCTAATCTAGACAAAAGAAGTGTGTAAATTTTACGGTCGTAAATTCGTGATAAATTGTACGTTGACTTGCGTTGGGTGTATAGGTACTTCAGCCTAGGCGGGAGTAGCTCGTGAAAATAGCCAAGCGTAGAAATGTACATTAATATATATACATTAATCAATAGTAATCAGTGTTGCCAAGAATTACGTATACTTGTTCGTGCAATCGCGCAAAAATCGGTCATATGATTATGTAGAGATTAAACGGGGAATTATTTTCGTCCCAAATACACCTTAAAACTTGGTAATATGCAACACCAGAGAAGTGCGTTGAAGTGAAACTAATAGGATTTCTTTCATTGGAATTGGTAATCTGATAATTGCTTCAGGCAAAAAGACTCAAATCTATTTTAAATGTATATTTTTTGAGAGAGTGGGGATGATGAGACGAGGAGAGACGAGGAGAGGAGAGGAGAGAGAGAGAGAGGAGAGGAGAGGAGAGGAGAGAGAGAGGAGAGGAGAGACGAGGAGAGACGAGGAGAGGAGAGGAGAGGAGAGGAGAGACGAGGAGAGACGAGGAGAGGAGAGGAGAGGAGAGGAGAGGGGAGGGGAGGGGAGGAGAGGAGAGGAGAGGAGATCGAGAGAAGAGAGGAGGGCGAGCAGAGCAGGGATGAGTTTATTCCGTTTATTTTATTTTTTCCACGTTGATCATATAGGCCTACTGTTAAAACAGTGAGAGGGGGACAAGGGTAAAGGAAATACAACATCCAATATAATTCAGATAGCCACATAATTCAAAAGATGGCACAGGTGAGAGTTGGGGAGGGGGAGACAGACAGACTAGAAAGAGAAGAAGGCGAGAGGAGAAGAGGCGGGGTCCTTTTTTTAAATGTCACATTAATATAGACCATAATGACGCCAAATTTGCGTTCGGACCTGATGTAGGCCTACCCTGCCTTGTTAAATGAGAGACATGAGTAAGATCGCCCACTTGAAACGCCAGTGTTGCATATAATTGACTTATCCAACCTTTATTGACAGACATTAGTGTGATTGACAGCACCTATTATTACCTCTTGAAATGAGAAGCATGATGCCCCAAACGTAACAATGAATTCAACTTAAACACCATCCCACTTAATCCCTTGCGTTTTCGTTTCTGAACAATAGAGCTCCCGAAACAGAAAAGATAGAACGACAGATTGTATATTGAGACCGTCTTGAGCAAGACTACATTTCATCTTAAAATGTTGAAAACCTTCCTGACACTTTATTACTAATAATGATTTTATAATAATGTGAAAGCTATGACAAAATACACTTTGAAGGAAATGGTATCTTATATAGGTTAAATTTAAAGATTCGGGTTTTCGCTGGGATTTTGTTGTAATGCATTTTTTCGCCTCGTCAATTTATTTTTTATTTGTTAAATGTCATAAAAATATTTCCTGCCTAACGATTCGGTCTACTGTCTACATCAGCTACTCCTACAGTCTGCTTGTACTAAGGTTTGATGGGGGAGGGGGGGTGTCCTGACGGTATACAGTGATGTGCCACGGTTTGGGGGTAACGTTTCTACAGTTTGGGGGGTTGGGGTTTCAGTGGAAACCAATGCGCCCAAAGCACCCAATTAGGGCAAATTTGTGTGCTTTTTCAATGTTTTTTTTTGTGAAAAATTGGTATACTGATAGGTGGCAAAGACAGCAAAAAGTAGATATAGAGAAAGTCAGCATCCGAAAGTACAACATTTATGGAAGAATCACCTCCTTCGCTCTTCCTAAGGGTCAATATTACTCTAACTAACCCTAACAATAACGTCAACTCTAAACATGACCATAAACCTGACCCTAATCCAAAACTCCCCTAACTTTCGGACTAGAGAAACTTTGATCTAGCGGTCAGTCACTATCGAGACAAAGGTACAGCTGACATTTAATAAGTGGCAGCTACAGTAAGCCAAACAATTAAGGTACCAGTTGTGTTCACCCCTGTATATATCCTAAATAAAGACAAATATGTCAAAATTGCGAGAATTAAAGAAACGGTGATCTAAAAACTACTGAAGAGACGAAATCAAAAGTTGCACTTTTGTGTTCTAATCAATGAAAGCATGGCGCTAGTTTTAACATGCTAATCATTGGAAGCACGGCGCTAGTTCCCTTGTTTGCGAACGCTTTGTGTACAAATCAATAGCGCATGCAATGGAGGAATCTGCAACTTTTAAATTGGTACATTCCTTGGGGTATTGGATCATCGTGTCTTTATTTCTTGAACAATTTCAACGAGTCAGGTCTTAAATTCGAGCTAAAAGATGCAGCTATTGGCTGCTGGTTCCAATTATGACATACCTGTCTTTGTTTAAGATATACAGGGGTAAACATAACTGGTACCTTAATGTTTTGGCTTACTGTAAAATGTATGATATATAATAACTATTAACTGTACAGTTTGTCTCAAAATGAGTTAAAGAAATTTCCACATACCGGTCTTTATATTCATTGTGCATAAATTGGTGAACCTTTGTCCGTGTCTTCAAGCTGGAGAAAATGGAAACTTTAGTTCACAGTCACTAACAGCCCTGCTTTGATAGATTATGCTTATCGTCATCAATATTCCGCTGGTAGTCTGAAGCTGGGTGTGTCAGACGTGAGCTTTTATTACCACATGCAGCTTATTATTGTTACTACGCCGAAAAGTAGAGCCCATGTTGCGCATCAATTGTCCTATTTGCGTAAGTGTTACGTATAGATCCTTTGTAAGTTTTAACGTACAGAACCAAGCTGCAAATATATCACCACGCAATTCTGACAATTTGATATCAGTCCGCAATGTAGTGCGTCCCGCTTATTTGGTGCGCTAAGCATAGCACATACATCCCTCGCGTTGGACATAATATTTACCAATATTGATTAGGCTCAACAGGTCCAAGGTCAATGTGCATGTTGTACAGGAGTGAAACATTCAAGTTGCTCCGATTTTCATAACAATAGAAGCAAATGGTTCCTCAAGCTCAATGGATTCAAGAATACGAGGGTCATTCAAAAAGTTCTACCTCCCACCTTATAACATTGGTTCTGTAAATGGTACTTCTTCAAACTTGGCAAAATTAAATATATATTGACACATTTTCCAACATTTTTTTTATGTAGGTGAACTCAGAACCAAAATAAGATTTGATATACCGGAAACGGTAAATGCACCCGATCAATGCACCCGCGTACTTTTCTAACCGCTTTTCTGATCGGCTGCTTTGATATAGGAGTGTATGAATTGATAGCATTAAGGGGGTACTACACCCATTGCATTTTTTTTTTGCTTTTTTTTTGCATTTTGTGAAGAAATGAGAAAAGAAATTGGACAAAGTGGTATGCAAAATGAAGGGGCAAATCTTCTCGTTCAATTGGTGGCATCAGTATTAATGACGCGTACATACTTCTAATGGTATAAGCCAAAAAGTGGTACATCACTGATGTTTTAAATTCACTTCATTTTGGAAAGCTTACTATCATCGGATTTCGTTAAAATTTTGGATATGTGTTGCTAACACATTAGGAAAATAATGTTGATATGTAAAATGGGAATAAGTGGTCCCTCATTTCTTTTATGACTTCATGAACTTGGTGCTCCACAACTATCAAAAAACGAACCAGTTAAAATGCTTCTATTTTCAACGTTGAGGTATATTTTGTATTTTGAACTTGCGACACTATTTCACTGAAACTTAATTAAGCCATAGGTAACAGATTACCACAACCACACCACAGCAATGTTGAAAAAGATTGTTTCACCTATACCACCATATTAGGTAGTTTTCCGTAAGCGTCATTTTTGTGATTTTGGTAACTATTTTATATTTATTTGCCCAATCCATCTCAACTAGGCAATCTAGATTGTACTCACCATTTACATCCCAAGGTATTTTAGTATATCCACCTCACACATTTCCATTATATATCCAGTAACAGACAAAATATCAAAATTGATGCCTCATTATGACATGTATGATATCACAGATTATCACATGTATTCAAAATTGATGCCTGAATTTGACCTGAACCAATTGACCTATAACCTGACCTTTGATGACCTTATAGCCTTTTTTAATCTCTTTTCCTAACAACACATTATAAAAGATACATACATGGTGTAGTATTAAATTGTCTATGTGGAAGAGATTAGGCGTATTTAATTTATTCAGTGTCATAATCAGTGAGTACATTTCTATAGATAGTATAACAAAGGATTTAATGTATTCTATTCATGTATTCTACTTGGACATGTTCAATAGAATAGATTATGGTTTGTTATGAAACACACATCTCAGTTACTAGGATACAGTAAACAAAAAATATATAGGGCTAAAATGACTTACTAAAATGGTTTAAAAACACTTTGTATGTAGATATATTTTATAAGTTCATGACATGAGGTGATGAACATATTTATGTACTTTATAAATTTGCAAGAAAAAAAAGAAGAGGGGTACTGATGAAAATCAGGGTATTATTCCCCCTTAAATACTGCTGTAGTGTTCTTTCAATAAATAGAGGTATGTCCTCTCCTGCCATGCACGAATGACATAATATAGTGCATTGACACAACAATACACACACATTGACTTTAGTCAACATGGTCAATGTCAATGGCTGCGGACTGTGTTCGTGCTCTGTGTGCACAGACCTCCATCTATATAGTTAGCAATACACAAATGCAATATTGTTAAGTGTTCAGCTATAATAACATCGGTTATGGATAGGTAAATCACCGTGGCAACCATTATATATATTACTGCAATTATTTTAAGAGTTATATCATTATTTATAGCTACTACCTTTTCAATGCCTAGTAATAATCAACCCAGCAAATACGAATGTCGAGTTATATAGCGGATAGATACAGTATAAAACGGAAAAATAACATCCATAGTTTTTTGTGAAAAAATTGCTTCAAAACTTAATGTTGTTTAAGGTAGAAAGATCCTAATGAAATGCCATTTTTTGACAATTTGTGATATTTTCCTTAACAGAAAACCACATTTCTTAGCCTTCCTTTGCTTTTTACCCCATTAAAATACGATGTTCCGGTCAAAAGTTGAAATTATAAATGTGGCAAGGGAGTTTTGACCGAATCTCAATCACGTTTATAACACGTTTATAACGATTTAAAAAGATTTGTGTGTTTGGAACGTATTTATCATCGCAGCATATGCTGTCTCGAGAGTATGCTTGTAGACACGTTAAGAAGACAACCATGTCCAAACACATTATGAAGAATATAGGCCTACTTATAATCAACTGATAAGGTTAAATAGCCGGAAGGAGCAATAACTTTTACAGATGGTTTTGTTAATTATCATAATTTCAGTTGCACAGTTATTGAAATACAGCTTATAACATGTTTGGGTTTGTAGGGTATTTGGCCTCGAATCCTGTCTTGAAAGTTTGTGGTTGTAGACACGTGGCAACTATTACCAAACAAGTTATGAAACATAAAGCAATAACATCTAATTAACTGAAAAGGTTAATTAGCCGGAAGAAGCATTAACTTTTACAAATGGTTTTGTTAATTATCATAATTTCAGTTGTACTATTATTGAAATACAACTAATAAAATTTTTGAGTGTGCAGGACATTGGCCTCGGACTGTAGCATACCATGCATACCATGCATACATTACGTTTTGTTACCTGGAGAGATTTGATCATCTCTCACCTCCTTTTTCAACCAAATCGACGGTAATAACTCTTGTAGTTAGGGATCAACATTTAACCACAAATTGCCTCACTTCCAGGGAAACAAATACCACACAATTTGTATGTAACTCATTGACCCATTTGTGTCATATACCGCCTCCAGCTATAATGACATCATTGTGATCTGGTCAACTCATTGACAGAATGCGAACGCAGGAGGGAATTCAATATTTGAATACATGAATACAAAAGCCACCTAAGTCCATGCGAAGTTATTTGAGAGAAAAACCCGTGTATCATTTTAATTCCTTCAGTTAGATTTACCTGGTCAATATGGTAAGTTTTACGTGCAAATGAGTGGATTAACCTGTATTAGGTATGACGATTAGCATTTCAGGGACTTCGTGGGGTTCATTTTAAATTTTGGACTTAGGTGGTTTTTTGAATCATATACAAAGACAACAATGTTAGAATGAGATTACCACTAGTAAGATAATACAAAATAAAGCACACAGGTATGTATAATGTTGATAAGCATTCTGCCATGTAATATAAACCACACACTTTCCTTTATTAAACCCATTTTTTGTTCAAAAGCCATTCCCTAGCAATGAATGTGTTATAAGTGGACTTTTATACATACTGGATTTCAATCAATGTGTTACAAGACTCAAATCATGGAATTGGGTGATTCTTTCATACATGCTATTTTTCACATGCCCAATAGACACAGAGAATGAATTTGAGTTGTTCTTTCATGCATATGACAGGCCTATGTATAGCAACAATTTCCCATGCTTAACTCAATTTGGCCAAAGTATGGACTTAGGTGGCTTTTGTATTCATATATTCATTTGATCAATTCACTCCAGGGAGTGAAACGCAATGAAAGTTCGTTGGTGTATATAGACACGTTATCATGTCAACCATTACCAAACAAGTTATGAAGAATAAAGCAATAACATGTAATTAACTGATGTGATTAGTTAGCCGGAACACACAATACCTTTTATAGAGGGTTTTGTTAATTGTCATAATAATTGACATACAGCTAATGGTCTTTTTAATTAATCTTTTTGGTGTTTTCAAGAATCCTTTGCAAAAGAAACGAGCGTCGATGCGCAGATTGTCACTGCGCACGTCGGTTTGCGTAGTTTAAATGTGCCCATCAACAGCGACGTAATCTCGGTTTTAGGAATTACCACAATAATAAAACAATAAAAGAAATTATCTTCATAAAACTATGATATACGACTTGGTATGTTGTTTAAGTGACACAACATTTTAGTGATATGCTTACAAACTGTTTAGCACGGTTGTTTGATGTATATAGAATTGGCTTATTTGCAAGGGTTAGGTGATTAATACTGCCATTGCAACAGCTGGAATAGGTGAAACGAGAAACAAGGAAATTTTATAAACATATTTTATCAAACAATAAAAGGAATTACTTGTATTAAAAGCTTGAAAGAGTAATTTCCAGTAACTAAATAGCGCCACCAATTTTGTCATGAATAGATATACATTTTAAATCCGAAAAAGCTTTAAGAAATACTATAAAAGTTAATAATTCTGTAAAAGAGGGGAAATTAAAGTTGAGAATGACTCAAAAGCATCTGTATACATTAGCATGATATGACTTTTAGCTGTTTAAGCCTAACATTTGGTTGTACATGACGTTTTGTTTGAAACACTAATAAATGATCCCATCAAACAACCGTGTTAGTAATACATTTGTTTAAAGAAAGTACAGTTGTACCAATACTTTCAGTTTTTCTTTTCTCTATTAATTTTTAGCATCGTAAAAATGCCACTGCTTAGCTTTCTATAAAACCTATCTACCAAAAAACGTTTAAAAACGAAAAAAAAGTCAAAGTTTAAATAATCTTTCCTGTGTGGCTTTTCACCCTTTTTTAAACTTGGTTCAATTTATTTAAGTCATAATAACATGAAGAACGGGTCATAAATGTTATTTTTACATGTAACAATTATAGTTTTAAGACTGTTCGATAGCGGTGCAACATGCAGTAGGCTATGTATTATCAAAAACATTTGAAGGTTTATGTTTTATTATATTGCGTGCAAAGAGTAGTAGAGTACTTAGCAAATCGACTGTCTTTCCACCTACTGCATATAGACCTTATACATCTGTACATAAGGCGCAGAATCCCATGCACATTAACATGATGACGATGAATTTTTCTTAAATCAATATATTATAATGTCTATATAGGCCCTATACGGAAAAACTTCAATCGACACGCACGAACATTAATTTTATTTTACGAAATAAACACTGACAACTAAGAAAACCAACAAGTATAGATGACTTTGTATGGGTATTAAGAAACTTAATAATAATAATATAATAATAAGTGGGATTTATAAAAACCGCGCCTAACATTGAAAACACAACCCCAAGGCGCTTACATATGAAAAAATAAGAAACAGAAGAACATAGCTAAAATATTAAACTACATAAAAAGCATATAAGAACACACTCATAAATTACATATTAAAATCATTACATATTATAATACAGTTTTAAGAAAATAAATGATAAAAACATCATGTCCAGCAAATATAATAACAAAAATTAATGACACTTCATAATAAAACATGTTTGAAATACACCATAATCTACAACAGTGTTCATCAACAAATTTAAAAAAAAACAGTGAATGTACTCAAAGATTGAAAAGATATGTCTTCAATGAGTTCTTGAAGCACTGCACAGATTTAGCACGTCTGACAGACTCAGGCAGACTGTTCCATTCATACGGCGCCGCGATGGAAAAAAGCTCTTTTTCCGTACCCAGATTTAGCGGATCGAGACGCGCGCGGAATCTGAAGAAGTCCCTTGGAGCTCGATCTTAAAGTTCGCGAAGGTACGTATGGAGTTAGGAGTTCACTTATGTAGAGAGGAGCCAGGTTTGCGAGGGATTTGTAAACTAACAAAAGCATCTTAAAAAGAATCCGCTTTCTGATTGGCAACCAATGCAAATCGCGAAGGATTGGTTGTATGTGGTCGCGTCTTCTAGCTCCAACAACCAGACGAGCTGCCGAGTTCTGCACACGCTGTAGTTTTGCGATATCAGCGTCTGGAAGTCCATAAAGAAGACAGTTACAACTGTCAAGTCTCGACGATATAAAAGCGTGGACGAGACGCTCTGTAGTAGTCTTATCGAGGTATTTCCTCAGCTGGCTAATTGACCGCAGTGCGTAAAGGGCTGTCCGACACACATTACTGACATGATTTGACATGGTAAGCTGGTCATCGATGAACACACCTAGGTCTCGTACGCCTTCCATAGGTTTAATGTCAGCAGTACCGACCTGGACAGAAGGCGCAGTTGTTTTGGATCGAAATCGAGACGATATATGCACAATTTCTGTCTTTGCGTCATTTATCTTGAGCTTGTTGGATGTTGCCCAAGCCCGAATGTCTGAAACACAGGCTTCTATTGAAGCAATGGCTTGTGTGCTAGCGGACGGATCAAACTAGTTAGGTGAAAAAGTTCACTTTGGTGACCACTCTCTGGCTAGTAAGGTTTGACGATTGATTCGACTTCTATGGACCATTTAGAAAGAAAAAAATAGCCACCATGTCCCTCGCGAAAATCCCGGCATATTTTGCTAGAGGCCAAAATCCAAAATGGCCGCCACCACCATTTTGAAAATTTAAGTTTTGAACCAGAGCAGAAAAGGAATCTAAACCCCACATAAGGTGCCTTAACTCTAGATAAGGGTTGTTAACCTCAGATAAGGGTCGTAAACCTCAGATAAGGCATCTAAACCCAAGATAAGGCGCCTTAACCCCAGATAAGAGACGTAAACTCAGATATGGCAGTCTAAACCCCAGATAAGGCGCCGTCTGGGGTTTACTTCTCTTATATTAGGTTTATGTTCCTTATTTATGGTTAAGGCGCATTATTTGGGGTTGGGACTGGTTTATATGAGGTGTACGTCCCTTATCTGGGGTTACGGCGCCTTATCGGGGTTTAAACTGTCATATCTGAGTTTACGTCTCTTATCTGGGGTTAAGGCGCCTTATCTTGGGTTTAGATGTCTTATCTGAGGTTTACGACCCTTATCTGGGGTTAACGACCCGTATCTAGAGTTTGGGCACCTTATGTGGGGTTTAGATGCCTTATCTTAGGTTTATGTTCCTCATTTAGGGTTAAAGCGCCTTATTTGGGGTTTGGACTGCTTTATCGGCGGTCTACGTCCCTTATCTGGGGTTACGGCGCATTATCTGGGGTTTATATGCCTTATCTGGGTTTAGACTGCGATATGCTAATGTTAAGGCATCTTAGCCACAGGTAAGGAACGTAAACCCAGGATAAGGCCGTCTAAACCACAGGTAAGGCGCCTTATCCCTAGATAAGGGATGTAAACCCAAGATAAGGCAGTTGAAACCCCATATAAGGGACATGAACCCCAGATAATGCGGAAATGACACACTTATGCTTCTGCTCTCATTTAAAAATCACATTTACGATCTACCAAATGGGGGCCATCTTGGATTTCTGGGCAAAAAATATTTTGTAACGTCAAATTAATGTCAGATTCGGATTTCTTGGGGTCGACTTACCGGAAAAAGTGTCTTTGTACACGATTTTAGGTAATCTGGTTCAAAACTTATTTTTTTCAAGATGGCGCGGGCGGCCACCATCTTGGAGTTCTGGGTAAATATGAGTTCGTAATGTCAAAGTAATGTCAAATTTGAAATCCTTGGGGTCGACTTATCCAAAAAAGTGTCTTTGTACACGATTTAAGGTCCTCTTGTTCAAAACTAAATTTTTCAAGATGGTGCCGGCCACCATCTTGGATTTCTGGGTGAAAATGATGCCGTAATGTCAAACTAATGTCAGAATCGGAATCCTTGTACTCGACATATCCGAAAAAGTGTCTTTGTGCATGATTATAGGTGCTCTGGTTCAAAACTTAAATTTTCAAAATGGTGGCGGCGGCCATTTTGGATTTTGGCCTCTAGCGAAAAATGCCGGGATTTTCGCGAGGGACATGGTGGCTAGTTTTTTTCTAAATGGTCCATAGAAGTCGAATCAATCGTCAAACCTTACTAGCCAGAGAGTGGTCACCAAAGTGAACTTTTCCACATAACTAAACATGATATACACTTGTGTATCGTCAGCATACACCATTCCGCTAATTCCATGAGCATTCAGAATATCTTGAATTGGACCCGAGTACAAAATAAACTGTATTGTGCCGACCACAGACCCCTGCGGAACACCGTAGATTAGAGGATGATTCTCAGAAACAGTCTTGCCAATGACAACTGATTGGTCGCGTTCAGAAAGGTAAGATCCGAACCATTCAAGGGCAACTTCAGTGATACCATACCTTTCCCTCAGCCGAGTTAGTAGCATGGTGTGATCTATGGTGTCGAATGCGGCGGATAAGTCCAAGAGTATAAGAATAGCCTCCTTGTTGTCATCCACCGCATCCATCCACAACTTTCATAAATGGGACCAAGTTTAAAAAAGGGTGACAAGCCACAAAGGAAAGATTTGTTAAACTTTGGCCCCTTTTTACGTTTTGATATTGATGCTTTTTTTTTTAGTTTGATATCCATATTGCGCGGTTAGTGATTCGTTGTAGCCCTGCGGGGTAAACTAGTTGGATATCCATATTTCGCGGTCAGCGGCTCTTTGTAGCCCTGCGGGGCAAACTAGTTGGATATCACAATTTCGCGGTTATTGGTTCTTTGTAGCCCTGTGGTTGGATATCCGTATTTCGCGGTGAGTGGTTTTTGAAGCCATGAGGGGAAAACTATATAGTTGGATATCCATATTTCACGGTAAGCGGCTCTTTGTAGCCCTGTGGGGCAAACTAGTTACATATCCATATTTCGCGCTTAGTGGTTCTTTGAAGCCCTGCGGGGCAAATTAGTTTGATATACTCTTTTCGCGGTTAGTAGTTTTAACGCCACGTAAGCCCCCCCCCCCACCAGCTCCATACCTCATCCAGCTATTACTTAGCCATCCAATATTATATCAAACTTGGTACGGTGATAGTGGCCTGATATGCGGTGTAGTTTTGTGTCATGTTATTTGCATATTTATATTATTTGTATTTTCACACTTTTGTTATTTAAACACCTTTGTGTGGGGGCCACCTTAATTACGAACCGCGTAATTCTAGTTAGCGTTTAAATCTAATATACGTCGCTAAAGAAAGATTTTTTTCTCAACTCTATAAGGCACATCGTACGATTTTATTATTCAGTTAATTTTTTCGAACCTTTCTAGAACCTTTTTGGTTCATTCTAGACCCTATAGGGTTCCACATACATAACAGTTTAAGAACTTTTCAAGGTTCTATTTTCATACGTGTTTTTTAAGATTGTAATACATTAGCCCGTTTTTGAATCATTCCCAATATTTGATGGGGGTTAGTTACTTTTTTGAGATGTTTATATGCAAATCAAGTCAAAAGGTGAGCACCCCCCTCCCTTCCAGTGAGGTTGGCTAACAACCTATTATTGTCTTCTACAGTCTGGCAGTTGCAGTAGGCCTATGGTATGTTTACTTTTGTCAAGTCAGTGACGTCAACGCGTTGAGATCGCGCGCCAGTCTACGCGGCATCTTTAACCCGTGCGTATTTTAGGCCCTATACCAGCGATTTGATCAAAAGTTCGCGAATCGAATCTGCACCCAATTGGAATACGCACTGACGTCACTGAATGGTGAGAGTAAAAATACATAGGCCTATGGAATTTTTGTATCAGTCTTCGTGATTACTTTATACAGATAAAAGATGACTATTAATCGTACTTATACTATAAGCACATGGAATGCCTGTGACAACGGGTATAAAATGGACCGTTTAGAGTTATCCGGGATTCGCCCGTATGCATGTATGTGGTGATTACGTCGATTTGTTATGAAAGAACATGTCATCCAAATTGAACACGTGTGTAATTTAAATAGTATGAAAATAATAAGATAGAATGATATATTATATTTTTTATTATTATATAGTACTACGATTCAGATAATGCATTTTCAGATTATAATGTACAAGGGGGTATCCAAAAGTTTTTGACATCACCCAGAAGTGAAAGAGCTATACCGATGAAATTTTGTCAGTGTAATCTTATGTACATTATGGTCCAAAAATGGTCTCATAAGTATGTTTACTTTCTTCACAGGAGGCGCTAGATGGGAAGTAGGCGCATAACCTTTTCATGATAAGATCCTCCACTTTCTTGAGTTTTTTCACTGTGGCCGCATCATCCGTTAAGTGATGGACGTAACTTCTTGGCTCATCTGTGAGGGACATGTGGCCAGTTTGGAAATTCCTTTTTCAAAAAGCAATAGTGCCATATGATGGGCAATCATCACCGTAGATTACTTTCATTTCATCATAGATTTTCTGAGCATTGTAGGCCTAACCCTTCAAATGCAGGAACTTAATCATGCTGCGTGCCTCAATTTTCACCATCTTTCAGGTTATGCGCCTACTGCCCATCTAGCGCCACCTGTAAAGAAAGTAAACATACTTATGAGACCATTTTTGGACCATAATGTACATAAGGACCAGTGATTACACTGACGAAATTTCATCGGTATAGCTCTTTCACTTCTGGTTGATGTCAAAAACTTTTGGATACCCCCTCGTATTGTGTGTTTGTATATAGGCGATCAAACAGATCGAGTTGTTTGTGGAAAGATGCGTTCTCAACTGTGTCAAAATGAGTACAAACTGTATCATAATGGTTTGGTACCAATCAGATTTTACTCCGCAATTAGTGGATACTCCTTAAAACTTTTGAACTAGATCTTTGACAGTTTTTCTGTCAGCTATAGTATTGGCAAGGAGCTCACACGAGGTTCTCATGTATGGGAAAAGTCTATAGGAACCATGTCTTTTGGCAACGTGGCTCGACCCATGCACCAATTGGCTTTTGTACTATTAGCTAGTTAAACAGTCGCAAGATTGGGATGGGAATATACCGATGATTTTGTCTTTTCACGGGTCTTTCTGGTTCGATTTGATAAGGCACTGCCCACGTAATAATACTTATAATGTCATGCATAAAACGACACATTCTGGTTATTTCACGTGCATCCCGATGTTGCATGGAAGAAGCAGGCTTTTCAGTATACATCAAAATTGAATACATGAATACAAAACCCACCCAAGTCCATCGAAAGTAATTTTGAGAAAACTAAAAACCAAATGTGTATAATGCTGGGTATAAGCCATGTTGGATTTCACATGCTCAATAGACGCACGCAGAGGGTGGAATTGGGTTCAACATCTATACATATGATAGGCCTATGATAAGCAACAATTTTTCATGCTTAACCCAATTTGGCCAAAGCATCGACTTGGGTGGGTTTTGTATTCATATATTCAGTTGCGGGGTACGAATAATTTTGAAACAGTTACACCAAAAGGGCTTATCCATTTGGAATCCATACACTCCCTGTGGAGACATGACCTTAATCTCTCACACAGGGGGTGTCGACTTCAAATGGAGTCACCCATTCAGCAATGAAAAACAATTTGGTGTCATTTTCACACCAACACTAGTGTCAAACAATGAGTCTTCCGGTGGCTGACACCTAAAGGTGTCAAATTTACTCTATTGTGGATGTAAGAACATGTTGACACCTAGGGTGGCACCTGAGGACCAGTTCTCATAAGAGCTCATTACACCTAAAATGGGGCGTAAAATTGACTCTCTATGGCATCATAATTGGGGTGTATCTTTTCTGTATTTTGTCCATGCTATCGAGTCCGGTTAGTACCAAATTGCTCAATTTCCAGACATCTTTGATAATAATCATGATAACATGATAACTAATCCAAAATCACCCGATACATCCATTTTTTTGTACATTCATTGTAAGCTTACCAGATCAATCATGCAACTAGTAAGTAAGCTTACTTACCCAACAGTCCAAAATCTCTGACAATGAAATCGTAATATACTTCTTCATTTAGTTGGTGCAATATTAATCAAAGCTTACATTGCGCGTATGTTATCATGATTATTGTCATAAATGTCTGTAAATGTAGCAGTTTGGTACTTACGGGCTCGATAGCATGGACAACATGGTAACGAGATTGTAGAGAATGTTCTGTGTGTGCCAACACTAGGATCATGCTCATCTATCAGGGTACAGTTCTTTAACCCCAATACATTTGTACATTCATTGAATGACCTTTAAAAATTTGAGAACAGAAACTCATACTCTGCAACTTGAGGTCATATTTAGCACTCTTGATTGTTTAATTGAGGTTATTGAAATATGCCATTGGGATGAGGCCATTGTGGTCCATATAGTGCAAGGCACATGCGTTAATATGTTGCCATACGCTCGAACTGGTGTCAGAATACTTTGACACCTCGAAAACTGTGCGCTTTTCCCGCCACATTTTGACGCCCTAGGAGTCATTTCATTTAATTTTACACCGGTTTGGGTGTAAAATCACAAATGATCACTGACAGGTGTCGGAAAGACACCTACGGTGGTACCGTAAATGAATGTACAACATAATTATCATTGCCAATACACCGTGTTTAAAGCCAAAACAACACTTTGTCAGTTTTATTTACAGTTGACTCCTTGAAGGTGTCACTGTGACACCATTTTTTGTTCAGTCTAACTCAATTTAATTTCAAATATGTGACGTGTCATGTCAAAAGGAGACACTTTTGGGCAGGATCGTAAATGGAGAAATAGCCAAAATCTACCCGGGGTGATTTTTTCACAATTTGGGTTTCTTGCGAATTTGTGATGTTAATAATGTTAAAAATATTGGCCAATAGTTTCAGACCGGAATATAACTGGCATCTTATATTTTTTGAGACATTTTTCAAGGTAATTCCTATACTCTCACCATTGTCAATAATATTTTAAAGGCTGATATCTCAATTTCCAATTTTATAATACCATAACTTACGAACTCAATATCTTCGCTTAGGAATGTCCGATTTCATTGGGGAAAACGGCGTTGTGGAGCAAAATATCTCTATATTTAAGATAGGTAAAAACCTCAAAATTGATAACCTGCCCAAAAGTGTCTCCTTTTGACATGACACGTCACATATATACATACTCCCTGTGTGAAAGATGGCTAAGTCTTCCATAGGATGTGTATGGATTTAAAATAAAATGGCCAAATGTATAGGCCTATTCTACAGTGTTCTACTCTTAGGAAGTGTGAAATAAAGCAAAACGAAACTACTTTATGGGTTAAGGTACCCTGCAGGTGAACACGATATATTTTATAGTGAAAATCTGTAATCCAACACATATTTTTCACGAATTTCTCAACCAGTCACAGATGTTTTATAGAAACATGTTTCTATTCCTGATAGATTTTGTTTTTCCTGTAGATTTTGTTTTTCCTTTTTTACAAAAGGGTGACATATAAATAGTTAACAATGCTGCCATTGGCCTTTTTTTAAATATGGCGGGCACAAAAGGAGAGGGCGTACTTTGAAATGAGTAATCTTTTGTCCGGCTGAGAAGCATACAAAAGATTACTCAAAGTAGGCCTACGCCCTCTACTTTTGTGCCCGCCATATTTAAAAAAAGGATTTTAGAGTGTCATTCCACCAGCAAAAAGGTGTTTTTTTTTTACATACTATATACTCCGACAAACCATGCTATATCCTGAAAACTGCTAAAACCCAGTGACAGCTCACAACCCACTAACCACTGTCCCCGAAAAAGCTTTTTCTCGGGGACAGCGGTTAGTGGGTTAAGCAGTTCTCGGGGTATAGCGTGTCTATGACTATAGCGTGTAAAAAGAAAGAAAAAAAGGCCATGTGGTAGGGCTACATCTATATCGTCTCATATTCCCATATCATGGGTGATACCAATGTTACCCCGGTATCAAATGTGTTTCCAATATTTTAATAATCTGACGTTTAAGGGTATACGATTTATTGTTGGTCGAAGCAGCAACATAAAAATGTAGTTCATAGCATCTTGCGAATGGTAGTGAGCTTTAGCAAAAATTGCATTGCTCAATTCATAGCGAGCATGTAGAAGAACTCAAATATCACAGATATACTTTTGTAGGTCCTGTGGTTCTTGAGTTATGCTGTAAAGAGGGCAGAAACAACAACACTGTTGTAAAACGTGCATAACTTATTAACAACAATAAATTAAGCAAGTTTTCAAAGTATATGATTTGTAGAATGAACTTTTGCAAAACACCAAAGTTTTATTTTTCAATAATACATGTAATACAGTATGTTGATTCAGATAATGAAATTTTTTTGGCTGCTTCGACCAACAATACCTCGTATACTCTTAATGTTATTACAACTTTTTAAAAGAAGTTTTAAAAACATTATTTGCTGGGTTGTAACTGCACCGTATGACATTTATTTTTCTGGAAAAACTACTTTTTTTTTTTAAATTATTTTATTAGATATCTATCATATTATTGGGTGATAATGGAGTATTCCAGTTAAAATCCATACACCCCCTGTCATGCCCGTGGAATCTCCCACACGTTGTGTCCTAAACAGGTGGTGTACATTTCAAATGGAGTCGCCCATTAAAGGTGGGTAACCTGATTGACAGCCTCATCCCCAACTTTACCCTATAAAAATGCAGATTTTGGTATCAGGTGAAAGCTCATATTTTTCTTATTAACATATTGAAGTTAGGCGTTCAAAATCGGTATAGTTCCGAAGAAATCGTCAAAAAAACTGTCGAATTAGTCTCAACTGTGGTATACCACGTTTTCGACTAATTAAGCAGTTTTTTGATGATATCTTCGAAAATAACGATTTGGAACAACTAATGTTAATGAGAAAATTAGGATCTTTCAATTGATATCAATTTATTACGTGATCATGATTAGCATTAATAAAAACACCGTAGACTACCAATATCACGCTGTATAAAATGGCAGTAATTCCATAAAGAATTAGTCGCATTTACAAGGAACATTTACATGTTTGTTCTTTTTGCATGAATGCTTCAAAGGGACAGCATTTTATGTTATACATAAGTTGTAAAGAATTTGATTTCCAAATATATCAGGGCACCTTCCTTTAAGATATTAATTAATAATATTAATGTTTCACTCCCTGTGTGGAAAATATTAAGGTAGTGTTTTCCACATGGTGTATGTTTTTAACCGGAATAGTCAAATGTGTGTAATAGCTTTGTATTAAGTAAAAAAACTATGTACATAATATTACTTGGTATCAGATGATACCAGTTTTGAAATATTTGAATGTATTTCCAGCAACAGAGCTGTTTGCGATTGCAATTATTATTATAGCAATTAAATGCCAAAACCATATGAAATCATTTGTTTTGATGCATTTGTTTACCGTTGAATGAAAAAAGTATATTAGAATTTTTTTTTTTTTTGACAGAACAATTTCACCTCTACTCCGTATACCTTACTCGAGTCAGTAAACATAGTAAAGTAAAATCAAATTTTAAGACTTTCTCAATAACTGTTAATATTTGCAGAAATCTGTTATGCTAGTTGCATTCCTGGCATCAATTCTTTTCTGAAAATGTAGGCCCTATACTTTATATACTTCTCATCATTACATTTAGAGATACAACGAAAAACAATATCTAAATTACTGACTCGAGGAAGGTATCCAGACTATAGCCGCCATCTTGCATTTATCCCCTTAACTTACTTAACCCCATTAGAAAATTAGTAGCATGGTTGATTTGGCTCAGTGGTCCATGAATATTGAACTTCAGTTAAAAAACTAAATTAATGAACTTGCATAAAATACACACGAAATAGCACGAAGTGGCAGGGTAGACTGTTTTCGAGTACGGGCGTATTCCTATATGTTGAAGCTGTAATGGATATAGGCCTAATCATTAATCATGTTAAAGCCATATTATAACATTTGCTGAGGAGGACGCCCTCACTGATTTTTTAAAATTAATTTTTTTACACGATTATATTGTACTTTATTAAACCAATATACCCTGAAAAAATCAAGACTCTAGGTGCTGTAGTTTTGTCAAAATCCGAGATTTTGAATAAAACGCCGCAATCAGCGTTTTATTATTACGATGGAATTATTAGTCGAACGCATACACGATGTTCATAACACACAGTATGTACACGGCGTGCGCGACGGTGATCTACACAACAAAGGGCCGTACCATAACATGACCGAAGGAGTGGTACGTATTAAATATTGGTGACATATGCGCTGGTAGTAAATTCCAATTTTCTTTGCTCTGCCGTAGTTGTTCGGCTCAAAAATAAAAGGGGATAAATCTGACAGTAAAAACTAACATTTAATGGCAAAGAAATGCTAATCTATTTTGTATGAAAATGTTATAATATGGCTTTAATCTTTGCCTTTCCGTTTGAAATTATTTTTGGTATTTTTGACATGATTATTATTCACTGTTTAGCTGAATACCCATATCAACAGTATTCCAGGGTCTATTGATTAATGAAGTAAATTAAACTAATGAATTGTCCATGATAGCTTTGCACTGCAAAAAAGCAGAGGAACACTTAATAAACACTTGAACACTTAATAAGCACTGGTTTGTACAGTGAATATATAGAAGTTTTTCAAGTTTTCACTTGCACATTTTTTTTTGAGACAGGCTGTATGTACAGGTTTCCAGCCCGTCACCCTGGCAACAATCATGCACTGAATCTTTTATCAAGATTTAAACTTCAATGTACATAAAGGTTTGAAACAAGCACAAAATGTAAGGCTAAATGTCGTATATTCTCTCATAAAACAAAAACAATAACAACAACAACAACAACAACAAAAACACAAACAAAAAAACGACCTACCGACCCACTTTATTTGGCGTAACCAATGGTAATGATTTGAATAGTAATTGGAATTGAAACAAGCGCTCCTATTCATGCGTGTCATTTTAATAGATGGATGTGCATTATTGTCATTATGTGATACGATATATCACACTGCTCAGCACAAAATTGCACACACCACGTACATTTTGCTTAAAAAATCTATTTTGAAAACATGCGAAAACTTTCCCTATAGACTTTGATGTGCTCTAAACTTTAGTGCAACATTGTACTTTTTGCTTGCATACATTACGTTTGGGTTTTGGAAAGAACCTTCTGTTAAATTATGCATGACTCAATTACAAATCTCTACATCACTTTCGTCTTATCTATTGATATTTTGAATAGTGTTTATCTTTCCCTAATAGATTACGATACTAAATGAACAATCAGCTTGGGGAGTTCGCACTAGGCCCTACATCTCATAGGACAATAAAGCTAGCGACCTGATCGATTCTTCCTGCATATCAATATGCTTCATTTACATTACATTACAGAGATCGGACACTAATCCCAACCATAACAAACCATGTAAACAATGATCACCTATATTACAGCTGATATTACAGGTCTATATAATACAGGATTAGATTAGTAAACTATGATCTATTTGCAAGTATTATTTTGATTGAGCAGGAAAGATGTGATACTATTTTTTTTATAGTAGTCTAGTTGCCGGCGTCAGGTATACATATAATGGTTTTTTTTTATGATGATGACATGGACGTACTGATCATTATGCATGATGCAAACTCATAGGTGTTTTGCGTTTGGCAATTGGGGAGGGGGTGGGGGTTCAAAATAGTCCATACAGGACCAACGCAATATTTAGCACCATAATCAACGCCGTCAGGCGTTGGTCCTTATAGATCCGACATATCCTCCCTTGGAAAGTCAAGGGAAATGTCAAACTGACTAACCACGCCTACTGACAGCTACTGACGATATTTAGCCAATCAGATTAGACTTGCCTTCCACCTGCCAACTGCTAGCTTCCAGCTTTGGATCTAACACCACTATTGCGTAACAATATCGATAATCATGTCCATTCATTCATTCATTCAATTTATCTATGTGCTCTTCAATCGCGATCAATGTTCATCATCCACGTGAATGAGCATTGATCTGATTTTACTTCTTCACAGGGTTACTAAACCCGCGAGGTGGTAGGCAATTGGGCAACTATTGAAGATTTTCCCCGGGACTTTTGATAATAGAGGTTATCCACTTCACTCTTGTGTGACTTCTAACAAAAGGCACTGGTTGGCGTAGTATTCTTCATTCAAAATAATTCAATGCACGACCTCGGAGTTACCTGCATGACTTTGGCGGGCTATTTTGAAACAGTCATGGTTGCACATGCAGGTACTTCTTTAGAATGTCCTAAACAAGGTATAGCAGTCGTTGATAGGACATGCATCTTAGAGCGTGTTTATAGTGAGCCAGATTATCCGGTATTTAGCGTATAAGTACATCTTATACGGTATTGGTCGCCACTATAAACAGACCAATAGCGCTATTTGCCGCACATATTATACGGAACTGATATCCTTCGATATCGATGGATATTGCAGTATATTTATTCCGTATACGGCCACTATAAACAGACAGGGATTAACGATACCGTTATTCAAGGAAGTGGAGCAGGGTTATATAACTATCCGAGCTCAAATTTGTCACTGTAATAATATATCACCTATAAAATATGGTACGGTACTGTGGCAAAAATGTTAAAAATTAGGCCGGTATCGTTTCGACGGCAAACTGTTTGAAATTGGCACCATATCCGTGTCTCCCACATTGCATTGCGGTGACCTCGAACACGCTGAGTTCAACCACCTCGGATTCAGAATAGCGCTATTGGTTGCCACTATAAACAGCCGAGATAACGGATAAATCACATTCCATCCTAATCCCATATGCGTATAAGGATACCGTATAAATACCGTACACCACTATAAACACGCTCTTATAGAACATGGATAACCTACACTACGCAAAATAATTTTCTTTATGGTTAGGAAATTTACCCACTATTAAAATCTAGCGATTAATTTTGTACGTTTGCTAAATAATCGCATGCGGGTGATTGTCCTGCGCATTTTGACACCTCAATCACTACTCTACGACACTCCTGAGAAAAGATATGAATGGGTAAGTAACACGAGGTCGAAAAATGAAAATTGCAAAAAGGCCTATTCAAGTTTTCAGCATAAAAGAACACAAAAAACAACAAACATGCAGATAACATTTTTTGTTTAATTGCTGAGCACATTTCAGGCATCATAGTGCCGCTTCCAACTTCACTTGAGATTAATCTCTTTCTTTACCAGTCTTTCAATACTTTGTGTGTCCACCGTTGGCTTCCCTTACAGCAGCCACGCAGCGTCTCATGCTCCTAACGAGGCGTCGAATGTTACCTTGCTCAAACCAGTTCCACTCGTTGATAACGATGCGACGTAATCCCACCACTGTTGTATCTGCCTTTATCTTCTTGTTGACTCGTCTCTTGTGCTGATCCCAAAGGTTCTCCAAGGGGTTAAGGTCAGGGCTTCTGGAGGGCCACTCAAGTGTCTCAATTCATTCTGCTTCCATGAATGCAGTTGGTAATCATGACCTGTTTTGAATCCCTTTTCCAAATCCATCTCTCAAAACGTAAATGTCTTAGTACCCACTCACCTTTGTCTTTGATCATTCATCTGCACAATAAGCAAAGGATTATCCAACATGCATCAAGTAAAGGGCTTTAAATTAAAATTGAAAAGGCGGGAATAATGAAACCGTCTTGGATCAATGAATCGGCTCTAAAACCATTGAATAGGCTTCTTTGCAATTTTCATTTTTCGACTTCGTGTTACTTAAACAGTCATATCTTTTCTCAGGAGTGTCGTAGGGTAGTGATTGAGGTGTAAAAATGCGCAGGACAATCTCCCGCATGCGATTATTTAGCAAACGTACAAAATTGGTCGCTAGATTTTAATAGTGGGTACATTTCCTAACCATAAAGAAACTTTTTTTGCGTAGTTTATATTCCTGTCCCATATAAATCAATGGTTAAGAAGATACTTGGCGATTATTTGACCCGTGATTCGGGCTGAAATGTTCTTTTTCAAGTTCTTCACTTTGTAGGTTGCGCACATTATACAGGGTTTTTTTTTTTAGGGGGGTGGCCATCGTTTCATTTTATCATTAGGCCTCAGTTATTATTATTTGTTTTACAATCATATAAAAATGGATGACGCCGCTATTTTGCATGCTTCGAATAAACTAGGAATTCAAGAAGTTACCCGCCAACAGACGAAGGGAGTTACAAGTTTTTTACATGGACATGGTTTTCCGACAGGATATGGGAAGAGCTTTATTTTCCAGTCAGCGCCAATTTGTAAAATTTTCTTTAAAATGTCGACATCGCCATAAAATGTAGCCATTTACTTGATTTGTAGTTTAGTCCAATTCCTATTAAAGTGAAGTAGGCCTATTCACTTTCTTTACTAACGCAATATGTGATGCGATCAAGCAAAATCAGTCGGAACTCGGAAATATTAAATTTTCAGTTTCTTATAGGATAGTAAAAATCATTTACAAATCTGGATTTGGCAGAAAGCCCCATTAAAATTGAACAATCAGTTCCAAAGATATGAGCAATTTTAGAGTTTCCAAAACAAAAGGAAACAAAAGGAAATATGGCTATATCTCAAAATTTTTGTTCAGTTTTGACCAAAAGAACAAATTTTAATATGGGAAATTTTTAGAAAATTGACATATACATCTTGCAAAGTGTATCAGTTTACTAAGATGGATGTTTGGATCAAAAACGTCAATCATAACATTTTTCTGCGACCTATAGTTTTTGACCTATGACCCTTGGAATTCATAAGTAGGCCTAAAACGGGTGTTTTTAGTGATTTTGGTGTGGGGGTACAAAATATTTTGGTGCAGGCCTATACAAAAAAAGGATCCAAAAATTTTGAATCTATAAAAAAAAGTGGTTCTAAAAGTTTAACATATGTGGGGGGGGGGGGGGGTCAAAAAAGTTTTGACATACCGAAATCAAAATTTTCCAGCCCCCAAGTATTTATGAACGTTCCCTTAGCTCTTTTTCTTTACCAAATATGGCAAATTAGGCCTATAAACATTTAGATTTTGCAGTGTTCCTCTTTTGCACCTCGCCTCATACAAACAGACGGCTGCCAAAAATTGAAAAACGATGAAAGCAGTGCACTTTTTAAAATTTTGTCTTGTCTTGTCTTTTCTTGTTTGTTGAACTTTGAAATAAAACAAAGACCAGGAAAGTATTACCATGGAGGTATATAAATAAATGGAGAATGATCGCCAGAATTCTAATCTCTTAAGTGGAGATTATCCGATTACCTCTATTCAATGAGTCACCAAACTTGAATGACTAGCCACTTCAGCCAAGCTATTGATCTTCACGATGGTTATGAGACTCTACCATGGTTCATTGATCGTCACTCCCAAAATTTCCTCATAGGAATTGACCCTACATTGACCCGTACCGGAAGGCTTGTAAAAGAGACTGTATAATGACGTCAGCTAGTCAATTAGCTGTTCAAAGTCGCCAGTTTTGATAGCTTATAGTTTCAATGTATGATTGTGCGAAAACCCGATGAAATTTGGATGTTCTGTTCTCAAGTTATGAAACTGTTTTCAACACTAGTTGTGCCGTAACTTGACAAATATACTTAGTTTTCATGTTCATATATTAAGCTTTTAAGGGGGTCTGAGGGAGTTCAAATATAGTACAAATGAAAGCAAAACGTTTTTACCTTCCAATTGCGAAAAAATTATGTTGGGCCAATTTGGGCCAATTGAGTTAAGAGCGAGTAAAATTTACCGGAAGTACTTCGGAATTCAGCTAAAATCTTTTCATCATCATTAAACTTCTCATTTTATAATAAATAATTATCAGTATTTAGGCCTAAATGATTATTAATATTATTAGGGGCCATCATTTTCTTTGGAGGGGGGTTCCAAATAGGCCTATACCGGGGGGGGGGGGTCATAACTTTTTGGAAAGAAAAATAGGGGGTCATAGCCTAATTTTAATTTTTCAAGAATCATGACCAAAATGTAGGGGGTCACAATACGACCACAGATATAGGCCTACAGATAGGGTGTTTATTTTTTTCAAAAAGACTGATTTCAATGCAATTTTTGGCGAAAATGACATTTTGATATTAAATTTTCTGAAACATGAGCACTTTCCAATAAACATTATAAGTAACTGCATTTAGCACCCCATTGAAATAAATGACCAGTGAAACAGACTTAACAATGTAATCAGCTTAGCATAATCAATATCCCCTGAAATTGCCTATTCAACAATAATTGGTCATAACCAACGTAGTACAAAAGATGCTTGGCTAGATCATTCTCCATTTATTTATATACCTCCATGGTATTACTATCAACGGACCGGAGAGCCGTTGCCTCAGCTCCGTCCGTGAATGACGTAGTTAAAAGTGATGAATCCCATGCCCCTCGGTTAAAACGAGAAGACCATGTTGTTTTTTAAAGATTTGATATTCAAATAGTTTAAATCAAAACCCTAAATTCAAATAGTAATCACATGCCCTTTCATGCCTTCGGGATTTTTCCGTTCCTTTTTTTTTCACATGCATTTGAAATATCAACACATTCAACAGTAGGCCTACTTGCGAGTTGTATCGCCTTTTATTTTATTTTATTTTATTTTATTTTACTCACTCTGTTATTTCCAGTTAGGTGTTAAAGGCTTGATGTACCATTTCTTCAAATTTTAAATTTGTCATTATATATTCAAAATGCTGAAATAATACCAGTAATAGGCCCTAATTATCGGGAATGGTTTCTGTCCATTTTGAACTGAAATAACGAGGTAAACACTGCTTGTTATTTTGGCCGTTTAACACGCAGTTCTATAGGAGGACATAAAGTCATAATTCTTGAATTATGACTTTATGTCGAACTTTGCTCTGTTTACCTACAAACACAACAAATTTGGCTGATTCCATTTAGATGCAAGTTGTGACATGTGTATACATTTAACAAATATGCCATAAAATCAGGTTTGAAAAAAATTAACCAAATTCATATTATAAGATCGTACATTATGACTTTAATAAATCAAAGTTCAGTTCCAAATAAACGGTGTGCATGTAGAATTGATGTTCTTTTAGCTTTTTTAATGGTATCACGATTAGGCCTATCGACAAATGTGACAATATTAAATAAAAAAAGAAAACAAACCTAGAATCATACAAATGACTTTTTGTTAACACTGATTAGGCCTACATTATCTCTGCACTGATATAGCAACAAAAAATTCATACCAGCCCGATTTACACTGGTCATGGATATCTACTATTTCCATGCACTGGTAATCGACCTCAAAAGTTTGTATTGCTTTGATTGCATTATCAAAATCAATCGATTGGGATACCAAGTACTAGAGATGACTTGAGAGTCCCAGTTATGTAATAGATGCGGTTGAATGATGGCCCGAATGATGGGCGGGGCTATTTTCCATATTTGGATTCATGACGTAACTTATCGACTGGTTTGATTTTGGTCACTGTTTATTATAATGAGGGTGCACTGCTGGGGGTAGCGAACGGATATGTAAGGACCAACGCCTGACGGCGTTGATTATAGTACTAAATATTGCGTTGGTCCTGTATGGACTAGTTCAAAATGACCCCATAGGATTATAAAATCAAAATTTCGAATTGCTCAAATACCTCTTTCAAATATATCAAATTATTTACATAAATAAACAAAAACAAATAAATAAATAAATAAATAAATAAATAAATAAATAAATAAATAAATAAATAAATAAATAAATAAATAAACGAAAAAAAATTGAACATGTTACATAAATATAACCATTGCTGGCAGCGCAGGAGCACTCGAACCAACGATATTGATATCAGCAGTCTGATGCTCTACCATTGAGCTATGACAGCATCTAGTGATGATGGTCGAGTTTTTAGCTTATACAGTGTTTGTCTGTGATAATGCCGCCTCGTGAAAGAAATAAATATAAAATCTTAATTTGTAATTTAAATTTATTTGATAATTTTCTGACCTATATTTTCTTTAGAGCAGGGACAAATATTTCCCCTTTTATCTAATTTGACCGCTATATAAGAATCTACTATTTTTATTACTGATTTAATTCCGCGATTTGTTCCATTAAGCAATATCAAAGATTAATGTCACACATCTCACAACAGATATTTAGTTGGCTTAGTGGTCTCACACAGTGCTGTTTAACCGGGAGGTACCGAGATCGATTCCCACCTCTGCCTGCAATTTTTTTTAAAGACTGGGAAATAATAACCTGACATTCGCCGCTGACATTCGTACTGCAGAAGCGGAGTTATAACTTGTTAAACTTTGCTCCTTCCGTAAAAGGGTACATTATTTTGGCACTACATTATTTCTTTCTTTTTTTCACATTGCTGGTATTAAATATCAAATGGTCATAATTGGCGGTCACTTCAAATCATCCCCAACTGAACGAGGTTCAGGAATGTCCTCTCATTGTTAATTGTTGGTTAACCCACCACTTGAGAATAAAGGACTATGAATAGGTGCAACAGGATTACCTACGGGATTATCTCAAGGATATAATTCTGTTCTCCTCCTTTTCTTACATCTTCTCTGATATGTGCTAGTGTCAATGGTTATTGTTAAAAGGCAATAAGGTGTGTAATTGCAATATTTCCTCTGAATAGGAAAGACTCTCTACATCGAGTTATGTATGCTGGTGGTTCGCAATACTGTTATTTAAGAGAAGGTATCTTCCAAATCCAAATCGGCCTAGTAGGCCGATTTTTCGAGTTATTTTGTAAAAAAAAGTGCAACATTGTCAAAAGTAAAATCGACGTTTTAGTATTATATAAAACTTAAAATTATTCACAAAACGTCATTTTAAAACGGTAAGACATTCATGTTTGCTAAAAGTGTAACTGGTGCATGGTCATTTGCAATACGTTAGCAACCATTCCATACATATATCGAGAATTGGACCAGGGCATCTGTAATGACAACCGCTAATGTGCTGAATCCTGACGCCAGTACTTTTTAATGAGCTCACAAAACAGATCACTTAAATGAAAAGTTATAGCCTAATTACTTAAGGGGTGGGGTATGAACGTTTGGACAGTATTTATTGTGGGACATGAGAGCACATCAGACATATCGAATTGCATTCTGAATACGAAGAATGTCCTTCTGATATCAAATAATTTTGATTTTTTTAAATTCTCAATGTAATACACATTTTATGGCAAATCATTAAAAATTGATATTTTTGATATTTAACAGTACTCGAAGTAAACTTTATAAATCTGATGATTTATACTTAAAGTGTATGTAGGTAGGATGAAAAGCCGACGATCAATTGAAAATTTTGACCTTTCGTATTGAAGATATGGATTTTGTTTCCCAAAACACCAAACAAAAAATAGGTCTTTTTGGGAAAAAAATCCATATCTTCAATATAAAAGGTCAAAATTTTCAATTAATCGTCGGCTTTTCCTCCCAGCTACATACACTTTAAGAATATATCATTAGATTTATAAAATTTATTTTGAGGACTGTTATATATCAAAAATTTGAAAAATATCAAATTTTAATAATTTGTCATAAAATTTGTATTATATCGTGAATTTCAAAAATGAAAATTATTTGATATCAGAAAGACATGCTTCGTATTCAGAATGCAATTCGATACGTCTGAGGTGCTCTCATGTCCCACAAAAAATACTGTCGAAACGCCATAAACGCTCATTCTAGATCCCTTAAGGCTTTACTAATATAAAGCTCCATGGTAGTTAAGTTATTGTTTTTCAGTTATCATTCGCAATACCTTACCCAGCAAACACAAAACATTTTCAACATCATAAGTTTGCAAAATGTTAGAAAAGGTTACCAGAAAACGTTCAAATGGTTGTATAAAGGGTATTCAACGTTTTCGTAACATTAAAAAACGTTTCTTGATAACGTACTGCAACTATTCTAACATGATGTTATTTTATTGTTGACAAAATATTTGGCAAAAATGTTTTCAAAAAATATTTTACAATAACATGTTGAAAACATTTTAAACATATTTTGTTTTAAAACGTTTTCATGACCTTTATATAACCCAACATTTGATGTTATTAAAATGTTTTTACCATGACCAAATATCCAAAATATAACCTGTTAAAAACTTTTTAAAAACGTTTTTGTGTTTGCTGGGATAGCAACCATTATTTTCATACATGTATCGAGAATTGGACCATGGCATATGTAATGACAACCGCTATGTGACCGTCCACGGCGAATGAGCCGTACATTCCTCCCCGGTCAATTTTGTTTTATTTCGTGTTTAAAAATAAACATCATAAACTTAAAATGGTATATCATTTGACTTCAAACGATATCCAGAAGCGGTGTTATGGTTAGTTAAACTTTGCTCCTTCAACAAAATTATAGCTTTTTTCGTTTCTATGTGTGTCTCTTTTTCCACATTGCTGGCAATAAATATCAAACAGTCATAATTGGCGGTCATTTCAAATCATCCCCAAGTCAACGAGGTTTAAGAAGGTTCTCTCATTGTTAATTGTTGGTTATGCATACCTATACAAAATACAATGCCTGGTAACCCACCACTTGAAAAGGATTTAGCAAAAGCAAACAAAGACCAGAGCTATTAAAAGTTCTATAGCCATCTAAGGTAGAAGCTTATTATCCACTTCAATAATAGGATTATTGATTGGTGTTGTGACTATCGAAATAAGACAGATGTCGCGCCAGCTTAAGTGACCGATGAATACGACCTTCGTACACATTTTACACCATAACTCAGAATACAATTTAGGGAATTTACGGCTCGTTTGTGCTGCCGGGTCACATATAATGTGCTGAATCCTGACGCTAGTACTTTTTAATGAGCTCACAAAACAGATCACTATGCTAAAGTGAAATTGTCTAATTACTTAAGGCTTTACGCATTGCTCCATGGTAGTGAAGTTAATATATTATATTTTAATGATCAAAGCATGAAAAAGAACTATTTTTGGTTACAAATACGTTGTCAAGGAAATTATACACCTTTTTGATATGTTTGACACGTTATGTTATGCATAGTCTGTGCTTTAGAATGCGTTCATGGTGGTACCCTGCTTCCTGCTTCAAAAACACCGGGTGTTGGAAAAACGAGGACCCCACAACTGAGGATCCCCAAAAGGAGGACCCCTAAAACGAGGACTCCTAAAACTAGGACCCCCGACGTCCCCTATAAGATAATTTATTTTTTCCATAATTCACAACAACAACAACAACAACAACAGCAACAGCAAAAATAAATAAACAAACGAATCATGGAGGAAATGACTAGAAGGCCAGAGAAAGTCACCACTTTTGACAAAGAAACGTTACCATCAAAAGAAGTAAACAACAAACAAACAAACGAGAAACACAATACTTAAGAATTAATCATATTTTGAAATCAAGACAAGTTGACCCTAGAACAAGGACCCAAAGCCGAGGACCAAACAACGAGGGCACATTTTGAATGCTTTGAAAACCGAGGACCCCTAAAATGATGACCCTAAAACCGAGGACCCCACCAAATTTGCTTTTCTGAGTAGAAAAGACGATCGCAAGTGCCTTTATAATTTATCAGATATGTGACAGAATCCATGCACTACAGCTAATTCATACGCACCCCTACACCCCTAATCTACACCCCCACCCCACATACACAAACCCCTCAGAACCTTACATATGCAACCCGGGCATTATATTTGTACACAAACACGGCTATACCCGCATGTTATCAGACTTATAGTCCTTATTTGCCGAGAACTTAAAATAAAGAAATAAACTGAAAACCAAATCCGAGTCCAATGACTCATCCAACCGGGTCTGGCGACATTGACTATTTCAAATGGGTCACTTGGACTCATCAAAATGAGTCCAGCAACAATGACAACCAGATGTGACTCATCTATGTTAGTCAATCTGTATCACATGACTCAACTTGGTTAGTCATAGGGATATTGACTAGGCTAAGTGAGTCAAAGTGAGTCACTAAGACTCATCAATATGAGTCCAGCAACAATGACAATCAGATGTGACTCATCTAGATTAGTCAATCTGTATCACATGACTCATTCAGCATAGTCAAAGAGATATTGACTACAATCTTAGAAATATTTGTTCGAACACTTTTAAGGCCATATTGGAAATGGTCCCCCTTCTACCCCCGTACAATGTTGGCATGCCCAATATGCTCATCTTCACCATATCTTCTCCCAACATTGTTTGGTGGGGAAAGGGAGGGGCATGCTTAAGATGAACGTTGAGACAACACTATTATAATTCTTATTTTCCAGTGACTCATATAGCGTGCGCACTATGCTAAGAAGAATATGGGAATTACAGTGGGTGTTCGAACACATTTTTTCCGGGATTGTAGGCTAAGTGAGTTAAAGTGAGTCATGTGGACTCATCAATATGAGTCCAGCAACAATGACAAGCAGATGTGACTCATGTAGATTAGTCAATCTGTATCACATGACTCATTCAGCATAGTCAAAGGGATATTGACTCGAATAAGTGAGTCATGTGGACTCGTCAACAATGACCAGATGTGACTCATGTAGATTAGTCAATCTGTATAACATGGCTCATTCGGCATAGTCAACGGGATATTGACTAGACTAAGTGAGTCATGTGGACTCAACAATATGAGTCCAGCAAAAATGACCAGATGTGACTCATGTAGTTGAGTCAATCTGTATCACATGACTCACTCAGCATAGTCAAAGGGATATTGAGTAGAATAAGTGAGTCATGTGGACTCATCAATATGAGTCCAGCACAAATGACCAGATGTGACTCGTGTAGATGAGTCAAGCTGTATCACATGACTCATTTAGCATAGTTAAAGGGATATTGACTAGAATAAGTGAGTCATGTGGACTCGTCAATATGAGTCCATGACCAGATGTGACTCATGTAGATTAGTCAATCTGTATCACATGACTCATTCAGCATAGTCAAAGGGATATTTACTAGACTAAGTGAGTCACATGGACTCATCGATATGAGTCCAGCAAAATGACAATAAGATGTGATTAATCTAGATTAGTCAATTTGTATCAAATGACTCATTCAGCATAGTCAATAGGATGTTGACTAGACTAATTGAGTCGTAGCGATCATCGTTGAGACCCGCAACGATGATCAACCAGAGGTAACTCATCTAGATTTAGTCAATCTGTATCAAATGGCTCCGACATCAAAATTGGCTCACCAAATATGACTCATATAGGTTAGTTGACCTGTATCAAATGACTCATCAAGGTAAATTAGATGGATATTGACTATACATAATTCAAAATGAGTCACATGGACTAATCAAAGTGACCCTGACTCAAGGGTTTACTGACTCATTTAAAACTGGGTCATTTTAGACATAGCTTGACTCACTCATGTGAGTCAAAGCTGGACTCATCACTCAAGATTTTACAGGACTCATTTAACTGGGTCATTTTAAACATAGCTTGACTCACTCATGTGAGTCAAGGTTGGACTCATCTTTGTTAGTCACATTGACTCAAGATTTTACTGACTCATTTAACTGGGTCATTTTAGACATAGCTTGACTCACCCTTTGTTAGTCACACTGACTCTATGTAAAAAATGACCCAGTTAAGTGAGTCAATAAAACGTTTTACTGACTCACTTAACTGGGTCATTTTAGACGTAAGGCTGGACTCGTGTTTATTAGTCAGGGTGACTCGGGTTTGGTTTTAGTAAAAGTCGCTCAATTGGGCAAAAACTGTGTTAAAAGTGTATTCACAAGTCACAAGCTTTGATTGATGTAGGTTGCACTCTCGTTTAACTTCAAATAAAGATATTATTAAAAGTCGCCCAATTGGGCGGAAACGTGTTACATATGTGAAAGTACAGGTTACAATCTTTTATTTAATTTAGGTTGCACCCTCGTAGCTCTTAAAATAAAGAAATGGTAAAAAAGTCGCCCGATTGGTCGAAAAATGTATATAAAGTGAAATCCCAAGTCACAAGCTTTAGTTTAATGTAGGTTGCACTCTTGTAACACTTAAAATAGAAAAATGGTAAAAAGTCGCCCAAATAGGCAAAAAGTGTGTAAAAAGTGAAAGTCCAAGTCACAAGCTTTAATTAAGTGTAGGCTGCACTCTCGTAGTAAAAAAGTTTTAATGTAATGTGGGTTGAACTCTCGCCTTAAAATAAAGCAATTGTAAAAAGTGGCCCAATGGGGCGAAATATGTGTCAAAGTGAAAGTCCAATTCACAAGCTCTAATATAATGTGGGTTGAACTCTCGTCGTAGCACTTAAAATAAAGAAATTATAGAAAGTCGCCATTCACTCGACTTTTTAAAAGAATCTGTCCATTTTATGACGTGTACATTTTTGATGTATCTGAGGTGCAATGTAATATTTTGTGGTGGTGATAAAGTGTAATAAATAAATAAATAAATAAATACATAAATAAATAAATAAATAAATAAATAAATAAATAAATAAATAAATAAATAAATAAATAGATAAATAGGTAAATAAATAAATAATTAAGAGTAGAACTTGTGGAACTAAAGATGATGATCGCATTGTCTGATGATCTGATGATCGCATTAGCGTGAAACTCAGAGTTACAACTTTCGTTCCACAAGTTCTACTCGTATTATTAGCTCTGCTTTAATGAATCGAGCACAAATAAACAAATAAATAAATAAATAAATATAGTATTGTCCAAAAGGCAGATTTATAATTTACATTCTAGCTACTGACAGTTTCATGCCAGCAGTTTGCTGGCAATCATCAGACTGGTGTAAAAAAGTCCACACATAAATAAATAAATAAATAAATAAATAAATAAATAAATAAATAAATAAATAAATAAATACATAAATAAATAAATAAATAAATAAACCTGAACATTAAGAAGAATAACCAGCGCCACCACCACCATTACCCAACAACTACGACAACTATAAAACAACAACAACAACTAATATAACAACATCAACAACGACGACAACTACAAAATAAATATGGCAAAATGGTACAAATTAAAGCGATATTTTACATTTTCGGAATAACTGACACCCAATGATGTTGACAGGAAAATGATATTATTTCGGACAAAAAAGATAAACCTTTGGGAAGGCAGGTTACCAGGTACACATACGATGATTAACTGTTGTTCCAGCTTCCCCAAATTATTATACTAAGGGGCTGACATTTTCTTCGGAATGTGTGGGGTGGGGTGCAAATTTACAAAAAGTCTGCGTCAATAAAATAGCGACCCCCCCCCCTATTTCGGCAACAGAATGTTATGACTCCACACCCCACCACTGATATACCTTACCCCTTAAACTAGGCTAAAATTGTTTTGAAATCGGGTTTTTTTAATAAAATAAACACTATATCTGTGGTCATCTTGTGACTCCCTGCATTTTGGTAATCAAAAATTTTATGACCCACCCCAATTTTTCTTTACAAAATATTATGACCCCCATATTTTGGACCCACCCATTCCGAAGAAAATGCCATCCCCTAATACATGCATATAATCCGAACAGATACAATAATATCAACCATAATCAAAAGTTATATGTTGCTCTAAATTTATTTAAATTCAACATCCACAAAAATAAAAGTAAAATTCAAGTAGACTTCAGGTGGTACTACACCACTTGATAAATTTGCGACTATTTTTGCATTTTTCTCAAAAAATAATATTACACTGAAAACAAAAATTATGTATATTATAGGGGCACGGAATTCAGTTACTACACTTGAATTTCAGTGACTCAAGATAAAGCAGTACGTTATTTATGATAAGAAAAGAGGTACCGCTAGAATGTACCTCATTTCTTAACATATAATGAACCACTTATCTGGAATCACTGAAATGTCAGTGAAGTAACTGGATTCCCTGATCCTATAATATACATAACTTTTGTTACCATTGTGTAGTTATTTTGTGAGAAAAATGCAGTCAGAAAATTTATCAGGGTGTGTAGTACCACCTTAACAATTAATGACTGACGAGAATGATTATCATTATACATACATATTGATAGAACTATATTATTAATTTACAATATCATAACATTAAATCATGATTAAGGGATCCAAAATGAGCGTTTATTGCGTTTCGACAGTATTTTTTGTGGGACATGAGAGCACCTCAGACCTATCGAATTGCATTCTGAATACGAAGCACGTCTTTCTGACATCAAATAATTTTAATTTTTTTAAATCACAATATAATACAAATTTTATGACAAATTATAAAAATTTGATATTTTTCAAATTTTTGATATATAACAGTCCTCGAAGTAAATTATATAAATCTAATGATATATTCTTAACGTGTATGTAGCAGGGAGGAAAAGCCGACGGTCAATTGAAAATTTTGACCTTTCATATTGAAGATATGGATTTTTTCCCAAAAGACCAAATTTTTTTTTGTGTTTTGGGAAAAAAATCCATATCTTCAATACGAAAGGTCAAAATTCTCAATTGATCGTCGGCTTTTCATCCCACCTACATACACTTTAAGTATAAATCATCAGATTTATAAAGTTTACTTCAAGTACTGATAAATATCAAAAATATCAATTTTTAATGATTTGCCATAAAATGTGTATTAAATTGCGAATTTCAAAAATCAAAATTACTTGATATCAGAATGACATTCTTCGTATTCAGAATGCAATTCGATATGTCTGATGTGCTCTAATGTCCCAAAATAAATACTGTCCAAACGTTCATACCCCAGCCCTTAAGTTAATCATGATAATTATGTATTTATTACAGAATGAACCACATCATATTTTCGACGTTTTTGATCCTGGGGAATTACGTATATTTATTTTTTATAACCTAAGACTACATTTATTATATAAATGTAACATTATTCAAATACGGAGAAATAAAGTCAAACTATGTGGTAAATTAAATATGAGAAATGTTTTTAACACAAGTCAACACATACATAAATGACAGCCATCTGACTCATTAGCTCAGTTGGTAGAGCATCGGTCCGGTGATCCGAAGGTCCCAGGTTCAAATCCTGGATGGTCAGTGAAATTTTTTCACTGGCTGTCATTTATGTATGTGTTGACTTGTGTTAAAAACCTTTCTCATATTATTCAAATAATTTTAATAAACATGCAATATATTTATATTAACAGGTAAATTACAAAGTAGTAGGCCCTACCCAGGCCAGAAACCAGCTTTGATTTGAGGGAGGGGCGGGGGGTGGGGTAGTGATTTTTGACAAAGTGGATTTGGGGCAGATATTTAAAATCTGGCACTTTTTCAAAATTTGGACTCTTTCTTAACTGAAAAAACATAACAAACCTCGATTCGCTGGCGACGCTCGCAAATGGCTATTTTTGGCGATTCCACTGGTTACAAGCCTGGTAGTACCACAGTAAAGACAAAACGTTATACGGACAACTTTAAATGTGTCCGTTATATAAAGGGTGTAAAACGTTTTAGTAACATCACAAAAGCATTTTTGAAAACTTGATGCAAACCAATTGATATTATATAATGTTATATTGAAAAAATATTTTGCAAAAATGTTTGCCAACAAATATTTTGCAATAACATTTTGACAGCATTTTCATTTTATTTTGTTGTAGTGTTTTTAAAATGTTTTCATGATCTTTACATATCTATAACCATTGAATAGGCTTCTTTGCAATTTTCATTTTTCGACCTCGTGTTACTTAAACACTCATATCTTTTCTCACTGCAGGAGTGTCGTACGGTAGTGGTTGAGGTGTCAAAAATGCGCAGGACAATCACCCGCATGCGATCATTTAGCAAACATACAAAATTGGTCGCTAGATTTTAAGGGATCTAAAATGAGCGTTTATTGCGTTTCGACAGTATTTTTTGTGGGACATGAGAGCACCTCAGACCTATCGAATTGCATTCTGAATACGAAGCATGTCTTTCTGATATCAAATAATTTTCATTTTTGAAAATCACAATATAATACATATTTTATGACAAATTATAAAAATTTGATATTTTTCAAATTTTTGATATATAACAGTCCTCGAAGTAAATTATATAAATCTAATGATATATTCTTAAAGAGTATGTAGCAGGGAGGAAAAGCCGACGGTCAATTGAAAATTTTGACCTTTCATATTGAAGATACGTATTTTTTTCCCCAAAAGACCTAATTTTTTTTGGTGTTTTGGGAAAAAAATCCACATCTTCAATACGAAAGGTCAAAATTTTCAATTGATCGTCGGCTTTTCATCCCACCTACATACACTTTAAGTATAAATCATCAGATTTATAAAGTTTACTTCAAGTACTGTTAAATATCAAAAATATCAATTTTAATGATTTGCCATAAAATGTGTATTAAATTGCGAATTTCAAAAATCAAAATTATTTGATATCAGAATGACATTCTTCGTATTCAGAATGCAATTCGATATGTCTGCTGTGCTCTAATGTCCCACAATAAATACTGTCCAAACGTTCATACCCCAGCCCTTAATAGTGGGTAAATTTCCTAACCATAAAGAAACTTTTTTTGCATAGTTTACGAATACAATACAGGAACATGCATCATTGTGGGTTTAAATGTCATTATAATGATATTATATGCGAATGCACACTAAAACAACAATTTACAACTATAGTAGATCCATTTTCTATCTATTGATCACAGGGAATCCTTCGTGGAACTGTTTTTTAAACATTAATTATCACACTCGCGTGTTCAGTAGCAGCAAGAACGGCGATGTCGACTCTGGAGACGAAAATTTGACTGCCAAAAGCAACCGCTGGCGGCGCATCGTATTGTGAAACGTGAGAGGACCAATCTATTGTAAAATTTTGTGGAGGGTGTCCGCCTTTTGGTCTTTTTCGTTAACACTTATTTTATAGAGGCATACGCTTAACGGTATACGTGCTATTTACATCTCATGAATAATCACACCAGAAAAGGTAGTACGATCAGAATTATGAAACTGTCCATTTGGGGTAGTACTCTTCAACCAGACTTTATCACCACTAGCCAGTTGCAATACCGCCGAATTGCTCCTCGCTATGAAGTAGTCAGTGCCATGTATGTAAACATACACCCCATTAATATTGTCCTGATTTTTCATCAGAAAAACCTCGAGAGTCTCATCATAAGCGTATATACTGTACGTGAATCGGTAAATGCCAGGGATGGTACACGTGAATATACCCGATGGTCCATCAAAATCATCTCCAACATTGGTGTGAATGCTAATAAAAGGCAAAGCTTCACCTGCATTATGAGTAAGGGATGCACCTAGAACAGCCGAAAATGCTGATATATTATGAATATGAATCGACCCATTTTCACCTCTCTCACCACGTGGTCCGATGTCTCCTGGGTCCCCTTTGGCCCCTACTTTCCCAGTGGGCCCACGGCAGCAGGTATTACATCCAATTCGTTGACAACCGCCTCGTTGAAAGCGAAGAACGGCAAGAAGAAGCAACAGAAACTCCACACCTGAAGAAGAAAAAACAAACAAAAAAAACAACTATAAAACACATATATTAAAAGGGCATTTCGTCATCATCTCCCCACTTTTCTCAATTTAAAAATCCATTAAAAGGAATGGGGCGCCCAATGTGAGCTTGGTCGTGATGTGGTGAATTCCATGGTGCTTAGATTTAGTATTAGAATTATTTTTTTTCTATGGTAGAGGGGAAGATGATTAAATGCAAAAGATATGTGTTTGAGTGGCGGAGGTGTATGACAGGACCGTTTTGGATTGAATTAAATCGATTTGTATTGAAATGAATGGTAGCCAGTAGCCCCCCCCCCCCAATTTGCCAACGTATATAAAAGTCAAAAATTTGGGAAAGAAACTCCACTTTTCACAGAACTGCCCCCCCTGGAAAGAAAGTCCATTTTCAAAATCAGCAATTGTATTTATTGTAGTTAGGATATTGCATTGGCTATTGAATATTGTTGAATTTCGTTAAGCAAGGGTAAGACTGTTATGATTAATAGTATACAGGGTGTCCCAGAAAAAAATTACCGAGTGAATAAAATTGAACGTAAGTCGAGAAATAGACATCAAAATAAAAAAATGCAAAATGTAGCGCATAGCCTATTTTGTTGTGCATGACATACGAAACTTTTATTTGATTCGGTTGACTGGTTTCGAAGAAATGAACGATTGCCTAATGCGTGCATCAATGCAGTTCATTCCAAGTTTGATCAACAGGCGCTTTTTTCATATTTGCTCATCGCTTCCCAAAGTTTGTGTATCTCATTAAATTTAGTCCACATTATCTATTAAAATCCGACGGTGTTATGTCATTCATGCTTTCACTGAAGATGAATTACAGTTTGTCCGAGAAAGCTTTGATTTCTACAATTGGAAGCTCTCCAACTTTAATTCTTTAGGCTGTGCAAATATACTTTACAAAGAACATTTGAGCCACGAATGACAATGATCAAGTGCTTACAGCTGTACGTGTGATTGTTGATACCACGCAACATTAATGTTGAAGTTTTAAAAGATTTAAACTTTGCAATACAATTTCTTGGAAATATTCCGAAAACATTAATGTGTGTGAGAAGTTTTAAAGCCAGCTGGAATTCTTTATGTAGTATTCTTCATGCAACATTTATATCAACATTAACGAAAAAAGATATTTACAAATACAGAGCATCATCTCACATGCAAGCTTTCATTTTCAATATCGTGCAGGTTTTCAAATTTGAACAAAACCTAATTAAATGTTTTGCAAGAAACAGGTTGTTTAAAAAGAACGAAAAGGATTTCAAATATGAAGCCCATTGACAGTTTTTAAACTACTCGTGCGCATTGTGTTGAATGATCGTTCTTTCAAACTTGGAATGAAGTGAATTGACACATGCGTTATGTAATCGCTCATTTCTTCGCGATCAGTCAACCGATTCCAGTAAAATTGGCGTATAAGATGCAGAATAAGATGGGATACACGCTGATGTTTAGATTTGTGGATTCTGATGTCTATTTTTCGACTTACGTCCAAATTTATTTGCCCGGTAATTTTTTCTGGGACACCCTGTAGAAGAAAAGAATCATTATTTTGCTTTTACAAAGTACCATTCATTTCATTCATTCATGTCTGTTTAATTAGCTTAGATTCTTGTATTTTTAAGATATTTGAAAGAAGAAAAATATGTGGTCAAAGTAAGTGTTAGCACAGCCTTAGACCCAACGTTATTTTACACTTTTCAAATTCCAACGTTAAATTTAAAACCCCATTTCTTTTCAATTTTGCCTCATTTTAGGCAGTTACTTGGGTCCACAAAAAGGGTTCGCGACCTTTTCACAAATCGAGTGGGACAGTCCATTCTCAACTTAGGGCATAGACCCTATCGAATTTACAAAAACAAAAAAACAAAAAAAACTGTCCACCAATCTGTCCTGCATTTCAATTGTTACCGTTCCGGTTATTGGATAGGGTCTATTCGCTGTCGTAGTGCACGTTAGTAACCATTGGTTACTGCTCCAAGCCTGGTCTCAACACCTGAGACAAATTTAATTCCAAACAGTTTGCTTGATAAAACAAACAGCGTAATATTTATGTTTTGTAAATGAAAGTTTTGTTTAAAATATTGCCCAATTGCGTGTACGATTGTTGATTTTTTTTAAACCAAATGTTGGGCAAAGTTGTTTTGAGGAGAAGCAAATTTCAATACATTGGTCCGATGATCACGGTGATGATGAAATCAAATAATTAATCACTCACATGATTAAAGATCCTCATCGTCCTTAACATGACAAGTGTCATAGGAGCGCTCAGAGGCCTGGGAATTTCTTTGCTATATTGAAGTTCTGGCAACACTGTAGCCAGGCCGGTTTTTCACAATCTTCCTACGGCACCCAGGGTTATCGATCCACAATGCTAGTACTAGCCTCAGATTTCACGTGTTGATTTTGAAAATTTTTCAGCCGGCAGTAAAAAGGGTGAAATCAAAACGGAAATTCTGACAAAACAATGATATATCGCTCATGGTGATGTGCTTTGGAAAGTTGGGAAAAATCCTTCATTAGCGAACTATATTACATTGAACATGTTGAAAAGCTAAAAGGTTGATCCAAAAAAAGGCAGAGTTGAAGCCTATCAAAATCGAAAAAATCGAAAGTCACTAAATTTGAATTTCACGCCTAAGTTTAACACTGGGATTTGAAATAAAAAATACATTATCAAGCAATAAGTCTTTTCCTGACATTTACTGAAACAAATTATTGATTACATGATTATATATTTGGTAATGTAGGCTTAAAGTATTTCAGATATTGCTTTTGTTTTACGTGTTCGGATACTTTTTGCGCGCAATATATTAGTATTCACTGTAACTTTCATCTCAAAAAGGAGTTTACATACCGGTCTTGATGTCCATTGTGGATAAATCGGTAAACTCTCCGGCTGTGTCTTCAAGTCTTGTCTTATCTTGTCTTGACGAATCCTCTGAATACTCCCTTCAGGAGTCAGGCGAGAGGATGAATAGGGTGATTTGGGGGTTCCTTAGCCGTTCGATGTACTTATCTATAATACGGTTGTCTTAAATTATTCCAGATAAGAATCTCATATGTCATCAACATCAACTCTTACTTGTCCGCTATCTCTCTCAATCTACCGCAACAACTAGCCTACTGTATAATTGTTAATACGTTGTGAGGTTGCTTAGTCCTTTCGATGTATTTTGTTACATACGGTTGTGTTAAATTGTCCAGAATCTCGTATGTCATCGACATCAACGCTTACCTTTCCGCTATCTATCTCAGCCTACTGCAACAGCTAGTATGGTGGTGATTAGTAAGATGGTGTGCAAGCTTGATGTAGCTGATAATTCAAACTTAGTGCAAAGTCACAAATCTTTACAGGATATACGGCCTTATGTTGTCACCAAGAACCCGCTGGTAGTCTGTGGTTGGGTGTGTCAAACGTGGGCTTTTATCATCCGCAAAATACCACCATTAGGCTTTTGTTACTACGCCTGAAAAGTAGGCCACTTGTTTGTCACAATTGCCCTGTTTGCTATAATAAATTAAGCATGGTAAGTTTGAAGGCGTATTATTATGCACGCCTTCAGCAAAAGAAAAAAAACAGAGCATCATTCACATCTCAATATCAATCCGCAATTAACGAGGCCTGCCAATATACATCCCTCGCGTTGCCATGGAGTTTCCCATTTGTTCTCCCTTCCCTTTAAATTATATTCTTCATTATTATGGCTTCATATATATATTATTATGGCTTCATATATAGGTATATCGCAATTGTAAGCATCCACGCTTAACGCTTCGTTTAGGTCTTAAGTGCGCTCTAAAATGAATATGAATGAATATCTTTGACACAAGATGACAGTTTAAACAGGGCACATGCTGCATCACCAGGAATTTTGGGATCGAAAACAAAGTACAATTGAGCATCATCAACGTATTATGTGATACATTATACCGTAATGCCGAATGATGGTAGCGACATATTGGGAATAATCAGTAAATGCCCTAGGACAAGTAATTGATCCTTGTGGGACACCATAACACAGTCCAAACACATCCAACATCGACCACTTACATATTAACTCGAAATTTACGATATACGAACTCAACCATTGAAGAGTTGTGCCTTTGATATCAAAGTAATGTTAAAACATACTGTATAATACAGAATGTCATGATCAATGGTATCAAAGGCAGCAGACAAAGCTAACAGAATCAAGAGGCCATCAGCTTGATTATCATCAAGGGCACGTGCGATGTCATGTTTTACTTTGAGCAGTGCAGTAGGACCAGCAATGTCTGCCACTAAGGTTTAGGAATATGTGAAAGTGGATTCATCTATAAGTTTGCTAGGCAGCCATTCAATGATGCCAAAACCATGTTGCGTTACGTAATTAAAACACCCAGTCAGATGTATATATTTAACACTTGCCAAATACAGGTCCCCCAATTTCGAAAACTGGACGTTGAATGTATACTCATATGAATATTGATTAGCAACATTTTTCAATATGTCAGCGCTCTAATCAGACACAATAGAACAACATTAACCATGCAGTGCGTTGATTGAAGACATTCACAGGTGATGAGTGCAACCTGCTTGTAGTGCATGGCGATCTATTCAAAAATTATATTAATCTATTATTCTGGTAGTTTATCTGATTATTACGGCATATTCGTCTGGTTTCGTATCATTACTCAACTTTGAACATATTAATGAATCTATTGTAAAATAGATTCTGTTGTATCATAGTGCAGTTTCGTCCACGGTAAATTCACCGTGACCTTTCCAGCCATAAACCCGCTTTAGTGAAATTAAACTGAGATATGCAGTACTAAACCATTATAGTAATCGATTGTCCAATGCAAATTTTTTACCACATGATAATATTAATCCAATAAGCGCTCGAATTGTCCGTTATGGTCGACTAATCTTTGTAGCGTTGGGATGTTGATGACGCCCACTTGCTCACAACCCTTGACGAAATTTGGATGGTGTTTATTTTTACTAATGGAAAAGAGAGAAAGAAAACCGGCAGGTTACTACAAAAACCTAATAAAATCATCCATAGATATTAGAAAGCAGCGTATAAAGGAAAGAACTTGGAGCAAGGAAGATGTATTCGATGTGAAGGTAAGTTTATTTCATATTATATTTTACGTTTTGCAAAAATAAATTTGAGCATGCAACCTCAATATTCCGTGAGTGGCAATGGCTCTACCGTTGTTTATCATACACTACGAAAGTTACTGTATATCAGCTACGATCGTTGGAATACGGACTATTCTAAAGAAAGAAATAAATAGGGATGTTGCTTGTAATTTTAATTAAAAAAAACCCACTGCACTATAAGCAGGTTGAACTCATCACCTGTGGATGTCTGCAATCGTAGATTGAACACAATAGAGGCCCAGTACGGGTCAATTACCTATGTGAGTGCCCCTGTGTTGTGTGCATAGGCCTACATGTAGTTAACAATAACTGCATGATGTAGTAATAGTAATAGTATACCGTGTGCACGCGCTTTATTCCGTAAACAATAAGTATAATAAATAGACGTATTTCTAGCACAACCACTTGTATAGCATAGTGTGTAGTGCCTGGACTATGGATCGATAGGTTGCTGGTTCGAACCCCGGTGGATACTTGGCAGAATTTTAAATCTAACTTGTTTCGTTTCTTTTAAAGTATTCATTTATGTTTGAAATTTTTACTATATATGATTATTTTTGGGAGAATAACAATGAAAATAAAAATGGCAAATGATGCATCAAAGTATTGTGAACTCATTGAAGAAAAAGAGCCTTTTTTAAAAGGCTAACACTTAAAAGTGTACGGTATGTAATAATTCTTGAATGTGTATTATGTTTTATGGGAACTGCTGGTCTTAATTTCATCATATCATACGAATTAAATTCGTTGAAACATAAGAAATGTTGTCTTTCCTGTGCTTTTTTTGTGTGTTTTAATACGAAAATCCCATTGAAAATATTTTAACTCGATCCCCTATGCCGAGACAAAACACGCTTTCCAGTTGATAAAACCCTGCTACACCTGCCTTCATAATGGTAAATTCCTAACTTGATACCGCTTCTTCCAATCGATAATGACGCTATTGACATGTGCGGGCTTATCTCCACTAGACGTTCGCTTTTCGTATCTCTTTCCTTGTTGGAAAGGTATAACGTTGAGGAGATAGGAACATGTACCGTCATCCGGGACCTACTCTGCCATGTTTGGCTGAGTAACGGTACATGAACACGGTCTTTTGTGCCTATGTAAATTAGTCATTGTGTAAAGCTGTGTTTATACCCATGGATTGCTCATCATCAGACTGAATCCTTGTCTTTAACTGAACAAGTTATGGGATTCTAGAGAACGTTGACCGACAGAGGGTGTCAATAATAGCCTACGTGTCGCTTTTGAAAAACAGCAAATCATGCGCATGCTCAGCAGGCAAATATGACGGCGATTTAGTACACTGATCATGCGTGCGATTCAGGTTTCTGCAAAAGCGATTAAAGTATAAATGCATCTTTAGAAATGACCGGCGATTGTGTGTTCTCAAGTGGGTTTTATCATTTTAATTAGTGACCTGACACACATTTGTATTGGTTCGATCAAGCATTGAAATGATTTCATTTTTTGTACTGGATCGTTCAAGTATGTCCAACAAATTTTTCAATGTAAGTGCCTCTGGCCCTAGTGGAAGTAAAAACGGATACTATGGCCAGAGTTCTAGGGCTAATCTCCACTGACTTGAGTTTTGGGATATTTTTTCACTGAACGGCAGCTGTTTGCTATCATTTACTCATCAAGGCGTTCCACCGTTATTATAAGGACTATGCTAATAATTTAAAGATTGACATGTAGAAAATAAACCATACTTGATTGACATAGAGTACTAAATTTGTACCTATTACGGTTTGGTGGCACTCCTCTTACAAACTCGACCAAGTCAGGGCGGCCCGGTGAAGCAAAATGTGCACTGGATTAACACGGGAGTTTGGATAAGATGGTAGATTTCCTTTTTCATACAAATGCATGTTCCCCCGTTATTAAAGCTTGTACCGGGTTACAAATTCAGTTATATTAAAAAGACTAAGTAATTGAAACATAGCAAAAGTACTAAAATCATAGCTTTTATACTTTTTGATATATGACGCTAACTAGTTGATCTAATCATGGAAGTAATACACATGGAAGCTGGTCAAATACTACATCAAAGTGAGTATCATACTTGCCGCGATACTGAACAAAAGCAGTACAGTTGAAAGTGGAACAATTGAGTCATCGCATGGTCAACGTGTACCATGTCTAAAATCAAAGTTCCCGCTTAAAAATCAATAGCATTACGAGGTCGTGTACTAAGTCCTGACAATGGGCTGTGTTATATTACCGCAGTACATGACTAGTTTTATGAACACAAACAGATTTTATAAAATCCCTACGTAATGGTCAGAATGCTATCAGTTTAATTTATACAATTTTATTAAAATTATGTAATTATGTGAAAACCTACCGATTAAATGTATATATATATATATATATATATATGCTAGACGTTTAGATAGCAGTTTTAAAACAGAAAATGAAATGAAATACAATTTATTTTACGCAAAATGTAAAGATAATACCCGACTCTGGAACATTCTGGTCAACAGCAATTTCGGGCAGCCCCAGGCACACAAATAGATGCGGATTCATTTTATAATGTAAAGCATGTGCCAAGTGCGCATATCAATTATTACCGCTAATTAGCGGTTTAGACGTAAATGCATGATTTCCAATATTTTGAAGTTTAAGAAAATCTGTAAGTATAGGGTAGAAATCGATATTTTGAATGGATTTCTGTAATTATGGATTACAAATCTAACATCCCTGTCACTTTTTTCCGAATAAAAACAACATACTTGAAACATAATCAAGAAAAACGCGATTTTTGCTCAAAATAATAAACCTGTAAATAAACGAACTGGCAATACAGGCGGCAAGTCTGATCCACATCAAAGACACGCTGACTACATTGTTATCACAATAGCTTGATACGTACCCTCTATAGAATGTTACGTAAATAATTCAATAGGTGTTGGATCGACCAGCTTCCATGTCTCTTACTTCCATGATCTAATATAGCTACAACACAGCGCTACCAGTAGGGTTCAACTACCTATGTGAGTGCCCCTGTGTTGTGTGCATACATGTAGTTAACAATAACTGCATGATGACTTTTTCTTACACTGGGGTCGAGGGGCATGCTGATTATGTCGACGATAGGATGGTGAACTCACACCGCCATAATTATCTGACGACTTTCACTGACACTGTGTGGAATAACGTTTTTAATGCATGTGTGGATAGTGGTGGCGTGCGAGCTAGTTTTCTAAGAGGCAAGTACATGTATCATAGAGAAACAACGTTTTTAATGCATGCATGGATAGTGGTGGCGTTCGAGCTAGTATTCCAAGAGGAAAGTATTACAGAACAAGAAATGTCTTTAAAAAAAGACAATGCCTCCAAGATACCAGTGGACACCTTTTGTTATTAGTTAAGGAGATACTTATAATGCTAGCTTTAATCTTTTTAAGGTACCGCTATTGGATATAGATTTTGTCTGATTAAAATATGTGAGTCCATTTTCTCCTAATACAAGACTGAAACTTTTATTTTAATCGGATATTCGGTTACCAAAATATGGCCTGTCAAAATGGAGCGAAACCAAGTCGTTGGCAACAACTTTCTTTTATTTTTGTTATGCAATGTTGTCAGGTAGGCCTTATTTTCTAATTATATATGCAAGAATTATGCAAAGTAAAATTTTCAGATAGGCTACAAAATAAGATATAAAACCCATGGATGCATTTAGCAAATTTGAACACCACTGCAACAGTCCGACACACCGCTAGTCCGAATCTAAAAACACTTTAACAGTCCGACACACCCCTAGTCCGAAATACACTGCGCTAGTCCGAGTCTGGAAAACACTTCGTCAGTCCGAAACTGCAGAAAACCAAAGCGGTAGTCCGAATCTGAAAATCACAGCGCTGGTCCGAATCTGAATTACGGCGCTAGTCCGAATATCGGACTAGCGCAGTGTTTCCTAAATTCCGATTCGGAATAGCGCCATGTTTTGCAAATTCGGACTAGCGCAGTGGTTTTCAGTTTCGGACTAGCAGAGTGTTTTTTTTTTTTTGACTAGCGCTGTGTCGGAGGAGTGTTTTCCAGATACTGCCAACTGCCAAGGGCTAGTAAAGGACTAGCCCCGGGCATAGCCCTAGACTAGTCATGCTAGCATCATGCACTCAGTCATGTACTACACATAACTGTGCGACATACAATGTAGATTTGACACGGGTTCTGTTTTGTATTTTAATTGAGGTCGAACTTACCATTTAAATGTTGATATCAAGATGAACAGAAATAAATAATCCATTCTACTTTCTAGTCATAAACCGGCACGGATCTCACTGTTTAGTGTCATGTATGGTCACTGATGGTATATGGTCATGAGTTTGCAATATTGAAATTGTTATTGAAATCAGTTTGCTAGCCCCGGGCCTAGCCCTAGACTAGTCATATGCTAGCATCATGCACTCAGTCATGCACAACACATAATCGTGCGACATACAATGTAGATTTGACATTGAGGTCAAACTCATGAACTTACCATTTAAATGTTGATATCAAGATGAACAGAAATAAATAATCCATTCTACTTTCTAGTCATAAACCGGCACGGAACTCACTGTTTAGTGTAATGTATGGTCACTGTCACTGATGGTCATGAGTTTGCAATATTGAAATTGTTATTGAAATCAGTTTCTTCCAAGTTCAAGATAAAAGTAACATGATTGTATTGAAATGTAAGTTATAAACATTCTTCCTGCTGTCCAGCGGGTATGAACTATTATTATGATGCAGACACGATGATTGCGGCCTAGTCGAGCCTAGCATGCTAGCCTGCATGTCAGTCGGTCTGCTGACTCGCCGCAAAAATACCTCCAATTTTGCACAAAACAATCCATGATGTCAAATTATCACATCCAAAGTGTCGCCATGAACGTCAGCTTCAACTTCTCCAGCCAAAGTTTTTCCATTGATAATCAGGTTTCATGTAATCATGAAATTAAACCTTGTTTAATGTGTATTCCCATTGCCACACACAGCATAACGGTTGTCCGACTTTATTTCTACGATATTGCTGATGTGACGAGGCTACAATCCATAATTAAATACCGAATTAAAAAAAATACTAGTTTGCGTCTGACGTCAGGACAAAGGCGCGCTGTGATTGGTTGCTGACCTGCGCAGTATGGCATTTTTGGTCTGGTTGACAGGACGGCATACGCAAGCTAGTCTTTTTAATTCGGTCTTCAATTATACAATATATGAGTTTAAAAAAATTCTAATGCATAATTCATGAGCTTGATAGACCCGCACCATTGGCGCCACGTGCTAGGTGTTTCTAGAATCCCTATAGAATAAGATTAATTTTAATGCTAATTTATTGCACATGCTGAGGAAGCGTGATTACCTTTTTGAACATTCGGAAATGGCGATAGGCGAATTTATGTATGGCGCAAAGAGGTGGGGGATATTTATTGGGCTCTCGATATTGGGCGGAAATTAGAGTACTTGTCAGAATATAAATTTGTACAATCGGCCTACAGGCCGCGCAATGTGCGGCATTTTAGGTGTAAATTTCAAAGCATACTACCTCCTGCGGAGGCAGAAAAATAAATAATGTTGTTAAAGGGTGGGTAACCCTATTGGTTTTGGATATGGATTGTCTTTAAAATTACATAATAATATCAAATATCGCCCCCTTTATGCTGCTTTGTGAAAAAACGAGAGCATTTTCAGCGTAAATGTGAATAAATAGCCAAATTTGCAATCCAATACCTTGGTATACGTGAATTGCATTCTGGGCAGGCAAGCAACAACAACAATTCCCGTTCGTATGACGAATGCTGACATGCTGTACAATGCCCGGCCCGTATTGAACGGAAAATATTTGTTGTTTTTTTTCGTACCGTTTCAGAAAAAAAGGAAACAAAATATATTTCCCCTTGCAATATGTACATTTCAAATGAATATAAAAAGTTTGGGTTAAAAATGGAGAGGAAAAAAATCTTCCAATACCAGATTTTGAACCGGGTACCTCTCGGGTAACTCACAATGCCCTAACCGATTGAGCAATTGGGCCCACAACGTCCATCGTGGATACGGCGTACCGTCTCCTCAGCAGTTAGTGTGGTTCGCTTTTTTCACAGAATGTGTATGACGCGAAACCAAAGTTGCTGTTGAGGAGACTGATGATTCGCAATTAATTCCCTACCCAGAAATCCGAAGTTATTTTTATTATTTACAAACTGGTAGCCTGTAAAAACCGCTGTATTTCATGATTTCTCCGGAAATACATCGACTTGGAGCGTCAAATTTCAGGATAGTAATGAGAAAAATAGTATCTATCATGTGATACCAAAACCTCATCAACAATGAAAAATATCGGGGGGATGATGCTGTCAATCGGGTCACGGACCTTTAATACATGCATAGATAGTGCCGGGAGATAGTGGTGGCGTACTAGTATTCTAACAGGCAAGTATCGCAGAGAAACATCGTTTTTAATGCATATATACAATATTTAATTATGAATACTAGTGGCATACGAGCTAGTATCCCAAGGGGCAAATATCACAGAAAAACAACGTTTTCAATATATAATAGTGGTGGCGTACGAACTAGTATTCCAAGAGGCACGTTTCACAGAAAAACATCGTTTTTAATGCATGCATGGATAGTGGTGGCTAGCTCGAGATACTCTAGATAAAATACAGGTTTACATTTACTATCTTACATTATCTTGCTGTATTTCAGCTAGATCGCCATAGGTAGAGAACCCGGGTTTTTTTTGGAGAACAATGCTGTCAAGACGAAGAAGAAACCCGCCCGGAACACGCCCTACTCATTATTTCATTGTAATTATTGCAATTTGCCATAACACATTACGTAATCAACACAAAGCTTTTGTGAGGACATAGTGAGTGGATTTTTAGTTGTCAATCATGCATTGCCGCAACGTTTTAGTATTTTACTGCATGGCATTCCGCAAGCACCATTACAAATTATGCCATATTTTTCCAAAGATCATCTCATATGAAGTAAACTGAATGCGATCTGTACTTTTGTAACATTCCGATCGCTTTTGATCACATATTATCGACGAATTTGCATGAAAACACGTGAGGTCATGTTGTGTAAACATAATTAGCATGGGCACAAATAAAATCATGATTCATGATGCAATACAATGTAATTTGAATGCGCAGCAGATCTATAGAAATAAGGCTGCCCGATTTTAGATTAGACTACAACTGGTGGTGGTGTACGAGCTAGTATTCCAAGAGGCACATATCACAGAAAAACATCGTTTTTAATGCACGTATGGATAGTGGTGGCGTACAAGCTAGTATTCCAAGACGTACTTTTTTGTTGCGAGTTGGTGATCCTTTTTTTACTCCAGCCCCTCACCCTGGAAGTCAAATCAGCGATTATTGGCCAGGGTTGCCAAAAGATTTCAGGCCGAATCGCGGGTCAAATAATCAAAAAGTCGCCCAATTTTTCTCTTTACCATTGGTTTCTATGGGCAGGAAACTATCAGAAGTCGCGGGAGCCAATGTTGAAAAGTCGCCCAAATCTTTTCTTAACCATAGGTTTCTACGGGACCGGAAATTGTCAAAAGTCGCGGGAAAAATCGTCAAAAGTCCCCCAATTGGGCTACCAAATCGTGGGTTTTCGAGATATGACGGAAAGAATAGGATGGCGCTGCACGAAGTCAGAAAAGTCTTTTGAATTTGCCGGGTTTTACACAGATTGAAGACTGCCCTCGTTTTCTGTACGCCAAACTTCGAAAAGGCTAATGCATGTATTAATTTTTAGCATTGCAATAGTGCCACTGCTTAGATTTCTGTATGTAGATAAACGTATATTTCGGTATAGTAGTAGCAGTCCCACGACACACTGTACACAATGCCTACACTTAGGCACAAAATGGCCGCTCAGCAGATCGTACATTGGTCTGAGAAGAGATTATATAGATTGCCTGGCAGTATTCGCATGCATCATTACAATTTCCATTTTTTTTTCTATTTTATTCTGGGCCCGTACATGGTTTCAGTGTATTGGTTGTATGCAGTTCGCACAATCATATCGATATACCAACCCCTTGCCCATGTTGATAAACAATTAAGTCAACTCATCTATAGCCTATACAGGGATTAATCAACCAACATCCTTCGACATTGGAATTTATGAACCCAATGAGCGGTGATGATTGAACTTCAAACAGATACATTAGAGCGCCAATGAAACAGACATTTGTTACCAGTGCCAGTTTAGCCAAAGACATTTGAGACCCCAAAATTAATGAGAAAGATATTTCCATTGTAAATACATAGTAAACCCGCCATGTAATTTGAATCACCGTGTGCATCACCTTCATTTGATTGTTCAATTTGGCAGTTAATGGGAAAAAACTATACCATTTTGAAATGTTTATTTTCAAACGCACAGTTGTAGACATTGAGACATATTTTATGAGTGATCAGATAGAAAAAACAATTTATGAGACAAGTTAAAATCACACCGTTGTCATTTTTAAAATAAGACTAAACCATATTTAACTAGTGATCCAGCCAATAATGCAATGGCTATGATTTAGTTATTTGCAAATTGCCCAAGTGGTATTTTATCAATCAAGATATCCATTTGGTTCTTGGTGCTCCCTGAGTAATTTTGATAATTTGCCGGCGCCGGGTACTTGCAGTTTGTGTTCTGTCAACTAAATTTATTAACCAAAATGATTAACCTGCAATTATTTCAGTGTAATTTTAGCAACCAAATTGTTTGGTCTATGCAGCCTCCTTAGGGCGATAATTGAAGACCTTGGCGCAAGAAGACAGTAAGTCCACTTGGCCCCTCAACATGTATACATTAAAGTTAAGTATAGTTTTTTCGGGTTTTATAATGTTTAATACATGTTCAAGGGTGAAAACATCATGAAATGTTGTGAAAGATTTGTTTTGGCCCCTGAACATGTATAAAACATAACCAAACTATACGAAACTTTAATGTATACATGTTGAGGGGCTAAGTGGACTTACGGTCTTCTTGCGCTCAGGTCTTCAGTTAGTGATTTTAGTACATTTTGTCATAGCAATGCAAGTTCGAGGGTGTCACATTTGCTTTTTATGATCTCATGAGCACTGGAATAGAAATTCTCAAAAAAATATAGGGTTGTTTTCAGACGTGGAAGTTTGAATTTTAAAGGTTTAAGTTACTTCACAAAGGCTAGAGTAGTGAGTTACAATTCTTACACATTCAGACAGACAAAGGCGAACATTGCTATTTGTATGTCCCCTTCGGACACGAAGGAAGATGGCTCGATCAAAAAAATATTTTTTATGCTTATTATAACTATTTTGGATAGTAATTTGTGAAAAACTAAAAAAAAATAATTACCTCATCAATTATGCAAATTAGGGCATGTGTACAATTGTACACATTGTGACTAAGTGACGACGTTTACAATGATTTTTTGGATACAATTGTACACATTATGACTAAGTAATGGCAGTAAAACTTGGTAACATATGTGAAGCTACAAACTTGAACCCTTTGTTTCTTTTTTCTGTTGCCTTCATACGTCCGTATCTGTAGGCTCTTAACTCTCATTAATTTGGTATAAAATGCTAATAAACAGTTCTTGTCTTTGAAGAGACCGAAAAAGACATCACACTTAATAAACTTGATTTCTGAGACTAATTTTGTTACTCCACTCTACACGATCCATTTTCGGGCCCATCAACGACCAGTTACTCCTAACTATCTCTGTAATAATAGGCCTACATGGTGGTTTTTCCAAAAAATGCATCCAGAGCAAATTATAAACTGAATGGAAGTATTGACAAAAGAGTTAAAAATAACTTATAATGATGTACAAAGTATACTAAATAACTCCTATATATTGATAAGATTAGTCACACTGTGTACAACTGAACACAATATATTAGTCTTATATTTAAAAGGTGAGACACACTGTGTACAATTGTACACACCATTTAAAAAAAATTCTACACCACATATGTTTGAAGCATTTGATCAAAAATAGTGTTCCATGTTTTCTACAGGTCTTACACTAACCCCCTGACTAGAATTTAGCTTATCCACAATGATATTTCATATAAAATTAAAAAGGAAAGTACATGTCTTCTGGCAACGTGCTGTAGTGGGTGATGCCCTCTTAGATTATGAAAAGTGACATTCAGTTAGGCGAGGGCGCTCTGCACTGGAGGATAGCATATGAATGCACAATTGTGCACATGATGTTTGTTTGCAGTAATAAGCTTCCCCTGGTATACAGGGAGCAATAGAAGTCCATGTGTACAATTGTACACAGTATGTACGAAGGGGTTATTGACATCATCCAAAAATAAATAGGCCTACATATTAATCTCATTGTGGCCGGTGTAGGGCATAAGGCCTATTCGGTTTAGTGAGTTCCGCCCTCTATAATTCAAGAAAGTTTTGTTGAGAAATCTCAACATTCGTGAAGTAACGAGCGATATTGTACAACTTTAACAATATAAAGACATAATGCTTAATCATACAGTCATTTATTACATTATACAGAATATAGAATACGAATAAAATAATTATAATAATGATAACACGATTGAGATTGCCAAAATATAATGTCAATAACTATAATATATAATGCCTCATTTTCTTCATAATGATTTTTATACATCATCCATTAAAGATTAAATAAGTTGTGCGAAGAAAACGTAAAGCATTGAAACAAAACAAAAAAAAAATGAATACTTTCATAAATTGTTTTACGAGCCTTTCGAGTTTTTACTTTACTACGTTACGAACAAGAACAATATCGTGATAAATTAACCTCAAAGAAAGTGCAAAAACTGTTTTGTTTTCCATGGTATGTGTCAAGTACTAAACGTAACCAAGTATTGTGTACAAAATCGGATTTATGAAAGCATTTATAGGCAATATAAAAACTACCATCCATGTGTACACATTTAATTTGATCCGAACCCCTATTGGAGACAGGATTGACATCGCAATGATTGGCATCCAACATATACAGTTTATACCAACGATTATACACATCCGCAGCGCCATTTTGATGTTGTTTTGGATGTTTCGAGAACTAGCGGCTTTACCGGATTGCCAGGCAGCAATGAAAATAGCAATGTATGCAATAGCGATTATCATACATGTGATAAAATTAACCACGGTATAAAGGGCTAGAGAAAAATACCACGACGGTTCTGAACCTGAGGAGGGGACTTCTATTTCAAATGCTAACACAGATATCTGGTTTAAAGTAATATTTTGTATATCTTCGCTAACATTAGAAGGTTGCATTATAAATGGTAACCCAATGCAAACATCGGTCAGACCATAAAATTTGCTGTCTGATGTACCAGCTAGCAATGATGAAACGAAAGCTAATGCAATGGTAACCAACCAAATACAAAAGATCAGCAGTACACACCTCTTGCGTCTCATGTGATTTATACTAAAAGGGTAAACACACCGATGATATCGATCAAATGTTACGGCAGAGAGCAGAAGTAGAGATGTTTCACTAGACGTTATAGCTAAGAAATTTGCAAATCTGCACAAATAACTTGATCGCCATTTGTCTGAATAGCGAAAAAATGTTTCATCATAGTATATGTCTACCCCAGCCAAAACAATCATGTACACACCCATAAGACAATCAGCTATGGCTAGATTGGAAATCAAAAGATTTGCAGTGGTTTTCGTTTCTTTTTTCTGTTTTGATTTTAAACGCAGAACACACACGGCGAAATTGCTCACAACATTTGATATTCCAAACAGCCACAGAAATGACCGTAGAATAGTATTTTTCATCAAGCGTCCGCACATGAACAGCACTGGTTGCGCTTCCACGGTGACACACTTATCGACAGTCTTATGGCAACATAACCGGTGGTCGTCGACGTATCTGTAAACAAAACGTGTTATACAAAGATAATTGCAGATGAATCAGCATGCATAGTCGGATGTCGTTTATTTTTCTTCTCTGTTCCTTTCTGTCTTTTTTTCTTTCCACCAGTAAGAATTTAAAATATAGGGACACTACAAACTATGCAGGGCCTGATGCAAAATATCAAAGGACGAAAGCCCGAGAACCGCGACCTTCGAGTAAAATTCAGACTATGTACTTTGCCAAAAAGCATGTTTTTCTGGTGTTCATCTCCACAGTATCATAAGGACACAGTCTTATTGAGCCATTTTTAAAATATGAAATTACAGCTCAAATGCTATGCAGCCTTCTGATTGGTTATGCCCTGGCCAATGTCAGTAGTCCACCGGCCAATTTAGGAGGGAACGTACCCCTGTAGACAACAATGTGGTTTGTGGTTGACAATGTGGTTTGTGATTAACAATAATAGCTGTTATAAACTGGCCTGAAAAAGAAACTTATAATTTTTCACAAGGTCATATCTTAAAATCCTCTCCATAAAATGAACAAAAATTGCACACACGATTACTTCAGTTGTCCAACTGACACAACAGCAACATGCACTGACATGCAACACCTTCCTGGACCACATTCACAGCGCAACATATTTCTTTGGCCGGGTTCCAATTATTCGCCTGTTAATGTGATTCCGGAAGCTGTTCCGTGTCAGTACATTTTACTGTTGTGTCAGTTGGACAACTGCTTGGTTACTGACCCGTGTTTAGAGTAGAGTATTGAAGTAACCCTGTGTGCAATTTTTGTTCATTTTTATGGAGAGGATTTTAAGATATGACCTTGTGAAAAATTATAAGTTTCTTTTGAGGCCAGTTTATAATGAGTGTTGACATTTTGGCCCATGTACTTCATGTTTACGTAGAAAGTCCCCTGCTTCTAGCAGAAAATGTACACCTGTACATGATTTACACTTACATCTTTCTTTTGTCCACGTGTAACACGCGTGATGGAATGCAGTTTAATATCCCCGCCAAGGCCACATCATTTCACATTTTCGGTGGGATATACCTAAGGGGGTCCCAGCTATGGCTGCCATTGAGCTGTAGGAATGCGTGAAAATGGATCCATCTAAAGACGAATCCAACGAGCCAAGTCATTAGCAGGATTTGGTCGGCCATTATTGGGTCCCCGCAGCACCTAACTGTTGTTGTGACTGCCCAATTGGGTGGATTAAAGCTTAAAATTGTAAACTGTCATCATTCTTTTGTCTATGTGTAACACGGGTGATAGAATGCAGTTTAAAATACCCTCCAAGGCCGCATCATTTCACATTTTCGGTGAGATGGAGCCGTCGGGGACCCAGCTATAGCGGCCATTGAGGTGTAGGAATGCGTTGGTTACACAGGCTATTGATTTACAATGAATTGTATAGCTTAGTATAGTCTTACAGTGTTTTGAGGTTAATTAAACCATCAAATCTTCCATCATTGAAAAACACGTGACTGTCATTGTCGTTTTCTTGCATAAGCAGCCTGAAATATACAAAGAAACAAATAGTTACATATTATAATGGATATTCAAATGACTTCGCTTCGTCAACAAGCCTAACATTTTACACAGAGCATTCCTTACACTAAGGTGACTATCAGTTCGAGGCAACAGTGTTACACATAAATGAACACTTCTGTCAGGACTGACTGACTAAAATATATTGTTATAAATTTTCTATATAACTTCTTACATTGAGTGAAGGTTAGAGAGTCCTCGGAAAGTATCCTTAGTGATAGAATGTGGACCTGTGCTCTGTAACAAACTAAATAATAATAATAATAATAATAATAATAATAATAATAATAATAATAATAATAATAATAATAATAATAATAAATAATAATTATAATAATAATAATAATAATAATTATAATAATAATAATAATAATAATGATAATAATAATAATAATAATAATAAAAGTATGAAGGCATTATTAATATTTCATAAACTCCTAGATAGAGAGAACCGATCAAAGCATAGGTCAGCAAATTACTCGCCGTGCATAAATGTTGTAAAGTTGCACAGGTGCACAATCCACGTTGTACACGCAGTGCTTTCGGAAGCGTTCATTTTTCTTGCGGGCTGATTCCATAGGCGTAGATCCCGGTGGTTTTTTTTTTTTTTGGGGTAGGGGTGGGTTGCTGGATGGGGTGGGATAAATCCCCCAATATTTTGTCAGGGGGATGGCCCATACAACCATCCCCCAATGCTGACGCCTGTATATGGGTTTTTGACCAAATTAACCTCATATTTGGCCATTTTAGTCCCAAAAGTGAAAATTTCGCGCGAATTTATTCAATTTTGCATCATATTTCAACATTTTAGCTTCAAACTGGCATCATTTTCCCCGCGCTTTGCGCGCATTTGTACCATAAACTTATTATGTTTCCAAAAGGTGCTGGATTCACTATACTTCAAGAATTCCCCCCCCCCCTAATGCCATAAAAGAAATGGCCATTTTGTGACCATTTTGTAATAATTTAGCGATAGCAAAAATCACGCGAAAAACTACCCCACTGTAAGTATGTTATTCAATTTGTAACTGACTAGCGGGACACCCGCGCTACGCGCGGGTCCCCGCTAGGTGAGTAAATGGGAGCGTTCACTTAAACAGGAGGAATTACTGAACAGGTTTAATCATTTACATTACATACAGTGTGGGCCAAAAACAACTTTACCCAATTTCAGAGGGTGGTTGCTCGAATTGTAGAAGAGCTATTCATAATATTGTAACATATTCTAAATGTATATATTTCTAAAAATATGTGATGAAGAAATGAAAGCAAAAGAAGCTAAATTAACAAAATGGTGCTAGTTTTACGTCCGAGGGTCAAAAATCACTTTGTCCACACGTAATTCAATAGTATGTGTCCGATTGCTAAGAATACGCCATACATATGCGTATACATATAATTGGTAAACACGTTTGACTTGTCTTTGAAAAGTGATGATTGTTTTACATGCATGAAAGAAATACAATCGATTTTAACCCCCATTTACTTGTCATGTACTCGAACTTCACTCCTGTCATTGACCAACAATTAGCATACAAAATACACAATTACAAAGGTTTTATCTGGCACAATTTTAGAATTTTAAATAGGCCTTCGTGCATTTTGTGACTGCGTGGCTTATTTCTAAATAGGTTTGCAAGGTGTCAAGATAAAGCAATTCACAACACAAGAGATGACTTTTATGCCAGAGGTATACTTAATCAAGAACAGAAAGCTTTTTGGTAGTGCAGCGTCAATTTCGGATTCGTTTCCCGAACGTAAGATCCCACCGAAACTCGAAACCTACCATAAATCTACATACGAACAACTTTTACAACCTCGGAAGTGTGATGAATAGATGCAAAGCACGGAGCGGACGTCCAAGAACTGGTCGTTCAGCTGCAAATATTGCAGCGGTTCAAAGGGAACTTAAAGCTAACCCCAGAGTCAGTTGTCGACGCAACAGTTTGCCGAACATACCACGAACGCAATAAGTTCAATAACTTCAAACTTCTTGCAAGTGATGCGACGCGACAGCTAGTAGGCCTTCGCGTGGACAAAGTTAATGTTGACTCTTTGATTTAAAACTAGCGTCACGTTTTTAATTTAATACATTTTTGGATAGTTTTTTCACCAAATACTCTAAAGAAGATGTTCTTTACGAATATGTGAAAACAATTTGCAGCAGACTTTTCAATTTTGAGATATGAACCTTTTAAATTGGGTAAAGTTGTTTTTGGCCCACAATGTACATTACATACAAGGCATTTATAGGGCGCCATTTCATAAAGACCACGGCGCCAAGATGGAACACAAAATATTTGAAAGGCAAAATTAAACAGCAAACTGAAACAAAGCCACCAGATTATTGTGGGAACAGGAATGTTTTGAGACCTTTCTTGAAACTTGGCAGAGAAACAGCAGTACGGAGTTCAGATGGAAGTGAGTTCCAGAGTACAGGTGCGGTGAGAGAAAAACTCTTGTCGAAAGCTGATTGCAGGCCTTTAGGGTTGAATTTTGGTACAGAGAGACGTGTAGTGTCTGTTGCAGAACGCAAGCCGGGACGAGTTTGGTTGTACAATGAAATTGATTCAATGAGATAATTTGGTCCATATCCATGCAGATATTTGAACACATAGAGCATGATCGTATATACAATTCTCTGCTTCATAGGGAACCAATGAAGTTCTTGCAAATACTGGCTGGCATGGTCATACTTAGAATCAGAGAAAATTAATTTTGCACTCCAGTTCTGCAAGCGTTGTAATTTCATGATGTAAGTTGCATTAGTTCCTGCTAATAGTACATTCCCATAGTTTAGACGTGATAGCACAAGAGATCGAACAACATGGGTGCATGTTTCATTATCAAGAAAACGACGGATCCGAGTAATATTGAGTATTAGTGATATGTGATGTTCTTTGACAGTGAAGTTATCTGCGGCAACATACTCATAACATCATCAAAGATAACGCCCAGGTTTCTGACACTGGTGGAGGGGTGGACGATGTCATCTCCAATGTGAAGGCATATATCAGGCATCTGGCGTTTGAAGTGAGGTGATGATATAACCAAGAATTCCGTTTTGTCGTTGTTTAATTTCAAGAAATTAAATGTCATCCATGTTCTGATTTCTTTGATACAAGATGTTATTGATGACAAAGCGGTTTCAATTGATGATGGGTTAGATGGCTCAAAACTACAGAAAATCTGTATATCATTGAAAAGGTAAATTTTATTTATCTGAGTCTGACCCTCCTTAAGCCTACGTTTCCATTTTAGCTTCTTTCTTTCTTTTTAGTTTCTTCTATACATGGGCTAATTTTGTTCATTTTTTATTTAATTTTGCTGCTAAGCTTTCGAGTTTCCGTTACCAAGTTTGTTTTTTTTATCCCGTTCCCGTTATTTTCTAAATCTGTCCTTTCTTACACTCCCCTGTTAGCTTCTTTTTTATTATTTGCTGCTTAGCTTGTGATTTCCCGTTTTCATGTTGTTTATTTAATTCTGTCCTCGGTTTATTAGCTTCTTTTTTAAATTTAAATTTCCTGATTTTATTATAGCTTTTTTTTCTTACATTTCCTGATTAGTTTCTTTTTTTCCTTCTTTAGCCTATTTTATTCCCGTTTTCATTTTCTTACTGTGAAAATATAACCTGATTGTCCTCATTTTGTTTCCTTTTTTATTTATAGGCCTAGTATGTCTACCTCTTCATGTTGTTTGTACTTTTTAACACACATCTTTTCCCCGTATTTATTACGCCTCCGGTCGTTCACCCGTAATATAATTCATTACGTGACTCTGCGTCGTTTACGCGCGCCATGGCGTAGTGCTGATTTACCCGCGTGGTATCGCTGCGCTACGCGAGCGGCTTGACATTAGATATGCCTGTGCGACTCGCATTCTAGCTTAGCAACTGACTGATTTTTTTGTTTACCTAGGATAGCAACGGACCACATTTTCACTGATTTTGAGGCCAATTCTTGACCGTTTTCAACCAAATTAATAACAGGACATTCCAGTATATTCCTCCGATCTCCCGTACGAATTTGGCGACATTTGGATTGAAACTGACGGAGCCTTTTCATTAACCCACCCACATAGTCAGTCAGTCAGTCAGTAAGTCAGTCACAACATTCCCCTATTTATAGTAAGATAACCGTCTATGTTAATGGGGCTGTATTTTCGCCATCCTCGTGTCGCGTGACCTATACCGCCTGGTTTATATTTTTTGATACGTTTTTGCGGGTGATGTGGTCTTTGGGGGGTGAACGTTGAATGTATTTGCTATATGATCGCAATGAACATGTAAAAAAGAAGACACATACTTTACTCACATCATTTCTAAGGATGGCAAATTACCCAGGGTACCTTCTGATAATGCCTTAATGTTGTTGAATGACAGATCACTGAAATAAAGACGATATTCACTTATATTAAATTTAATTGTCCTAAAACAACTATTGTTTCCCTATAATAATGAATTTCTTTTCGTGTTTATTAGAGTTCATGAATACAATCAATGACAAACACTCGGTTTAAAAAAAGAACGGCAGTTCCACGCCCTATAAATGAGCGACAAAATCGGGTTTTTGGTGTGCACCACCGTTTTGACACGTAATCGGTCGATCAGATTACAGGTCTTTTTTTATTTAATTTAAAACAAAAAAGCGACTGTATATATTTTCTTGTTACAGCTTGTATACGAGCGAGGAAAAGACGTACAGAAAAACAAGCTGTTTCAAACCAGTAAATGTATCCACAAGTATTTCTATCAATTGGTTGTTCCTCAAAGACCTGGAATGACATGAATGATAAACACATGTTATGATAAGAAAGTTCTTGTAAATAAAGTTAGAAATCCTGAAATGAATACTGGATGAGAGAAATAATTTCACTGAACCAACTTATTTCCGTAACTCCTGGTTAACCCCGGATCCTGGGACTGGGATATTCTAGCCCTACTAAATCTTACAGCAGAAAGTGACTGCAAGATCCGATTGCACAATCTTCCAAACGGTCACACGCGTTGCTTGCTATCCCCGGTCATTTATCTTTATCTTATTGCTTTATTTCCTTCCAGAAAGGAGTTACTACTAGACTATGCAAAGCAATACAACACGAAGCGACTGCAAACAAACGAATCCCACGTGATCTGATTACCCCACTCTCGTAATTACACGCACATAACCGTTGACCGGTAAACGGTCATACGCTTGGCTTGCTATTCCCGGTTTACTTACAACCACTGTAGATTATCAAGTCCATAAAATGCTTCACCAGAAATGTTAGTCACATTGTTATCGTTTACAGACCTGTTAGGTAATAAAATATAAATACTTTTATGAAGGTTTCCCTTGACGGTTTTTTTTAGTCTCTATATAATTATAATAGGTAAACGTATCATAAACATAGGTTATGTAAAAATTATAATGATGATTAAAAAAATTGTAGAATTACATACAGCACTCGCAGTCGGTTAAAGCGCTTGAAATGTCCAGCATCAATTGTAAGTATTTGTCCATTTGAAACTTTCCTAAAAAGAGGAGTTAATTAAAATACCAAAATCAAAACACTTAAGTGGGTACTACACCCCTGTGGTAATTTGTGACTATTTTTGCATTTTTCTCAAAATCAAAAACTATTACCACACTGGTAACAAAAGTTATGTATATTATTGGGGCAAGGAATCCAGTTACTACACTGAAATTTCAGTGTCTCAAGACAAGCGGTTCAGTATATATGATCGGAAATGAGGTACATCCTAGCGGTACCTCTTTTCTTATCATAAATAACGAACCGCTTGTCTTGGGTCACTGAAATCCCAGTGTAGTAATTGGACGCTTTGCCCCTATAATATACATAATTTTTGTTACCACTGTGTTATTAGTTTATGAGAAAAATGCAAAAATAGACACAAATTTATCGAGGCGTATAGTACCCCCTTAATAAGTTTGTTTGAACAATGTCAGTAAAATTGCACCTAATACGGGTGTCATTTTCTTCGGAATTAATTGATATACAGGAATCATGCAACAATGAGAGCACGGTGGCCTAGCGGAACGGGCACTGACTCATAATCGGAAGGTTGCGGGTTCGAGCCCCGGCGACGCCATCGTGGTGTGCCCTTGAGTAAGGCACTTTATCTCGATTACTCCTCTCCACCCAGGTTTTTAAATGGGTACCGGAATTCTTAAATGTTTGTGAAGGTAACAGACTCGCTGTAGAGGAGGTGTAGCGATCCCCATTAGCAACATTACATGGAGGAGTCTGGCCCAATCGCCAATGAAAGAGAGATGGGCACTCCGATCACTGTTTATACAGGATCGTCTCCTTTACCTTTACCTTTTTTTTACATGCAACATTTATATTGAAAAAATAGGTGGAGCTCGTCATTTATTTATTTATTTAACTAATTATTTATTTATTTACTTGCTATCTTAGCGAATAGCGAATACCGTATACCGTATACTTCTATGTGATCGCAGCCTAATGAGCTGCCCTTATTTAAACTGATTTTTTTTTTACTTTGACTATTCAAAATTACATCTTACAGCGTGTGTGATTTGTAAGCCATGTGTTTCAAAACCGAATTCCAGTTCCCTTCACATATTGTGATGAAATGGTTTACACCATAAGCACAGTTACACACGTCCGGACATCGCCTTGTCTCTAGAACATAAAATTATACAATTAACTCTCTTCACGCGGGTGTCGACTGCAGACCACAAGTTTCAAATTTTTGTTAAAAAATTCAAAAATTTCAAAAATGTAAATTTTCATGACCATATTTGGAATCAGCATGAAAAATGCATTAAAATGAGTACACACAAGCATAGTATTGATTCAGTAGTTCTTAAGATAGCTCTTGATATTTTGAGAAAATATTTCAAAACTTGAAATTTTTCCATTGAAGAGCATAGGTAGCACGTAGAGCATTAAGAACGGTATAAAACTCTACGGAAATGTAAGGAGTCGCTACGTACGTGCTGCAAAAGATTATATTTAGAATCATTCAAAAGACCTACCACATTCAGATTCATCATCTGCGTAATTACAGTCATCATGACCATCGCACAATGCTTCCATAGCAACACAAGATGGTGGATCTAGTACTGACAGCCTCTTACACAAATGCATCCCTGGACACACGACATAAGCTAAAATAATAAATAATAATAACATAATAATAAATAAGGTTTTCAACAATATACTTGAAGTTTTGCGTCCATTAAATTAAAAAGAAAAGAAACTACTTGAATGAGTTTTAAGGCTGGAGCATAAAGCATGTAAAAGGATATACCTAAAAGTCAGAGGATAATTTCAGCACTTCCCAGCAAGTCTTGCGGTTAGCACAGCTGTGTGAGTGAACATGACACCACTGCTCGCACACTGCATAGACGTGCAAGGTTAAAATAATTTGAATTTGGACAGATATATTTACAATAAAAACACCTTCAAAAAGCTAGTCGATTTAACATTTTATGTTATATACAGAAGTTGTGAATTATGCTTTATGCATACATCACTTTAGATCTGAAATCGACCAAGTAATAATGACACACACACAATTCTAAAACAACATCTTTTGCACAGAATTCAATGGGACTTTACTTTAAAAAAAGTAAAGTGGCAGTTGAAACTCTGGTGATATTAACACTTTTACAGTGCATGATGGGGCTTCCTTAAATCACCCTCTGCCTAAAAGTGTAGCACGAGCAATTGTCTTATAGCCTTGTATGATATACCAAAGAAAGAAATTTAAAAAAAAAATTTTAAAATATACAATACCACAATGTCGTTCGTCCTCTTCGGTGAATGTGCACTGTACAATGCCATCACACAGTCCTGTTCCGTTAATGCAGAATCGACCCCTTCCTCCGCAACTATGTTCGTCATCCATACACACATCTGTCAAAAGAAATATATAAATAAATCATATTATGAAGAAAGAACAATATACCGTAGAATTCCGTCTAGAAGCATATATGCCTCTAAACGAAGGGTTTTTTTAACGAAAGATATGAAAGGCCAATACCCTTCTCAAAAACATTGCAATAGATTGGTCTTACAAATATACATGTTTGTACAGCCGCCTTTATCAGTAATATAGTTGTTCAAACTCCAAATAACGTTTTTGTTGAGAGTGTCTGCCTCTTGTATCTTGTGTCAAAAAAACCTCGTTTATAGGCATATATATGCCTGTGGACGGAATGTTACGGTAATAAACTTTGTGTTCATTAGTCATTCTAACCAATGGAAAAAAAGTTCAAGTTTTTGGTTCAATATTTTATGCTAGAGCCCAATACCTTTATTTCATTGTTAATTCCTTGGTTCAAAAAGTAAAGTTTTTTTCTCTTGCATGCCGATTGGAAAATAAATTTCATCTGCCTCCCAACTACACTCAAAGTATAATTTCAGCAAGTAAAAGGGCAGAACCGGTCCTATGTTTGTGTATGCCAGATTGCAATTTCAGTAAAAAGGAACATTTCAAAACTTACATTCAAAATCATGTGCTTGGATTTGCAGAAAAAACCCGCCAGAATTTCCAGACTTGTCCGTTTGAAAGTAAATCCACATTTTCGTTATTGATGACGTCACTGAAACCAACATCCTTTCTCCAGTAAGACGAGCAAGTCGAGAATCTACATATATCGGTGAATGGTTTTCTCCTATTTCTAAATAATCCACATCCTGTTCTAGTTGACATTGTACGATAACAATTGTCATGTACCTACTCAATCCGTTGTATAAATAAGTACACCGAATATTTGCATAATAGTTTGGTTGAGGTAGAAGTATATCTGCATATGATTTTAAGTCGTATATTGTATTCGAGGTAATATCTCTTAGACTTATGTCGCCACATTTCTCTGCCAATAGGAATATAAAACAGGGCTTTATATTTGTACACAAATAGGGCTATACCATCATGTTATCGGTGAACAAAAATTTAAAATTCTTATTTGGTGATGACTTAAAATAAAAGGTATCAGCTCAGGCATAAAAGGCTTGGTGTTCATTGTAGTTAAACTGAATGATCGGCACTATCCCGGACCCGGATTCTTGTTAACAATTTTCTCGTAAACAGTCAAAAAAGTCCACATACCTTCAACTAAATAGCAACCCCAAAATGTATTTCAATTGGTATTTTAAATAAAGACACGATGCGAAAGAAACAAAATTAAAACAAGTCACAAACATGGGATTTTGGATTTCCTCCTTTGACGTTTGTTTCCCTATTCCTTGTCATAGATTGAGCCCACGAAGTAGTGTGTTTTACATTCTTAGTCAGTGAGAGTGGTCCAGTTCGTAGCACATAATCTGATTGGACAATCGCTTGATTTCGGTTGCCGTCTATCAGGCGTTAGACGACCTCACGTCATCATGATTGTTTATAACGTGTAACACGCTTGTAATGTTGTGAAGGTTGGTTGTCAAATGCCTTGTAATAGATTGAGCTCACGAGGTAGTGTGTTAAACATTCTTAGTCAATGGGAGTGGTCCAGTACATAGACACAAAATTTGATTGGACAATCGCATGATTTCAGGCGCCGTCTATCAGGCGTTAGACGACCCCACGTCATCATGAGTGTTGAAAACGTGTAACACGCTTGTAGAGGTGCGTGCATGTATCGCGTTGTATGCGTGGACTAGTGCAGAATACGCCGACACGCTAGCAGTACGCGCAACATAATACGTGAAGTTGTAAAAAATTTCTTTTTATTTTTATAATAAGGGGATTTTTTGACGATAATTTAGTTTTTGCTTAAAAATAGATTACACTTATTCAAATAACATTTAACTGACTAAGGATGATAATAAACGACCCCGCTACCTATGATAGACGTCAGACAGGTCCAATATTTTTATCGAGTGGATACCGGATGCGCCGTCAAAATATTATACCTGCCTGTCGTCTATCACACGGTAGAGGACAGTAAAAACTAAACTTCCTATCGTTTATTCTCTAATCGGGAACCATCACAATTCGTTTGTTTGTTAATGTCATACTTGTTTACTTCAGTAAAATTTGCTTCCTGGTCGTAATTTATTTCTAGCTTGTTTCTTTTCCTTTCTTTTTGCAGTCAAATATTAAATAGAAAAAAGCAATGCGCAAACAACAACAACAACAAACACAAAGCCAAACAAACAAAATAACAACAACAACAACAACAAAAACGAGCTACCTGAGACAAACTTGTTTCTTTTTGTTTGGTCTTACCGCATGCTTTTGCACTATCCAGTTCTTCGATGGTAAATGCTGACCCGGATGCTGCCGATCCATCGCAAAGGAAGTATGGGTCACATACTTGTTGATGGTATAAGCAAATATACGCTCTGTACTTTGTAACGTACTCCTGCGTTATTTCGCATCTCAACGGATAAGAAGGGCACACTATGTCTTCAGTAAATTCTATAAATAAGTAAGTAAATCCATATTGTTTGTTACCAGTATTGCTCAATTATATCAGAGGTGACTGTAAACAGTTATTACAAGCAACCGGTCAACTACAAAGAACAAAGACATTGGGCTCTATGCACGCTTTGCGCATATATTGGTATTCCGCGATAGAATCACTTCTGTGGAACAAGGTGTTAACCACGTCGAGTTTATGGGTAACTGTGGTTACATCAAGACCGCAATAGCCGGCAGGACTGAAGCCGGAAATTCCCGAGGTGCGCACTTACACCTAATGGAGTTCCGATTATAACGGTCCCGCAAGAAAGTATGATTGCGCAATACTTTCTTACCCATTTATTTTCCTTATTCTTTCTGGGCTACTTTAAAGTTTAAGCTTGATCGATATTATTTTGAGCTCTTAATGCTTCTTTTAAGCCCTGCGGGGCAACAATGAACAATAATGACGTTTTTTACCCACATATAGGAAAACGAATTTCAAAAACCTCCATAGGAGAGGACAAACACTACCGGTTGACCCCGGGTGAACCAGTGCAGCTCAGGAGTTGCCACTGAGAGTTAAACTTGCTGCGTACATATAGACTGCAAAAATGTGATCAAGTAGAATGCCGAAGCACGAGCCAAAAGGCCCATTACGGATTGCGACAACGCGTTGTTTTGGGAAAGCAACGCGTTGCTAAGCCAGCCAATAGAAATAGAGCTTTTAGCAACACGTTGCTTTCCCAAAGCAACGCGTTGCTTTCGCCTTCTGAAAGCTTTCGCAAACAACACGTTGTTGTCATTCTTTACGTCTTGTGGCGACAACCAATCACAGCGACTCTTACAGGATATCTAGTACCACCAAGGCTAGTTCTACCCCGGTATCCAAAGATTTGTTGTCTGAATATCATATCGTGCATAGCACATTCACGTGTATCGTCCAGGGTATTGATTTTAGTGTCTCTTCTGTACAAAGTAATTACTAGCCAGGCGATGTCGGTGTGCGCGGTATACGGCAATTTAGTTTGGAGATCTGAGTGACAGATCAGGCCACAAATACAAGCATTATTTTGCTCCTTGTGTTCTGACCCTGTAAAATCACAATAAATTTCACAATCGTAATTCTATATGCATCTTGTTTAATTTAGTTTTAGGTACCCTTCTTGGTCCTCTCTTGGTTTTGGTGAAACTCTAAGGTCCGTATGCACAACAGAGTTTCTATGTGGAATTTAGTTCCATCAGGAATGGCCCTTTACACTTATTACGTTCCCAGAGGTGCTATCAAATTATAAAGATTTTAATGCAATGTTCAAAAATAATACAAAATAACTTTGCAATTGTTAAGGAAAATGTCCTTTTTCCTGGAACTAAATTCAGATTAGACCAGGTCTAACTTTAGACCCGGTCTAACTCTAAGTCCTGTATCCTTCTCTTGCCTTTCCCCTCTGAGTTATTCCTCAAGTGTGTCTTGTAATACTACTAGTAAAACGAATAATTAAACAATTGAATACATGACTACAAAACCCACCCAAGTCCATGGGAAGTGATTTTTAGAAAAAAAAAAAAAAAAAAAAAAAACCGTGATTATCATTTTAATTCCTTCAGTTAGATTTACCTGGTCCATATGGTAAGTTTTACGTGGGTTAAACTGTATTAGGTATGGCGATTAGCATTACAGAAACTTCGTGGGGTTCATTATAAATCCTGGACTTGGGTGGTTTTTTGAATCATATACAAAGACAACAATGTTGGAATGAGATTACCACTAGTAAGATTATACAAAATAAAGCACAAAGGTATGTATAATGTTGATAAGCACACTGCCATGCAATATAAACCACACACTTTCCTTGATTAAACCCATTTTTGTTTCAAAAGTCACTCTCCAACAATGAATGTGTTACAAGTGGACTTTTATACATACTGGATTTCAATCAATGTGTTACAAGACTCAAATCCTGGACTTGGGTGATTCTTTCATACATGCTATTTTTCACATGATCAATAGACACAGAGGATGAATTTGTGTTGTTCTTTCATACATATGACAGGCCTATGTATAGCAACAGTCTCCCATGCTTAACTCAATTTGGCCAAAGTATGGACTTGGGTGGGTTTTGTATTCATATATTCAGTTGCGAAACATTGAATAAACATGGATACGAGATATATAGGAGAAGCTGACATAGCATTTAGAACACAGATAATGTGAATGCATGAGGAAAATTGTGATTAGTGTTAATTTAAGTTTACTTACGTGTCAAGTTGATTTGCATCCAAAATGACATCTCCACAGTTCGTATTTCTCCCGTTTGTATAACATTATCTTTAAAATCATAAAAACCAATTAAGACACTAGATTCGTCAAATATATGAGCAGAATTTGGTCTTATTGAATCATGAAACATTAACACAAACTGTTGAATTGTCGGTATAGAAAGTCCGAGTTTAAGCTGTTCAGGCCCACGATATCCCAGAAAATAAATATTAATGTATCTAACGAACGTAGTTGCAGCATAAATTGTCCATGTGCAGAGTCCTGAAATGTGCTCAGAATACAATTTTGGATACAATGGAGAAGTAAGGTTTAATGTTTCGCCGCCTTGGATGTACTTGTTGACAGGAGTATGTGTAGGCCTACACACTTGCCAGATTTCTGAAATTCAAAAATATATAAAAAATGTGCGTGACTGCGTGTTACCGATATTTATTTGTATTATACTTTGAGTTTTGGCTAAAATAGTATAAAATTGTATTTTTTTTTGCGTTCCACTCGCACTTCATCATCAATACATTTAAATTCACATGGATTGGTGGCTAAAATAGTATTAAGTTTAATACTTAATACTCCCCCCACTCAAAGGGCAAAATATCCTTGTTCTTAGTTCTGTTTAAATATGTTCAAATTGGTAAACACTAATTGGGACGTTCAACTTCGGATTGTACCCAAACCTACCAGTGCAATTGGATTCATCTGATGCATCCATACATAGTTGGTGTCCGTCACAGACCTGAGACTCATCCAAGCAGCCATATCCATTAGCACAGTTGAATTCATCTGCGGCACACGAGACTGAAAATAAATGGGCATTTAAATAAGAACAATAAGTATGAAAAAGTGTAAACTTTGTTTATGAAATCTTAAACTACAAATTCAACAGAAGCAGATCATGGACATGTTCACATGCCATTAAGGTGGTACTACACCCCTTGATAAATTTGTGACTATTTGTGAGCCGCCACATCAAAACAGGAGGCTTTTTTCAAAAGTGAGATTTGAACCTTATCTGAAAGTGTTAAAATCAAGCTTTAAAATGGTACCTCATTACTGAATGTTTGTCTTACACATCACATGATGTGATCAAGACAAGGTTCAAATTTCTTTTATTTCCTTTATACTTTCATAGACATTTTACTTCATATCTTGAAACTATAAAAGCCTCGAAGAGGTATGTTTTGATATGACGGCTCAAATTTTTACTTTTTTCTCAAAAATTAATAAAATACTATAACAAAAGTTATGTATATTATAGGGGCAAGGTATCCAGTTACTATAAACAAAAGTAAACCTTCATGTTGAGAGTTGTGTGTGTATTTTAAACTGTTATATTCTTCCGGGTCTTAAATCTATTTTATCTGTGTAGGGGCAAGGTGAACGATAAAATATGAATTTGGTATGATATGTTATATACTGAGTACTTTAAGATATTTTACACCCTCAGTAGAATTAAGGTTAAGCATACCGTAAGATTCACTTGTTAATAGTTGAACCAAGAATCCATCGTCATTATTCTGGTCATTTGTTTCCATGTTTAACCATGTTGTTTCCGAATCCAAAGTTAGTGATTTCGGTCTTACGTCGTAGCCTGTAATCTCCATCACCACTGACTCTGGTATGGTGGAATTACCTTTTCCTATCCATAGGAAGTCATCGTTTATGCTCAAATATACGAAAGTTATCACTAAGTAGTTTTCAGCAGAATGCACAATCCAAACACAGTCCAAATCATTAGGATATTGATTCGGATAAAATGGAGATGAAAGATTTGAGACCATTTCTTTCTTAAGAAAAGATGGTAAGTCTGATTCACAGAAATCTAATAAAATATAAATAACAATGAAATGATAAAAGCAATCGTCAGCCTTCTTAGACAGACATTACATAGACATTATATTACATAACATTACATTACATTCATTAGATTACATTTCATTACATTAGATTAGATTACATTTTATTTTATTACATTACATTACATTACATTACATTACATTACATTACATTACATTACATTACATTACATTATATTACATTACTTTACATTACATTACATTAAAAGACCGCCGCTGGTGGTAAATCGGTAACACAAATCCTTATGTACTTATTAAGTACTACTTAAAGGTCCGATCAGTTATTTGCTAAACTAGTAAGACTTTTATACTTTTTTAATCTTTCGACAGCCATAGTGATACTGCCTATGATTTATTAACAAAATTCACAATATAAAAGATTTTATGATAAGTATTTTTAAACACCAAAAAGGACAAAACAAAACGAACACAAACAACACACAACAACAATGACACAGACAAAGGGACAAGAGTCGACAATGTACTTAAAGTGCTTGGTATTTTATTCTCACGCAAAATGACGCTGTTGAAATCGGCAATTGTGATTGATATCGAAATCAGAAACCGTGTTAATAATCATTATGTAAGCAGTCGACGCGAGTTCACTCGATCGATAATGGGTTTGCAGAATCGGTTTTTGTCACACGCGGTCACGTGATATGGATGTAGCCAAATACGCATCTCAATATAATTATTATCACTAATATATGTTCCCAACCAGATATAAACATTCGAAAGAAAGTTATGCCTAAAAATGCTTATAAATACTTCAGTTGTATACCACGGAGGTGTATTTAAAGTAAAAGGTTCAGGGACGGTTTTCTACCATTTTGGAAAAGTAATAAACCGTGCTTTCCCACGGTTGCCCTATGCATTCATGGCCTGGGTCTCCTTACCGCAATTTTCCTCATCAGATATATGAATACAGTGCCTGAATCCATCGCACATAAGATCAGCACTCATATAAGCAATGTCACTTAAACACTCGAAGGTACGTTGTGGTGCATGATCTAGATAAGAGTAAACGTCAATACCATAAACAAAATTAAGACGTACCTCAAATTTTCGGTCACAACTTTGACCTTCATCTGGAGACTGGCAACCCAAGTTTGGGATCAGTGACCTTTTGGACACTTGACCCCAAAACCCGGTTGTACACTCTTGGTAACTTGTATCGGCTCCCGTCGCGGTTAAGAGATTGTTGGTTGACTCTGATGTAAATTGACTCCTTCACACCCCTTTCAAAGTATCTAGCGTCCCGGTCAAGGATTTTGACCTCATCCAAATCAACATGGTGGCCGTGGGATTCAATGTGGATGGGATTCATGCTACCATAAACAACTATTTTGTTTTACAGGGTGCGCCATAAAAAACGTGTTCTAACAAGCGTGCTTATGTTTTAAGATGTGTTTTCAACCACCATTCATTTGATAAAACTGTTTTGAAGAACTCGGACGTAATATGGATTCAGAAAAAATCTATTGACTAAAGGTCGCCCCATAGTGGTTAAATGAACATGCATAATGCTGACTTAATGGAGATTTATGGGAGACTTTTTGTGTCCCTACTTATGTAATTTTTTGCTCTAAAATCAAACCAAATAAAAAATGACACATGATTCTTAACGGAAATTTTCTGAGAATAGCAAATAATAATAATAATAATAATAATAATAATAATAATAATAATAATAATAATAATAATAATAATAATAATAATAAAAATGTTTTTTTGCGGTTTCTCGAGGTTTTGCGGTTCTTGAGATACAGATGAAACAGTAAAAAGTTCCAGTTCTTTATTTTTGGCCAATATATCACTCAAACAAAATACCTGCTTTGTATCTGATAATCGTAAAAGCAAAGTTGTCGACAGTGCTGTTCCAACATGAAATACATTGCCACTTGATCCACATATTAGAACTACGCAACGTCATTTCCTTTGATATGTGCTTTTCAGATTGGAGTACAAAAACACTGGTTTTGTCAGCCTTTTTATCTGTCATGCCTATGGTTATGGAGCTCTGTGTCTTGAGAACAACACGGGAGTATTGAATGGAATAGTAACCACCAGATAAAGTCGAAAAATGCCAGGAACAATTCCACCAATTGTTTTCTATTTGTAGATGAAAGCTGCTAATATTGGCTGATTGACCGGGAACCATTTCAATTGATCTGTGACACATTCCTGAAAATTATAAATAAATAAATAAATAAATAAATAAATAAATAAATAAATAAATAAATAAATAAATAAATAAATAAATAAACCGTGTGTCATAAGTCTGTTCCTCTCCCCATAAGAAAACCACTTTAACATGCTTTAAATTAAACTTACACAATTAATTTGATATTAATTTGTTACTGGTTATTGTTTTAGATTAATAAAAATGTCACTTGTCTCTTTATGGTTGATGATCTCCGAAGGTATGCAAACCTCTGCAGACCTTTAATCCTTCAAAACATACTAAATTAGCTCTAAAAATCTAGAACAACGGCCGACATATTTTTTTTCGCTGAAATGAGCCTTGTGATTCATTGCAGCTAGTAGCCCAAAGGCAAATAAACAGGGGGTACTTCCATATTGACGCTACGCTCCAGGGGAAGTCGGAATATAGGCGGAACGGACTTACGACACATAAATAAATATATAAGTAAATAAATCAAGATATAAACACACTTAACATTTTCTGTAAAAACATGGGTTTATTTCTTTCATTATTTTAGAGTGCTGTTGGTACAATCGGGTAAATTTATATGCAGGGGTTCAAAATTTAAACTGTTTCAATTTTGTAAAATATAATTTCAACAATATACTTTTCAGACTACAATTATCGGTTATAAACTAAAAAGGTGGCATGTCTATAATACGTTGTAATGGGTTGTGCAATTATTATGAGCCCCCCGTGAAAAGTTCAATCGGCGTGGCAAAAAAGTGCTTGCTCCTCCCCTGACCTGGTCAAAACTGCTTCCCCAGCGTGCCAAAAAAAAAATCACCCCCTCCTTTACACATGCTAAAATTGGGTTCCCAATTTGGACACTAGGGCTAAACACATGTTTATCATGCGAAGAGGAAAGTGACCACATTTGAACGTTTCTGTCCTATTTTCCTAAGCCCTTTTTAAAAGGGCCCCATGAATGTGTGCCAAAATCACTGGCTCCCCTTGCGACCTGCCACCAATTTCTTGGCCTATCCCCTTTGAGCTGCTAAAAATTACTGCCCTGCAATATTAGCCTCCCAAGGGCTGATAATTAGTATACAGCTGTAAGAGCCCAATACGTAACAAAATCCCAGTACGTATCAATTTGATACGTATTGGGCTCAACCTCTTCTACCTAGAACAAAAAGTGGCAAAAAATAATTCATCCCGCCCAATACGTAACAAAACTAAAATTTGATTAAAATTACTTTATTCATACTCCCTCCCTCTGTAGTGGTTTTTGTTACGTATTGGGCTCTATACATTTTTTTGTTACGTATTGGGCTCCGGTTGTTTTTCAAGCAAATTATGGATATTATGTGCATGTGTTTTTATAGAAGTACTTTATATTGACCCAGTAACTCATTTTGAGTCTTTCTAGAACAAAATAATTGACAGTGTTTTATCTCTAGTCTTGGAATTTATTTGTTACGTATTGGCCTCTGGTTATTTTGAAAGGACATTATCATGATTAAATGCATGTTTTTGTTATAGAATTACTTTATATTGACTCAGTAAATCCTTTTGAGTCATTTTGAGTCTTTCTAGAAAAAAAATTTTGACAGTGTTTTTTCTCTAGACTTAGAATTTTTTGTTACGTATTGGGCTCTGGTTATTTTTAAAGCAAATTATGGGTTTTAGGTGCATGTTTTTGTTATAGAATTACTTTATATTGACTCAGTAAATCCTTTTGAGTCATTTTGAGTCTTTCTAGAAAATTATTTTTTACAGTGTTTTTCTCTAGACTTTTTTTTACGTACGTATTGGTCTCTGGTTATTGTGGTGATTAGTTGCATTTTTTGTTTGCTATAAACTTACTTTATATTGACCCGGTAACTCATTTTGAGTCATTTTGAATAATTCTAGAACAAAGCTGATTATGGTTATTAGGTGCAAGTTTTTGTTATAGAATTACTTTATATAGACTCAGTAACTCATTTTGAGTCATTTTGAGTCTTCTAGAAAAAAAAATTGACAGTGTTTTTTCTTTAGACATAGAATTTTTCTTGTTACGTATTGGGCTCTGGTTATTTTTAAAGCAAATTATGGTTATTAGTGCGTGTTTTTGTTATAGAATTACTTTATATTGACCCAGTAACTCATTTTGAGTCATGTGTGACTCTTTCTAGAATCATTTTGAGTATTTTTAGAACAAAATATTTGTCAGTGTTTTTCGGCTGGATTTTTTTTGTTACGTATTGGGCTCTATACATTTTTATGCGTTTTGGAGGTTACACTGTCGGAAAAGCTCTTTTATCCGGATTTTTTCGCATATATGGAAATGACTTACCTCCGGTTAATATTTATCGAAGAAAGAAAACAATTCGAGTGGGTCTAATTTTTTGTTACGTATTGGGCTCTTTACATTTTTTATGCGTTTTGGAGGTTACACTGTCGGAAAAGCTCTTTTATCCGGATTTTTCGCATATATGGACATGACCTGACCTCCATTTAATATTTATCGAAGAAAGTAAAAATTCGAGTGGGTCTAATTTTTTGTTACGTATTGGGCTCTATACATTCTTTATGCGTTACACGGTCGGTAAAGCTCTTTTATCCGGATTTTTCGCATATATGGACATGACCTGACCTCCAGTTAATATTTATCGAACAAAGAAAACAATTCGAGTGGGTCTAATTTTTTGTTACGTATTGGGCTCTTTGCATTTATTATGCGTTTTGGAGGTTACACTGTCGGAAAACCTCTTTTATCCGGATTTTTACGCATATATGGACATGATTTGACCTCCGGTTAATATTTATCGAAGAAAGAAAAAAATTCGAGTGGGTCTAATTTTTTGTTACGTATTGGGCTCTATACATTTTTTATGTGTTTTGGAGGTTACACTGTCGGTAAAGCTCTTTTATCCGGATTTTTTCTCATATATGGACATGAGCTGACCTCCAGTTAATATTTATCGAAGAAAGAAAAAAATTCGAGTGGGTCTAATATTTTGTTACATATTGGGCTCTATACATTTTTATGTGTTTTGGAGGTTACACTGTCGGAAAAGCTCTTTTATCCGGATTTTTCGCATATATGGACATGACCTGACCTCCATTTAATATTTATCGAAGAAAGTAAAAAATTCGAGTGGGTCTAATTGTGTGTTACTTATTTGGCTCTATACATTCTTTATGCGTTACACGGTCGGTAAAGCTCTTTTATCCGGATTTTTCGCATATATGGACATGACCTGACCTCCAGTTAATATTTATCGAACAAAGAAAAAAAATTCGAGTGGGTCTAATTTTTTGTTACGTATTGGGCTCTTTGCATTTATTATGCGTTTTGGAGGTTACACTGTCGGAAAACCTCTTTTATCCGGATTTTTACGGATATATGGACATGATTTGACCTCCGGTTAATATTTATCGAAGAAAGAAAAAATTCGAGTGGGTCTAATTTTTTGTTACGTATTGGGCTCTATACATTTTTTATGTGTTTTGGAGGTTACACTGTCGGTAAAGCTCTTTTATCCGGATTTTTTCTCATATATGGACATGAGCTGACCTACAGTTAATATTTATCGAAGAAAGAAACAAATTCGAGTGGGTCTAATATTTTGTTACATATTGGGCTCTATACATTTTTTATGTGTTTTGGAGGTTACACTGTCGGTAAAGCTCTTTTATCCGGATTTTTTCGCATATATGGACATGAACTGACCTCCAGTTAATATTTATCGAAGAAAAAAAACAATTCGAGTGGGTCTAATTTTTTGTTACGTATTGGGCTCTATACATTTTTTATGTGTTTTGGAGGTTACACTGTCGGTAAAGCTCTTTTATCTGGATTTTTTCGCATATATGGACATGAGCTGACCTCCAGTTAATATTTATCGAAGAAAGAAAAAAAAAATTCGAGTGTGTCTAATTTTTTGTTACGTATTGGGCGCTTTACATTTTTTATGCGTTTTGGAGGTTACACTGTCGGAAAAGCTCTTTTATCCGGATTTTTTCGCATATATGGACATGACCTGACCTCCATTTAATATTTATCGAAGAAAGAACAAAATTCGAGTGGGTCTAATTTTTTGTTACGTATTGGGCTCTATACATTCTTTATGCGTAACACGGTCGGTAAAGCTCTTTATCCGGATTTTTCGCATATATGGACATGACCTGACCTCCAGTTAATATTTATCGAACAAAGAAAAAAAAAAAAAAAATCGAGTGGGTCTAATTTTGTGTTACGTATTGGGCTCTTTACATTTTTTATGCGTTTTGGAGGTTACACTGTCGGAAGAGCTCTTTTATCCGGATTTCTTCGCATATATGGACATGACCTGACCTCCATTTAATATTTATCGAAGAAAGAAAAAAATTCGAGTGGGTCTAATTTTTTGTTACGTATTGGGCTCTTTACATTCTTTATGCGTTACACGGTCGGTAAAGCTCTTTTATCCGGATTTTTCGCATAAATGGACATGACCTGACCTCCAGTTAATATTTATCGAACAAAGAAAAAAATTCGAGTGGGTCTAATTTTTTGTTACGTATTGGGCTCTTTACATTTTTTATGTGTTTTGGAGGTTACACTGTCGGTAAAGCTCTTTTATCCGGATTTTTTCGCATATATGGACATGAGCTGACCTCCAGTTAATATTTATCGAAGAAAGAAAAAAAATTCGAGTGGGTCTAATTTTTTTGTTACGTATTGGGCTCTTTACATTTGTTATGCGTTTTGGAGGTTACATTGTCGGAAAAGCTCTTTTATCCGGATTTTTTCGCATATATGGACATGACCTGACCTCCATTTAATATTTATCGAAGAAAGAACAAAATTCGAGTGGGTCTAATTTTTTGTTACGTTTTGGGCTCTATACATTGTTATGCGTTACACGGTCGGTAAAGCTCTTTTATCCGGATTTTTTCGCATATATGGACAGGACCTGACCTCCAGTTAATATTTATCGAAGAAAGAAAAAAATTCGAGTGGGTCTAATTTTTTGTTACGTATTGGGCTCTTTACATTTTTATGTGTTTTGGAGGTTACACAGTCGGAAAAGCTCTTTTATCCGGATTTTTTCGCATATATGGAAATGACTTGACCTCCGGTTAATATTTATCGAAGAAAGAAAACAATTCGAATGGGTCTAATTTTTTGTTACGTATTATGCTCTTTACAATTTTTATGTGTTTTGGAGGTTACACTGTCGGTAAAGCTCTTTTATCCGGATTTTTTCGCATATATGGACATGAGCTGACCTCCAGTTAATATTTATCGAAGAAAGAAAAAAATTCGAGTGGGTCTAATTTTTTGTTACGTATTGGGCTCTTTACATTTTTTATGCGTTTTGGAGGTTACATTGTCGGAAAAGCTCTTTTATCCGGATTTTTTCGCATATATGGACATGACCTGACCTCCATTTAATATTTATCGAAGAAAGAACAAAATTCGAGTGGGTCTAATTTTTTGTTACGTTTTGGGCTCTATACATTCTTTATGCGTTACACGGTCGGTAAAGCTCTTTTATCCGGATTTTTTCGCATATATGGACATGACCTGACCTCCAGTTAATATTTATCGAAGAAAGAAAAAAATTCGAGTGGGTCTAATTTTTTGTTACGTATTGGGCTCTATACATTTTTTATGTGTTTTGGAGGTTACACTGTCGGAAAAGCTCTTTTATCCGGATTTTTTCGCATATATGGAAATGACTTGACCTCCGGTTAATATTTATCGAAGAAAGAAAACAATTCGAGTGGGTCTAATTTTTTGTTACGTATTGGGCTCTATACATTTTTTATGTGTTTTGGAGGTTACACTGTCGGAAAAGCTCTTTTATCCGGATTTTTTCGCATATATGGAAATGACTTGACCTCCGGTTAATATTTATCGAAGAAAGAAAACAATTCGAGTGGGTCTATTTTTTTGTTACGTATTGGGCTCTATACATTTTTTATGTGTTTTGGAGGTTACAGTCGGAAAAGCTCTTTTATCCGGATTTTTTTCGCATATATGGAAATGACTTGACCTCCGGTTAATATTTATCGATTAAAAAAACAATTCGAGTGGGTCTAATTTTTTGTTACGTATTGGGCTCTATACATTTTTATGTGTTTTGGAGGTTACACTGTCGGTAAAGCTCTTTTATCCGGATTTTTTCGCATATATGGAAATGACTTGACCTCCGGTTAATATTTATCGAAGAAAGAAAACAATTCGAGTGGGTCTAATTTTTGTTACGTATTGGGCTCTATACATTTTTTTTATGTGTTTTGGAGGTTACACTGTCGGAAAAGCTCTTTTATCCGGATTTTTTCGCATATATGGAAATGACTTGACCTCCGGTTAATATTTATCGAAGAAAGAAAACAATTCGAGTGGGTCTAATTTTTTGTTACGTATTGGGCTCTATACATTTTTTATGTGTTTTGGAGGTTACACTGTCGGTAAAGCTCTTTTATCCGGATTTTTTCGCATATATGGAAATGACTTGACCTCCGGTTAATATTTATCGAAGAAAGAAAACAATTCGAGTGGGTCTAATTTTTTGTTACGTATTTGGGCTCTATACATTTTTATGTGTTTTGGAGGTTACACTGTCGGTAAAGCTCTTTTATGCGGATTTTTTCGCATATATGGACATGAGCTGACCTCCAGTTAATATTTATCGAAGAAAGAAAAAAATTCGAGTGGGTCTAATTTTTTGTTACGTATTGGGCTCTATACATTTTTATGTGTTTTGGAGGTTACACTGTCGGTAAAGCTCTTTTATCCGGATTTTTCGCATATATGGACATGACCTGACCTCCAGTTAATATTTATCGAACAAAGAAAAAAATTCGAGTGGGTCTAATTTTTTGTTACGTATTGGGCTCTTTACATTTTTTATGTGTTTTGGAGGTTACACTGTCGGTAAAGCTCTTTTATCCGGATTTTTTCGCATATATGGACATGAGCTGACCTCCAGTTAATATTTATCGAAGAAAGAAAAACATTCGAGTGGGTCTAATTTTTTGTTACGTATTGGGCTCTTTACATTTTTTATGCGTTTTGGAGGTTACATTGTCGGAAAAGCTCTTTTATCCGGATTTTTTCGCATATATGGACATGACCTGACCTCCATTTAATATTTATCGAAGAAAGAACAAAATTCGAGTGGGTCTAATTTTTGTTACGTTTTGGGCTCTATACATTCTTTATGCGTTACACGGTCGGTAAAGCTCTTTTATCCGGATTTTTTCGCATATATGGACATGACCTGACCTCCAGTTAATATTTATCGAAGAAAGAAAAAAAAATCGAGTGGGTCTAATTTTTTGTTACGTATTGGGCTCTATACATTTTTTATGTGTTTTGGAGGTTACAGTCGGAAAAGCTCTTTTATCCGGATTTTTTTCGCATATATGGAAATGACTTGACCTCCGGTTAATATTTATCGAGGAAAGAAAACAATTCGAGTGGGTCTAATTTTTTGTTACGTATTGGGCTCTATACATTTTTTATGTGTTTTGGAGGTTACACTGTCGGTAAAGGTCTTTTATCCGGATTTTTTCGCATAGATGGAAATGACTTGACCTCCGGTTAATATTTATCGAAGAAAGAAAAAAATTCGAGTGGGTCTAATTTTTTGTTACGTATTGGGCTCTTTACAATTTGTTATGCGTTTTGGAGGTTACATTGTCGGAAAAGCTCTTTTATCCGGATTTTTTCGCATATATGGACATGACCTGACCTCCATTTAATATTTATCGAAGAAAGAACAAAATTCGAGTGGGTCTAATTTTTTGTTACGTTTTGGGCTCTATACATTCTTTATGCGTTACACGGTCGGTAAAGCTCTTTTATCCGGATTTTTTCGCATATATGGACATGACCTGACCTCCAGTTAATATTTATCGAAGAAAGAAAACAATTCGAGTGTGTCTAATTTTTTGTTACGTATTGGGCTCTATACATTTTTATGTGTTTTGGAGGTTACAGTCGGAAAAGCTCTTTTATCCGGATTTTTTTCGCATATATGGAAATGACTTGACCTCCGGTTAATATTTATCGAGGAAAGAAAACAATTCGAATGGGTCTAATTTTTTGTTACGTATTATGCTCTTTACATTTTTTATGTGTTTTGGAGGTTACACTGTCGGAAAAGCTCTTTTATCCGGATTTTTTCGCATATATGGACATGAGCTGACCTCCAGTTAATATTTATCGAAGAAAGAACAAAATTCGAGTGGGTCTAATTTTTTGTTACGTTTTGGGCTCTATACATTCTTTATGCGTTACACGGTCGGTAAAGCTCTTTTATCCGGATTTTTTCGCATATATGGACATGACCTGACCTCCAGTTAATATTTATCGAAGAAAGAAAACAATTCGAGTGGGTCTAATTTTGTGTTACGTATTGGGCGCGTTGCACTTTTTAGGTGTTTTGGAGGTTACAGTCGGAAAAGCTCTTTTATCCGGATTTTTTCGCATATATGGAAATGACTTGACCTCCGGTTAATATTTATCGAGGAAAGAAAACAATTCGAATGGGTCTAATTTTTTGTTACGTATTATGCTCTTTACATTTTTTATGTGTTTTGGAGGTTACACTGTCGGTAAAGCTCTTTTATCCGGATTTTTTCGCATATATGGACATGAGCTGACCTCCAGTTAATATTTATCGAAGAAAGAAAAAAAAAAATTCGAGTGGGTCTAATTTTTTGTTACGTATTGGGCTCTTTACATTTTTTATGCGTTTTGGAGGTTACATTGTCGGAAAAGCTCTTTTATCCGGGTTTTTTCGCATATATATGGACATGACCTGACCTCCATTTAATATTTATCGAAGAAAGAACAAAATTCGAGTGGGTCTAATTTTTTGTTACGTTTTGGGCTCTATACATTCTTTATGCGTTACACGGTCGGTAAAGCTCTTTTATCCGGATTTTTTCGCATATATGGACATGACTTGACCTCCAGTCAATATTTATCGAAGAAAGAAAAAATTCGAGTGGGTCTAATTTTTGTTACGTATTGGGCTCTATACATTTTTTATGTGTTTTGGAGGTTACACTGTCGGAAAAGCTCTTTTATCCGGATTTTTTCGCATATATGGAAATGACTTGACCTCCGGTTAATATTTATCGAAGAAAGAAAACAATTCGAGTGGGTCTAATTTTTTGTTACGTATTGGGCTCTATACATTTTTATGTGTTTTGGAGGTTACACTGTCGGAAAAGCTCTTTTATCCGGATTTTTTCGCATATATGGAAATGACTTGACCTCCGGTTAATATTTATCGAAGAAAGAAAACAATTCGAGTGGGTCTATTTTTTTGTTACGTATTGGGCTCTTTGCATTTTTTATGTGTTTTGGAGGTTACAGTCGGAAAAGCTCTTTTATCCGGATTTTTTCGCATATATGGAAATGACTTGACCTCCGGTTAATATTTATCGATTAAAAAAAACAATTCGAGTGGGTCTAATTTTTTGTTACGTATTGGGCTCTATACATTTTTTATGTGTTTTGGAGGTTACACTGTCGGTAAAGCTCTTTTATCCGGATTTTTTCGCATATATGGAAATGACTTGACCTCCGGTTAATATTTATCGAAGAAAGAAAACAATTCGAGTGGGTCTAATTTTTTGTTACGTATTGGGCTCTATACATTTTTTTTATGTGTTTTGGAGGTTACACTGTCGGAAAAGCTCTTTTATCCGGATTTTTTCGCATATATGGAAATGACTTGACCTCCGGTTAATATTTATCGAAGAAAGAAAACAATTCGAGTGGGTCTAATTTTTTGTTACGTATTGGGCTCTATACATTTTTTATGTGTTTTGGAGGTTACACTGTCGGTAAAGCTCTTTTATCCGGATTTTTTCGCATATATGGAAATGACTTGACCTCCGGTTAATATTTATCGAAGAAAGAAAACAATTCGAGTGGGTCTAATTTTTTGTTACGTATTTGGGCTCTATACATTCTTTATGCGTTACACGGTCGGTAAAGCTCTTTTATGCGGATTTTTTCGCATATATGGACATGAGCTGACCTCCAGTTAATATTTATCGAAGAAAGAAAAAAATTCGAGTGGGTCTAATTTTTTGTTACGTATTGGGCTCTATACATTTTTTATGTGTTTTGGAGGTTACACTGTCGGTAAAGCTCTTTTATCCGGATTTTTTCGCATATATGGACATGACCTGACCTCCAGTTAATATTTATCGAACAAAGAAAAAAAAATTCGAGTGGGTCTAATTTTTTGTTACGTATTGGGCTCTTTACATTTTTTATGTGTTTTGGAGGTTACACTGTCGGTAAAGCTCTTTTATCCGGATTTTTTCGCATATATGGACATGAGCTGACCTCCAGTTAATATTTATCGAAGAAAGAAAAACATTCGAGTGGGTCTAATTTTTTGTTACGTATTGGGCTCTTTACATTTTTTATGCGTTTTGGAGGTTACATTGTCGGAAAAGCTCTTTTATCCGGATTTTTTCGCATATATGGACATGACCTGACCTCCATTTAATATTTATCGAAGAAAGAACAAAATTCGAGTGGGTCTAATTTTTGTTACGTTTTGGGCTCTATACATTCTTTATGCGTTACACGGTCGGTAAAGCTCTTTTATCCGGATTTTTTCGCATATATGGACATGACCTGACCTCCAGTTAATATTTATCGAAGAAAGAAAAAAAAATCGAGTGGGTCTAATTTTTTGTTACGTATTGGGCTCTATACATTTTTTATGTGTTTTGGAGGTTACAGTCGGAAAAGCTCTTTTATCCGGATTTTTTTCGCATATATGGAAATGACTTGACCTCCGGTTAATATTTATCGAGGAAAGAAAACAATTCGAGTGGGTCTAATTTTTTGTTACGTATTGGGCTCTATACATTTTTTATGTGTTTTGGAGGTTACACTGTCGGTAAAGGTCTTTTATCCGGATTTTTTCGCATAGATGGAAATGACTTGACCTCCGGTTAATATTTATCGAAGAAAGAAAAAAAATTCGAGTGGGTCTAATTTTTGTTACGTATTGGGCTCTTTACAATTTGTTATGCGTTTTGGAGGTTACATTGTCGGAAAAGCTCTTTTTATCCGGATTTTTTCGCATATATGGACATGACCTGACCTCCATTTAATATTTATCGAAGAAAGAACAAAATTCGAGTGGGTCTAATTTTTTGTTACGTTTTGGGCTCTATACATTCTTTATGCGTTACACGGTCGGTAAAGCTCTTTTATCCGGATTTTTTCGCATATATGGACATGACCTGACCTCCAGTTAATATTTATCGAAGAAAGAAAACAATTCGAGTGGGTCTAATTTTTTGTTACGTATTGGGCTCTATACATTTTTTATGTGTTTTGGAGGTTACAGTCGGAAAAGCTCTTTTATCCGGATTTTTTCGCATATATGGAAATGACTTGACCTCCGGTTAATATTTATCGAGGAAAGAAAACAATTCGAATGGGTCTAATTTTTTGTTACGTATTATGCTCTTTACATTTTTTATGTGTTTTGGAGGTTACACTGTCGGAAAAGCTCTTTTATCCGGATTTTTTCGCATATATGGACATGAGCTGACCTCCAGTTAATATTTATCGAAGAAAGAACAAAATTCGAGTGGGTCTAATTTTTGTTACGTTTTGGGCTCTATACATTCTTTATGCGTTACACGGTCGGTAAAGCTCTTTTATCCGGATTTTTTCGCATATATGGACATGACCTGACCTCCAGTTAATATTTATCGAAGAAAGAAAAAAATTCGAGTGGGTCTAATTTTTTGTTACGTATTGGGCTCTTTACATTTTTTATGTGTTTTGGAGGTTACAGTCGGAAAAGCTCTTTTATCCGGATTTTTTCGCATATATGGAAATGACTTGACCTCCGAATAATATATATCGAGGAAAGAAAACAATTCGAATGGGTCTAATTTTTTGTTACGTATTATGCTCTTTACATTTTTTATGTGTTTTGGAGGTTACACTGTCGGTAAAGCTCTTTTATCCGGATTTTTTCGCATATATGGACATGAGCTGACCTCCAGTTAATATTTATCGAAGAAAGAAAAAATTCGAGTGGGTCTAATTTTTTGTTACGTATTGGGCTCTTTACATTTTTTATGCGTTTTGGAGGTTACATTGTCGGAAAAGCTCTTTTATCCGGATTTTTTCGCATATATGGACATGACCTGACCTTCATTTAATATTTATCGAAGAAAGAACAAAATTCGAGTGGGTCTAATTTTTGTTACGTTTTGGGCTCTATACATTCTTTATGCGTTACACGGTCGGTCGTAAAGCTCTTTTATCCGGATTTTTTCGCATATATGGACATGACCTGACCTCCAGTTAATATTTATCGAAGAAAGAAAAAAAAATTCGAGTGGGTCTAATTTTTTGTTACGTATTGGGCTCTATACATTTTTTATGTGTTTTGGAGGTTACACTGTCGGAAAAGCTCTTTTATCCGGATTTTTTCGCATATATGGAAATGACTTGACCTCCGGTTAATATTTATCGAAGAAAGAAAACAATTCGAGTGGGTCTAATTTTGTGTTACGTATTGGGCTCTATACATTTTTATGTGTTTTGGAGGTTACACTGTCGGAAAAGCTCTTTTATCCGGATTTTTTCGCATATATGGAAATGACTTGACCTCCGGTTAATATTTATCGAAGAACGAAAACAATTCGAGTGGGTCTAATTTTTTGTTACGTATTTGGGCTCTATACATTTTGTATGTGTTTTGGAGGTTACACTGTCGGAAAAGCTCTTTTATCCGGATTTTTTCGCATATATGGAAATGACTTGACCTCCGGTTAATATTTATCGAAGAAAGAAAACAATTCGAGTGGGTCTAATTTTTTGTTACGTATTGGGCTCTATACATTTTTATGTGTTTTGGAGGTTACACTGTCGGAAAAGCTCTTTTATCCGGATTTTTTCGCATATATGGAAATGACTTGACCTCCGGTTAATATTTATCGAAGAAAGAAAAACAATTCGAGTGGGTCTAATTTTTTGTTACGTATTGGGCTCTATACATTTTTTTATGTGTTTTGGAGGTTACACTGTCGGAAAAGCTCTTTTATCCGGATTTTTTCGCATATATGGAAATGACTTGTCTTCCGGTTAATATTTATCGAAGAAAACAATTCGAGTGGGTCTAATTTTTGTTACGTATTGGGCTCTATACATTTTTTATGTGTTTTGGAGGTTACACTGTCGGTAAAGCTCTTTTATCCGGATTTTTTCGCATATATGGAAATGACTTGACCTCCGGTTAATATTTATCGAAGAGAAAACAATTCGAGTGGGTTTACTTTTTTTTTACTGATTCGGCTCTATACATTTTTTATGTGTTTTGGAGGTTACACTGTCGGTAAAGCTCTTTTATGCGGATTTTTTCGCATATATGGACATGAGCTGACCTCCAATTAATATTTATCGAAGAAAGAAAAAAATTCGAGTGGGTCTAATTTTTTGTTACGTATTGGGCTCTATACATTTTTTATGTGTTTTGGAGGTTACACTGTCGGTAAAACTCTTTTATCCTTATTTTTTCGCATATATGGACATGAGCTGACCTCCAGTTAATATTTATCGAAGAAAGAAAAAAAATGGAGTGGGTCTAATTTTTTGTTACGTATTGGGCTCTTTACATTTTTTATGCGTTTTGGAGGTTACACTGTCGGAAAAGCTCTTTTATCCGGATTTTTTCGCATATATGGACATGACATGTCCTCCAGTTAATATTTATCGAAGAAAGAAAAAATTCGAGTGGGTCTAATTTTTTGTTACGTATTGGGCTCTTTACATTTTTTATGCGTTTTGGAGGTTACACTGTCGGAAAAGCTCTTTTATCCGGATTTTTTCGCATATATGGACATGACCTGACCTCCATTTAATATTTATCGAAGAAAGAAAAAAATTCGAGTGGGTCTAATTTTTTGTTACGTATTGGGCTCTATACATTCTTTATGCGTTACACGGTCGGTAAAGCTCTTTTATCCGGATTTTTCGCATATATGGACATGACCTGACCTCCAGTTAATATTCATCGAACAAAGAAAAAAAGTCGAGTGGGTCTAATTTTTTGTTACGTATTGGGCTCTTTACATTTTTTATGTGTTTTATAGGTTATACTGTCGGAAAAGCTCTTTTATCCGGATTTTTTCGCATATATGGAAATGACTTGACCTCCGGTTAATATTTATCGAAGAAAGAAAACAATTCGAGTGGGTCTAATTTTTTGTTACGCATTGGGCTCTATACATTTTTTATGTGTTTTGGAGGTTACACTGTCGGTAAAGCTCTTTTTTCCGGATTTTTTCGCATATATGGACATGAGCTGACCTCCAGTTAATATTTATCGAAGAAAGAAAAAAATTCGAATGGGTCTAATTTTTTGTTACGTATTGGGCTCTTTACATTTTTATGCGTTTTGGAGGTTACACTGTCGTAAAAGCTCTTTTATCCGGATTTTTTCGCATATATGGACATGAGCTGACCTCCAGTTAATATTTTTAGAAGAAAGAAAAAAAAATCGAGTGGGGGTCTAATTTTTTGTTACGTTATGCGTTTTGGAGGTTACACTGTCGGAAAAGTTCTTTTATCCGGATTTTTTTCGCAAGGAGTTACTTGATTTGATCTCTAATTAATATTTATTGAAGAAACAGGAAGTACTGACTATTTCTTTTAAAGGCGCATATTGGAATGTCATCTTTCCCTGGGTAAGATCTGACACCAGGCCAGCCCATGGCCCGAGGGTAACATGAGTATGTTTGTTTTACCTTGAAGGCAAGGATAGTCTTGCAAATATGGGCTAACTTTCCCCTAGGCCCTAGGAGTACAAGTTCACAGATTTTGTTATGTTATGCGTTTGGAGGTTTGCATGTCAAAAAATGGGGTTTATAGGATTTTTTGGTTTCATGGTTCGACTTCATTTGATATCCCATTAATATTAATCATTGACAAAAATTATTCCATTTGTAGGTGTTAATGTAAAAAAATTGTTTTTTTCTGATATTTTTTAGAGGCGAAGCCGGCTGAAGCAATACCCGTGTAACAAATCGCTTGTTAAAACCATAGTGCAGTTATGTCCACGACAAATTCACCGTGACCTTTCCAACCATAAACCCGCTTAGTGAAGATTAAACCGAGATATGCAGTACTAAACCATCATAGCCACGTGATAATATAAATCCAAGACCGCTACGGTCGACTAATCCAATCGATAATGACGCTATTGACATGTACGGGCGGAGCTCCACTGACCGAGTTTTGGGGTATTTTGCAATGGTTTGCTGTCATTTACTCATCAAGGTGGTCCCCCGTTATTATAAGGACTATGCTAATGATTTAAAGATTGACATGTAGAGAATAAACCATACTTGATTGACAGAAAGTACTAAGTTTGTACCTTTTACGGTTTCGTGACACCCCTCTTCCAAATGCGACCAAGCCAGGGCGGTCCGGTGAAGCAAAATGTGCATTGAATAACACGGGAGTTTGGATATAGATGGTAGGATTTCTTTCTCATACAAATGTATGGTCCCTCGTTATTGAAGCATGTACCGGGTTGAAAATTCAGAAATTTTGAAAAGAATAAGTAATTGAAACATAGAGCAAGTACTAAATCATAGCTTTTATACTTTTTTGATATATGACGCTAACTAGTTCATCTCCTATATCTACAACACAGCGCTACCAGTAGGGGTCAATTGCCTATTGTGATTACCCCTGTGTTGTGTACATACATGTAGGCAACAATAACTGCATGATGCACCGAACAAACTTTGAGATGAGTGTTGTGTGAGATGTGTGCAGTCCCACACAGAGCGGCCCTGATTTGGTAAAACGATCTAACTTGAAATTTGGACGTTTTGAGATAAATCCATATCATGGGTAATGTGATGGCGCTCTTTCCATTGGTGACATCCTAAAATCACCACCATGCCACCAAATAATGAGATTTTTATATTTTCAAAGACATTAGATCTGTTTAATAATTTATTTTATTCAAAAAGAAAAACGTCAAGTGTTCAAACTTTAAAGCTCTTTTTCTCGAAACAGCGATTTTAATTTCAAGTTAGATCATTTTACCAAATCAGGGCTGAGAGTGTCCTGGGCTGTCCCACAATCTTGGTTCGGTTCCGTCTTTGGATAATGGAATGATACATAATTACATACGACCTATGAACAAATAGTTCTGTAACCCCATTAACCCGCCCCAGTTTCAAATTCCGCTTCTAAAATAGGCCTACTCCGTGCCAAAAATCCATTCTTCTTTCCCCACAAATCAATGTCAATGATTACACACACTGTCGGATCATGCGGCGATCTTTTGTGCGTAATTATAGAGGGCCAGGGGATTTACTTTATTTGAAGAAATCAAACAGCCCTAGAAATACAAATTGTAGTGTAATGATTGACAGACACTATTATTTCTTTTAATGAAAACAAATTGTAATCGAAAACCCAGTAACCAGTAACCAAACATTGAACTGATTAATAATGTTACATAGTCTTCATTACCAGTCATTATCCACGGATCCGAGTGTAGAAGGGTCTAAAAGAAAGCCGGTGGACTGTGATGAAACGCGGGAATAAATTGCATAGAAGAACGAATAAAAGGAGAGAAAATGTAGAGATATAGGCCTAAACAAAGAAAGAACGTGATGGTTAACGTATAAAGAAGAGGGGGAAGGAGAAAAAGAGAAAACGGAGAGAGACAGGGCGGCCGTAAACAAAATGGACTCTGGTCGGACATAATGACCCCACCCCCTTTAGAAGAAAATGACAGCCCCGTGAGACCACCGCTTCCGAAATTTTATCGGCGCTTGATTCAATTTCGGACTGTATTTTGTGAAAATTGAGAATGTTTAACGTACAGTCCTTTTAGAAAACAGGACATTGACATGGCCCAAAATGGGGTTAATTTTAAGTCTAAAATAAACCAAAAGGAAATTGCAAACTGTATTTTTTCACATTTCTGTCGACTGAGCAGGAGAGGGGGACTTGCCACTCTGCCCCAGGGCGATACTCCATTGGTGCTGATTTAGGGTGTGGTGCGGAGGAGTAATCGGGCACGCACGTATTTTTTCAATCTTGCTAAATTATTACTTCAGTGTCTATTTCGTGTAATTGATCTTTTCGGTGAACCCATAAGCCTTTGCGATTACACCTGATATGTCGTCATTTGACTTTAGTACGCGTCAGGCCGATCCGAACATCGTTTAGCAAACATCGTTACTGCGATATTGCATATAGGTCGACGTGACGTCAAGTAACGACATCTCAGGTGTACTCGCAAAGGCTTATGGGATTTACCGAAAACAATTGGATGCTGGGATATGTTTTTAAACATAAAATACATTTTTATAACTGGTATTGTTGATGCTTGGTTACACATTTGATGTTGTTTCAGTTATAATATGCTAGCATATTAGGCCAAAAAAACTAAATTGTTGTCTTGCCCTCCCAAGCCTAAAATCTGGTGGTACAGCCGGCCGGATTTCTTTTACCAACTCAACCATTTGATACCTACTATTTCACAGTAACATGAGTGAAGAGAGGCAAATGCATAATATCGGCTGTATTTTCTACCCGATGTTGAATATTTTATTGAAGTAAATAATATCAAGGCCCTTCACAATTAACTCTTAGTTTACTTATTTAATTTTTTTTTTAATTTAATTTTTTTTTTTTAAACCCAAAAAAAACCGGGCCCATAATTATTTTCGCGATTTTGACCCGGCCGCGGATGGCAACACAACAACTTTTTTTTTTTAACTAATCATAACACTTGTATATCGATCTAATCTCCTAAGAGGAATACACACATTATTTTCATTTAAATGTTTACGACTTTTTATCGTTTCCGGCATATGAAATCTTACTTTCGTTATGAGTTCACCTACAAAAATATGGAAAATGTATAAAAACAGTGCAGGTAACATTTAAATGAACAATTATGTTAAGCTTGAAGAAGCTATCATTTTATACAGGACAGAAGTTATAAGAGTGGAGGTAGAACTTTTTGAATGGCCCTCGTATATCAAGGAGGTTCAACGCCCCCTGGGAAAATGCCGCAACGAAATAAAATATGAAATATAATCTTCAGTAGATAGCAATGACTTCACATAACAATCTGCTATCATTTGATAGCACTGTCTTTACATAACCATCAGCTATCTTCAGTAGATAGCAATTACTTCACATAGCCATCAGCAACCTCAGTAAATAAATATGACTTTACATAGCCATCAGCTTATATATCAATAGATAACAATGACTTTATATGACCATTTCTAAATTGGCAATACTGTATCAAGTTGACAATTGATATAGGGCCGTAACCCTCACCCTAACCTTTAAGCCTAACCCTAAGCCCTATAACTATAAATCTTAACCCAAGTCCCAAACCAAAACCCTAACCACAAGCAGCGCCCTTACCATTACGCTATGAAAACCTTAACCCGAATATCCTAAACCCTAAACCATTACCCTAAGTCCAAACCCTAAACCCTAACCATAACTAATTCGGTGGGTTGGGATTGTATTTAGCAGTTCAGCAAATAGGGGGCGAAATGTCAGGTAGGCGAAGTGTCCTGTTTCCCTTTAGTAGATACGTGGTGTGTGAGCACTATATTCAGCAGTCCAGCATGTAGGGGTGAAATGGTAGGGATGCGAAATGTCCTGTTTCCCTTTAGTATGTGAGAATAACTTCACAGAGCCATCAGCTAACCCCGGTATATAGCATTAACTTTACATAGCCATTAGCTATCTTCAGCAGATAGCAAAGACTTCACATAGCCATCCGCTAATATCAGTAGGTAGCACTGACATCACATATATCCATTAGCTATCTTCAGTAGATTGAAATGACTTCACATAGTCATCAGCTATCTTTAGTAGATATTAATGACTTCACATAGCCATCAGCTAACCTCAGTAGATAACAATGACCTCACAGAGCAACCAGCTATCTTTAGTAGATAGCAATGACTTCATAATAGCCATCGGCTTTCTTTAGTAGCTGGCAATTACTCCATATTAGACATCAGCTATCTTCAGTAGATAATAATAACTTCAAATAACAATGACTTCATAGAGCCATATCTTGAATAGTTAGCAATAACTTCACATAGCCATCAGCTAACCTCAGTAGATAACAATGACCTCACAGAGCAACCAGCTATCTTTAGTAGATAGCAATGACTTCATAATAGCCATCGGCTTTCTTTAGTAGCTGGCAATTACTCCATATTAGACATCAGCTATCTTCAGTAGATAATAATAACTTCAAATAACAATGACTTCATAGAGCCATATCTTGAATAGTTAGCAATAACTTCACATAGCCATCAGCTAACCTCAGTAGATAGCAATGACATCACATAGCCATCAGCTATCTTTAGTAGATAGCTTCACACAGTAATCAGCTATCTTCACCAGATATAGCAATGACTTCACAGAGCTATCAGCTATCTTCGGTAATGAAATGAATTGACACAGCCATCAGGTAACCTCTGTAGATAGCAAAGACTTCGCAGAACAAGCAGCTATTTTTAGTAGTTTGAAATGACTTCTCAGGGCAATCGGCTATCTTCAGTAGATAGCACTGGCTATCTTCAGCAGATAGCACTGACTTTATATAGCCAACAGCTATCATCACTAGTTAGATAGTAATGATTTCGCAGATATTTATTTGATAGCACTGACTTCACATTGCCATATCGGTTGTCTTCAGTAGACATGGTAGATAGTAATGACTTCACAGAGCAGTCAACTATCTTCATTTAATAGCACTGACTTCCCATAGCCATCAGTGTCTTAAGTAGATATCAATGAGTTTACATAGCCGTCAGCTTTTCTAAGTAGATAGCAATGACTCCACAGAGCCATCAGCTAACATCAGTAGATATCAAAGACTTAACTTAGTCATCAGCTATATTCAGTAGATAGCAATGATTTCAGAGAGCCATCAGCTAACATCAGTAGATAGCAATGACTTCACATAGTCATCAGCTATCTTCAGTAGATAGCAATGACTTTAATAGTCATCAGCTACACTCAGTTAGAGGTTAATAACTGCGCATCGGTTATTTGGAGGCATTGTGAAAAATCTAAACATTTTGCCTTTGGAACCGAGGAATATCCCGAGGGCGTAGCCCCGAGGATATTCCGAGGTCCAAAGCAAAATGTTTAGATTTTTCACAATGCCCGACATATTACCGATGCAAAGTTATTAACCTCATTCATAACCGTCACTTTAATCTCTTCACCTTACAAAATAACACAAAATTTTGCTCAAACGTTTATAAAAATAGATGATTTTTACATCTTCCCTTGCCAAAAATCGATCAGGCTAAAACAGAACGACCAATAACAAAAGTGCGTATCACAATCTGTGCAAATATGGTAGCGCGCAATCCAAATACGGCAGCCAGCGCGCGCGCAGTTTGTTGGACGAATAGACCGCGCATTCATAACCTGCACATTAAACGCGATTTGCGTCGATCCAATCATATTTTTTATTTGCGAAAACGCGAACGCAAATCGAGGTCATTAATTTATCTCACAATTGACCGCAAAATGCGTAATTGTTCCAATGTCGCACACAATTGACTTCTGCGTGCGCCGTATTATGCGTCCAACGAACTGCGCTCGCGCTGGCTGCCATATTTGGATTGCGCGCTACCATATTTGCACAGATTCTGATACGCACTTTTGTTATTGGTCGTTTTGTTTTAGTCTAATCGATTTTGGGAAAGGGAAGATGTAAAATTGTTTATTTTTACAAACCTTTGAGGAAAATTTTGTGTTATTTTGTAAAGATAAAAGATCAAAGTGACGAATGAATGAGGTTAATAACTTTGCATCGGTTATATATCGGGCATTGTGAAAAATCTAAACATTTTGCTTTGGACCTCGGAATATCCTCGGGGCTGCGCCCTCGGGATATTCCTCGGTTCCAAAGGCAAAATGTTTAGATTTTTCACAATGCCCTCCAAATAACCGATGCGCAGTTATTAACCTCTAATTAATGACTTATCATAGCCATCAGCTATCTTCAGTAGATAATAATGACATCACATATACATTACCTAACTTCAGTAGATAACAATGACTTCATAGAACCAGCAGCTATCGTGAATAGATAGCAATAACTTCACATAGCCATCTAGCAAGGACATCACATGGCCATCAGCTATTTTCAGTAGATTCCCCACGAATACGCTCACACCCGGACCCCAACCTTCTTCTGAAGAATTTTTCTCAATTAAAGAAATATTAATTATATTTTACCTAACAACGCAAATTGACAAGATTGTAAAATTGCCCAAATTTGTTAAAATGTATGCAAATTTATTTAGATAAGGAACAGCAATGTTTAAAATTTGCTTCATTCCAAGTGATTATGTGATGTAGGCCTACATAATGGTTAAAGTTTGTTGAATTTTCAGATTGTCTGATTAGCAATATACTTAATGACCATGCATGGTGACGGTGAGGTGACCATGCAAATTGTATGCAAATTAGCTAATTTTCTATAATTGTTCTTCACGTGCAAAACATTGCAGACTCCACAGTTACAAACTTCAAACTATTCTCTACATTCACAAGAAATCAGAGGAACTCCAGATACCTCTATCGAATTATTTAAAAAAAAACAGGCATTTATTACGGTTCTTCCACACATGATCGACACATTAGTTTAAAGGTGCTTTGGTCAACTTCAAAGGACCTTTCTAGAGGGCGCAAACATGATTCAACATCGACAGATTCGTAAAATGAACCCTTTTATAATTCGGAATAGCGATCACAGTGACTCATTTCGGAATAAAGAACCCTATTTAGATTTCGGAATGAAGAATTTTTTTTTTCATATTCCGAATAGAGAACTTTTTTTCATATTCGGAGTAGAGAACACGGTGGCTTGTTTCGAAATAAAGAACCGTCATGCGATTTCGGAATAGAGAACCCATTTTTTCATATTCGGAATAGAGAACTTTTTTCATATTCGGAATAGAGAACCTTTTTGTTTTCGGAATAGAGAGCCTGTTTGTGTCTTGAGAATTTTCGGAATAGATAACTTTCGGAATAGAGAACCGTGTTTTTCGGAATAGCGAACCTTTAGTAACATTTACACCCTTGGTCAGTGCCCCCGATCTACTTTCGCCCCAGGCACCCTGCCCCAAAGTAAGCAGGGGCGTCGTTAGACCAATCGCATTGGGGGGGTATACGGCATATTTTGCCGACGGAAATATTTTGGTCTGTCTAATACAATTGTGAATTGTAGATCCCAAATTTATTTTTTCGCCAGGGCGCTCAAGAATCTAAAAGGTGTGGGTGTGTGTGTGGGGGGGTGATAATCAAAACTTTTCCTCAATATTTTTTTTTTTTTTTTTAACTACTTTTACAATAACAATATTGTATAACAACAACTTCCGCACATTGGCTTTTGTAATCTGCCGACAATCCTATATGTTTTGCCGACAACCGTCACTTTTACCGACAACATTAAGAATTGGAGGAGGAGTGTCTCACCCCATACCACCCACCCCCTTCTAGCGGCAGCCCGCAAAATTACGTCACCGCAATCAAAAAGGAATGACTGGGCACCATGCTAGCATATATTCCTTCCTTCCTATAGTTTCCGGCATGTTTTTGTCCTTTTGGGGCGTCCTCTTTCATGATATATCTTTTAATTTTCTCTGTTTAATGATGAACGTAACGTTTATATTAAAAACCATATACAGTTTATTGGTAAATGACTGATTTTGTTTGGAACAGAAATCGCATGTGCTCAAAATGGTTTGAGGCCGAATTGGCGTGGGACCGAATTGTTTTGGGTGCGAATCTACCTGGCCCTCAGGACGGGTATGGTCGAGGACTCAGGGAAGGTAATATGGATTCTGCTTAAGGGGTATTATACCATGATTTTGATCAGTATCCCTCTTCTTTTTTTTTTTTTTTTTATGAAGTACATAATTTATTCTCTTTAAGTAGAGTACATGAATAGAATACATTAAATTCTTTGTTATACTATCTATAGAAAACTTATTCAGCAATGCATGCTAAATAACACTGAATAAATTAAATAAACTTTTTCACAATGGTTGCATAGTCAATTTAATACTATGTACCTTCTATAATGTGTTGTTAGGAAAAGAGATTTAAAAAGGCTATATGTCATCATAGGTCAGGTCATAGGTCACTTGGTTCAGGTCAAATTTAGGCATCCATTTTGAAAACTTGTGATAGTCTGTGATATCATAATGAGGCATCAATTTTGATATTTTGTCTTTTACTGGATATAATATTGAAAAGGTGTGAGGTGGATATACTAAAATACCTTGGGATGTAAATGGTGAGTACAATTTAGATTGCCTAGTTGAGATGGATTGGACACATAAATATAAAATAGTTACCAAAATCACAAAAGTGAAGTTTACGAAAAACTACCTAATATGGTGGTATAGGTGACAAGAAATACAATTTTTTTTTTCAACATTGCTGTAGTGTGGTTGTGGTAACCTGTTACCTATGGCTTAATTAAGTTTCAGTGAAATAATGTCGCAAGTTAAAAATATAGCTCAAAATTGAAAATAGAAGCATTTTAACCAGTTTGTTTTTTGATAGGTGTGGAGCACCAAGTTCATGAAGTCATAAAAGAAATCAGGAACCGCTTATTCCCATTTTACATATCAACATTATTTCCCTAATGTGTTAGCAACACATATCCAAAATTTTAACGAAATTCGTTGATAGTAAGCTTTCCAAAATGAAGTGAATTTAAAACACCAGTGATGTACCACCTTTTGGCTTCTACCTTTAAAAGCATGTAAGTTACATTGATACCGATGCCACCAATAGAACGAGAAGATTTGCCCCTTCATTTTGCATACCACTTTGTCCAATTGTTTTTCTCATTTCTTCACAAAATGCAAAAAAAAAATGCACTGGGTGTAGTACCCCCTTAAAGGCACAATTAATGCACGATTTTTACAGATTTTTAAAACCTTTTTGCAAATTTGTTGTATGTTTACACATGTGCGAAACTTTCAGACAAATTTGGTGTGATTGCAGGACAACATAATAGAAAATCTATGATTTTCACACATTTCAGATTGTTGCAGTATTTAGGGAGCGGTCATTATTTAATTACGCCAGCAAGGGGGGGATGGAGGATTTCCATATTTTTCTCGATTTTTACATTCCCCTTTCAGGTTCCCCACCAATCAGGTAAAAAAAAATGATGTTCTCCTCTCCTAACTAAAAACAAGTCCTTGGTCTTTTTTGTATTTGTATTTGTTTTTATCGAATGCTTTCGGTTGACACAGTCAGAATGTTACAGCACTAAAATCATAGATTTACTTTTTAGAGTTAACAAGTCACTGTACATGTACACCTGATCATGTGATGCCGCGATGTAGACCTACAAAAGTATAAAAACAAGTTGGAAATTATTATGGAGGGGAACGACGTTTCTTGCTTCCCTTTGAACATGAAATTGCTGCAAGAATATCATGGGCGTGCCCAAACACATCGACAGGGGGTCCAGGGGACTCAATGCTAGGCCTCTGTCGGGGTTCAGAGCCTCAGTGGGAAAGCCCCTCCCCCGGAAAATTGACATTCGATTATTTTGAACTAATTTGATGCATTCTGGTGTGGTTTAGAAAACTAATAATGGTTAAAGGCATATGGCCTATAAAGTTAGGCACGCCAGGTGCATAACAGGAGGCTAGAGGGGGGGGGGTGACGGATTCCAGTAAAATGGATTCTCTTCTTCTAAATTTGATTCCTGGTTGACCCAGGCGGCGGATGACATGATCGAGCCGGCAACTTGTGAAACCGCCCGGCCGTATGGCATTTTCCAATATACTCGGTTAGTTTTGTGGGGTTCATTATCGAACCCCAACGGTTTTAGCTTGTATTTATATTATTTATCAACATAGGCCTATTTGTTTGTGATATTTCAAGCGTTTTAAAATTTCAAAACAATCCCATTCAATTACACGGTTGACGATGAAAATTTACTGAATTTAGAGAATGCAATGCGGCCACCACCTGGGTTGACCCACAAAAGTGTTTGTGGGGAGTGAAAATGTTTATCATTTGGTGTCGGTTTCACCAAAGTATTGTCTTTTTTGGAATGAGCTAACAAAAATATAGACCAATTTAGTCATTTTTGGCGATATTAGCAACTTGAAAATAATTGACTAATTATTTTTGAAATTTTATGTTAAAGCAATTACAAGGGGTCATCGGATATGCATGGGGGTAGTAACTTCAAATTTTTGTGTTCATTCAAGACATTTGATTTTTTGGTGTTTTTTTGCAGCTTTGTCCCAAAAATGTAATTTATACATGGTAAATGTTTGCAAAATGGAAAGTATATCAAGTTGCGATGGATATTTGGATCAAAAGTCAATACAAACATTTTTCTGAGACCTCTGGTTTTTGACCTATGAACTCTTGAAATTAAAAGTAGGCACTAATGCGTGTTTTAGTGATGGAGCCTCTTTATAATCTTGAGCAGTTTCTTGCATTACAAAAGTTTGTATTAAACTTTATATTATTTAGAGGTTAATAACTGCGCATCGGTTATTTGGAGGGCATTGTGAAAAATCTAAACATTTTGCCTTTGAACCGAGGAATATCCCGAGGGCGTAGCCCCGAGGATATTATATTATATTATTAACCTCATTCATAACCGTCACTTTAATCTCTTCACCTTACAAAATAACACAAAATTTTGCTCAAAAGTTTATAAAAATAGATGATTTTACATCTTCCCTTGCCAAAAATCGATCAGGCTAAAACAGAACGACCAATAACAAAAGTGCGTATCACAATCTGTGCAAATATGGTAGCGCGCAATCCAAATACGGCAGCCAGCGCGCGCGCAGTTTGTTGGACGCACAATACCGCGCACGCAGAAGTCAATTGTGTGCGACATTGGAACAATTACGCATTTTGCGGTCAATTGTGAGATATTAATGACCTCGATTTGCGTTCGCGTTTTCGCAAATAATAAAATATGATTGGATCGCAAAACAATATCTGTGATCGCACGCATCGCGTTTATTAAGGTCCGTTCATACTACCAACGCATTTGCGATGCGTTGCTTTGCGATGCCGATATATCGATTACTTTTGCCGCAACTCAACGCAACTCGTCGCATTTCCAAGTTAAAATGTATTTAACTTCATTGCGATATCGCAATGCAGTATTTTGCAGTACGATGCAGTGCGACAACGCACCGCATCGCAAAGCAACGCATCGCAAATGCGGTGGTAGTATGAACGAACCTTTAATGAGGTTATGAATGATATACAAGCTTTAAGTTTAAGCTATTAGGAGCATTCAAAGTGAAGGCAGTTTCCATGGCAACGGCCATATATACTCATTTTAAAGCAAATTCTCCCAGTAAAATTGAGCAAATTTCTCAGTAAAATAAAAAATGGTAGTAAATGGGGCCACGATCTAGAGAAGAGGCAAGTTTGAGAGGAAAATAATAGTAATAAAACAATTTTAAAAAATTAAAAAAGAAAGAATACAACACACGGTCAACCCTCTTAAGAATGTAAGCATTAACATAACACCTTATCTGGCCCACCAGGATAATAATTTATAATTTTTTCATAATTTCCCAATAGGATTTGCACACACGTTTAAATAGCTTGATATCAAATTATATCAGTGACATTAACAAATATCGTATATTGGACATATTTTTCGTATAATTACGATATTCGCCCATTGGCTTACTGAACAGCGCTAGATAATTATTATCTTGTGTAATAAAAATCGATGATCGAATATAACTTTTTCGCAAGGTACCGATACCAATATGAATATCCGATTCATAATAAATTGTAAGTATGGGATAATACTGGACGCTTCACCCCGCACACTTTCACCACGTATATTTCCACGCGGCCAGCACACTTTCATCCCAGCACACTCTCATCCCGTACGCATTCGCCCTCTAAATAACAAGCTATTCTATGTTCAAAATGGGAAAAATGGGCCGGTCGGTCCAGTCGATTTTTTTTAAACTTCAGATTTTAAAAATCCTAACAAGTATTAAATACTGGTTCATCCATTAGGGACATTGTCAATTTTTACTACTGGATATTTGTTAGATAATCAACTAAGACTAGTCTTTCAAAAAATTTAAATTAAAAAAAAATTAGTTTCTATATCTGTACAAATTTTTTTTTAAATCCTAACTCGATTTTTTATATCTTTCTTCTATAAATGTTGGAGGTCAAGACAAAATGCGAAAAAATCCGGAAAAAGAACTTTTCGACAGTGTCGGAGCCAAAACGCATAACGTAACAATTAGACCCTCTCCACTTTTTTTCTTTCTTCGATAGGTATTAACCGTAAGTCAGGTCAACTCCATTTATGCAAAAAAATCCGGATTGAAGAACTTTTCTGAGAGTGTCGGAGTCAAAACGTATAACGTAACAAAACAATTAGACCCCCTTGAATTTGTTTCTTTCTTCGATAAATATTAACCGGAGGTGAGGTCAAGTTCATACATGCGAAAAATTCCGGATAAAAGAACTTTTCCGACAGTGTAACTTCCAAAACGCATAACGTAACAAAAAATAAGATCCACTCGATTTTTTGTTCTTTCTTCGATAAATATTAACCGGAGGTCAAGTCATGTCCATATACCGTAAACGTTCGCCTAATGGCGCTTTTGGATTCTTAGAAATGTGAGAGCGCCATCCTTGTAAAATCGCAACAGCATTAAGGATACGTGTATGTTAAATTGAGCAACCTGGACATAATGCCTCCGAAAAAAACATCGTGACATGACCCAATACTTTAGGTCACTAGGTTAGTTGCTAGAGCAGCAAATGTTTTGGGATTTCTTCAGGTATTCTTTCTCAAAGTGCCATTGGACTTAATTTGTAAATCGATTCATACGTTATACCTAACTCATTTTGGTAAGTGTAATTTTTTCATATTTTTTTAATATTCTTCAGTTCAAAATTACACCCTTCTATTGTCTGACCCGTTAGCTCAGTCGGTAGAGAGTATGCCTTGAATGACGAAGGGTACTGGTTCGAATCTTGATTTCTGCCTCACTTTTATGTGAAGAAGGGTCAAGAAATGTTTTTGGATTTTGTCCCCATTTTACGAACGAATATTGTGAATTTTTTTAATTTAATTTTAATTTTCTTATTTTTTTTTTTTTTTTAAATGGGCACTGCGAACAAACGGCAACAAAAACCGCTGACAAAATTTGCTCCACCTGCTACCTATCAATGCGTGATATAGTCCACTACATTTAACAGTTAAATGACCTTTGAAAAATAGAACGGCCTCAATGTTTCAAATTATGTAACTACATTACTTTATTCATTTATGCATTATATATGATCAGCTATTTTTTCTTTTCTTAAAAGGATCGAACCCAAGTAGATCAGACCATTGATCATATAACTATCAGACCACGAAGTAGTTACGTAACTCCGTGATGGTATCGGAACCAAGCACTGTTTGTATGGCGATCATTACGATCACGCTATTTTGGTATGCCTTTTTTGTGTACTGATTGTTTCGTTCGTGGTTCATTACTTAAGCGCGTGATCCCGTTGACATAGTAACATTACGTAATTTCGACACTGGGCTTCGATACTGAATAGTTGTTGAGTGCACATAATATGGAAAGCCATTGGGGTATTGTGTGCCTTCCAAAGCGCCTAGCCTTATAACATGTCCTCATTGTGTTGTGGAATCCTAGCCAGTATTCAATGATAGCTATAGAGGCCTTGCGCTTATCGATTGGCTCCAAACAAAGGATTTGAACCGGTTTCTTCCCCGTAATCATGGCGCAGTGCAGTCCATTCAATCAAATGTTGTCATCAACCTATTTGATCGTAGTGCATTTTGTTGTGTGTGTGAGACGAACTGTCGCGGTAGATGCAATCATGCTTTTGTTGAATGCATTTGAGTAGTCCGCCATATTTACGGGATGATACGTCATATGCACAGCCTCTATTCAGTTGGTCGTTGTATGATTTTTTTCGTTCACTCATTCAAATTTTATTTATATCATTTGAAGACTGAGCCTATTATAATACATCCTCCGTGGAACAGTTTCAAACAAATATAGCTAGGGATTATTGGGGCAGAGGTTATCTTTTGAATCCTCTTAGAGGGCTATCATTTTTTTCGGAAGGGGGGTCCCAAATTTACAAAAAGTCTGCGTCAATAAAATTGCGCACCCCCTATTTCGGCAACAAAAATTGTATGATCCCAAACCCCAACATTGTATTGAAATCAGTCTTTTTGAATAAAATAACACACTTTCTGTGGTCATCGTGTGACTCCCTACATTTTGGTCATAAAACATTTTATGACCCCCTCCTCTTATTCTTTCCAAGACCGTTATGACCCCCGTATATTTGGGACCCTCCTTCGAATAAAATGATATACCTCTTATGACCACTGGTGCATAGGCAAGGACACTCGCGCGAATTATAAGACTTGTCGCACGCGACAGTTCGTCTAGTCCGACAAGGCCCGTAGAGCTGGCAAAGTATTTGCTCTCGGGCAACTCAACCCAAACCTCCACGTGGTGTCGGATGGATAACGCTAACTTGGGCTCTGGGGAACAGGCTTGGATGCGGGGAAGTCAAGCTAGCGTTGGATCATGCAAAGTAATTTGACCACGTTTTAGCCCTTCCTCGGCTGACTCAGCCTGGTGTGGCTCTGAAGAGACACCGTTTGGTTTTTACCACGCAGACAGAGGAACAATCTGGATTTTAGTGTACGAGCAGATACAGCAGGAGATATCAACGAGCTAGGCATGAAGAGGATAGAAATAAATAAGATGCAGTGAAGCAGAAAATTACGTATTGTGACTGAACGGAGTTATACAGGTGCAACTTGACAAAGGAGTGAGTACTGGCGCAAATAACCTCAGTAGTTGAAAGCGCCATACAAATCAACCAAAAACAAAAAAACAAAAAAAAAACAGTTCGTCTCACACACATAACAAATGCCTATACAATCAAATAGGTTCATTACAACATTTGATTGAATGGATTGAGTTACTCTAAAATGAAACGATAAAAACAAAGAATCATGAAAAAAGACACATACAAGATAAAATAATAAAATTATATAAACAATGTTAAAGATAAAATCAAGAAAATAGAGAATAAAATTTCCTCAAATCAGAAAAAAAAACATTGACAGACATCATAATCTGTCAGAAATTACTGCATGAGATTCGAACCATCAATCTTCTCCACAAGTTCTCTTTAACCTCGCACTATAGTCTAATGCTCTGCTCACTGGGCCACAACGTATCAGGTGAATGATTACCGCATTATCATGAACAAGTTTGTTCGATCATGTTCATAATTGTATGTGTCGATAGGTTTCACCATTTAACTACACGTACCCTTAATGATCAGTGATAATAGTCGGCTTTTACAGGGATGGCGCTCTCTCATTTCCATGAACTCCATAGCGCCATTAGGCGAACGTTTACGGTATGCGAATCCGGATAAAAGAGCTTTTCCGACAATGTAACCTCCAAAACGCACAAAAATGTATAGAGCCCAATACGTAACAAAAAATTAGAACCATTCGAATTTTTTCTTTCTTCGATAAATATTAACTGGAGGTCAAGTCATGTCCATATCGTCGGTCGCAACACATAGTGGCGTAGAGTGATTTTCAAAATTTTCCGTTTCACATAGTGGCGTATAGGTTTAGAGCTAGCTATTATCCTATAATAGTTATTCCTTGTTAACTTTTAAAGATACAGTTTAATAGTTTGAACCTTAGACTTTAATTACAAATGAAGTCGGGCCATTGAGAGATAACAGTGGAGGAGTATCGACTCCGTTGCTAGTAGCATATCCTTAAAAATGTTTTGATCGGAAACGTATTTTGTCCTTCACGTACGCCACTATGTGTTGCGACCGACGATATAATAATAATAATAATAATAATAATTTATTCTTATATAGCGCATTACAAACAAATCTCAATGCGCTTTACAAAGCATACATAAAAGCATAAACACATTGCAACAATATTTAAATATACATAATTAAGATACGAACTAACATTTTAAAATTAACAAAGCAAATAAGTTGATGTATATTGCACAGTTACGTCAGAGGCGAGCAAAGGGGACAGTAGCATGTGAAATATACAACAAAATCAAAGCCAAAAGAACACAAGATGCATATTTCACACAAGGAGCAAATCAAAAAGGCACACGCAGAAGCAGCAAAAAATGGAAATGTGAAATAGGCACCAGTGCAAGAGGCAAGAAATTGGAAAACATACAATGCATATTGCACAAAAAAGGGAGTGCTTTAAAGCACAAAAGAACAAAACAACAAACGTGGAATACGCATAGTAGGGTTTGACAGGAAGTTCATAAATTTAACCTATACAAAAAACAACAAAATCAACTGAATCAAATAAAATTAATTACTTGCATGCAAAACATAGTAAAACCTGGTTTTCATAGCGCTAAGAGCATAAACACATGGCAGCAATATCTAATATACATAATTAAAATACAAACCAGCTATATAAAAATGACTGAGGTAAAAAAGTTAATGTATATTGCACAGTTATAAAGATGTGTGAAAGTCCACATCAGTGGCGAGCAAAATAAGGACAGTTTAACATGTGAAATATACTGCAATGAAAAAACAAAAACAATTATTTAGGTCCATGCCGCACAGTGTGTCGCGTGTGATCTTTAATGGATCACAAAGTGAGCAAAAAACATAAACGACACACCAATGCAGCACAGGATTGCACAAAATTATTTTAAGCGGAAATTACACACTAATTTTTCTCTTTTGATTAATACAACATATGGCAACAGTAAATAACATCAAGAAATTTAAAGACACAGGAAACATTTGTGAGCAAGAACAACGAATTTTTTAAATAACAGCAAATTCCCTGTTACGGTGTTCATGAACATAAAATTACAAATTAAATCTGAAAGGTTCCACACAGCAAAAAATAATTGACAACATTAATACACGAAAATTACTGTTCATATACAAAGTCAATGATATTGTTGTGACAATTTCAAATGATAGAAGATCAGATAAAAACAATAATGATGAGAGCCCTGGACTGAGGGGAGAGGTTCCAGAACTTCACCCTGCAGTCAATATATTTCACACAACAACAAAATATGAGCAAAGAATTTGCACCGCGGAGATGGTATGGCAACCTGATCATATATGCGAAAAAATCCGGATAAAAGAGCTTTTCCGACAATGTACCCTCCAAAACGCACAAAAATGTATAGAGACCAATACGTAACAAAAAAATAGAACCATTCGATTTTTTTCTTCGATAAATATTAACTGGAGGTCAGGTCATGTCCATATATGCGAAAAAATCCGGATAAAAGAGCTTTTCCGACAGTGTAACCTCCAAAACGCATAAAAAATGTATAGAGCTTAATACGTAACAAAAAATTAGACCCACTCGAATTTTTTTTTCTTCGATAAATATTAACCGGAGGTCAAGTCATTTCCATATATGCGAAAAAATCCGGATAAAAGAGCTTTTCCGACAGTGTAACCTCCAAAACACATAAAAAATGTATAGAGCCCAATACGTAACAAAAAATTAGACCCACTCGAATTGTTTTCTTTCCTCGATAAATATTAACCGGAGGTCAAGTCATTTCCATATATGCGAAAAAATCCGGATAAAAGAGCTTTTCCGACAGTGTAACCTCCAAAACACATAAAAAATGTATAGAGCCCAATACGTAACAAAAAATTAGACCCACTCGAATTGTTTTTCTTCGATAAATATTAACTGGAGGTCAGGTCATGTCCATATATGCGAAAAATCCGGATAAAAGAGCTTTTCCGACAGTGTAACCTCCAAAACACATAAAAAATGTAAAGAGCCAATACGTAACAAAAAATTAGACCCACTCGAATTTTTTTCTTTGTTCGATAAATATTAACTGGAGGTCAGGTCATGTCCATATATATGCGAAAAATCCGGATAAAAGAGCTTTACCGACCGTGTAACGCATAAAGAATGTATAGAGCCCAAAACGTAACAAAAAATTAGACCCACTCGAATTTTGTTCTTTCTTCGATAAATATTAAATGGAGGTCAGGTCATGTCCATATATGCGAAAAAATCCGGATAAAAGAGCTTTTCCGACAATGTAACCTCCAAAACGCATAAAAAATGTAAAGAGCCCAATACGTAACAAAAAATTAGACCCACTCGAATTTTTTTTCTTTCTTCGATAAATATTAACTGGAGGTCAGCTCATGTCCATATATGCGAAAAAATCCGGATAAAAGAGCTTTACCGACAGTGTAACCTCCAAAACACATAAAAAATGTAAAGAGCCCAATACGTAACAAAAAAATAAGACCCACTCGAATTTTTTTTCTTTGTTCGATAAATATTAACTGGAGGTCAGGTCATGTACATATATGCGAAAAATCCGGATAAAAGAGCTTTACCGACCGTGTAACGCATAAAGAATGTAAAGAGCCCAATACGTAACAAAAAATTAGACCCACTCGAATTTTTTTCTTTCTTCGATAAATATTAAATGGAGGTCAGGTCATGTCCATATATGCGAAAAAATCCGGATAAAAGAGCTTTTCCGACAGTGTAACCTCCAAAACGCATAAAAAATGTAAAGAGCCCAATACGTAACAAAAAATTAGACCCACTCGATTTTTTTTTTTTCTTTGTTCGATAAATATTAACTGGAGGTCAGGTCATGTCCTTATATGCGAAAAATCCGAATAAAAGAGCATTACCGACCGTGTAACGCATAAAGAATGTATAGAGCCCAATACGTAACAAAAAATTAGACCCACTCGAATTTTTTTTTTTTTTCTTCGATAAATATTAAATGGAGGTCAAGTCATGTCCATATATGCGAAAAAATCCGGATAAAAGAGCTTTTCCGACAGTGCAACCTCCAAAACGCATAAAAAATGTATAGAGCCCAATACGTAACAAAAAAAATCCAGCCGAAAAACACTGACAAATATTTTGTTCTAAAAATACTCAAAATGACTCTAGAAAGAGTCACACATGACTCAAAATGAGTTACTGGGTCAATATAAAGTAATTCTATAAAAACACGCACTAATAACCATAATTTGCTTTAAAAATAACCAGAGCCCAATACGTAACAAGAAAAATTCTATGTCTAAAGAAAAAACACTGTCAATTTTGTTTCTAGAAGACTCAAAATGACTCAAAATGAGTTACTGAGTCAATATAAAGTAATTCTATAACAAAAACTTGCACCTAATAACCATAATCAGCTTTGTTCTAGAATTATTCAAAATGACTCAAAATGAGTTACCGGGTCAATATAAAGTAAGTTTATAGCAAACAAAAAATGCAACTAATCACCACAATAACCAGAGACCAATACGTAACAAAAAATTCTAAGTCTAGAGAAAAAACACTGTAAAAAATAATTTTCTAGAAAGACTCAAAATGACTCAAAAGGATTTACTGAGTCAATATAAAGTAATTCTATAACAAAAACATGCACCTAAAACCCATAATTTGCTTTAAAAATAACCAGAGCCCAATACGTAACAAAAAATTCTAAGTCTAGAGAAAAACACTGTCAAAATTTTTTTTCTAGAAAGACTCAAAATGACTCAAAAGGATTTACTGAGTCAATATAAAGTAATTCTATAACAAAAACATGCACCTAAAACCCATAATTTGCTTTAAAAATAACCAGAGCCCAATACGTAACAAAAAATTCTAAGTCTAGAGAAAAAACACTGTCAAAAATTTTTTTCTAGAAAGAATCAAAATGACTCAAAAGGATTTACTGAGTCAATATAAAGTAATTCTATAACAAAAACATGCACCTAAAACCCATAATTTGCTTTAAAAATAACCAGAGCCCAATACGTAACAAAAAAATTCTAAGTCTAGAGAAAAAACACTGTCAAATGTTTTTTTCTAGAAAGACTCAAAATGACTCAAAAGGATTTACTGAGTCAATATAAAGTAATTCTATAACAAAAACATGCATTTAATCATGATAATGTCCTTTCAAAATAACCAGAGGCCAATACGTAACAAATAAATTCCAAGTCTAGAGATAAAACACTGTCAAATATTTTGTTCTAGAAAGACTCAAAATGAGTTACTGGGTCAATATAAAGTACTTCTATAAAAACACATGCACATAATATCCATAATTTGCTTGAAAAACAACCGGAGCCCAATACGTAACAAAAAAATGTATAGAGCCCAATACGTAACAAAAACCACTACAGGGGGAGGGAGTATGAATAAAGTAATTTTAATCAAATTTTAGTTTTGTTACGTATTGGGCGGATGAATTATTTTTGCCACTTTTTGTTCTAGGTAGAAGAGGTTGAGCCCAATACGTATCAAATTGATACGTACTGGGATTTTGTTACGTATTGGGCTCTTACATACGGCGCCTAATAGTTTGTACAACATAGTGATTATGCAACATGTCTTACCATCTAGAACTGACTGATGTAATTCACAGAACAAATCCGATGGATCAACACTTTTACATCCTATGATTTGGAATGTCGATGAATACTGATAAAATTTGCGATAGACCAGACATGTGTCATCGAGCATATCCAGTGAAATTTGTGAAGAGATAAACTGTGCGGGACCATATGACGAATCTGATTGAAAACAAAAATAAGTTTGTGAGGACGTTGATCCTGTATCAGCATTACAATTTAAGTGACCAGTGAAAGACAATCAAAAACGTATTTACAAAGCAGTGTACGAGGGCCGGTTAGTATATAATGAAAGTTGACCTTTGACCCGATATATTGAATATTTGTATGCAATTTCTTTATGATCACATAAGGACTCTGCCTTCGACTTTCAAATCACATTTATGTGACCATGCACCACGAAACGCTCATAAACGCGGTCCTGGTCAATTTTGTTGTTTTATTTTGTGTTTAAAAATATATGAAGAGCTCTGTTGCAAAAGCCCTTACATCCACCTCTGGTTGAAACTGAGTTATTGGCATGACATTACAGTGTAGGTTAAAATACACATTTTGGTGTTGGTTGACCTTCATTCCACCTTCCCTTGCGGATGTATCGTATATTTCCTGTTTGTAAAATCTTAGGGAATAAAACGATGGAACCGGCGTTTTATTATTACGATGGAATTATTAGTCGAACGCATACACGATGTTCATAACACACAGTACGTACACGGCATGCGGGACGGTGATCAACACAACAAAGGGTCGTATCATAACATGACCGAAGGAGTGGTACGTATTGGCGAAATATGCGCTGGTAGTAAATTCCAATTTTTTCTTTGCTTTGCCGTAGTTGTTCGGCTCAAAAATAAAAGGGGATATATCTGACAGTAAAAACTAACATTTTATGGCAAAGAAATGCTAATCTATTTTGTATGAAAATGTTATAATATGGCTTTAAATGAATATAAAATTTTAGGAAAACAACTTTTTGATGTATAGTAGTAGCCGTGAATGTTTTTTAACTATTAAAACGAAAGGAAACTGTTTTGGGGTCATTATGTTCGAAAGAAAATTATTGTAATTAACAAAATTTGTAGCTTCGAAAATGCTCAAAAATGGCATGTTGAACGATTGGATTAAAAATTTATAATTAAAAAAGTAAATGAGATATTTATTTTTTTCTTTTTGATTTTGAAAGCATTAGTCAAGCAGTGCTAACAAATGGGCTCAAATTGGATTACAAAGGTGGTTTCTAGAAAGGGGTAAATTTGTTTTGTTCCAAAAGCCCTTATAAAAGAAATAATGAAATAAATAGGAAGGTATGAAAAGTGTACCTCACCTATTCTTTTAGTTTATATTCATCAACACTTTATCCAAACCCAAATTGAATCAAATCGAACAAGTAATACTTGCGCAATTAAAAAGTCTAAGGTTAGACAATGATAACTGTTGCGATTTAGAAGTTCACAGCATTTTGCAAATGGTAGTGAGCATTGGCCAAATTTGCATTGCTCATTTCATAGCGAGTGTGTAGAAGAATTTAAATATCACAGGTGTACTTTTGTAGGTCTCGTGGTTCTTGAGTTATGTTGTAAAGAGGGGTGAAACAACAACAACACTGTAAAACCTACATATCTTATTCATAAATCAAGCAAGATTTCAACGTATATGATTTGTAGAATGAACATTTGCGCAAACATCATAGTGTTATTTGCCAATGATATATTGATTTAGATAATGAAAATCGAGTTTTTAGGCTGTTTCGACCAACAACAGCTATATAGTCTGCCCTTAATTGAGTCATTTTAATCAAGGGGAATGAGTCACATGTCGGCCCTGGTCGAAAATGAGTTTTACACATGTTTCTAAAGAGGACATTTAGAGCTTTCAGAAACTGAAAACCCCATGTTGATACGACTTTTCTTTCTGAAGTTACGCCAATTTATCAATCGCTGAAAACAGAATTTTAACACTTTCTTTGCCAATATCTCAAAATCAATAGTAGCGACATCCGACTCATTTCCCTTGATCGTGTCACATATTTTCATGTGAAAGATAAATATGTTTCTCTTCAATTCTTGCAAAAAAGTCAATTTAGTTTTTTCAACCCCTACACACATTACTTGGCTCATATTTCAAAACAAGGATTGCCGAGTTCCGACTGATTTTGCTTGAGCATATCAAATATTTGACTATACAATGTGAATAAACTCAAGCCTTTCAAGCCCGACAAAGATAGTTTTAAAAGCTGGAAATTTGGGTTCTACTACTGTTCCAAAGGGCAGAACTCTCAGAACATTAATTCCCGAGATAATCTAAACTATACAACAATATACCTCATTTCGGCATGTTATTTCCTTTAACAAAAACGAGTCATTTTCAGCCAGTGACTGTAGACCATTGATTTTATGGTAATGCTGTTACGTAATCAATTGTGCGATATAATTTTAACATGTGTTGTTTGAAAGTCAAAGGTCAGTGTTTATGTGATCATAAAGAAATGCCATGAAAATAATCCATACAGGGGGTTACAAGTCACTTTCATGTCACACTGACCGACCCCCCGGGGGGACTCAACTTAAATTTTGGTAGGAGTGTGCGGCGCGGAGCGCCGAACTTTGGGAACTAAGAACTGATTTTCGGGCAAAATAAGGGCTTGAAGAACTGAAATTTGGGCCAAATTATAGGCTGTTGAGCTAAAAATTTCTATTTTTTTTCCAAATTTGAGCTCGAAGAGCTACAATTGTCAGAGTTTGAGGCTCAAAGAACTGGAGCAGATTCAGATGTGGGGCTTAAGGAACTGCCGGAGAGCCTGAAAAAGGGACCCTTGACCGCCGCACATACCCGTACCACCTTAACATGTGAGTGCCCCCCGGACCGACCCTCGTACAATATTTTGAAAATGTGTATGTGTATATTATATAACGCCTTGTTTGCTGGCCTGTGTGTATTCCATTGTACAGACAAAAATAGGATATAAATGGTGGGGGTGTTGCGGGGTGGGGGAAGGGAGTCGGTGGGCTGCAAGATTGACAACATGTTGACGTCGTCACTGGTGGCAGCTATGGCACGATTTAGGGTCAAAAGTTACAGGTAAGGATTTGGTTCCTTACCTGGTTTCCTTACCATCATTGAACAAAAATGATTTTGTCAGGTAAGGAAAAGAGGTAAGGATTTATTTCCTAACCTCGATATTTTTTGGCAGGTAAGGAGTTTTTCCTTACCTCGAATAAAAATTGATTTTGTCAGGTAAGAATTTTTTTCCTTACCTCGCACATAAAATGATATTGTCAGGTAAGGAAAAGAGGTAAGGATTTATTTTCATACCGCGAACAAAAATGATTTTGTCAGGTATGGAAAAGAGGTAAGGATATATTTTCTTACCTCGAATAAAAATTGATTTTGTCAGGTAAGAATTTTTTTTCCTTACCTTGCACGTAAAATAATTTTGTCAGTTATGGGAAGAAAGGTAAGGATTTATTTTCTTATCTCAATATTATTTGGAAGGTAAGGATTTTTTCCTTACCTCGCACGTAAATGATTTTGTCAGGTAAGGATTTATTTTCTTACCTCAATATTATTTGGCAGGTAAGGATTTTTCCTTACCTCGCACATTTTTTTCTTACCTCGAATATTAAAGATTTTGTCAGATAAGGAAATTTTTTAAAGAGGTTAGGATTTATTTTCTTACCTTGAACAAAAATGATATTGTCAGGTAAGGAAAAGAGGTAAGGATTTATTTTCTTACCTTGAACAAAAATGATTATGTCAGGTAAGGAAAAGGGGTAAGGATTTTTTTGGCAGGTAAGTATTTCCTTGCCTCGAATAAAAATGATTTTGTCAGGTAAGGATTTTTCACATAAAATGAAATTGCCAAGTAAGGAAAAGAGGTAAGGATTTTTTTCTTACCTCGAATATTAAAGATTTTGTCAGGTAAGGAAAAATAAGGATTTTTTTACCTGCACGTAAAATGATGTTGTCTGGTAAGGAAAAGAGGTAAGGATTTATTTTCTTACCTCAATATTTTTGGCAGGTAAGGATTTTTTCCTTACCTCGCACGTAAAATGATTTTGTCAGGTACGGAAAAGAGGTAAGGATTATTTTCTTACCTCGAATAAAAATGATTTTGTCAGGTAAGGAAAAGAGGTAAGGATTTTTTTCTTACTTCAATATTTTATGGCAGGTAAGGAATTTTTCCTTACCTCGCACGTAAAATGATTTTGTCAAGTAAGGAAAAGAGGTAAGGATTATTTTCTTACCTCGAATAAAAATGATTTTGTCAGGTAAGGAAAAGAGGTAAGGATTTTTTTCTTACTTAAAATATTTTATGGCAGGTAAGGATTTTTTTTTACCTCGCACGTAAAATGATTTTGTCAAGTAAGGAAAAGAGGTAAGGATTTATTTTCTTACCTCAATATTTTATGGCAGGTAATGATTTTTTCCTTACCTCGCACGTAAAATGATTTTGTCCGGTAAGGAAAAGAGGTAAGGATTTATTTTCTTACCTCAATATTTTTAAGCAAGTAAGGATTTTTTTCCTTACCTCGCACATAAAATGATTTTGTCCGGTAAGGAAAAGAGGTAAGGATTTATTTTCTTACCTCGAACAAAAACGGTTTTATCAGGAAAGGAAAAGAGGTAAGGATTATTATTCTTACCTCGAACAAATATGATTTTGTCAGGTAAGGAAAGGAGGTAAGGATTATTTTTTTTGCTTTGCACATAAAATTATTTTGTCAGGTAAGGTAAAAAGGTAATGATTTATTTACTTATCTCGACCAAAAATGATAAAAAATAACAGATGGAGCTATCACTGCAATAAAGTGATAAATATGATCATTTTATGACCAGTTGTAGAATGATTCATATGACCATTTTAGTGAGGTGACTATGTTGACATAATATTTTAACGCAATTTAAAACACCACGCACCTATTTAATTACACATTTCGATGTGTTGGAAAATCTTTGGCCACAACAGAAATCTCACGACAATGTGCCCTTTTGTGGTGGATAGTCACATGTTTCAATTCAATTTGTCGATGGTAAGGAAATAATGATATTTTTTTCACAAAAGATGTCCGATTTTTTTGGGACCCTAAATCGTGCCGTATCTAACTGGTGGTAATGAGGATGGTGATGATGATGATGATAATGATGATGGGTGGTTTGGAACAATGATAATGTCAATGAAATTGTTGTTGATGATGATGAAGATGATAATATAATGTATGGGAAAAGAATATCTATAACAGAAATGGTATAATGGTAGAAAAAGTACTATTGAATAACAATTGTCGGCGCAAGACCGCGTGGTTAAACACATGCTATTAAAGGTGCTGATTCGGATTAATTGCTCCATTGACGAAGATACTCAGGTATTCGCCAGTTAAGCTTCAGATCAGCTCCAGATACTTGCGAGTTGTTAAGTAGCCACTAGAAAAGTAAACTACATGTAGTAAGTTGCCTGGATTTGGAGCACCCTGCCGTAATAGAGTGGGGAAGCAAGTAATTTATAAAAATCAATGTGCAAAATAATTAATATTCATATTTTTCACCCAATGCACAGGTTTTCCATCGAACATTCACGTAACCAGTCCATGCTATAATCGAATACGATGCAATTGTAATATATCTTATAGTCGTAAGGCACAAAGGAACGAGTGCAGTCAGCACCGGATAATGATTAACATTAACCGTAATGTTTTCTTCGTCCCAGGATATTGAAACAGTTCGGACATCCATCGTATGCGAGATAACAGGAAACTCCCAAGGTGCAACTCCAACCTCGAGTAAATACGAGCCGCAAGAAAGGGTGACTTTTGGATAAAAGTGAGTAGACGGAATACCTTGATTATCACAAAAATACAATAAAATAATAGAACGTTAGCCATACATTTTAGTACTTTTTAAAATGTTTACGTTATCCCTCTGCTCCTCATACCGAATTTTAAGAATTAAATGTTATACATTGTGGTTCAATTATTGTTTACGACATGGCATAACTGGGCATTAACAGCAGAGACAAAAAATCATTTAGAAGCTGCTGACAAGAAAGCACCCAAAAAGCGACTAACCACACTCCTGAAGCTGACCCTCGATATAATGGCTGGAATTTGTGTAGGAAGAGAATTTCATAATATTGGGCTGTAGATTTAATTCATTTTTAACAACATAAGTATCAATATCATCAATATCTTCATCCAGGACTTAATTTGTTAATAATAGTCACCCAACAAACCTAAAACGTTTCGCAATGATTCGCAAAAGGTTAGAAAAAGTTGCCTGAATGTCGAAAACATTCCATAACATTCAAGAACATTCTTTGAAAACTTACTGTAAAGCATCCTAACATAATATTTAAAAGTTTTAACAAAATGTTTGGTAAAAGATGTTTGCACAGACAATGATATAACCATAATCAGGCAATGTTATAGCCTTCAAAGGTCATACGAGGGTCATTCAAAAAGATCTGACTCCACCATTACATCTCTGTTACCTTGCGAGCCAGGTAATTCAAATTAGTTACCCATGCTTATACTCTTAAATCTAGGCTACGAAATAAAAGTTATTAGATGAAAATGTGATTTTTGGTTGTTAAGATGTGTTGGTAAAGCGAATACAAATTAGGTACATCGGAAACGTTAAAAACAGAAGCCAGAAGCTAATTAAACATCATATTAATGCTATCCATAAAAAATATTTCAAGATGCGGTTGTCAAACTGCCTACTCATGATAAAAATTTTGGCCCTGCTTTGAGCTTCCTGACATGCCTGGGGGCATCAAAGCAAAATTAAACATTAAATGGTTCAACAGATACACAAAATGTTCGTGAAATTTGTCAGATTTCGACTATAAACCACGTTTAAGGGTAATTCATAATAACGTCCTATTTTACGCAATGGGTGCATCTTGATATGGTAATAAGATGAACAGTTTGTTACTAACATTGTATAAAAAATGTGCATGATACTTACACTAATTAATATACTAGTAATTTGAAACAACAAGTTCTCACGCGACCGAAATCAATGGAAAAGGGTCAACACGATATCTGATCATGTTTCGATACCCAGTAAAACTGTACTATATGCAAGCATTAGATATTGATCAAATTATTTGAACAAAAATATTTGTTTTTGAAAGTAATTCGATTATTTTCAGAAATAAATCCGCAGATTTCCACATAGATGTTGGCAACCTTTCCGACATACCAAATCTGTATTCACTTAAACCAAAACATCTTAACAACCCAAAGTCTCAATTATATCAATGGACTTTTATTTTGTAGCCAATATATAAGATTATAACCAAACATCCTGACAGATAACAGAGATATGATGATGAAGGTAGGACTACTTAAATGACCCTCATACAGGGAGTAAAATGTCAAAATCACTGAAATCTTGTTTCGTAAAATTACACATAAATAAATATTGTCGTAAAGTTCCAGGTAAAATTGGTACAAGACCAATAGAAGGTTAAAAAGAAGCCATCTGGACACGCCGAGAAGAAAAAAAAAACCACTCTGAACAAGGACGAGGGGCCTATTCAATCAACAACATCGTTGACCAACTCATTACAACCCTCAACGGTTGTTGCCCATAAACAGTCCGGTCCGACTGCATGATCAGGAAGTACTGCCGAATCAGGCAGCATGTTGCCGAGTCAGGCAGCATGGTATCCCACAATGCAATGCTCTTTTCATCTTTTAATATACCGTTATTTCTTGGTTTTGAGTAAAGAATTAGGTAAAATATATAAAATTATCAATGAATGTACAATTAGTAGTATTTTTCATCAATTTTAGTTAAAACAAAGTTAATTTGCATATTGAATTCAAATGTTTCAAAAACCGTTAGAAATTGATTCGTTATTTAAATTATTTTCCTCCCGGTGGAATTTTTTTTCGCCCGGTGAAAATTTGTCAACTTACATGTAACTCATGTGTGTCAAAGTAAAATTTCCACCGATCTTTTATAAAATCACCATGAACATGCGATCAAGCAAAATCAGTCGGAACTCGGAAATATTAATTTTTCAGTTTTTATAGGATAGTAAGAGGCATTCTCAAAGTTGCATTTTGCAGAAAACCCTATTGAAATTGAACATCCAGTTCCAAAGATATGAGCAATGAAAGAGTTTCCAAAACAATAGGAAACAAAAGGATGTATATCCGTTGCTTTGCTATATCTCAAAATCAATATTTCCGAGTTCCGACTGATTTTGCTTGATCGCATCACAATTTAGTCCTTAGTCTGTCAAATTCGGAAGGGTTACTGATATAAGGAAGAAGTCTGAGGTGATGAGTTGACAGTCTGATGAAACCATTAGTTTAGTGGTGAAACTTCACTATAATCATTTTTCACCAGAATTGTTCAAAAAGAACCATGTTAACAACTAGTTGTTACCGATTGAGGCAAATTATCTCAGTGGCTTTTCTTACCTATTATTGGCAGCGGATCAGAAAAATCATGATCAGAGAGAGGAAGTTCAATTGGCGACAAGGCTATGTATGCATCGCCTTCTCCTTGCAGGTAAAAGGTAAATGCCCTAGTTTCATTGACCAGGGTCAAAAACGGCACAAAGGCCCGTAAATTCCATATTAATTCTATTTTATCCACGCTTTGTGTAGTTATATCCTTACAATTATCAATGGCTAGAAAATAATAATATTAATAATAATAATAAGGCCAAATACAAAAATAAACATGTTTCACGTCCCCTCCCGCTTCCTTTTTGGAGGTTTCCTCAAAAATTCAGTTATAACTTTTCAAAAAATAAGTCTAGGAAGTTGGGATGCTTTCTATAGCCTTGTTAAGATACAAGAAACATTTTAGGAAGGTTTTGTGATCATTAGAAGGTGTAACTCTCAGAACAACAAATAAAAGGGCCTCCTCCTTTTTCCAGGCATTTTGTATATGCTAAAACAGCTCTAAGTATGGGTATTTACACCAATTTTGCAATAAAAATAGAAAATAAAAAGCCCCTCTTCCTCCTTTTTTCGAAAACCCGGACGTGAAACATGTTTTATTTTTTACTTGGCCTAATAATAATAATAATAATAATAATAATAATAATAATAATAATAATAATAATAATAATAATAATAATAATAATAATAATAGTAATAGTAATAATAGTAACAAAGTAATCAGAAATTGAATTATTGAAATAATTTCCACGATGATTATTAATATATATATTGGCACTATGACACTTCTTACTTAAATTACTTAAACTGTTTTCTATGTCAATAATCACATCGCCCACTGCCGACGTCATCACTGAAAATTGGTGTAAAGAAAATTATATTGTTTATTAAATTTACCATAACGAAATGAACGTAGGTTAGTAATGTTCTGTACTTATTCGGTATAGCCAAAGTAGAAGAAGAAGAAGAAGAAGAAGAAGAAGAAGAAGAAGAAGAAGAAGAAGAAGAAGAAGAAGAAGAAGAAGAAGAAGAAGAAGAAGAAGAATAGGAAGAAGATGAAGAAGGCAGAGGAGGAGAAGAGAAGGCAGAGGAGAAGGAGACGAAGAAGGAGAAGAAGAAGTAGTAGTATGAAGAGCAAGAGAAGTAGAAGGAAACGAAGAAGGAGGAGAAGAAGAAGATGAAGAAGAAGAAGAAGAAGAAGAAGAAGAAGAAGAAGAAGAAGAAGAAGAGAGAGGAGGAAGAAGAAGATGAAGATGATGATGCTGCTGATGATGATGATGATGATGATGATGATGATGATGATGAAGAAGAAGAAGAAGAAGGTGGTGATATTTCTGTTGCTTATTGTATTTTTCAGTTCCTTCTTACCAGTTCCTTCATTTATATCTTCGCACTTCAGTGTCTCGTTTAGTATATTGACGCGGCAACCAACACTAAACCCAGAGCACCCAATAGTATAACACTTTTCATCGAGGAATTGCATTTCATCGTAAGTATTCGGCACACTAATATAGGCATCGCTGTGTAGTTGTTGACACTTGTTGCTTGCATTTTGCCACGAAAGCGAGATGCCATCGTTTATTCTATTTCTATTCATCCAAAAATAACAACTTCTGTTGAAGCACAAAGGCATGCGAGCTATAAAGATGCAATACAATGAATGTCTATTATTATCATTCATTATTATTGTGTGAATTATTATTGATTGATTATGTTACTTAATTCGGGTAACCATAAACCAATATAGTACAATTAACGCCATTGGGTAATATTTGCTGAGTAACACACCTTTGTTTTAAGTTTTTTTTACACCATGGTAATGTTTCTTAGTAAACGAACATACTCAGCAAATCATATGGCTCTAAGTGCTAAATTTTTCGTTTTAGAATTAATTGGGAACATTTTAAGATATTTGTCGTTCCTAAAATTACTTTTTCACCCCACCCCTGGACAAATATCAGGTACAGCCACTCCAATGAAATTGGCATTGATTCAATAAACGGAGCCGCTATTGTCTTACAGTTATCGAAATCACAACGTGCAATATCCTCGTCTGATTTATCCATACATGTTGGGAAGCCATCGCATTGCTGCTGTTTGTTAATGCACATTATACCGTCTTCACAAAGTACACCATTTGAACAATGACTACCCATATCTAAAAAATTAAATAAGAACGCAATACTTTAAAAAAATCAATAATAAGCATGTGTACAGTGTGGTCCAAAAACAACTCAACCCAATTTCAAAAATTGACTGAGAAAAAATGTAAATTACAAATGTGGCTTCAGTTTAAGGGTCAAAATAATGTTTGTCCACACGCATGCCTATGAGATTCGCGCCATCTGTGATGCATTTTCGAGCTTGGGTGAATAAAAATTCGATACTCACAAACGCATCATACTTATTTTGCAAGAATCAAGAGAATCAACCGAACTTACTGCGTTTATAATAGGGATGAATTTAGAGAATAAATTTCTTGCAAACAAAATACTTTTAGATTCTCTGTCTCAACTCGCTCCACGTAATGCAAAAATTACCAAGAGTTCGGTTTATACATATGCATGTATAAAAATAATTTTCTTTAAATTTATTTAATGGTGTTATATAGAATTGATTATTAACGGTTTCATTTTGCCTTGAATTTACCGTAAGTGCAAAATCCACTTATCACCTTTCACTTATCACTAATCCTTCATTATCCACGGTTGTTTGATGTGTATAGAATTGGCTTCATTATTAACTAAATGCAAACTATAGATGGCGCTATTTATCCTAAACATATTTCTTTATTAGCAAGAGGTAGGTGATTAATACTGCCATTAAAACAGCTGGAATAGGTGAAACAAGCAAAGCAACATCTTATAAACATATTTTATCAAACAATAAAATGAATTATTTGTAATAAAAGCTTGAAAGAGTAATTTCTAGTAACTAAATAGCGCCACCAATTTTGTCATTGATAGGCACATCTTATATCCGAAAAGGCTTTAAAAATGCTATAAAAGTGAACTACTTACTGCTCCTTTTTACATTTCTGTTTGGAGTGACAAGGAGATCGTCAATCCTCTAAGAAAAGTGCTACACTACACAGTGTTATTTTCACAAACATTTAATATTATTGATCTATGTAAACTATGTCTTTTTCTGATTGACACAGAGTGGGTCTAAAACATTTGAAATTGTAATAAAAGTGCATGATTCATTACAGGTCATATTTGATGACGTCATCAATTTTCGTCCTATATTACTCTTATACGAGGTTGTCTCCTCTTATAAGAGGGGACATTAAAGTTGCGAATGACTCAAAAGCATCTGTATACATTAGCATGATATCGCTTTTAGCTGTTTAAGTCTAAAATTTGGTTGTACATAAATGATCCCATCAAACAACCGTGTATCATAATGCCCGTATTTTTTCATAAAACATGCACCACTATAGGGCCTAAATATTTTAGAAAGCAAATAATATAAATTGTATAGACCAACACCCGTTCAAAATTTGGATAAAAGTTGAATAATGAAAAAAAACTTAGAAGACATAATGCCAGTTTGCCAATACCAATCTCACCTTCAAACTTTGGAGCGTTGAATAAAGTGATGATAATATAAAACTTGTGAGGTTTTCTCTGGTATCCTGAACTAAATCCCATCCATATTGATGACGTAGGTAAAATAATCGTCTTTGGTGCTAAATCAATGTGCTTAGGAAATTTGTATGTGGTATTAGTTATAACTTTGGAAATATCTCTCAAGATTAATGTGTCAAATTCATCAAGCAGTAAGTCAACCACGGTTAGAAGAAAAACGTTGTTGTCATGGTTGTTGGAATCTTGAGATGTAAGTATCCATGAGCATTGCGTAGTATGCGATGCATAGTGTCGTGGAAAGTGCGGAGATGACAGTACATAAACACCATTCTTTAGCATCATTATTCTCCTCTTGTAGCATGAAACTAAATTAAACACATGGCAACATTTATATGGTGAATTTGTAATGCTGGTAAAAAAACAACACCTTTCTGTCATTTGACGCAACACAGTTGAATTACAGAAAAGAGGAAGATAATGAAATTGCGTCCCCTTCAAATTATCACACTCCATGTAAAATCAAAAACAAATGAATTCTAATATTTCTACCTGTATCACAGTGCAACTCATCTGTGCCATCTGTACAAACTTTGTGTCCATCGCATAACATCTTCTTATCCAACCTGACCATTCCCATCTGACAGGAAGAGGCATGGAAAACATCTGAAAAATAAGCAAGAAGTGTTACCCATATTTTCGCACGTGTTCGCTCGTTCTTTCTTTCTTTCTTTCTTTCTTTCTTTCTTTCTTTCTTTTTCTTTCTTTTTCTTTCTTTCTTTCTTTCTTTCTTTCTTTCTTTCTTTCTTTCTTTCTTTCTTTCTTTCTTTCTTTCTTTCTTTCTTTCTTTCTTTCTTTCTTTCTTTCTTTCTTTCTTTCTTTCTTTCTTTCTTTCTTTCTTTCTTCGAGTTGCTCTCATGAAATAGTTTCCCAATATAGACACAGTTAAATGGTCAAGTTAAATCATTAACGGCACATGACACTTTATATGCCAAAAATCCAAGTCCGTTATTACCCATTATCTTTTTAAAGATTTAGTCTATTACCATGATTACATGTATATGGTGAAAGTGATACAGGGTGTCCCCCCAAAAAGAGGCCCCTCATTATATGCCCTTTCGAATAAAAGTACCCGTATTTCACTCTGTCCAGGGATAGCAAACAGAGTGGTTGGGATGGGTCATGCTGTGGCGTGGCCTGCGATCACCAGACCTCACACCACTTGATTTTTTTTCCTTTGTGGCAAAATCCAAGATCTTTGCAAGTATCCGACGCACAAGGATGGTACGCAACGCAATTGATGCAATGAGGACCAGGGCTAAAACCTGTATTCGCCAAGGAGGCAACCAGGTAGAGGGCAGAGCAGCACAGTAAACTCACTTCAGAAGAACCAAAGACAAACCAACCAGCCTTTTAGGGCTACCTTTTATCCTAAAAAGAGAAATGATTTATGTTGTGAATAAAAAAAGAAAGCAAGAAACAACAAAGTAAGAAACAACAAAGTAAGAAAGTAAGAAACATAATAAAACAAAAAGGCGTAAATAAGTAAAGCAAAAGATGTCCCATTCGGCATCCATTTTACCCACAAATTAATGACACTATTAACAAAATCCATTGCCCATAAACCCACCGGTAAAGCCCATTCCATAAATAAAGTTATTTTATAAAGTTATCATTGAGGAATGTTTGATATTCATGCATGGTATGTATACTCCTTTTCATTCTTTGAAGTAACCAAACCTTCTCCGGGGACAGAGTGAAAAACGGGTACATTTCTTTAAAAGAGCATATCTTCAAAAGTTGTGAGCCGATTGATATAATTGTTTCGGTTTATTAAAGCTAACAACTCAAGGTTTCTTTACATGCCAAAATATATTTGATCAACATTTCAAAAATAGGAGAAAAAGAGGGCGCAATGAGGGGCCTCTTTTTTGGGACACCCTGTATAATACCTTGTGTATTTCGTGTAACTTGAATCCAAATACCATCGACAATCGGTTGCACGGGGAAAAGCAACTGAGCATTTTCGTCAATAAATTGCTCATACTCATGTAGTTCAGGTGTAGTTTTAAACCATATCCAGATTTGTGACACATTCAGAGATAAAGTTTGGTTATCAGAAAATTTCACATCTCGACTAGATATTTTTGCCAGATAGGATGGTTTCGAAAAGCTAGATCCACTGCCGAATATTAGCGACACACCAAAAGTAACGCTGAATTTCACTGGAGTTATATGAAATGTCCCCTTATCTAACATGTCTATAGATTTTATTATCCACTTTGCGTCTGCTATCGTTTTCCTAGGAAATTGGTGCGTAGTCAAATTGTGTGTAGTTCCCATTGATACTGTTAAGTGCTGTATGTCGGCATAAGCTGACTCACATAAAATTAAACAAAAAGGTAACATATAAAGTCTGCATAAAAAGAAACTCAGCTGTTATAAATACGCCTATAGCTTCAGAACTAATAATTGTTTTCACAATAATTCAACATAGAGAGAATGATGGGTTATTTACATACATTTTGATACCCCATTTGTCCAATGCCGTTCAATATTGACAACACAGCAGAGCTTTTAAAGAAAAATACCCAAATTTAAAAGTTGCAGTTTACAGCCATCAATGGTTAGTACACATGCATGTGGCACGTAAAATCTTCGCGCTGACTTCAAATCAATACATATAGCTGCAGCTTTTAAATTAGGGTATTTTTCTTTCAAAACGCTGCTGTGTTGTTAATATTGAACCAAATTGAACAAATGGGGTATCAAAATGCGCGTAAATAAATCCTCCTCCTTTTTATGTTAAAATATTGTGAAAACAATTATTAGTTCTGAAGCTATATGCGTATTTATAACAGCTGAGTTTCTTTTTGTGCAGACTTTAGTTGAGAGCGATGGATGATGGTGTGAAGAAGCTATGTGTATAATAACGGTATACATTTGACATGTGATCCGAGTATAAGCTTGCAGGTTATTCTTTTTGGGGCTTGACATTCGCCGTTACACCGGAACACTGTAGCAGGCTTTTTCTATCTTAATCACAGACCGCGTACAAGCATTCAAAGTCACAGCATCACCCGATAATGAGGGCGGACTGTTCTCCATGAAATGTGTATTTTTTATGGTCTATCGCGAAATCACGATAACCAATGATGACACGCAAAGCTCTAACGCGTATACGAGACGGCACAATCGACAATCTGTCCTCATGAATATGGGAAAGTTCATAGCATACAATGCACGAGAACTTTGACTGTTGATACATGGTGCCGTATTAGTCTGTACATATAATAAGCGGCACAAATATTTTTGGGTACACTAATTACCCAAATAACATTTTCTCAATGCAACGGAGACAATATTTTAGATAATTCATCAAGAAGTATTAACGGTAGTACTTTCTTAATTAAAATCTTTCTGAAAAAAAAAAACATATTATGCTTCAACATTAAACAATCTTAGTTTTGAGATATTTTCTCAAAATATCAATGTCATGTTTTATGACTTACCGCAATTCTTTTCATCGGATTCGTCAAAACAATTGTTAAAACTATCACACACTTGATGTGGATATAAACATACATTTCCTTTTACAACAATTTCACACTGGAAATCTCCCCACAGATATCTATAAGAAAGGAAAAAAAAAGGAAAAAAAAAAAAAATGAATAATAATAATAATAATAATAATAATAATAATAATAATAATAATAATAATAATAATAATAATATAACAATAACAATAACAATAACAATAACAATAATAATAATAATAATAATAATAATAATAATAACAATACAAAAAAAAATAATAATATCAAAATTTCCTCTGGAATGACCCGAGAAGGTTACTTAATGTTTTTTTTTGTTTTTTTTGCGATGCAGTGCAGAGAGCGATCCACTTTATCATAATATAAAAGAACTGAAAATTACACGGCAATGAATAACTGACGTAATTTTAATTAACGAAAAGAAATATTTTTGTGATCCATCGCTGATCAAGAAATAAACCTTTAATATCAAGTTTAAATTTAGTCTTAGTATATAAATAACCGTTCAAAACATGTTCGCGGTGTTGTCAGTTTTGTTCTGTTATCGATATCGAATATATCTTAATCGGTGGAACGTTATTTTGGACATCTTGCTGCCCATATTATTGTTAAACTTACTGCACTCGTTATCCTACTCATTTCATTTTAAATTGAAGTATCTATTCCATAAACCGACACTCAAATTTCGTACTTAAAAAAAAACTTGAACACACGACAGCTGATAACCTGTCCACGACCTTTGATCTCAACTAATGTAAACAACGAATTGCGCTTACAGTATAGCCGAATACTGAACATTGTGTGACCTTTGACCCAAATTAAGTACATATTTTCTGAAGCTCAGACTTGTGGTAGAGAACTTGTGGTTTCCCTGCCCATGTCTGCCTTTTGTGAAAGCTCCTATATGGACTTTTTTCATTTGGCAAAACGTTTGACACCAGCAGTATTTTAAAGACACATCACAAACGCATTAACAAATACTTAAGGGTACATGCCCATGAGTTTCATTCAGGGGCGTGTTTGTAAAACAACACAGCGCATTAGTAAAAGAATAAAAAATACTAAAATTTTCACCGGGGTTCGAACCACTGCCAATTTCACTGAATGCTAAAGATGCCTATGCTGTGCCACGGTGACTGTGGTTAACATTCGGCGATTTTCAAAGATATACATATCAACACGTTTCTAGTGTATTGAAAATCATTTTGATTTTGATTTTGGTAGGAATACGGTCATAGAAAGACATGTGACTCTACTTGTCTGTTTGTTTTTCATTTAATACAAATTAATTTTGATGAATTGAACTGGTACAACTCTTAGCACTCGTGATAAACGACGATTAATTTAGTAATAATAAAATGAAAACGCTGGGTCATTCACGACATCATTTGTAATTCATGTCAAAACCTGGGGAGGACCACACACATCCGTGCTGCATGTATACGTGCTCAATCGATACTCAATGATCCAGACAATAGCGTTTGAATATACCGCCCTGCTTGACACATCTTGTCACTTGCGGGAAGATATACTATAGGCCTACCCTAATAGCTTACAATAGATACCCCACCGTAAATAGCTCTGTTCGTTATCTCGCTGTGCTAGTTTATACACGCAGCGTACGGACTTTTGAACCATATTTTGTTCAAAAATGATAGGAAGGACTGTTTTCAGCTAAAATGTTGGTTATCAGCAGATGCTTAATGATACCGGGAAGTGTTGCAGAAAGGTAAGCGTACTCTTTATTTATTCAAAATATGTATATCAATAAATTTAAAATTTGAAATCCAAAAAGTAAATGTCAGGTCAAAATTCTCACCTTAGAATTATTGTGAAATAAAATCAAACCAAATTTAGGCTCCGCAAACAACGTCCAATTATTCCCATTGGTGTTTGCTACATGTGCATATAATAAGAGTTAATGCCTCGAGTTTCAAAATACACCGAGTGATGTTTTTTGATCAAAAACATCGACAATTCAAGACTCTGTAAAAACAAATCAAGAATTTTCTGGGATAATTGCAACTAAGTGCAATGAAAGTTATGATCTAAGCTACCAGATGCATCATTAATTTCCTGACTATGATATTTAGTTGTGGGAAAAGATTACTTTAATGTTTTGGCGGGATTATTTCCCGCCAAAAATTTCAACCAAAAAGAGCATGTAGCCTTAAAAGCTCGACAATACAAGCCGCATAATACCTTCCACTGTTGCTTTTCTTTGAATGGTTAACAAGAACCCGTTATTAATTGTCTCGTGTTGGAATATGCCACGGAGGTTCGTTGCAATTACGAATGTTATCCACATGCTCTCACTGAAACCTGTGATGCCAATGCCAACTACTTTTGGATAATCACCACGTATAGGTGTCCCTTTTTGACCAGTAATAGCGTAAACAGCTGTGGAAAATGATGGTATTGACCCATAGCCAACTCCAATAGTGTCTTCGTATGATATGTTAGTTACTATTGGATGTACAATAAACATGCCACCGTCGTTTGAAGAAATTATTTGATAGCACAAAGGTAAATCAACATCCTCCAAGTCATTGATGGAATAAACATTTGGGAAGTTTGGTGATGACATGGACATGCTATCATTTACGACCATTGTTAATGACCCGTATGATTGGCAGATATCTAAAGATAAGTAAAAGAAGTTAGGTACATTTTTTTTAACTCTTTGCATACAGAGAAATTTGTACATGAATATTTATGTAAAATTGTACATACGAGGTTGGGTCAGTATGTTATGAGAGTTGACCTTTGACCCCCTATATTGGATATTTGGATAGAATTTTCTTTATGATCCCGACATAACTCTACCACATTTGTAAATTGCATCATATGATTGATTACGTAACATCATTAACATGGAATCAATAGACCAGGTACAGTGCCAAATCACGCAAAAAGCGGGCCTTTTAAATTACAGCAAAGGCATGAGTCTAAAACGTCCGAGCATAGCAAAAGTACATGGTATATATGAATCTGAGACTTGCCATCTGAAACTTGGGTGGAAATGGGACGTCTTTGAGCTTCAACAACTTAAGAGGCATTATCTGTTATTTTGGAGAATTTTTTTTAAATGTTTGCCACGGTCAAAAAATGGATTTCCTTTAAACTTTCATATTTGATGGACCTTGACCTGAAACAAACACACATGAAATAAATTTGGGAAAAATATCCCCGTTGCCATGGTAACAGCCAAATTTTCATTTTAGGCCTATTTTCACAATTTTTGCATTTTTCAGCAGTCAATTTTTCAAGTTTTGAAGCCAGTGTTACTAATATACACAATATATATATACTGTTTTCTTTTTAAGGTATGAATAGGTCAAACCTTAGATGCTGCATTGAAAGTATAAAAATAATCACCAGATGTCAGGGTGGGTTATACCATTTATTTGAAATAGGGGTGTTTTTCAATTTTTTCAAAGTATGAAAATATACCAACTTTGTATAGCCCATAAACCATATGGTAGTGCTCCGATTTCAACATCGAAAACAGCAAGTTGAGATGATACATTGGTCTTATGAAAAAGTTACATTTGAGCTTGGGGAAAACACATCTGTATATACAGTGTTGCCAGACATTTTCCTATTTTTCGAAATTCAACACAAATCTCACCTTAAGTTAAATGATGTGAAAATGAAACATCATCCTTTCAAGGAACATTTATTAGAAAGAGAGTTTTTATTCATATCAAATTTGATCAGTTATAATGGTCAGTGTTGTTCTAAACCACATGGGTGTTGCCATAATTGGGGTTTTATTGTGATTTGTGGATATTTTCAACTTTTTAAAAGTTATAAAAATACCAAAATGCATTTCTACAATAAAGAAAGAAACATCGACCTCGTCATGTTGAGATGATACATTGGCCTTATGAAAAAGTTATTTTGATGGGGGGGTAAAACATCAGTTTATACAGTGTTGCCAGATATTTTCCTATTTTTTCAAAATTCAACACAAGTCTCGCCGTAAGTTAAAAGATATGAAAATGAAACTTCACCTTCATATGGAACATATCTTTTTAGAAAGAAAGTTAATTTCATATTCAATTTGATCATCTGGGATGATGGTCAGTGTTATTCTAAGCCATATGGGTGTTGCCATAGCTGGCGTTTAATATGACCATATTTAGATATTTCCAGCTTTTTACAAGTCTTAAAAATAGTGCACACCTTTAAAATTATTGTGGAATGAACGCAATATTAAGGTTAAAAATTAACCTAAGAACACTTAGTATGTGAATTTAAATTTTAAATTTGAGTTCGGAAAATATTTCCTTCTATACAGTATTGCCAGATATTATCACATAATTCAAAATTCAACGTATGTTGAGCTTTTTTCAGCTTTTTTTCAGCTTTTTCAGCTATTTTTCAGTCTTAAAAATGCCAAAATACAATGGCATGCATTCCTAAAATAAAGATGTGAAAATGAAACATCGACCTCATCATGTTGAGATGATACATCGGTCTTACGAAAAATTTAAATTTGAGCTTGGGGAAAAACATCTGTTTATACAGTGTTGCCAGATATTTTCCTATTTTTTCCAAATTCAGCACTAGTTTCACCTTAGGTTGAAAATGAAAGTTTACTAGAAAGAAATTTGCTTTCATATTAAATTTGATCAGTTGTATAAATGGTCAGTGTTGTTCCAATCCACATGGGTGTTGCCATAATTAGGGTTAAATAGCGAGATGTGGTTATTTTGAACTTTGTACAAGTTTTAAAAATACCAAAATACCATGGTATGCATTCCTTAAAAAATATGTGGAAGTGAAACATCAACTTCACCATGTTGAAATGATACATATTTGGTCTTATGAAAAATTTACACTTAAGCTTGGGGAAAACATATGTTTATACAGTGTTGCCAGATATTTTCCTCTTTTTTCGAACTTTTACACAAGTCTCACCTTAAGTTAAATGATGCGAAAATGAAACTTCACCTTCACACGGAAAGTTTATTAAAATGAAATTTACTTTCATATTAAATTTGACCAGTTGTATAAATGGTCAGTGTTGTTCCAAACCACATGGGTGTTGCCATAATTAGGGTTTAATAGTGAGATGTCGATATTTTTATAAGTCATAAGGGTTCAAATAGCGACGTTTTCACATATTTTTTGTGGACCTGAGAGCACATCAGACATATATTGAAATTTGCGATATAATACACATTTTATGGCAAATGATTAAAAATTGATATTTTTGAACTTTAACAGATCTCAAAAGTAAATTGTATAAATCTAGTGATATGTACTTAAAGTGTATGTAGCTGGAATGAAAAGCTGTCCATATGAAAATTTGACCTTTCGTATTGAAGATATAGATTTTTTCACCAAAACACCTTTTAGGGAAAAATCTATATCTTCACAAATTTTTCAATTAACATTAATTAATTGATTAGTGGTCGGCTTTTCATCCCAGCTACATACACTTTAAGTACACATCATTAGATTTATTAAATTAACTGTAATATGTCAAAAATAAAAAATTCAATATGCATAATTTAACCTAAAATTTTTATTGTATCGCGAATTTAAAAAAAAATCAAAATTATTTTATATCAGAAGGTCATTCCTCGTATTCAAAATGCAATTTGGTATGTCTGATGTGCTCTCAGGTCCGACAAAAAATACTGTGCAAAGGTGGGTGACCAACCCCCTAAAATACAACACAGAAAACATCAAACATGTATACTTTAAAATATACATAAAAGCCATAATGTTTTTACCAATATACACATACTAGGTAGGCTAAAATAAATGCAAAAAAGATGCATATAAGAGTAAGATAATGTTTAAATTACGCCTACCCCATATTATTAAAGCACACATCTCAACTATACTTGCAAAAAAGATATGGGGAAGAAATGGGCAAAAAACTATATAGATCCAGCAAATGTCTCGAAAGATATGAGAATAGTCAAAGACAATAGAACGCACAGAACCTTTTCACAGCCAGACAAATTAATGTCCAGTTACCTTTCCCGAGAGGAGCTCGCAGGAGAGTCGAAAGTATGAAGAAGAAATGACCATTGAAAATTGCATGATATTGTTGCTAATTCTCTGTCATTCAAGCATTCCCTGCTCATTGATGACATGAATTTGTATGAGCTTGTAAAAAGGAAGCAACTAAAATTAAGCTTTCAAGACTGAAGGAGATTTATATGAACACTTTTGCAGATACTTGCAGGGTTAAAGCAAAATAAAAATCACCAAATGTTGATAAAAGTTGTCTGAGGAAATATCCGTTTCAAGTAGAAAAAGAGGACTACTGGGCACAGTATACCTATGACATGACCCCGGAGGGGGGTTCTCCCTGGTTAAAGGTATACGGGGATGTGTCACGGTTTTGGGGGTACCTTAGCAATTTTGGTATGTCGATTGGTGGGTTTGCAGTGGAGACAATACACCAAATTGGGTGCATTAAGGCAAAAGTGCCCATAAAAGCGTCAAATTAGGACAAATTTGTGTGCTTTTTGGGTGTTTTTTGTGAAAAATTGGAATACTATAGCTGTAACTTTAATAAGGTGTCATTTTAAAATTGAAAATGTATCCACATTTCACTATTAACTCCATTTATAGTGGCATCATCCATGTGGTTTATTCATGGCAGCGATTTAAACAATATAAATCCTAAAGTGAGACATACGTTGAATTTTGAATATATGTGATAATAACTGGCAATACTGTATAGAAGGAAATATTTTCCAAACTCAAATTTAAAATTTAAATTCACATACTACATGTAAGTGTTCTTAGGGTAATTTTTAACCTTAATATTGCGTTCATTCCACAATAATTTTGAGGATGTGTACTATTTTTAAGACTTGTAAAAAGCTGGAAATATCTAAATATTGTCATATTAAACGCCAGCTATGGCAACACCCATATGGCTTAGAATAACACTGACCATCCCAGATGATCAAATTGAATATGAAATTAACTTTCTTTCTAAAAAGATATGTTCCATATGAAGGTGAAGTTTCATTTTCATACATTGTATCTTTTAACTTACGGCGAGACTTGTGTTGAATTTTGAAAAAATAGGAAAATATCTGGCAACACTGTATAAACTGATGTTTTACCCCCCCCATCAAAATAACTTTTTCATAAGGCCAATGTATCATCTCAACATGACGAGGTCCATGTTTCTTTCTTTATTATAGAAATGCAATTTGGTATTTTTATGACTTGTAAAAAGTTGAAAATATCCACACCTCACAATTAAACCCCAATTATGGCAACACCCATGTGGTTTATCTGGCAACACTGTATAAAATGATGTCTTACCCCGCCCCCAGATCAAAATAACTTTTTCATAAGGCCAATATATCATCTCAACATGACGAGGTCGATGTTTCTTTCTTTATTATAGAAATGCATTTTGGTATTTTTATGACTTGTAAAAAGTTGAAAATATCCACAAATCACAATTAAACCCCAGTTATGGCAACACCCATGTGGTTTAGAACAACACTGACCATTATAACTGATCAAATTTGATATGAATAAAAACTCTCTTTTTAATAAATGTTCCTTGAAAGGATGATGTTTCATTTTCACATCATTTAACTTAAGGTGAGATTTGTGTTGAATTTCGAAAAATAGGAAAATGTCTGGCAACACTGTATATACAGATGTGTTTTCCCCAAGCTCAAATGTAACTTTTTCATAAGACCAATGTATCATCTCAACATGCTGTGGTCGATGTTGAAATCGGAACACTACCATATGGTTTATGAGCTATACAAAGTTGGTATATTTTCATACTTTGAAAAAATTGAAAAACACCCCTATTTCAAATAAATGGTATAACCCACCCTGACATCTGGTGATTATTTTTATACTTTCATTGCGGCATCTAAGGTTTGACCTATTCATACCTTATAAAGAAAAAAATCATATTTATATTGTGTATATTAGTAACACTGGCTTCAAAACTTGACAAATTGACTGCTGAAAAATGCAAAAATTGTGAAAATAGGCCTAAAATTGAAATTTGCCTGTTACCATGGCAACGGGGATATTTTTCCGAAATTTATCCCATGTGTGTTAGTTTGAGGTCAAGGTCCATCAAATATGAAAGTATAAAGAAAATCTATTTTTGACCGTGGCAATAATATTCTCAAAAATAACAGATAGTTCCTCTTAAGGACTTCAAGGGAAACAAAAATGGCGAAAATGGCATCAATTATCTCCAAAATGAAACAGTTTAAAATATAATGCCTGGTCACATGTGAGAGCTAGTACGATGATAACTGATGCAAATCCAACAACAATATGCGCATGCGTATGTGGGATGACCGATTCAGCATGCTGGAAATAAATATGCATTGCACAAATTCGTGTTAATGGGGTCTAATACCTCATATCAGCCTTTTTTCCTTAAAAACACGACTCATTTTCAACCAATGACAGTAAACCATTGCTTTTATGCTAATGGTGTTACGTAATTAAGTGTGTGGTATAAAGTTTACATTGTGTTGTTTGAAAGACAAAGGTACAGTGTTTATGTGATCATAGCGAAATGCCATGAATATAATTCATATACGGGGTTACAGTTCAACTCGCATTAATTACTGACTGCCCTCGTAATTCTGATGTACGTATAGAACCTCATAGCAATTGTGTGAAATTTTACCTAATTTATGATTTGTACAAACGATCTAGCAATTGGGTAAAACATGACATTGCTACTCAGTGGGAATCTTACGTATATGCTAGGTACCTTTTTACCGAATTTATAGGTATTGTTTTTGCTTAATTGCTCTATAATATTTTAATTAATTGATCTGTATTTCTACACAAACCTTGTAACAAAGAACAACCTCCATCAGCTAATGGGGCTTTTGTTGGACTGAGCCCTCGAAATAGGTTATGCCATTTGAAATCCATACACCCCTATGAATTACAGGATCTTAATCTTCCACACAGCGAGTGTTAATTGTATATGAGAATCTCTTTCTTTCACAATAATAATAGGGGTGTGTCGATTTCAACTGCAATAGCCCATTACAGACTTACTGATGCACTCATAAACTGGGCAGTATGCCCATCGAGTATCCGGATTTGTAGTGTAACACCAAGGCCCATTGGGCTCATTATCCGGGTTACGGCAATAGTTGTGTTCGCCAAGACCAGTGAACGGATATGTTGCTGGTGTATGGTTGTGTTCGTGGGGAAATTGTGCTGTCCATGATTGACATTCAATGCCATGTGTGGTTTGATGTACTGAACCACGATAGTCACGGCCAAGTGGATCAGAGTAGCATTCTGATGCTGTATACAAAAAACAAAACAGAAAAAGGGGGGGGGGATGGGGTAATAAACAAACTGTCAAATTGCAAAAGTTAAGAAAAAAAAGAATTCTTGGTCTGGGTAGTTTGTGGAAGATTTCGGTCAGTTTAAATTGACTGTAGAGTCTCGCTCAATTGTACTTCTCAATAAATTTGATGAACCTGCCCCAATCTATGGGAACTTGACCCCAAATGACCTGAAAATGACATTGACAATTTTGCTCTCCCTTATCTTCGCTGATACAATAGTACCCACCAAATTTAATAAGCCTGTGACGTCCAGGAGGCATGCCAGGAGGTTACAACTAAAACTAGCAAGAGCAACCACTGGCATTGCACCATGTTGGGAATCGCAAGAATTCTCGCGTTTCACAATACGATGCGCCTCCAGCGGTCGCTGGGTCGAGGCCAAAATACGCAGTGCATCATGGGAAATTAGTCGACATCCAAAGCCCGCGTAATACGAATACAATACAGGAACATGCATCATTGTGGGTTTAAATGTCATTATAATGATATTACATGCGAATGCATACTAAAACAACAATAAATATTTAGAACTATAGTAGATCCAGTTTCTATCTATTGATCACAGGGAATCCTTCGTGGAGCTGTTTTCAACATATTTATTATCATACTCGCGTGAAAATTCAATAGCAGCTAGAACGGCGATGTCGACTCTGGAGTCGAAAATTTGACTGCCAAAAGCAACCGCTGGCGGCGCATCGTATTGTGAAACGCGAGAATTGTACAATAGACTTGCAATATACTCTACCCTTGGTACCAATGTTAAGATGAAGAAGAACCAAGACGCACATCAATAACTGGACCGTCATGGCTCATGTGAAGAAACCGAATGCTAATCTATACAGAAAATACATTAACACACCAAGGAAAAAACATATAATTTATATATTAAGCTTGTTACTATGTTTGTATTCTCTCTTTCTAAAATTATATGCACTACGCATTACTATCCTGTCGGTTTATACTTAGTATGAGATCTATAGGCCTACCATAATGACGCGTCCTATAGTTTGGGATGTTATTCTAATTGAGCAGGTTACCCTATTGAAATATTGAGAACTAACTAACTAACTAACTAACTAACTAACTAACTAACTAACTAACTAACTAACTAACTAACTAACTAACTAACTAACTAACTAACTAATTAACTAACTAACTAACTAACTAACTAACTAAGTAACTAAGTAACTAAATAAATAAATAATACATAAATAATAGATACATTTATTATCAAATTTATTAATAGTACACAAATACACAAATAAATGAATACATCAAACAAAAAAGAAAGAAACAAAAAATATATAAACAAATTTATTAAAATATTTGAATAAATAATTAACAGGTAATTAAATAAGCAAAATAAATAAATAAACATAACAAGTAAATAAATAAACATAATAAATATATGATTATAAAAATAAAATAATGATTCAACTTACATGAAGTCAACCCTAGGCTTACTAATAACCTGCTTAAAAGATAAAGAGTTAATAATGCCTCCCTGTAACAATTATTCTCAGCATAGCAATTCCAAGGAGAGTCGTACGTTCATTTTTATCTCTCTTGGCAGAGCCTTTTGTGCCTTGTCTTGAACCTCAGACATACGGAAGAGGAATCTAGTCCAGGAGCAAGATCCCACAGGGGGCCTAAATAAGGACTTGGTTCATCCCCCACTACATACAAGGTTTGACACCATAGGTAGTTAGTATGGACCCTCTAGATCACTGCTAGGTAGGTAGTGGACTCAAATTGTGGTATCACTTTTTTTTTTACAGGTCATTTTATGTATGGACGTATAATCGCATAAAATCACCAAAAATAGGGCAAAATTAAGGGGTAGGGGAAATATAAACTCCAAGAACTCAACCTTTACTCATAATAATGAATTTATTTTGGTATGAATATGTAGCTAATTGATTGTTCTAACTGCTTAGTATAATTTGAAAGCAAACCTAGGTTTCATTTGATCATGATTGGAAGTGGCCAGTCCATACACTAGTGGAAAATCAGATTTTTCACAACAATGCGTAGGGTGGGTGTTTTTGTGACATTGGCTTCAAATTTTACTATTGTGTCAATTTCTATTTTCAAAATTAATTAAGTTTCCATTTTTTAATTTTGTTTTTAATATCAAGCATATCTAGGCAAACTTTGATGTTCTGGTTCAAATATTTATGTATGTGCATGTTTGCTTGCATGTTGGTTTGTGTTGTGTGGGTTTGGGGTAGGTGGGGTTGGGTATGTGGGGGTGGGTGCGGGGTGTGTATAGGGTTAAGGGTTGGGGTGTTTTACATGTCTTAATATGTCACTCGGCTGAACTATATAAGTTCTATTAACAAAATTTGTTTGGTAAGTTGCCATTCATGTAATATTTTGAATATTTATATGTGTGGGGTGAGATCAACCGCTGTTTGTCAGGAAAATAGACTGAAAATGTAAACAAATAGTTACTTTTCCACATGTAGCAGCGTGTGTATATAACAATATTAAGGGGTAGGGGAAATATAAACCATCATAACTCAACTTCAACTCATGATAATAATTCATTTTGGAATTAATATGTAGCTAATTGATTGTTCAAACGTGTTAGTATTATTTTAAAGCAAAGCAAACATTAATTGTCAGGTAGATAGCCATAAAATGTGAGAAAAGGTTACTTTTCTATGTATAACCATGTCAAATATGGCATTATTAAGGGTAGGGGAAATAAAAACCACCATAACTCAACCTTTACTCATAATAATGAATTCATTTTGGTATCAACATGTAGCTAATTGATTGCTCTAACTTTCCAGTATTATTTTTAACAGAAAAACCATAAGATAGACATAAAATATGATAAAAATGTTAATTTTCCAATGTGTAACAGCGTAAAATTTGACAATATTAAAGGTTAGGGGACGTACAAACCAACGTAACTCGACATTTATTCATTATAATTCATTCATTTTGGCATTAATATATAGCTATTTGGTTGTTGTAATCTTTTAAAGCAAAATAACCATTAACTGTTAGCGGGAAAGACATAAAATGTTTAAAAAATGTCAATTTTTCATGTGTAGTACCGTAAAATATGACATATTAAGGTGTAGGGGACATTCAAATCACCAAAACTCAAGTTTTACTGATGAAAATGAATTCATTTTGGTATCAATATGTAGCTATTTGATTGTTCTCATTTTCTAGTATTATTTAAAAGCAATTAAACCATTAGTTGTGAGGTAGATAGACATAAAATGTACGAACATGTTAATATTCCATGTCTAACAGCGTAAAATATGACAATATTAAGGGGTAAGGGGACAAAACATAGGTTTCACTGACGAAAATGAATTCCATTTTGATATCAATATGTAGCTATTTGATTGTTCTCATTTTCAGGCATTATTTTAAAAGCAATTAAACCATTAGTTGTCAGGTAGTTAAACATACAATATGAGAAAAATGTTGATATTCCATGTCTAACAGCGTGAAATATGACAATATTAAGGGGTAAGGGGACATACAAACCACCCAAACTCAAGTTTTACTGATGAAAATTAATTCATTTTGGTATCAATATGTAGCTATTTGATTGTTCTCATTTTCTGGCATTATTTTAAAAGCAATTAAACCATTAGTTGTCAGGTAGTTAAACATACAATATGAGAAAAATGTTGATATTCCATGTCTAACAGCGTAAAATATGACAATATTAAGGGTAAGGGACATACAAACCACCCAAACTCAAGTTTTACTGATGAAAATGAATTCATTTTGGTATCAATATGTAGCTATTTGATTGTTCTCATTTTCTGGCATTATTTTAAAAGCAATTAAACCATTAGTTGTCAGGTAGTTAAACATACAATATGAGAAAAATGTTGATATTCCATGTCTAACAGCGTAAAATATGACAATATTAAGGGGTAAGGGGACATATATACAAACCACCCAAACTCAAGTTTTACTGATGAAAATTAATTCATTTTGGTATCAATATGTAGCTATTTGATTGTTCTCATTTTCTGGCATTATTTTAAAAGCAATTAAACCATTAGTTGTCAGGTAGTTAAACATACAATATGAGAAAAATGTTGATATTCCATGTCTAACAGCGTAAAATATGACAATATTAAGGGGTAAGGGGACATACAAATCACCCAAACTCAAGTTTTACTGATTAAAATTAATTCATTTTGGTATCAATATGTAGCTATTTGATTGTTCTCATTTTCTGGCATTATTTTAAAAGCAATTAAACCATTAGTTGTCAGGTAGTTAAACATACAATATGATAAAAATGTTGATATTCCATGTCTAACAGCGTAAAATATGACAATATTAAGGGGTAAGGGACATACAAACCACTCAAACTCAAGTTTTACTGATGAAAATGAATTCATTTTGGTATCAATATGTAGCTATTTGATTGTTCTCATTTTCTGGCATTATTTTAAAAGCAATTAAACCATTAGTTGTCAGGTAGTTAAACATACAATATGAGAAAATGTTGATATTCCATGTCTAACAGCGTAAAAATATGACAATATTAAGGGGTAAGGGGACATACAAATCACCAAAACACAAGTTTCACTGACGAAAATGAATTCCATTTTGGTATCAATATGTAGCTATTTGATTGTTCTCATTTTCTGGCATTATTTTAAAAGCAATTAAGTTTCCCACGAGGGGTTGAAGGTCATAATGGGGACAATACTAAAAAATGATCCTATCATGTTGTAATGTTGTAATCTCAAATTGTTCCTCTCATCGCTAAGAATTTAAAAGAAGACAATTGTCATAGTTCTACGAAGTTCAGGGGTTATAACGTCGAATATATCAAAAATATCATAAATAAAGGTCAAATTTTAAAAATGGTCCAATTGCACCAATTAACGTAAGAAACCTCAATCGTATACTACATTCAAATTTTGGTGCAACGATTTGTATTCCCGTGTTCCCCTTCACCGTTAATGCAGCCAAAGTTGAGTTATGGTAATATTTCCCCTACCCTTAATATTACCATATTTAACACTGTTACACATGGAAGTTTTTTCTCACATTTCCTTTGTATCTGCATAACAACTAATGATACTAGAACGTTAGATGAATTCATTATCACGAGTAAAAGTTGAGTTATGGGAGTTTATATTTCCCCAACCCCTTGATATTGTCATATTTAGGGACCGTTGTAAGGGGGGGCTGATGCAAAAAGGGGGGTCTGAAAAATTTTGGTCCTCCTAAGGGGGGGGGGGGGCTGAAAAAAATGACCAAAAATTTTCCTGGAAAAATTGAGTTTATATGATTTTCTATGGGGTTGACCCATAATTTTCATGTCAAAAAGGGGACCCTAAAATTTTTGAGGTCTGTAAAGGGGGGGGGGGCCCGAAACATTTTTGCGATGACATTTTTTTGCATCAGGCCCCTCCCCCTTACAAGTGTTTGTGAACGGTCCCTTCTGACAGTTTCTGTGTATCTACCTGACAACTAATGATCGCTTTGTTTAAAGAAAGTTAGAACAGCCAATCAGATACATTCTGATACCAAGATGAATTCATTTTCATGAGTAAAAGTTGAGTTATGGCAGTTATAAATTTCCCCTACCCCTTAATATTGTCATTTTACGCTGTTAGACATAGAAAATTTACCTTTTCCTCACAGTTTCTGTATATCTGCCTGACAAATAATGGTCGCTTTGCTTTATAATAATACTAGAAAGTTAGAACAGCCAATTAGATACATTTTGATACCAAGATGAATTCATTTTCATGAGTAAAAGTTGAGTTATGGCAGTTATAAATTTCCCTACCCCTTAATATTGTCATTTTACGCTGTTAGACATAGAAAATTGACCTTTTCCTCACAGTTTCTGTATATCTGCCTGACAAATAATGGTCGCTTTGCTTTATAATAATACTAGAAAGTTAGAACAACCAATTAGATACATTTTGATACCAAGATGAATTCATTCTCATGAGTAAATGTTGAGTTATGGCAGTTTATATGTCCTCTACCCTTAATATTGTCACATTTAAGCTGTTAGACATAGAATATTTACCTTTTCCTCACAGTTACTGTGTATCTACCTGACAACTAATGATCGCTTTGCTTTGAAATAATACTAGAAAGTTAGAACAATCACCTAAATACATTTTGATACCAAGATGAATTCATTTTCATGAGTAAAAGTTGAGTTGTGGCAGTTTATATTTCCCCTACCCCTTAATATTGTCATATTTATTTTTGCTGTTAGACATAGAATAGTTACCTTTTCCTCACAAATACTGTGTATCTACCTGACAAATAATGGTCGCTTTGCTTTAAAATAATACTAGAAAGTTAGAACAATCACTTAGATACATTTTGATACCAAGATGAATTCATTTTCATGAGTAAAAGTTGAGTTATGGCAGTTACAAATTTCCCCTACCCCTTAATGTTGTCATTTTACGCTGTTAGACATAGGAAATGTACCTTTTCCTCACAGTTTCTGTATATCTGCCTGACAAATAATGGTCGCTTTGCTTTAAAATAATACTAGAAAGCTAGACCAATAACTTGGATATATTTTGATACCAAGATGAATTCAATTTCATGAGTAAAAGTTGAGTTATGACAGTTTACATTTCCCTACCCCGTAATATTGTCATCTTCACGCTGTTAGACATAGAAAAGTTACCTTTTCCTCACAGTTTCTGTATATCTGTCTGACAACTAATGGTTGCTTTGCTTTAAAATGATACTAGAAAGTTAGAACAATCACTTAGATACATTTTGATACCAAGATGAATTCATTTTCATGAGTAAAAGTTGAGTTATGGCAGTTTATATTTCCCCTACCCCTTAATATTGTCATATTTACGCTGTTAGACATAGAAAACGTACCTTTTTCTCACAGTTTCTGTGTATCTACCTGACAACTAATGGTCGCTTTGCTTTAAAATAATACTAAAAAGTTAGAACAATCAATTAGATATACATATTGAATTGAATTAAATAGAATTAATACCAAGATGAAGTCAATATCATGAGTAAAATATTGAGTTCTGATGATTTATTTTCCCTACCCTTAATATTTTTCTATGTTATGCTGATATACGAGGGAAATCAACATCAGTTTTTGTTGGGTTTTTTGGTTTTTTTAAACATTTTTTGTCTTTTTCCCAGTGGTTACTCACGTCCTACACATAAATATTCAAAATATTACATCAATGGAAACTTAACGGATTTTGTAAATGGAAGTTGGTGCAGTGTAGTGGCATATTATTCACATGTACACACACATTCATCCCCTCCCCCCCACACATACCCTATGTACACCCAGCACCCCACACACACCTCGTCCCACAGACACCCCAACGAACTCATACATATTATAATGATTGGAACTGTTACAATAATGTTTCCCTTGATATGCTTAACATTAAAAACAAAATAAAACATTAAAATTTAAATAAAAAAATAAAAAATGGAAACTGAATCAATTTTGAAAATATAAAGTGCTACAGTTGTGAGATTTGAGGCCAATGTCAAACTTTACACATATGGTTTAAAAAATCAGATTACCACTCATTTATGGACTATATACTTCCAAATATGCTCAAATGAAACCTGTTTTTGTTTAAAAATAATACTAGAAAGTTAGGAAAATCATTTAGCTACATATTGATACCAAAATGAATTCAAAATAATGAGTAAAAGTTGAGTTCTTGGAGTTTATATCTCCCCTACCCTTAATTTTGTCCTATTTTTTGTGATTTTATGCGATTATACGTCCATACATAAAATGACCTGTAAAAAAACCTGATACCAAATTTGTTCACTACCTACCTAGCAGTGATCTAGGGGTCCATACAACTACCTATATGGACCCTCAGATCCTTGTATGTAGTAGGGGATGAACAGAATCATTTTTTTTTTACAGGTTGCTGCTCCTGTAGGCCTACTATAATCAGGGCAGCAAATTGACCAAAATAGGACAAAATTAAGGGTAGGGGAAATATAAACTCCAAGAACTCAACTTTTACTCATAATAATGAATTTATTTTGGTATGAATATGTAGCTAATTGATTGTTCTAACTGCCTAGTATTATTGAAAGCAAACCTAGGTTTCATTTGATCATGATTGGAAGTGGCCAGTCCATACACTAGTGAAAAATTAGATTTTTCACAATAATGCGTAGGGTGGGTGTTTTTGTGACATTGGCTTCAAATTTTACTATTGTGCCAATTTCTATTTTCAAAATTAATTAACTTGAGTTTCCATTTTTTAATTTTGTTTTTAATATCAAGCATATCTAGGCAAACTTTGATGTTCTGGTTCAAATATTTATGTATGTGCATGTTTGCTTGCATGTTGGTTTGTGTTGTGTGGGTTTGGGGTAGGTGTGTGTGGGTATGTGGGGTGGGTGAGGGGTGTGTATAGGGTTCAGTGTTGGGGTGTTTTACATGTCTTAATATGTCACTCGGCTGAACTATATAAGTTCTATTAACAAAATTTGTCCATTCATGTAATATTTTGAATATTTGTCAGGAAAATAGACTGAAAATGTAAAAAAAATAGTTACTTTTCCACATGTAGCAGCGTGTGTAACAATATTAAGGGGTAGGGGAAATATAAACCATCATAACTCAACTTCAACTCATGATAATGAATTCATTTTGGAATTAATATGTAGCTAATTGATTGTTCAAACGTGTTAGTATTATTTTGAAGCAAAGCAAACATTAATTGTCAGGTAGATAGCCATAAAATGTGAGAAAAGGTTACTTTTCTATGTATAACCATGTCAAATATGGCATTATTAAGGGTAGGGGAAATAAAAACCACCATAAATCAACCTTTACTCATAATAATGAATTCATTTTGGTATCAACATGTAGCTAATTGATTGCTCTAACTTTCCAGTATTATTTTTAACAGGCATAAAATATGATAAAAATGTTAATTTTCCCATGTGTAACAGCGTAAAATTTGACAATATTAAAGGTTAGGGGACGTACAAACCAACGTAACTCGACATTTATTCATTATAATTCATGCATTTTGGCATTAATATATAGCTATTTGGTTGTTGTAATATTTTAAAGCAAAATAACCATTAATTGTTAGCTGGAAAGACATAAAATGTTAAAAAATGTCAATTTTTCATGTGTAGTACCGTAAAATATGACAATATTAAGGTGTAGGGGACATTCAAATCACCAAAACTCAAGTTTTACTGATGAAAATGAATTCATTTTGGTATCAATATGTACCGGTAGCTATTTGATAGTTCTAACTTTCTAGTATTATTTTAAAAGCAATTAAGCCATTAGTTGTCAGGTAGTTAAACATACAATATGAGAAAAATGTTGATATTCCATGTCTAACAGCGTAAAATATGACAATATTAAGGGGTAGGGGACATACAAATCACCAAAACACAAGTTTTAATGATGAAAATGAATTCAATTTGGTATCAATATGTAGCTATTTGATAGTTCTAACTTTCTAGTATTATTTTAAAAGCAATTAAGTCATTAGTTGTCTGGTAGATAGACATAAAATGTATGAAAATGTTAATATTCAATGTCTAACAGCGTAAAATATGACAATATTAAGGGTAAGGGACATACAAATCACCAAAACACAAGTTTCACTGACGAAAATGAATTCCATTTTGGTATCAATATGTAGCTATTTGATTGTTCTCATTTTCTGGCATTATTTTAAAAGCAATTAAACCATTAGTTGTCAGGTAGTGTTAAACATACAATATGAGAAAAATGTTGATATTTCATGTCTAACAGCGTAAAATATGACAATATTAAGGGGTAGGGGACATACAAATCACCCAAACTCAAGTTTTACTGATGAAAATGAATTCATTTTGGTATCAATATGTAGCTATTTGATAGTTCTAACCTTCTAGTATTATTTTAAAAGCAATTAAGCCATTAGTTGTCCGGTAGATAGACATAAAATGTATGAAATGTTAATATTCAATGTCTAACAGCGTAAAATATGACAATTTTAAGGGGTAAGGGGACATACAAATCACCCAAACTCAAGTTTTACTGATGAAAATGAATTCATTTTGGTATCAATATGTAGCTATTTGATAGTTCAAACTTTCTAGTATTATTTTAAAAGCAATTAAGTCAATAGTTGCCCGGTAGATAGACATAAAATGTATGAAAATGTTAATATTCAATGTCTAACAGCGTAAAATATGACAATATTAAGGGGTAAGGGACATACAAATCACCCAAACTCAAGTTTTACTGATGAAAATTAATTCATTTTGGTATCAATATGTAGCTATTTGATAGTTCTAACCTTCTAGTATTATTTTAAAAGCAATTAAGCCATTAGTTGTCCGGTAGATAGACATAAAATGTATGAAATGTTAATAATCAATGTCTAACAGCGTAAAATATGACAATATGAAGGGGTAAGGGGACATACAAATCACCCAAACTCAAGTTTTACTGATGAAAATGAATTCATTTTGGTATCAATATGTAGCTATTTGATAGTTCAAACTTTCTAGTATTATTTTAAAAGCAATTAAGTCAATAGTTGCCCGGTAGATAGACATAAAATGTATGAAAATGTTAATATTCAATGTCTAACAGCGTAAAATATGACAATATTAAGGGGTAAGGGGACATACAAATCACCGAAACTCAAGTTTTACTGATGAAAACGAATTCATTTTGGTATCAATATGTAGCTATTTGATAGTTCTAACCTTCTAGTATTATTTTAAAAGCAATTAAGCCATTAGTTGTCCGGTAGATAGACATAAAATGTATGAAAATGTTAATAATCAATGTCTAACAGCGTAAAATATGACAATATTAAGGGGTAAGGGGACATACAAATCACCCAAACTCAAGTTTTACTGATGAAAATTAATTCATTTTGGTATCAATATGTAGCTATTTGATAGTTCTAACTTTCTAGTATTATTTAAAAAGCAATTAAGCCAATAGTTGCCCGGTAGATAGACATAAAATGTATGAAAATGTTAATATTCAATGTCTAACAGCGTAAAATATGACAATATTAAGGGGTAAGGGAACATACAAATCACCCAAACTCAAGTTTTACTGATGAAAATGAATTCATTTTGGTATCAATATGTAGCTATTTGATAGTTCTAACTTTCTAGTATTATTTTAAATGCAATTAAGCCAATAGTTGCCCAGTAGATAGACATAAAATGGATGAAAATGTTAATATTCCATGTCAAACAGTGTAAAATATGACAATATTAAGGGATAAGGGGACATACAATCAAAACACAGGTTTCACTGACGAAAATGAATTCCATTTAGGTATCAATATGTAGCTATTTGATTGTTCTCATTTTCTGGCATTATTTTAAAAGCAATTAAACCATTAGTTGTCAGGTAGTTAAACATACAATATGAGAAAAATGTTGATATTCCATGTCTAACAGCGTAAAATATGACAATATTAAGGGGCAGGGGACATACAAATCACCAAAACTCAATTTTTACTGATGAAAATGAATTCATTTTGGTATCAATATGTAGCTATTTGATAGTTCTAACATTCTAGTATTATTTTAAAAGTTTTTTCTCACATTTCCTTTGTATCTACATAACAACTAATGATACTAGAATGTTAGATGAATTCATTATCACGAGTAAAAGTTGAGTTATGGGAGTTTATATTTCCCCTACCCCTTGATATTGTCATATTTAGGGACTGTTCACAACCACTCTTAAGGGGGGCTGATGCAAAAAAAAGGGGGTCTGAAAAATGTTGGCCCTCCTAAGGGGGGGGGGGCTGAAAAAATGACCAAATATTTTCCTGGAAAAATTGAGTTTATATGATTTGCTATGGGGTTGACCCATAATTTTCATGTCAAAAAGGGGGCCCTAAAATTTTTGAGGTCTGTAAAGGGGGCCCCTCCCCCCTTACAAGTGTTTGGTGAACAGTCCCTTCTGACAGTTTCTGTGTATCTACCTGACAACTAATGATCGCTTTGTTTATAGAAAGTTAGAACAGCCAATCAGATACATTTTGATACCATGAATTCATTTTCATGAGTAAAGGTTGAGATATGGCAGTTATAAATTTCCCCTACCCTTAATATTGTCATTTTACGCTGTTAGACATAGAAATTTACCTTTTCCACATAGTTTCTGTATATCTGCCTGACAAATAATGGTCACTTTGCTTTATAATAATACTAGAAAGTTAGAACAACCAATTAGATACATTTTGATACCAAGATGAATTCATTCTCATGAGTAAATGTTGAGTTATGGCAGTTTATATGTCCTCTACCCCTTAATATTGTCACATTTAAGCTGTTAGACATAGAATATTTACCTTTTCCTCACAGTTACTGTGTATCTACCTGACAACTAATGATCGCTTTGCTTTGAAATAATACTGGAAAGTTAGAACAATCACTTAAATACATTTTGATACCAAGATGAATTAATTTCATGAGTAAAAGTTGAGTTGTGGCAGTTTATATTTCCCCTACCCCTTAATATTGTCATATTTATTTATGCTGTTAGACATAGAATAGTTACCTTTTCCTCACAAATACTGTGTATCTACCTGACAAATAATGGTCGCTTCGCTTTAAAATATTACTAGAAAGTTAGAACAATCACTTAGATACATTTTGATACCAAGATGAATTCATTTTCATGAGTAAAAGTTGAGTTATGGCAGTTACAAATTTCCCCTACCCCTGAATATTGTCATTTTACGCTGTTAGACATAGAAAATTTACCCTTTCCTCACAGTTTCTGTATATCTGCCTGGCAAATAATGGTCGCTTTGCTTTAAAATAATACTAGAAAGCTAGACCAATAACTTGGATATATTTTGATACCAAGATGAATTCAATTTCATGAGTAAAAGTTGAGTTATGACAGTTTACATTTCCCCTACCCCGTAATATTGTCATCTTCACGCTGTTAGACATAGAAAAGTTACCTTTCCTCACAGTTTCTGTATATCTGTCTGACAACTAATGGTTGCTTTGCTTTAAAATGATACTAGAAAGTTAGAACAATCACTTAGATACATTTTGACACCAAGATGAATTCATTTTCATGAGTAAAAGTTGAGTTATGGCAGTTTATATTTCCCCTACCCCTTAATATTGTCATATTTACGCTGTTAGACATAGAAAACGTACCCTTTTCTCACAGTTTCTGTCTATCTACCTGACAACTAATGGTCGCTTTGCTTTAAAATAATACTAAAAAGTTAGAACAATCAATTAGATATATACATATTGAATTGAATTGAATAGAATTAATACCAAGATGAAGTCAATATCCTGAGTAAAATATTGAGTTCTGATGATTTATTTTCCCCTACCCCTTAATATTTTTCTATGTTATGCTGATATACGAGGGAAATCAACATCAGTTTTTGTTGGGATTTTTGTTCTTTTTAAACATTTTTTGGTCTTTTTCCCAGTGGTTACTCACGTCCTACACATAAATATTCAAAATATTACATCAATGGAAACTTAACGGATTTTGTAAATGGAAGTTGGTGCAGTGTAGTGACATATTCATGTACACACACACATTCATCCCCTCACCCCCACACACCCCATATATGTACACCCAGCATCCCACACACACCTCGTCTTACAGACATCCCAACGAACTCATACATATTATAATGATTGGAACTGTTACAATAATGTTTCCCTTGATATGCTTAACATTAAAAACTAAATTAAATATTAAAATTTAAATTAAAAAATTAAAAATGGAAACTGAATCAATTTTGAAAATATAAAGTGGTATAGTTGTGAGATTTGAGGCCAATGTCAGACTTTACACATATGGTTTAAAAAAAATCAGATTACCACTCATTTATGGACTATATACTTCCAAATATGCTCAAATGAAACCTGTTTTTGTTTAAAATAATATTCGAAAGTTAGGAAAATCATTTAGCTACATATTGATACCAAAATGAATTCAAAATCACGAGTAAAAGTTGAGTTCTTGGAGTTTATATCTCCCCTACCCCTTAATTTTGTCCTATTTTTTTGTGATTCTATGCGATTATACGTCCATACATAAAATGACCTGTAAAAAAAAAGTGATACCACAATTTGAGTCCACTACCTACCTAGCAGTGATCTAGAGGGTCCATACTAACTACCTATGGTGTCAAACCTTGTATGTAGTGGAGGGTGAACCAAGTCCTTATTTAGGCCCCTTGTGGGATCTTGCTCCTGGACTATAATAACTGAGACCGTTCTTGATTAATGTGAAAGTCACAAGATTTGATTGGCTTTAGAGTGCGATTGTAATCTTGTCATATGCTGTAAAGAAACAATCACGCTGAGTGCAGCATATTTCAAATTATACCATATTTTTGCACTTTGTGCTAAGGATACGACTTGGTAATCACACATGCTCTTAGTAAAATTAGTTGTACAGTTTAATCAATTTTGGAAATAATCAAATGGTGATTTTTTTTTGTGTAAGAATACCTTCTGTTTGCTATCATTATCCGTCGTAGTAAATACGTCATGTTTTCTGTGTATTATTAATAATAAAGTGCAATCGAAACTGTTTTTAATATATACAACGCTTCTTTAATTTTGAAGGCACTTGAAACTTTTTAAAGCTAAAGAATGTAAAACTATATTCTCAGTGATTGTCTTAACACATCGCGCGTGTTATGTATTGAAGTGCTAAAGAATATGTAAAAGGGTCCGTTTTTGGCCAAAGTACCCCAAAATCACTAAAAACATGCATATTACGCATATGAATGGACATCAAGAGGTCAAAAATCTTTGATAGCATCTGCAACTTTGGCTGGCAAATTCCACCTCAAATTTTCTTGTCGTATAAATCATTTTCATGCTCCATTTTACCCCAAAATCAAATGAAGTGATAGTTTTCATTATGGATATCATAATTAAATATCTATGTTTTATATAATTATTCTGTACACCATTATGACGCAATTAATTTTGAAGAAAATTATTTAAAATTTGACATTTTCAGGTAAAAATGAGAAAAAAAACCTGCAATAGGATGACTGTTGCCATGAAAACGGGGTAGAAAATGAGTGTTACACATTTGACAACAGTGCAGAAAAGATTCTCCAGACTCCTGAACATTGAAACATCACCACCACCACGCGACACTTTTATCACATTAGGGGCTGGCATCTATAACTGTTGGGGTTTAACTAGTTTTACTACCTGAAGAAAATTGATCAAAAATTGAATTCCCTCCTGAGGTTAGTATCTGTCAATGAATTGACCAGATCACCAGGCTGTCATTATAGCTAGAGGCATTATTTGACACATATGGGTCAATGTGTTACATTAAAAGGACCTTGTGTGGTATTTAGTTCCCAGGAAGTGAGTTTTAAATATTAATCCCTCACTATAAGAGTTATTACCGTCGATTTGGTTGAAAAACGAGGTGAGACTCGTACGAAACTCGAGGAGCTGATCCTGGTTGCGAAGGTTATTTGTGGAATGTCTAGGGTATGCGCTCTTGAAGAAGCAAAGTTCCTAAATTGTTGCTAAATGGTTTATGGAATAATGTGTGAGCCACAACCTGCAAAGTGTGCTGACACTTGTGGATCAACATATATCTAGGCGCTGTGCCTGTGCATAGCGCACTATTAAACAGTGCGTTAGTTTTTCAATAACGTGAAGCTATGACAAAATTAAACCGTGAAAAAAAATCGTATCTTATATTGGTTAATATAAAGGGTGGTAGTTTTTCGCTGTAATTTTTATATCATACATCTCGCCTTTTTTATTTATTTTTATTTCACGAAATGTTCCTTGATTAAGAAATGGTCCACTGATTCGGTCTAGCCCCGCTGGTCCTACTAATCCTAAGGTACGCTAGTCCTATCCTAAGGATCGCTAGTGCTCTAAATAAGCCTGCCCGTAATCTCAACTCTAAACCTAAACCTTTTTTTTAAATTTTTGACAAGCAAGCCTTCTGATTATCGGTCAGTCGTAAATGGCTCCGTGCTTTTAAAATTTACATCTAAAAGACGAAACAAAGGTGTATAAATGAGACGAGACTAAACATTATCATTACTAACTCAAACCTTCCTTTAACATGCGATAAATTTTATTTCGTAAAATATTTCATAATCTAAATATAACGTAATGGCATTGTGCATAAAATCCTGTCTGAAAAAAAAAATGCGTCAAGACGACATGTTATTGGGATTAAAATATGAAGTAAAAGGTAATATAATTATTAACTGTAACAATTTTCTCAAAATAAGATTAACAATTTTCCACATACCGGTCTTGGTGAGCCTTTGGTCATGTCTTCAAGCTGGATATGATGGGAAAATAAGTTCACAGTCACTGCTGGTCCTTGTTGACAGATTCTGCTTATCGTCATCAAGAATCCGCTGGTAGTCTGAGGTTGGGTGTGTCAGGCATGACTTTGTATTACCACATTCAGCTTATTATTGTTACTACGCCGAAAAGTATACCCCGTGTTGCGCATCAATTGCCCTTGATTTTGAAGGTTTATTTGGACCCTTGCTTGAAAAAGCAGCGTTAATTTAAGTATCACAGGTTAAATGCCTATCTTTCCGTACTTCGTTAAAGTAAACAAAATTTAAAAATCTATCATTGAATAATTATAATAAATTAACCAAATATACTATTTTACCTATTTCAGCCAATCTGCAGACAAATTAAAGGTGAACAAATGACTAAGTTCAACTAATTAATATGCAAAATTGATGCCAATAGAAAATCGTACATGATATCAGGGTGAGGTTTTTTTTGCACACATATGTATACAAAGTTATTTCAATTGATAACAAAAAATACACAAAACGTAATTAATTATGCAAATTCGCTAATTACAGCTAATTATGTATTCATATTATTATGTAAATTAGGCATGAGTAATTTTGGGTTTTTTCAATATTTAATGAAAGTCTATTCATTCACCATAAATTTGTCAAGTATGAACCTGTTATGATGTTGAATAAAGAAACTGCAGTTAATTACTTACGATGTCTGGAATAGAATTTTCATTTTTTTCTGTAAACATGGTATGTGTCACCATTGCTCAAAGCTAAATCCGAAAAGTAAAAATAAAAATTCATTTGCAATGAGACTTTAAATTAACATTTTGATATCTGGATTAACATGGGAAGACAAATGGTAAAATGAACAGCCATTCTACTGTATCGCGTATACAAAAATAGTATGGCCTTGGACACACACACAATGGCTTAGAGCTATTGTGGTTTGGAAAATTACTCCCTAAAAATTTCTTTGATAATGTTTTGTTTTTAATTAGTTTTGCTCAAGGTGTTTCATTCGTTGTCGACGGAAATAATTTACATGCTAAGAAAGATTAATATTTCAGCTAAATGGTGGTAGGTCCCTTTATTTCAATAGGCCTATATTTACTGATTGATGAGCGATCTTCAAAAATCCATAAAAACAGGCAGTAGCTCTTAAACAAAACAATATTTATTTTTTGCGGACCCGATGGTAGCCTCGGAAAGTCTTCACACATCATATATTAAAAATTCAAACAATTTGGATAAATGAAGCATAATGAGGAAATTCATTTTTCGACATGATGTTTTCTAAAATTGGTCAACTTTGAAGCGCGCGCTTTTCAATTCACTGTTATGCTTGCATGCACAGTGTGGCAGAATTATTGTGCAGCCACTGTGACATACCTACTAATATGTCATTTAGAACACTGAAATTGGTGTATTGGGCAATAGTACATCAAGGGTGAACATGTGTCTGGCCAAATGACTTCATGACAAATGAATATCACTTTTTGGCCAGATGTGACAGAATCGACATTCTGGCCAAAGGTGTCACATAGCAAAGTTGAAAGAAAATCCATGGGGTTGGCCCATGAGTGTGAGGACCTAGAAAAAAAGTGCCTCTTAATTTTTATTTTTTCAGTTCTTTTTTAATTGAACCAATAGGAGCATCTTTCATTCCCTTTTGGAAACAATCTCTTAATTTATATTTTATACACCAAAATTTAAAATTAAATGTGGTCTAATTAGTGAGACATTATTTAGGTAATTATGTCATACAGGGTTTCCCAATAAAACAGAACCCTCATTGCGCCGCTCTTTTTTCTTTTCTTGAAAAGTTGATCAAATGTATTTTCAATTGAAACCTTAAATCGTTAGCTTAAATAAAACCAAAGCAATTATTTCAATAGGCTCATAATTTTTTAAGATATGGCCTCCTCAAGAAATGTACCCGCTTTTTCACTCTATTTTTTTAACACAATCCATAGCTCACATGCCCACCGGCAAAGCCCATTCCCTAAATAAAGTTCGTTATTTATAAAGTTATCATTCAGGAATGCCTGATATCCATGCATGATACGTTTATTCTTTTTCAATCGTTGAAGTAACCAAACCTCCTCCGTGGGCAGAGTGAAATGCAGGTACATTTCCTTAAAAGAGCATATCTTCAAAAGTTGAGAGCCGATTGAAATATCTTTTCAGTAATGGGAGAAAAAGAGGGTGTAATGGGGGCTCTGTATTTTTGGGACACCCTGTATATATATTTTTTTTAATTTTGCATTTGAAATATTGTCGTGTCCGCGTCGTATCTCTAACACTGTGTATTTTCACATAGTGGCATATCTGCACATCTGTATTTCGTGAGCTATGACATTATTTGATGACAGCGACGGTATTCCTGTTCGCATATTATTATCGATTCACTAGATATACCACGCAAATAGCCCTTCCTAAGATACAAAAACACCATGAATCCCCAACACGCAGACCAAAACAAACAAAACATAATTGCAGTAGTAGTCATGAGTATTAAATATAAACTCTTTTTTATTATTGTGGGATTTGAGGCATTTTGTGGAAAGTAAAAAAGCTTTTCGAATATGTTAAACACTGATCAATGTGCCCTTTCGTTTTATCAAGCAAATTGATATACTGTATTCACAATATATCAGTTAATATTTTGTGTAATGAAATTATTATTAATGAGCTAATATGACTAAAACAACCTCTATATTTCGCTCAAAATCAATGCATACACTTAATGTTTAGGTATTCTAATTTTGCAGAATTTGGCCTACAAACTTGGTCAATTCGTTGCTAACATGTTCTAGCCGTCATCTAATTCGCATTATTGCATAATAAATGAGCTAATTTGCATCAATGCTAAGTAATTCTGAAAAATAAGGCCAGCAATTAATTAACTGTGCATACATTTAACTGGACTTTATTAGGAACAAAGTTTGAAACTAAAATTTTGTTCTATAAAATGTTATAAACATCGGCAAAATATCGGCAGAAATTATATACTAACGAGCACTTTCAAATCATATTAGCTCATTAACTATATTAATCATTGAAAACAACAATTCAATATGTGTATTATAAAAACCGTTTGTCCAATTAGCTTCAAACATAGCCCTAATCAATTAATTTGTTTACAGCATGCTTAGAGACATGTGTACTTAATCATACAGTTATTGTTATTATATTATAGAATATATAATACGAATAAAATAATTATAACAATAATGATAACACGAGTGATATGACAGTACCATACCGATAATAATTAGAATGACAATTATATTTGATAACTAATTTTCTTCCATAATTATGTGTTTTAACAGCCTTAAGAGTAAAAACGTTGTGCAAAGATGAGGTAAAGAATTGAAACAAAACAAAAACAACAAACATTAACGAGTAACGTTTTAAACCTAGCATGTGGTACACTATTTTCCTTTAAACTAACAAAACTGAAATACCATTATCCGAAACATATTCTAAGTAAGCTGCTATTCTAGTAAGTTGACGAGTGTCTCGCATTTTGTGACTTCCAAATCGGCTCGAGTTTCTAGACTAGTAAGTACTATTGTTATTTACTCGGCAACTTCATCTTTTGAGGAGTAAGTAAGTTTTGAGGATTCAATATTATAATTTATTGAAAAAAGCTCCGCTAGAGCCGTAATACTACTTAATGATGATCAGACTCTCCCAATTGTTTTGCTCCCTCTCCCAGAATAAATAATGTTGACACAACCGACATTTCGAGTGAAAATGTATTTTTCCGTACTGGCAACCTGGATCTCATCGGTTATGATATCCCGTTCCCTCAAGTTCCAGGATTAAGACCAACCTAAAATTAAAAGTCCTTGTCCCGTCAGTACACGCACTATATAGCGAACTATCGTATTATATATTTACTTTCACAAAATATCAACGATTTTCTTCTCTATTCTTGAATCGATTTGCTTACAAAATTACTCCTCAAAAGTTGAAGAACACGTTACCGAGTAAATATCTGCGGCGTAACCTTACCAGTCTAATAACTTACGCACATTTTGAAATGTAATCAATTACGGTGTACAAAATCGGATTTATGAAAGCATTTATGGGTAATATAAAAACTACCGTCCATGTGTACATACTTAATGGGATCCGAACCCCTATTGGAGACAGGATTGACATCGCAATGATGGGCATCCAACATATACAATTTATACCAACGATGATACACATGCGCAGCGCCATTTTGATATTTTTTCTAATGTTTTGAGAACTAGCGGCTTTTCCGGATTTCCAGGCAGCAATAAAAATAGCAATGTATGCAATGGCGATTATCATACATGTGATAAAATTAACCATGGTATACAGGGTTAAAGAAAAATACCACGACGGTTCTGAACCAGAGGAGAGTTCTATATCAAAAGCTAACACAGATATCTGGTTTAAAGTAATGTTTTGTATATCTTCACTGAAATTTGAAGGGCGCATTATAAATGGTAACCCAATACACACATCGGTCAGACCATAAAACTTGCTGTCTGATGTACCAGCTAGCAATGATGAAATGAAACCTAATGCAATGGTAACCAGCCAAATACAAAATATCAGCAGTACACACTTTTTATATCTCATGTGATTGATACTAAATGGGTAAACACACCGATGATATCGATCAAATGTTATAGCAGAGATCAGAAGTAAAGATGTTTCACTAGATAGTACAGCTAAGAAATTTGCAAATCTGCACAAAGAACTTGACCGCCATTTGTCTGAAAAGCGAAAAAATGTTTCACCATAGTATTTGTCTACCCCAGCCAAAACAATCATGTATACACCCATAATAAAGTCAGCTATGGCTAAATTGGAAATCAAAATATTTGCAACGATTTTCGTTTCTTTTTTCTGTTTTGATTTGAAACGCAAAACACACACGATAAAATTGCCTACAATAGTTGAGATTCCAAATAGCCACAGAAATAGCCGTATAGTGATGTTTTTCATTAAGCGTCCGCACATAAACAGCACTGGTTGTGCTTGAACGGAGACACACTTATCGATAGTCTTTTGGCAACATAATCTGTGGTCGTCGACGTATCTGGAAACAAAACATTTGATAATTGCAAATCAGTATGAAAGGTCATCATTTAGCCAGGCAGGGTAACACAAATAAGGAGACAGAGTGGACAAAATAACAAGACTGGGCATGTTGAGTCACTATGATTCATTTTATAATACGCTCAAAATGGGAACCGTTTAAAACAGGGGTCAAAGTTCACATGGTGAAAATTTTGTAAGTGCTCAGATTGTGATAAAAACTACTCAGGAAAAGTATAGTCGTGATCAACCGTTTTTGAGTTGTAAGCAAAGAGTTCAAAGGCATAAAGATGGGTAGGATTTAGACAACGCTCAAAACGGTCTCAAATTGGTTTATTTGCTTGATTTCCAAAGTTACGCAGGAAAATTTGTCGCTCCGTCAACTCCTATTGACGCTTGTAATTGATCATGACATATTAACGTTTAGAATGAACACGCCAGATATGTGAAACAATTATTATGAATCACTATGTTTATCAAATTTTAATCATTTAAAAAAAAAATTTTTATCCCAAGATTTAACATTTGACCCTTGTACCTATAACTTGATAAAGGTACCTTACAGATAGGTAAAACTTAATTTTCCTGTATCCTTATCGCGTAATGAGTACATGGTCTTGTTTTAGCACTTTGTTGTGTGTATCTGGATTACCTATTGGCACCTGTTTTCTTTGGTTTCCATTCGGGACCTATTCAATATTAATCACTACGATATTAGTTAGCCAGATTCCCAATTTAGTGTTTTGTCCACTTTTTCCCTATGTGTAAGAAATCACACGGAACCATGCCTGACTATTATTATGCCAAATGTCTTATGCCAGATCAGATATAACCATTTGGCTGAAAGTGCAACTTTCAGAGAAAGATATTTTATACAGCAAAGTGTCACAAGTATTTACGAAGGGTAAGAATAAAAACACCCTACTCGTTTCAAATGTTTTGTTAATAATACGGGAGCAATCATTTGTTTAATGCAAAGATATGTTTTCGTTACACATGACCGTACAGCACGAATGAGCCGTAAATTCCCTAAATTGTATTCTGAGTTACAGTGTAAAATGTGTATGATGGTCGTATTCATCGGTAACTTAAGCTGGCGCGACATCTATCTCGTTTTGATAGTCAAACACCAATCAATGTATAACCATTTCTTTGTCGACATACCGGAAAAAGTGTCTTTGAACACGATTTTGGTCGTTCCTCCATGTAATACACACGAAATATTACATATTATACAGGTAAAGATACCTAAATATAAAGGTGAATACGTGTCATGTTTATATACGTATAATGCCTATTCCAAACATTTCTTTATATAATATAATATTATATATTATAAGACAATATGGTAAGGGGTTTTGTGGCGTTCGAGGCACGCTCGTCTAACATGTTTATATACGTATTATGCCTATTCCAAACACTTCTTTATATAATATAATATTATATATTATAAGACAATATGGCAAGGGTTTTGTGGCATTCAGGGCACGCTCGTAGAACATGTTTCTATACGTATTATGCCTATTCCAAACGTATCTATATCTAATACAATATTATATATTATACGACAATATGGCAAGGGGTTTTGTGGCATTCAGGGCACGCTCGTAGAATATGTTTATATACGTGTTATGCCTATTCCAAACATTTCTATATATAATATAATATTATATATTATAAGACAATATGGCAAGGGGTTTTGTGGCATTCAGGGGCACGCTCGTAGAATATGTTTATATACGTATTATGCCTATTCCAAACATTTCTATATATAATATAATATTATATATTATAAGACAATATGGCAAGGGGTTTTGTGTCATTCGGGGCACGCCTGTAGAGTATGGTTATATACGTGTTATGCCTATTCCAAACATTTCTTTATATAATATAATATTATATATTATAAAACAATATGGCAAGGGGTTTTGTGGCATGCGGCGCACGCTCGTCTAACATGTTTATATACGTGTTATGCCTATTCCAAACATTTCTTTATATAATATAATATTATATATTATAAGACAATATGGCAAGGGGTTTTGTGGCATTCAGGGCACGCTCGTAGAATATGTTTATATACGTATTATGCCTATTCCAAACATTTCTATATATAATATAATATTATATATTATAAGACAATATGGCAAGAGGTTTTGTGGCAGTCGGGGCACGCTCGTAGAATATGTTTATATACGTATTATGCCTATTCCAAACATTTCTATATATAATATAATATTATATATTATAAGACAATATGGCAAGGGTTTTGTGGCATTCAGGGCACGCTCGTAGAATATGTTTATATACGTATTATGCCTATTCCAAACATTTCTATATATAATATAATATTATATATTATAAGACAATATGGCAAGGGGGCACGTTCTCCGATAAAGTGTCCAAAAAGCCAAATCTGTGTCGCCCATAGTGTCAAGTCGTATTCAGACTTGTTTCGTCAGAAAGAAATGACTTTTATTAATATAACTAATACTTAGGAGTTGCTTTCTAAAATGTGTGGGGCTGGAGGTTGTAACATGCCTAGAAAGTGTAAAACAATAAAGCTGATTATGCATGTCCATTGTTTTCCTCCATGTCGCCAGCCAAGGTACGTTCCGTATAATGTGTCCCTGTTCGTTAAACATGCGCGCATAATAATGGATTATATAGGTACTTTTCATTAGTGGTATCATGCCCTAATTATAAAGTATAAAACATCACAACGCAAGTTATTAAATTTTTCCAACAGGTCTTTGAGACTATGTCGCCAAAATTGTTCACAGATACGTTACCATATTTCTAATGAATAACAATCTGTCAAAATAACTGGCTATATGAATGTTCCCATATGTTATGGATCAAGCAGGCTCTATAGTTATATTATATATGTGGTACATAACACAATGGTTTCAAAGTAAAAAATCAGGTCTATTAATGGCAAAAAATCCTGACGTTACGTTCATGCGTTCACAGATACGTTACCTAAATTCTACTCCCCTCGGAAAAAACGCTGTGATAAATGAAGCCAAATACCATACCAGAATTTAGTACATTGGGTGATGACTGATCAAGTATGGGTATTAAGTCGGTAAGTTTTTACACTTGCACGATTAAGACAAAAGTGGGAAAGGGCTTCACAGATACGTTACCACTGATACGTTACCCCCAATGCGTACAAGTAATATTGCTCAAAAATGAAGTATTGTTGAAAAATCACCCATGCATTGTTTTGTGTTCTGAAACTATTAAAGTTTACGATTCTGAATGATTTTCACGAATTCTTCGTGGTTGGCATTTTGCAATTCCTGAGCCCAAACTTGGACGCTTTATCTGAGAATGGGCCAAGGGTTTTGTGGCATTCGGGGCACGCTCGTCTAACATGTTTATATACGTATTATGCCTATTCAAACATTTCTTTATATCTATATTATATTTATATACGTATTCATGCTCGTATATCAAACATTTTCCCAACATTTTTATATAATATAATATATATATTATAAGACAATATGGCAAGGGGTTTTGTGGCATTCGGGGCACGCTTATTATGCCTATTCTAAACATTTCTTTATATAATATAATATATATTATAAGACAATATGGCAAGGGGTTTTGTGGCATTCGGGGCACGCTTGTCTAACATGTTTATATACGTATTATGCAATATATAATATATATATTATATAAAGAAATGTTTGGAATAGGTATAACACGTATATAAACATGTTAGACGAGAGTGCCCTGAATGCCACAAAACCCTTGCCATATTGTCTTATAATATATAATATTATATTATGCTAAAGAAATGTTTGGAATAGGCATAAAGAAATGTTTGAATAGGCATAACACGTATATAAACATATTAGACGAGCGTGCCCTGAATGCCACAAAACCCCTTGCCATATTGTCTTATAATATATAATATTATATTAAGAAATGTTTGGAATAGGCATAATACGTATATAAACATGTTAGACGAGCGTGCCCCGAATGCCACAAAACCCCTTGCCATATTGTCTTATAATATATAATATTATATTATATAAAGAAATGTTTGGAATAGGCATAATACGTATATAAACATGTTTGACGAGCGTGCCCCGAATGCCACAAAACATATTGTCTTATAGTATATAATATTATATTATATAAAGAAATGTTTGGAATAGGCGTAACACGTATATAAACATGTTAGACGAGCGTGCCCCGAATGCCACAAAACCCCTTGCCATATTGTCTTATAATATATAATATTATATTATATATAAAGAAATGTTTGGAATAGGCATAATACGTATATAAACATGTTTGACGAGCGTGCCCCGAATGCCACAAAACCCCTTGCCATATTGTCTTATAGTATATAATATTATATTATATAAAGAAATGTTTGGAATAGGCGTAACACGTATATAAACATGTTAGACGAGCGTGCCCCGAATGCCACAAAACCCCTTGCCATATTGTCTTATAATATATAATATTATATTATATATAAAGAAATGTTTGGAATAGGCATAACACGTATATAAACATGTTAGACGAGCGTGCCCCGAATGCCACAAAACCCCTTGCCATATTGTCTTATAATATATAATATTATATTATATATAGAAATGTTTGGAATAGGCATAATACGTATATAAACATATTCTACGAGCGTGCCCCGAATGCCACAAAACCAATAGCCATATTGTCTTATAATATATAATATTATATTATATATAGAAATGTTTGGAATAGGCATAATACGTATATAAACATATTCTACGAGCGTGCCCCGAATGCCACAAAACCCCTTGCCATATTGTCTTATAATATATAATATTATATTATATATAAAGAAATGTTTGGAATAGGCATAATACGTATATAAACAGGAATAGGCATAATACGTATATATGTAGAATTGTCACACAGTTCATGACACGTATATATACACAGTTATATTTACCTTTATATTTAGGTATATATAATATTTCGTGTGTATTACATGGAGGATGAACCACGATTTTAGGTAATCTGGTTCAAAACTTTTTTTTTTCAAGATGGCGCCGGCGGCCACCATCTTGGATTTCTGGGTATATATGAGTTTGTAATGTCAAAGTAATGTCAAATTTGAAATCCTTGTGGTCGACTTATCCAAAAAAGTTTCTTTGTATACGATTTTAGGTCCTCTTGTTCAAAACTAAATTTTTCAAGATGGTGCCGGCCACCATCTTGGATTTCTGGGTGAAAATGATGCCGTAATGTCAAACTAATGTCAGAATCGGAATCCTTGTACTCGACATATCCGAAAAAGTGTCTTTGTGCATGATTATAGGTGCTCTGGTTCAAAACTTAAATTTTCAAAATGGTGGTGGCGGCCATTTTGGATTTTGGCCTCTAGCGAAAAATGCCGGGATTTTCGCGAGGGACATGGTGGCTATTTTTTTTTCTAAATGGTCCATAGAAGTCGAATCAATCGTCAAACCTTACTAGCCAGAGAGTGATCACCAAATTGAACTTTTTCACCTAACTACAACGGGTTATTGCTGCCAGTTAACTACTTCGCAGCTATAATGGTGTTATCATGGTTGTAGGCCTGTTCAATATAATCAAATGGATTTCTTAATATCACGAATATCCATTTTAAAAGCCAGGGCCAATTGAGGTAGAGAAGGAGGGGTCTAGATGTGAAAAGAGGAGAAGCGGATGGGTGATCAAGATTGTAGGGGAGGGGAGGAAGACAAAAAAAAAGGAAGGGAGAGGGGGAGAAGGAGAGGGAGAGGGAGAAGGAGAGCGATGGAGTGTCAGGGCTCTAATCCATTTAGCCATATTTAGCCAGGGGGAATGGTCGATATAATAACCCCCGACCCATCCAAATATTGACGTCTGTGTGTTGGTTTCTGTCGAAATGAACCTCATATTTGGCCATTTTAGCCACAAATTGCCACCTGTACCATAAGGTTCACTGTACCGGGTACTTTAAACAATTTGAATAAAGACCCGTACAGCTCAACTTACCGTACTTTGCCTAACCAGACAGTCCATGCCAAAATTGTTACTACACCTTTACATTTCATCGAATCTCTTTTTGATGTCTGTCATTTTGAACATCACACTTGAAAGTTGTATGCTATGTAGAAACTTTATTTTGCAATTTCATAATTTGCATATTATTAGCATATTTGCAAGAAAAAACATGAAAATCAATAAACCTATATTTTCACAATTTCAATATTTTATTAGAAATTAAGCATGTAGGCCGTTTGTTATGACTTGATGAATGAAGCTGTTAAAACAGATTTTGATATTTTTGCTTATTTTTCCTTTTTTGCCCCAACATGTGTAAAAATCAAAAATTTTTGGATGACCTATATTTTCTTTTAATATTTATCAAATTTCTTAATTTAGGTATAATACAGTGCAGAAAAAGATGTCAAAAAAATCTGTTAAACAGATTTCCAATAAAATTTCCATTTTGGGTTAAATACTCAATTTTCATGCGCGGGATATTTGAAACATAAAATGAAAACATGTCCATTGCACTTTTTCTTCGAGATGTACTATAATATCAAGGTTACGGATATATTATAATCCCTTCTTATCTTCACTGATCCATCAGATACCTATTGTTATGAATGATCAATGAAAAGGTTCAGAACTGGGCTACTAATGGTCTGTCAAGTATCTATAGTTATTTTCATGACTGTGTCAACTCAAAAATCATGCAAGGTCGAATGTAGGAAAAGTATGATCAGTTGAGCTGTACTGAAAACCAGTGCTTACTTTTAAGGTTACACAGGTTATTAATTTACATTCAATAATTCTTCCTATACCTTTGTACAGGAGCCAATCATTGTTAATCGGAGATGAATTCACAGTACAGCATACGCGAACGCAAGGTTATGCCTACGCGTTACGCATGAGCACGTAAACATCGTCATGCCCGGAACTTCTGCGTAAACATGAACTCTTTTATGTTGGCGGTAGCAGGTAAATATTCCCGTTTTATTTAGACTTATTCCACCAGCCGTCTACACTGCCGCAGCGCATGTGCCGTGTTATGCTTCGTAGTGACGACTCCTTATCTTACAGTTCATAATGTGGAGGACTCATGAAAATATTCTCTAGGTCTAAAAAATGTATACAAAGTTAGGTTTCAATAACAGGAAACTTTTTTTGGCGACGACACCATGTCAATCAGGCATAGAAATGTTGTTTTTGCCCCCTAAAGGTATTAGTGAGTCGTGCGCCATTGTCATGATTATCGATGATTCCTTTTTTGTGATGAAGGCACCAGCCGAAACTTCCGTATTCCAGAATGTAATTTGAACATAACTCTGAACTCCTCCAGGGAGATGATGTATTTTGCGACACTCATACCCCCCTGGAATAGTGCATGATGGGAAAGAGGGAAAAAGGTCTAAAGCGCGACTGACTAGCGGCGCCCGTCTACCGCACCGTGTGTACCGCGCCGTTGTGACAAGATCACGCTCTGAAGTTCTAAAAACAACAAACTCGGTCTTGGACACAACTGCGCAGTCTCAGTGAAAGTCTTCAACCTGCTTAATATTCATGTGCAACCAGAATCTGGTTGCAAAAGTCGGCCACTTTTTTTCCATCATAGTGCCACGGCAAATTCACCGTGACCTTTTCAGCCATTAATCCGCTTAGTGAAGATTAAACCGAAATATGCAGTACTAAACCATTATAGTAATCGATTGTCCAATGCACATTTCTTACCACGTGATAATATTAATCCAATGAGCGATCGAATTGTCCGCTACGGTCGACTAATCCGATCGATAATGACGCTATTGACATGTACGGGTGGAGCTCCACTGACTGAGTTTTGGGGATTTTTCACTGGTTTGCTATCATTTACTCATCAAGGCGCTCCACCGTTATTATAAGGACTATGCTAATAATTTAAAGATTGACATGTAGAAAATGAACAATACTTGATTGACAGAAAGTACTAAATGTGTACCTATTACGGTTTCGTGGCACTCCTCTTCTAAACGCGACCAAGTCAGGGCGGCCCGGTGAAGCAAAATGTGCATTGGGAGTTTGGATAAGATGGTAGATTTCCTTTCTCATACAAATGCATGCTCCCCCGTTATCAAAGCTTGTACCGGATTAAAAATTCAGATATTTTGAAAAAAACTAAGTAATTAAAACATAGAGCAAGTACTAAAATCAGAGCTTTTATACTTTTTGATATATGACGCCAACTACTTCATCTACTATACCCACAGCACAACGCTACTAGTACGGGTCAATTACCTATATGAGTGCCCCTGTGTTGTGTGCATACATGTAGTTAACAATAACTGCATGATGTGTAGATTCCTCAGTCGTCAATCCAGAAGGTTGACGAATGAGGGCAGCAGTTTTTTTGCTGATATCAACAGAGAAATACCGAGATCTTCATGTAAGGTTGAGTGGGAATGACAAACGGACATTCCGAATGAAAGAATCATGTGAATTATACATCTATAGCTTGTTTCGTTGTTGAAAGGGATTCAATCATGTTTCATCGTTGTTCATCACCGATTAACAACTCGCGTCCGGTGATGACCAACGGTGAAACATGATCGAATCCCTAAATGAATACTAAAGCTTGGTATAGGCTTACAGCGTTTTGAGGTTAATTAAACCCTCAAATGCTCCAACATCGGAAAGCACGCGACTGTCATTGCCGTTGTCTTGCATAAGCAACCTGAAAATAAACACAAAACATACAAACAGTTAAGGGCTGGGGTATGAACATTTGGACAGTATTTATTTTGGGACATTAGAGCACATCAGACATATCGAATTGCATTCTGAATACGAAGAAGAGTCATTCTGATATCAAATAATTTAGATTTTTGAAATTCGCAATTTAATACACATTTTATGGCAAATCATCATGATATTTTGATATTTAACAGTACTTGAAGTAAACTTTATAAATCTGATGATTTATACTTAAAGTGTATGTAGGTGGGATGAAAAGACGACGATCAATTGAAAAATTTGACCTTTCGTATTGAAGATATGGATTTTTTTTCCCAAAACACCAAAAAAAGTTAGGTCTTTTTGGGAAAAAAATCCATATCTTCAATATGAAAGGTCAAAATTGTCAATTGACCGTCGGCTTTTCCTCCCTGCTACATGCACTTTAAGAATATATTATTAGATTTATATAATTTACTTCGAGGACTGTTATATATCAAAAATTTGAAAAATATTAATTTTTTATAATTTGTCATAAAATTTGTATTATATTGTGATTTAAAACAAATGAAAATTATTTGATATCAGAAAGACATGCTTCGTATTCAGAATGCAATTCGATAGGTCTGAGGTGCTCTCAAGTCCCACAAAAAAATACTGTCGAAACGCAATAAACGCTCATTTTGGATCCCTTAAATATGGGTATTATAATGGATATTCAAACCACTTCTAACATTTTACACAGAGCATTCTGTACACGAATGTGACTATCAATCAATAGCGTTCCACATAAATTAACACTCCTATCCAAACTGACTGACTAATAAATATTTTAATACAATTTCGATTTTTTTTCTTCTTACATTGAGTGAAGGTTATAAAGTCCTCGGAAAGTATCCTTAGTGATAGAATATGGCCCTGTGTTATGTAACAAACTAAATAAAACAACGTGAGAACGTTAGTAATATGAATATTTATTGTGCATTATAAATTATATAACAGTTAGCAGCCTGGACAACCGATTCTTTTGTTTAGCAAGGCTCACTCAGTCATTTAATGTGGCAATACAAACGATCGAATTTGGTGTTGAAACGAGCTAAATTTTGAGTTACACCTTTTCAATGTAAAATTAATTTTCTCGGCCAAATGAAATGCAATCATTTTAATTTTTCAGTAAATGTCAGGTCAAATTGTAGTGCTTGATGCTTTTTTTTTTCAAATCCTAGTGTTAAACTTAGGCGTGAAATTCAGTCATTTCGTGTAAGATTTTCGATTTTGATAGGCTTAAACTCTGCCCGCGAGCCTTTTCTTGGATCAACCTTTTAGCTTTTCAAAGTAATATAGTACGCTAATGAAGGATTTTCCCCAACTTTCTAACGCACATCACCGTGAGCGATATATCATAGTTTTGTCAGAATTTACGTTTTGATTTCACCATTTTTTCACCGGCTGAATTTTTTTCAAAATCAACGCGTGAAATATAAGGCTAATAATACTAGCATTGTGGATCGATATCCCTGGGTTTAATAGGAATACCGGCATGATACAGTGTTGCCAGAACTTCAATATAGCAACGAAATTCCCAGGCCTAATAGCGCTCCTATACTGATCATGTTTATAGCACGATGAGGGATATTTCATCATCACGTGAGTGATTCGGACCAATGTGTTGAAATTTGCTTCTCCTCAAAACAACTTTGCCCGAAGGCTTACATGCAATTGGGCAATATTTTAAACAAAACTTTCTTTTACAAAACATTATATTACGCTGTATGTTTTATGATCAAGCAAACTGTTTGGAACACACTTCCAAAGAAATAACCTTCGTAACGCCCCGGCGTAACGCCCCAGACTTTCGTTATTTAAACGCCAGAAATAGATTGTCCTTATAAGAACCATCAGAGATTGTGGCTTATAAGAACCGTTCATTATCATTGTTAACTTAAACAGGTTTTTGTTTTAAACATCTTTATAAATTGATTGTTTTTATGTTTGTTTGTAAATTTCGTGCTTTACGCGCTTTGAGTTCCTCATCAGAGATTGTGCCTTATAAGAACCATTCATTTTCATTGTTAACTTAAACAGGTTTTTGTTTTTAAACAAAAACCTGTTCAAGCAATTATTTAAAATTGCTTGCCTAAAAACAGAATAACTTGGATGTTAATACTTGACGTAGTGTTTCAATTGTCATGAAGGTGACTGGGTATGGTGCCTTTTGTTTGTGTTTGTTTGAAACTGCTTTTGGAAACCCACCGAAAGTCATAGGCCCTAATGAAGCAGCCAAAACAATACCAGGTTAAACATGGAAGTTTATAAAAACTTATTAAATAACCATAAGGAAAAAAAACACATTTGTGGCAACAATAAGCCTTGCATTGAAAGTCATGGTTAAAGTGTGTTGATTACCACACCAAAGTTTCCCTACATACACCCCCACTACCCACCTTACACACCTCTGCACCCACCCCACCCTATAGGCCTACATGTACATGATATTACATAATAATATATAGCATAGCTATACATTTAGGTATAGCGCTTCATTATGACAAATACGGTTAGGCCTATATATAGGCCTACATGTCAAATTAAAAAAAACCCGAACACTGATGAATCTCTACAGAAACCCGAACACAAGTCTGAAGGGTGTAATGAAAATGGCAACCCGCGATGGGGGGGGGGGGGGGGGGGTAGGTCATACAAAATTCACATGGAGATAGGAGGGACAGAAGATTAAAATCCCCTAATAACACATAACACGCTAATTTTTCTAGGTTTGGACCGTGGATTTTCATGAACCTCAAGCGTGCGTCTCTTAATACGGACTAACCTAGGTAAACAAACACACAGACAGACAAAATGGTTTTCATAATCATGGAATCCATATAAATTGAAATTGCAGGCTATCACGGGAGCAAATTTTTAAAATTCACCTCATTTACCAATTGGGGATTTGGGCTACCAAATCGCTAGTCGGGCAATCTTCATGATCTTTGCTTTTCAATGGAAAATTGACCTGGATGACAACAATGAAAATATCGACTATTTCTGCTGGTTGCGCACGAGATAAAGCACCGAGTTTGACATTTTCAGAGCATGAAGGGAAAAGGGTAAAATAAAAACGGAAATTCTGACAAAACTATAATATATAGACCCACACGATGTGCTTTACAGAGGTGGGAAATATCTTTCTTTAGCAAACTATATTAGTTTGAGACGCTAAAAATCAATTCCGTAAAAAGCTCGCAGGCGAACTCAAGGCCTATAAAAATCAAAAATATCACACTAAAAGATACAATTTGATGCTTAATTTTAACACCAGGATTTAAAAAAAAATGTATATCCAAGCACCAAGTTTTTAACTGACATTACTGAAGAAAAAAAATATTGCTTTATATTTGACCGAGAAAATTAATTTCATAGCAAAAAGGTGTATCTCTGAATTGTGCTGATTTTAACATGTATCGATCGACTTTTAGCGCGACTAAGCATTTCTAAAGAATCGGTTGTCCAGGTAGGTGACTGATAAAGTGTCGGTAAAATATCTCATTTATGTTTTAGAAATGTATTATCGAGCTTTGTTCCTTTCCATGTGTTGTTATAAAATTGCATGTAACACTAAATTAATTCGATATCGGTGACCAAGGTAAGTTTCTACTCTCATTTGTCTCTGGTGGGGAAAGGTGTCCCCTATGGACCCCCCCCCCCACCCTTTCGGGAAACGTTATCCCCGTATGCATATGGGGACACAACATGCCCTAATTGCACAGCGACATCACCACGATATCTTCATGGCAGAAATTGTCATGATAGTAGGGCGAATCCACTGGTTCTTCAAAAACCACGCATGATCATTTTCTTCCGTCATGTTTAATACTTTCTAGAAAATGACCTAGGGACTCATGCTAACAGTCGGAGGTCCATTCAACTTTGACGCGCTATTATTAAACTGTGCGCTATGAATACGCACACAACGAAAGTTTAAATTTGCTTGGTTTGGGTTGCAGATTTAAAAGCTTCCCAATTTCTCTCTACAACTCATAATAGGTATATATTTTACAAATAACTACAAGAAAGGCTTTCAACATTCCATATATGTTCACAACAAATTCCATAACTTTGCAAGTAATATGACATGGGCACATAAACACAATTTTTTGTCATGAATTGAGATAAAAGAGTAACAAAAACTACTATATTTTAAAACTGGTGTGAGTTCATAAATCATGAATGATTAGAAACATGGCTTGTTATCTTCATATTAAAAAATCAAGATTTTTGGTTGGTTAAACAAAAACCTGTCGGCATGAAAAGGATATTTTAAATGACGGAAAAATACCAGTAAACAGTAGGGCATGCCACAACAATATTGAGAAGGTTCATGCGAGCCAGTGTTAAACTACGCGCGAGTATTGCACTGAACGCAAATGAATGGCGCGCTTGGGCGCAACAAAGTCACGCGCGTGTACACGTTCATGGTGTCAAGTCACGCGGTATTGTTATGAAGTTGTTTACTTAATTTTCGTCGATGGGCCGAATCTGGGTAACCAATTTAAACCATTATTAAAGCTTTGAATTTTAAGTTCAATATTTGGAACAAAGACTAATCGATAGATAAAGGTTGATATTACTTGTCTGGCTAAAAATTAGAATGATTAAAACGTTAAGACAGAAAATATCCGGGTTAGAAGTCCTTAGCAACGAAAATAATTTTGAAGGTAAAGCAAACGCAAGAATCATGAATTCTAATGACAAGAACAGACAAAATGGAAATCAGGTAAAGAATATTATGAAGATATTTTCAATCCAATTTATTTGTAAATTGCCCAAGGTGATTGGCTACACATAATACGATACATTTCAAATCGAAATTTTCCGCGGGAAAGGTAAAACAGCATACCCAAGAGTGCGACGGTCATTTTTGCAAAGATCGCGTACGTTAATAATTTGACCTTTAACGGAAAACGCGCATTAATTGTAGCTGATTAATTTTATTTGTTCTTCTTTAACCTGGGACATGCAATCGATGACCAGCACTGTTCTCCCCTGCTGCCCAGGCTACAATGCAGATAAACAACAAACATTTTTTAAATACATAAAAGGCAGACAATTAATACCATAATTATAGTTTATACACATACTAGCTCCAAGAAATTGTAATGACATACGATTTTTACATTTACAAAATGTTGCATTAAAAGAGTAAGAACTTGTTTTGTTGTTCTATTAGTTTTATTGAACTAGTTTACTGCTACTAAACCACGTTGAACGTCTCAATTGTCTCTGCTATATGATTACAATGGACATGGAAAAATGAAGAACATATACTCTATACTCACAGCATTGTTAATGATGGCAAATTACCCAGAGTACCTTCTGATAATGTCTTAATGTTGTTGAATGACAGATCACTGAAATTAAATTTAATTGTCTCAAAACAACTATGCGTTTCCTTTAATATATATTTCTTTTTACGTTTATTTAGAGTTCATGAACATTAACATTGCATATATCGGTAACTACACTTGTTTTCAGAGACGACAGTCCCTTGCTCAGATTGACAAGAGCGCCATGTGAATGAACGACATACGAGGAGCTTTGTGTTCAGCGACCAACATTTTAACGCGTAATCGTCCAATCATATTATCGGTATGTTGTTATGATTGTCAGACGATTGAATCAGCCAATCAGAAACCCTCTTTCGTGTTAACACTATGCACGCTTTTAAAATGTAAACACTCGCCTGTTCTTCTCTATCAGAAACTGCGAGGAACTTCTCCATTTAAAGCTTAACAATGCCCATCATGGTTCAAGTAAATATTTTTGAGACCCCCAGGACGCCCTTGTACTCCCTCTACCTCATGGTGTAAATATTAAACCGTCCCTAAACGTGAAAGAAATTCATTCCCTCATTTCAAATCTTTAGTTTTGGTTTCTCTTTTGTTCAGAAACCAAAAATCAAGGGATTAAAAAGTAGAGCATATCTGGTCTGCAATCATAACACTATTATGCTGGGAGGACACAGTATAGGGTATATAACCAGAAGAATACAATAGCCTATTGGGCTAACATAATTATTATCATGATTGATATCGGAAATCTATCCCCGCGGACGACAGTTAATGCTCTCTGTCGAAGGTGGCATATTAGACTCCGATGGGGTGGGGTGGGGGCTTTGTTTGTTTGTATGAAACATAAACGATGCATGGAGATGATTTAATTATGAATTATTTTATTATCCCCGGTAAGCACAACCCATACCTCTTTAAGAGGGGCTCCCCTCTCCCCCCTCCTATATAACCACCTCTTCCCTAAGTGTCTCCTTCCCCCCCTACATTCGATATCTCCTCTATCTCGAGCTCTCCTCCCCCTTCTCTTTTCACTTCCAATGCTCTCCCATCTGTTTCTCTTTCTCCCGGCCCTTACCCCCCCCCCCCCCCCCCCCCCCCCCCCCCCTACTTTTTCCAGTAAAAGTTGCTTCAGTAAAAGTCATTAGCTTATTAGAAGTCATATAATGGCCTTCCATCGATTCTGGTACATGGGATTAAGGACATGAATCGATTTTGTTTATAACACCTATACAATTACAATAGTCGCCCCTTTTGTAATGTCGAATGCAAATATTTCGATGGTCTATACATTGTCACAGCTAAAATAGCCATGGCTTATTCGATTTTGTAAACCACGTCATTCAATGTAGATTGCCATGCTGGATTTCTCTCCTCGTGAATATTGCACTGCGAAATTTAAACATTTCTTTTGTATACTTAGATCATGTAACCTCAAACCAAATAATGTTCTTCTTAACACCACTTATAAGAAACTGAAACGAAAACTGAATCTGCCTGATACAAATGTTCAGTTTTTAACAAGATGTAGAAACAAAGAACTCGATATCTTGTGAGTCAAGTGGTTAGGCAGGATAATAGGAAACCACGTGACCAAAACCAAAACCAAAACTAAAACTAAACATTTGAAATGACCGACTGTCATAAAACAGCTGAGTTACCACGAGAACGAGAGAAAGTGCATTTATTTTCATGTTAATTTTGTATTCAGTTATATTTGTACTTTTAGTGTATGTAACAATTTAAGATATGTTACACACTACACTTTTAATTTTAAAAAAATAAAAGAATAAAAACATTGCTTTGTTTTTCTTTTGACATCTTTGATGCTCTAAATTAAATTTAATGCATTTTCATAACAATCTTGAAATGCACAAGCATGGTGAAAGTGGCGTTTTCTACACATATCCGTTAATCGGGCATAATTTAGAACACCAACACTCATGATAATACTCATGATAATATAGGAATGTTATACATTGCACTTTTCTATTTTATTTTAAAACAAAAATGCGACTGTATATTTTATTTCTTGATATAGCCTGTATACGAGCTAGAAAAATAACGCACAGAAAATAAAGCTGTTTCAAACCAGTAAATGTATCCACAGGTATTTCTATCAATTGGTTGTTCCTCAAAGACCTGAAATGATATGAATGAGTTGAAAAAAAATACTGTTAAAAAAGAAAGAAAGAAAGAAAGAAAGAAAGACAGAAAGAAAGAAAGAAAGAAAGAAAGAAAGAAATAAGACAGAAAGGAAGAATGAAAGAAAGAAAGAAAGAAAGAAAGAAAGAAAGAAAGAAAGAAAGAAAGAAAGAAAGAAAGAAAGAAAGAAAGAAAGAAAGAAAGAAAGAAAGAAAGAAAGAAAGAAAGAAAGAAAGAAAGAAAGAAAGAAAGAAAGAAAGAAAGAAAGAAAGAATGTTATGATAATTAATTAATTATGATAATTGTTCAAATATCTAAAAAATGCAAAAATCTAAGTAGTACGTGCAATTATTACATTACAAATTGATGCTGGTGACCCCAAACTATATTAAAGGTAAAATGCCTACTTACAACCACTGTAGATGATCAAGTCCATAAAATGCTTCACTAGAAATATTTGTCACATTATTGTTAGTTATAGACCTGTTGTTAGGTAATAAGTAATAAATACTTAAGTAAACATGGAAGTCAAAAATGTAAGTTATTCTTTACATTCGTTTCGGCCAAGAATACTCATGCGATTGCAATGGGTCTTGGCATACGTCATCAGGCATTATCATACCAACATTGCCTTGTTTCAAATTTAAAGTATTTAGATTGGTTTTGGTTGTGGGCACGTGGTTTCCTATTATCCTACCTAGACTGGCGTTGTTACCGATGCCGATTTCTATACCCTTTTTAAGAAACTTAAACATCCACTACTCAAAATATTGGACCTGCCCGTCATCTATCACACGGTAGAGGATGGTAAAAACAAAAATTCCTGTCGCTTATTCTCTAACTTAATGTGATATGACCCATTTCAATCACATAAATACGTTTGGTTAAAATGTGGTCAAATGTAAAGGGGACTTCAGTTTTTTTGTAGTGTTTATATAGCATTATATAAGTAGATAGAAATATAGATATAAATAAAGACCTTTATTTTATTCGTTGCTGTTTTTGTCATAATATTTTTCAAATGGTGACAAACTAAACATCTCAAAAACCAACCCCCCTAAATAATTACCATTATTCAAAAACGGGCTATTGTATTACAAATCTGTAAAATGTGAGAATGTACATGCTATGTAAAAATTATAATAAAGGTTTATTAAACAAGTTAACAGAAATACATACAGCACTCGTAGTCGGTTAAAGCGCTTAAAATAGCCAACATCAATGGTTGTTAATTGTCCATTTGAAATTTTCCTAAAAAATGAAACGTTTGTCAGTAAAATTGTACCCTTTTATTCATCATCATTTTAACATAATACGGTAGTTCATTTTCGAGGGCTGTCATTTTTCCGGAATTAACTAGTATACTGGGGTCATGTAGCATTTAACAAAGGGTGGGGAAGGGGTTCGTCATAATACTTAACACCAAAATTCTCAAAAAGTCAAAAAGTGAATGTAAGCGGATGTAAGCCCTTTTGCAAATCAGCTCTTCATTTTGAAAATTGCATGTCATTAAATGTGATGTGATCAAGCAAAATCAGTCGGATCTCGGAAATATTAAATTTTCAGTTTCTTATAGGATAGTAAACAGAATTTACAAAGCTGGATTTTGCAGAAAACCCCATTGAAATTGAACAACCAGTTCCACAGATATGAGCAATTGATGAGTTTCCAAAACAAAAGGAAACAAAGGGGAATAAAACCTTTCTTTGGCTATATCTCAGAATCAATATTGCCGAGTTCGGACTGATTTTGCTTGATCGCGTCACAAATGAAAGACCACACTTATACTATCCATATACATATATACTCGATTAATTGCAAGGAGCAATAGCCAATTTTCTTTCAATTCCAAACCATGTGCAAAAGTTACTATTTCCACCTGTCTGTCACACGGTTGTTAAGTCAATGAATTTATTTATTTTACTACCTTTAAAAGTACGCAGTGCCAAGATTACATAGTTATGCATACGAGCTGTCCTTATTTAAACTGCTTATTATTATTTGGATATTTATTATGACATCTTACAGTGTATTTGATTTGTAAGCCATGTGCGTCAACGCCGAATTCCAGTTCCCATTACATACTGTGATGAAATTGTTTACGTCATAAGCGCAGTTACATACGTCTGGACATCGCCTTGTCTCTAAACCATAACATTTTACAATTGAGAACAATATAAAAATCTACGGAATCGTCAGGATTCGCTACATGTTACAAAAGATTTTGAATCATTCGAAATTCCTACCACATTCAGATTCATCATCTGCGTAATTACAGTCATCATGACCATCGCATAATGCTTCCATGGCAACACAAGATGGCGGATCTAGTACTGACAGTCTCTTACACAAATGCATCCCGGGACACACGACATAAGCTAAAATAATAAATAATAATAACATAATAATAAATAAGATAATAACACAAGATGGTGGATCTAGTACAGACAGTCTCTTACACAAATGCATCCCTGGACACACGATATAAGCTAAAATAATAAATAATAATAACATAATAATAAATAAGATAATAACACAAGATGGCGGATCTAGTACAGACAGTCTCTTACACAAATGCATCCCAGGACACACGATATAAGCTAAAATAATAAATAATAATAACATAATAATAAATAAGATAATAACACAATATGGTGGATCTAGTACAGACAGTCTCTTACACAAATGCATCCCTGGACACACGATATAAGCTAAAATAATAAATAATAATAACATAATAATAAATAAGATAATAACACAAGATGGTGGATCTAGTACAGACAGTCTCTTACACAAATGCATCCCTGGACACACGATATAAGCTAAAATAATAAATAATTATAACATAATAATAAATAAGATAATAACACAAGATGGTGGATCTAGTACTGACAGTCTCTTACACAAATGCATCCCGGGACACACGACATAAGCTAAAATAATAAATAATAATAACATAATAATAAATAAGATAATAACACAAGATGGTGGATCTAGTACAGACAGTCTCTTACACAAATGCATCCCAGGACACACGATATAAGCTAAAATAATAAATAATAATAACATAATAATAAATAAGATAATAATACAAGATGACGCATCGAGTACAGACAGTCTCTTACACAAATGCATCCCTGGACACACGATATAAGCTAAAATAATAAATAATAATAACATAATAATAAATAAGATAATAACACAAGATGGCGGATCTAGTACAGACAGTCTCTTACACAAATGCATCCCGGGACACACGATATAAGCTAAAATAATAAATAATAATAACATAATAATAAATAAGATAATAACACAAGATGGTGGATCTAGTACAGACAGTCTCTTACACAAATGCATCCCTGGACACACGATATAAGCTAAAATAATAAATAATAATAACATAATAATAAATAAGATAATAACACAAGATGGTGGATCTAGTACAGACAGTCTCTTACACAAATGCATCCCTGGACACACGATATAAGCTAAAATAATAAATAATAATAACATAATAATAAATAAGATAATAACACAAGATGGTGGATCTAGTACAGACAGTCTCTTACACAAATGCATCCCGGGACACACGATATAAGCTAAAATAATAAATAATAATAACATAATAATAAATAAGATAATAACACAAGATGGTGGATCTAGTACAGACAGTCTCTTACACAAATGCATCCCGGGACACACGACATAAGCTAAAATAATAAATAATAATAACATAATAATAAATAAGATAATAACACAAGATGGTGGATCTAGTACAGACAGTCTCTTACACAAATGCATCCCTGGACACACGATATAAGCTAAAATAATAAATAATAATAACATAATAATAAATAAGATAATAACACAAGATGGTGGATCTAGTACAGACAGTCTCTTACACAAATGCATCCCTGGACACACGATATAAGCTAAAATAATAAATAATAATAACATAATAATAAATAAGATAATAACACAAGATGGTGGATCTAGTACTGACAGTCTCTTACACAAATGCATCCCTGGACACACGATATAAGCTAAAATAATAAATAATAATAACATAATAATAAATAAGATAATAACACAAGATGGTGGATCTAGTACAGACAGTCTCTTACACAATGCATCCCTGGACACACGATATAAGCTAAAATAATAAATAATAATAACATAATAATAAATAAGATAATAACACAAGATGGTGGATCTAGTACAGACAGTCTCTTACACAAATGCATCCCTGGACACACGATATAAGCTAAAATAATAAATAATAATAACATAATAATAAATAAGATAATAACACAAGATGGCGGATCTAGTACAGACAGTCTCTTACACAAATGCATCCCGGGACACACGATATAAGCTAAAAACGAAATATACATAATAATAAATAAGAAGTTCAATTTTTTCATTTTCCATAAAAAGTTTGGTAGGTAATGGAGATACGCATCATGCACAAGAACAAATAAACACAATGGGGAACGATTGCTCGCTACAGGAGGAAACTGAATATATTTGATAAGAAATAATGAACAGTTTACCAACCCAAAGTGTTACAATTAAACATGACAACAAATAAACACAAATCCCGACCGGCACATAACCCAACTTTAAAAACAAAGCAAGGGAATGTGCCAGCATGGGAATCGAACCCACGACCTTCCGATCTCTAGACAGACGCCTTATCCATTAGGCTACCAGCCCCACTGATAAACGGTGGTTAAAACTGGGTCTAATGTTAGTAGTCGTGGTATACAATACACACAAACAAATATTACGCAAGTACACAAGTGAAGGAGATCATTACTGATGCTTAATCATGTCCCCAATGTAATACAAGTAAGGTAGGTAATGGGGATACGCATCCTGGACAAGAACAAGGGCCGTTTCACGATTAAGCAATTGCATTTTTGCTTTGTAGAACAAAACAAAAAACCCGTATGATATCGTAAATGTTACATGCAACGTCATAGTTTTTTTCCTTAACTCATGTTCAAAAGATATGACATATGACCGACTTTCTAAATCATTAGAGTTGGGTCACTTTTGCCATGATCGCACATATCAAGTGGTGCCCGGTAAATGGGACCCTGTTTTTTTTTTTTTTTTGTTTTTTCATTTCATTATAATTGATATTAGTAATAGTCCATATTTGGATTAATACACTTTTAATGGCTAACAATCATTACAGATTTCGTATATGTATTAAAAAAATCCAGTAAATTTGTTGTGAACAGCAAAAATAAATATGACATCCTGTTATGTCTAAATTCCCGGTGCAATTCATTGCTATTAGTGATAAGTACTTCTTGTGATCACATTTGAGCTTAAATGTGTGGAATTAAGTACTTTTTGCACTTAAATTGTGTCATTGCAAAATTGTGTGTTCAAATGTGTATTCAAAAATGTAACAAAAAATAAATAATAGGAATAATTACTATATTTTATGACCACAAAGCAGTAATAACTCATTATGACCAAAGGTACTTTTGGCGCACAGTTCTTATTGTATGTTCGCTCATAGCTCGAGTAGTGGTACATACATCAAGCTATACATATTTTGAATTTGAGATACCAACAGAATAGTTTGGCATGTGTTTTGATCACATTTGACCAGTTTTGAATATTATCCATATGTAAAATTTGACCATATACAATTCTGGAATTGTCCATTGGTATCGATTTCACATTATCCGGAATCTTAGTTTGTGTCATGCAAAGTACAATAATCATAGGATGACCTTTAAGTAACACACCCATCAGAACTGCTGTCTTACTATTACAAGTTGCGTACCCAGGCTGCTCCTAACGAAGGGGGGGGGGGGGGGTAGGCTGGATAAAATATGAATATATATAATCGGCGCTAGCAACCGAAAAACACAAACTTTGTAAACATTTTGGAACATTTTCCGACTTCTTTTATTTAATTTGTTTTTGCCCTTCTGCCGCCTTCAAAGCCGCACCCTATCAATTTACGCGCAATATTACGTTTCCCAAATACTTTCTCAATGGACACGTTCCAGAATATCTCAAAGTTGTTTATTAATAACAAACACGATACCACAATGTCGTTCGTCCTCTTCAGTAAATGTGCACTGTACAATACCATCACACAGTCCTGTTCCGTTAATGCAGAATCGAGCTCTCCCACCGCAACTGTATTCATCATCCATACACACATCTATCAACATTAATATATAATAATCAGATATTTTTAAAATATAATAATTCCGAAGACAATTTAAAACTAGACATGTACATAACTGTGGTCTAAGACCACGAACACGGCCGTTGTGTGACCCTTAACGACCTTTGACCCCACAATCTCTGAAGACCCCATTGACATTGTCGAACGTCAATGCATATGTGCACGTGGCATCACTCTGGTATATGTTATTTGTGCCCGAAGAGGATTTTTGCAGGAATTTCGTTTTAGACCGGACGTGACCCCTTAATAACCTTTGACCCCAAATAAAAAATTACCACGCATACACTGGGTAATAACAATTCGTGTATAAACATACCGTTACAATGCTGTTTTTCTTGGTTAATAAAAATGTTTGAAGGTATTTCGTTTTATACCGGAAGTGACCCCTTAATGACCTTTGACCCAAAATCTGTGAGGACCCCATAGACACTGGGTATTAACAATGCATGTGTGCAAGTGGCATCAGTCTCCTATGTAATTTGTGGGAGAAGAAGCATTTTAAAGGTATTTCGTTTTATTCCGGAAGTGACCCCTTAATGACATTTGACCCCAATTTAAAAAATACCACATACACATTGGATAACCACAATTCATTTATGAACATACCGTTACTGGTCCATGTTTTTCTTAGCAAATACAATTTTTGAAGGTTTTTCGTTTTATACCGGAAATGACCCCTCAATGACCTTTGATCCCAAATCTGTGAGGACCCCATAGATACTGTGTAATAACAATGCATGTGTGGAAGTTGCGTCACTGTCCTACGTAATATGTGGGAGAAGAAGCATTTTGAGTTAAAATCACATTTTTTACCCCTATGACCCCTACGTGACCTTTGACCACACAAGTTTCATGTGACATGTAGGGGCATGTTCAATGATAGTTATGACAAAGTATGGTCAAGGTGTAAGTATGTAATAAATATAAAGGTCGACAGAAGAAGAAGAAGAAAGAAGAAAGAAGAAGATCGTGTAAGAAAAAAGACACAGCCGTAGTCAACGGTTGTGTAATCACTCAGAACGATGCGGAACACTCTCTATTGATATGCATAGTAATTGTCTTGGTCAAATGGTACAATATTTTAAAGGAATGTTTATATTAAAAACCACAGTTTGATTAATTTTTCACGTTTATGATTCAAATGGTGTTTAAATAGTTTTGAAAACATTGTACCAATGTACGGTAATCATTTAATCATTTTGAAGTGTCGAAAGTAAGATTTTAAGCCATCAAGCCAAGTATTTTTTTTTTTTTGCATGTTGGTTAGAAAGCAATCTGCCTGCAAAACTAAACTCAAAGTAACATTTCAGCAAGTAAAATGTTAAAACATATATACCAGCTTAAACACGTATAGACATGCATTGTTTGCGTATACTAGGTTTTGATTTCAGTACAAAAGAGCAATTCAAAACTTACAATCAAAATCGTGTGCTTGGATTTGCAGAGAAAAACCGCCAGAATTTCCAGACTTGTCAGTTTGAAAGAAAACCCACATTTTTGTTATTGATGACGTTACTGAAACCAACATCCTTTCTCCAGTAAGACGAGCAAGTCGAGACTCTATATTTATCGGTGAATGGTTTTCTCCTATTTCTAAATAATCCACATCCTGTTCTAGTTGACATTGTACAATAAAAATTGTCAGGTACCTCTTCAATCCAGTGTATAGATAAGTGCATAAACTATTTGCATAATAGTTTGGTTTAGGTAGGCGTATATCTGGGTAGGATTTTAAATCGAATATTGTATTCGCCGTAACAATTCTTGCACTTATGTCGCCACATGTCTCTGAGAGTTGGAATAATACAATAATAATGTAATTTACCCTATACGCTGGATAGCACTGCATTTGAAGAAGCAATTAACTAATACTATAGGAATAAAATTACTGGCATCGGCAAACAACAATAATTCATTGCTCATGATTGATGAACAACCTTAGAACAACGAAGGGTTGGTGTTCCCCATACGGTTTTTCATTCGTCATTAAAAAAAGGAAAAAAAAAACGAAAAAAAAAAACGCCAGTGTTTACGGCCAAACGACTAAGCCTAATCGTATATCCACCCTTTGCGCTCATTTAGTGATATTAACCCCAGCACTTTACCCGGGTATGACCGGTTATCAAAAAATACCACGAGGTGGCGTTTGTGAAGTCATTACCTTTTATATTTAGGATAAATTCGGTGAAAATCACATGTTCGTAGTATTTTTAGGTGAAAATCGACGTTTCCTTTACTTTTGTACTTCTCCATTCAGAAGTGACATAATTATATTAACAGTAACATTAAGGGAAGTGGTATGAACGTTTGGACAGTATTTATTGTGGGACATTAGAGCACATCAGACCTATCGAATTGCATTCTGAATACGAAGAATGTCCTTCTGATATCAAATAATTTTGATTTTTTGAAATTCGCAATGTAATACACATTTTATGGCAAATCATTAAAAATTGATATTTTGATATTTAACAGTACTCGAAGTAAACTTTATAAATCTGATGATTTATATTTGAAGTGTATGTAGGTGGGATGAAAAGCCGACGATCAATTGAAAATTTTGACCTTTCGTATTGAAGCTATGGATTTTTGTTCCCAAAACACCAACAAAAATTAGGTCCTTTTGGGAAAAAAATCCATATCTTCAATATGAAATTTTCAATTGATCGTCGGCTTTTCCTCCCAGCTACGTACACTTTAAGAATATATCTTTAAATTTATAACATTTACTTCGAGGACTGTTATATCTCAAAAATGTGAAAAATAGCAAATTTTATTAAGTTGTCATAAAATGTGTATTATATCGTGATTTTCATAAAATGAAAATAATTTGATATCAGAAAGACATTCTTCGTATTCAGAATGCAATTCGATAGGTCTGATGTGCTCTCATGTCCCACAAAAAAAAAACTGTCGAAACGCTCAAAACGTTCATTCCAGTTCCCTTAAACAGCTATATACATTTATCTTGCACAACAAACGACAGTTACTACTATCGTACTTTTAATTACGTAATCTCATTTGCATAAAGTATGTATACTGACAATTGTCAACATTGGCTGGAAATTTGAATCTGAAGGAAAGTGTAATGAAAGGAGAGGAAGTAAGTACCAATGCAGTCTACTAGTATTCTTTTTCATATGAGGTAATCATTTGACAATTGTGAAATAAATAAAAAAATCAGGTAAGGAACCACCTTTGAATTTAGCGACAAACAAAAATGGTGTGAAAATCGAGCACACAAGGTAAAAACAGATTCATTGACCGTGGGTCGATGCAAGCAGGAATAATAAATATAGTAACATAATCATTTGTGACCCGGCAGCACAAATGAGCCGTAAATTCCCTAAATTGTATTCTGAGTTACGGTGTAAAATGTGTACGAAGGTCATATTCATCGGTAACTTAAGCTGGCCCGACATCCGTCTCATTTTTATAGTCAAAAACTAATCAATAATCATATTGTTGAAGTGGATAATAAGCTTCTACCTGAGATGGCTATAGAACTTTTAATAGCTCTGGTCTTTGTTTGCTTTTGCTAAATCCTGTTCAAGTGGTGGGTTACCAGGCATTGTATTTTGTACAGGTATGCATAACCAACAATTAACAATGAGAGAACTTTCTTAAACCTCGTTGACTTGGAGATGATTTGAAATGACCGACAATTATGACTGTTTGATATTTATTGCCAGCAATGTGGAAAAAGAAACACATGTAAAAACGTAAAAAGCTATAATTTTGTTGAAGGAGCAAAGTTTATCAAACCATAACCCCGCTTCTGGATATCGTTTGAAGTCAAATGATATACCATTTTAAAGTTTATGATGTTTATTTTTTAAACACGAAATAAAACAAAATTGACCGGGGGAGGAATTTACGGCTCATTCGCCGTGGACGGTCACATTTATTTTTCAATGCAGATTATGGCTTTTCAAGGCCAATAACATACTGCAGCCATCGCATCCAAGACCACAATATAATAATGATGATTATAATAAGAGATAAAATAAATCCAAAATCACCTTTGCAACACATTGTCTATTATCTTTGAAGTTTTCTAGAAAGGTGGACTTAATTTTGTCCAGAATGAAAGGACACAGTGTTCTTAATTTCCCGTTGTATTTTCTTTATCAGTTTACGTGTAAACAGTCCGAAAACCCCACAGAGCTTTAACTAAATAATAGCCTTAAGAATTACTCAACTAGGTATCTTTAAAACACATGATGAAAATGTGAAAAAGAAACAGAGACACAGAATGTAAAGAAGTGAGTACACACATGGGGTTTTGGATTTTAAAATTCCTTGACATAGATTTAGCTCATAAAGTAGTGTCTTAAAACACCGGGAATCATCACAATTCGTTTTTTGTTACATTCATACTTGTTTACTCCAGTAATTTATTTCTAGATTGCTTCTATTATATCTCTTACTTCTTTCTGGTTTTAAAGATTTTTGACTTCAAATGTCAAATAAATAAAGGCAATGCACGCCAGCTGCTTGAAACAAACTAAATTTGTCTTGTTTGACCTTACCGCATGCTTCTGCACTATCCAGTTCCTTTCGGGTAGCTGATCCTTCCGAAGTTCTTCCATTGCAAACAAAGTATGGGTCACATACTTGTTGATGGTATAAGCAAATAAACGCTTCGTACGTAGAGGGGTAGAGCGGTATTATGCATGCCCACGGATATGAGGGGCAAACTATGTTTCTGTAGAATTCTGTAAATAAGTGAAAGCAAATCCATATTGTTTGTTATCATTATTACTTAATTATATCAGAGGTGAAGGTAAACAATCATTAAAAGCAAAACGTCAAATATCACCTTTTAGGCCGCTCATTGGACTTATATTGTCAGACATAAAGCAAGTAATAATATAAAGGAATTTAAACAACAAAGAAATTGAAAACAAATATGCAGATCGGCCTCTATTCAAACCCATCTGCCCAGAAAATGTTTGGATATTTTGAAATATACCGTTGTGCCGTCTAGGCATAATTGAATATGATTACACTGCCTTTTTATAGACGTGCATCGACTGCATATGTGTCACCCAGTATGCGTACATTATTACACGCCGTGGTGGTGTGTCTTGCCAATTTTTTGGAAATTGGGTAAAATCCCTGCTGCTTCACAACAGATCTGATCCAGTCAGGTTAAAGTCGGCAATTTTGAAACAGAGATATAGGCAAAAGGTGAGACACAAATACAATAAAACATAGGAAAATGAATCAATAAAACTTCTTAAGGGTATACGATGTATTGTTGGTCGAAGCAGCAACAAAAAATGTAGTTCACAGCATCTTGCGAATGGTAGGGAGCTTTAGTAAAAATTGCATTGATCAATTCATAGCGAGCGTGTAGAAGAATTGAAATATCACAGATATCCTTGTGTAGGTCCTGTGGTTCTTGGGTTACGTTGTAAAGAGGGCTGAAACAACAACACTTTTGTAAAACGTACATAACTCATTAACAACAATAAATTAAGCAGATTTTCAAAGTATATGATTTGTAGAATACACTTTTGCAAAACACACAGGTGCTATTTTTCAATAATATATTGATTCAGATAATGAAAATCTGATTTTTTTTGGCTGCTTCGACCAACAGTACCTCGTATAACCCTAACCATAATTATATTCAAGAGACCTGGGGATAGAGGAAGTAACTCAATTTGCACAATTTCCAACTTTGGCGTGAGTGGATCCGGTTGCAACCTGGTATCCTAACTAAACTGCGTATATATTCAGGTTTATGACTCTAAACTTACTAAATAAAGCAGTTTAAGATGACTTTATTGATGGTCAACGTTATATTAATGTTACTCCTTGCTTTCTAACCCCGGGGGTTATTGTATATTGGAACTTCGTTAGTTGCAAATCCCTCCTATGGAAGTTTCTGGCCTCGGCCTTGTCGGGGTTGCGGCCTTGATGTTTTTATGCCCTTCGGGCTGGGGCCGATTATCATCAAACAACTTAAAGCCCCCCCCCCCCCCCCCCCATTGGCAGGGATGAGACCGGAATCTCACATAGTGACGACTTGTAACCAATGGAGTTCTAATATATGATGGCCCCGCAGGGTAAGGAAGCAAATAACCTTAATTTTATCCTCGCTAATTTGTCAATCACATACGCCAACATATATTGTGACCGACGAAATATTGTGTAAATGAGAAGGAAATGTGGCTAGTGTTTATTTGAATGCCATCGCAGTTTACTTACCCGTGAAGTTAATTTGCATCCAAAATGACATCTCAACAGTTTTTATTTCTCCCGTTTGTATCACATGATCTTCATAATCATAGAAGCCTATTAAGACACTAGATGCTTTCGCTATATGGGCAGAATTGGGTCTACTTGAATCATGGAACATTAAGAAAGTGTCGGAAATATCACCATATGTCGGTATAGAAAGTCCGAGTTTTAGCTGTTCAGGCCCTCGATATCCAAGAAAATAAACGTGAATGTATCTCAAAATCGCAGTTGCAGCATAAATCGTCCATGTGCAGAGTCCTGAAATGTGCTCAGAATACAATTTTGGATAAAATGGAGAAGTTAGGTTTAATGTTTCTTCGGCTTGGCTGTACTTGTTGACAGGAGTATGTGTACAAACTTGCCAGATTTCTGAAATTCACAAATATAAAAATGTGCGTGTTACCAATAGACAACAAACTTAATAATTGAGTTTTGTAAATAATCTTATACTAGAGCGTACTACTGCAACCTCTCCTCTCCTGGATCATGCTTTTCATGTTAATGTGCCGGTCACATCACCATTTTCTGTTGATGATATTTGTATCTTAATTTATATTTTACTTTGTACATTGTATTAATTATAATATTGCTTCCTGTACTGATTTTTTAAAATCTTCCTATATTCAATTGCTTTCTATATTATCATGTTAAAGTCATATTATTATAATTTGTCTATATTACCATGTTGTATCATTTGTAAGTTAAGTTCTATTTGGTATAGTCTGATAGTCTTCATACCTTCTTCGAGTAAATTAAAATAAAATTGTGCGATTTTCTCCAAAACTGTTTATTTTGGAATCTGTTATGCTAGTTGGAATTCTTGCATAATTTCCTTTCTGAATATGTTTACCTTTATATACTCTTTTCTTTACATTTAGAGATACAATAAAAAACAATATCTAAATTACCAACTCGAAAAAGGTATACAGGCTATGTTTTCCGTGTTATTTCTGTAAAGCCGCGTTGAGCCGCCTAATATTTCTTTTAAGGTGGTGTAACGCTCAATTCAGGCTTTTGCCTTTTGTTACATCTCCGCCATCTTTTTTTTAAATTCTATTTTGCCGTTTTGTTAAATTTGCTTGCATGTATTTTGATATGATGGAAATAAATAAAATATGTATGTATGTATGTATGTAGATTGTTTTGCATAGGGCGCTATTTTAAATATGTGTTTATTATTAGTAGTATTACCCAGTGTTTTTTATTTTGTTCTTACATTAACCCTAGAACTACTGAGCCATATTTTATAACACGGAACACAAAGTGTGGGGAGCGTACAAATTTAGTCGAATAGGATTTCATATCACCGTAATCCCAAAAGTCGAGGGAAATGCATCTAATAGGGGGATACTTTAGGTATTAGCTATTACGGCGAGCGAAGTGAGCCGACTTTTTAGAGCAATCGGGGAAATTGAGACCCGCTCTCTACTTTCGACAACCTACCAGTGCAATTGGATTCATCTGATGCATCCATACATAGTTTGTGTCCGTCACAGATCTGAGACTCATCCATGCAGCCATATCCGTTAGCACAGTTGAATTCATCCGTGACACAGAATACTGTAAATGTGCCGGTATTAATATGGGTGTTAAAACCATGAGCAATAGAAAACACCTTGTTGTGCATCAATTTGTTTCGCAACAAAAGTCTAATAATTATAATATCTGATTGATTATGGTGTTGAATGCATGATACAATCGGTCGTTTCAAGTTATGAGTGTCAGGATTGTTTCCTATTATCCTGTCTGAGCTTTTAACTAACGCCATTAGCAATACCTTTGTCTGTAACCTTTGTTAGAAACTTGTAGAAACCAGTTTCGGTTTTCATCTTAGTTTGTTACATAATTGTATGACCGCAGAATAACAGTTTTGTAAATACCTTGATCAAAGTAGACAAAGGATGTTTTTTTTTTCTTTTTTTTTTACAATATTCACGAGCAGAGAAGTCGAACAAGTCAATCTACTTTTGAAAGCGTGACTTAGATGGCCAAATGATCCTTGGATTATTTCAATGTGAAAGAAAAATCTAGGCTATCGAAATATTTTCACCGAGATTACAAAAGAATAGATACTCGAATGATATACTATCTTCTTGATCTGAATTAAACGTTGTCTTTTTTTTTGGGGGGGGGGGGGTGAGGTGAACGATAAAATATGTATTCGGTATAGTATCAATTATATTAATAATTTTCAATTGTACAGCACAACAATTATTATTGAAAATGAGAAAACGTTTTCTAATTATTTTACATATTGGAAGGTCAGCAATACAATGTTATTATTGAGTACATAAAGATGATTTACATCCTCAGCAGAATTAAAGCTAAACATACCATAAGATTCACTAGTTATAAGTTGAACCAAGAATCCATCGTCATTATTCTGGTCATTTGTTTCCATGTTTAACCATGTTGTTTTCGTATCCAAACTTAGTGATTTCGGTCGCACGTCGTAGCCTGTAATCTCCATCACCACTGACTCTGGTGTAGTTGAATTACCTTTTCCTATCCATAGTAAGTCGTCGTTTATGCTCAAATATACGAAATTTATCACTAAATAGTTTTCAGTGGAATACACAATCCAAACACAGTTCAAATCATTGGGATATTGATTCGGATAAAATGGAGAAGAAATATTTGCGACCATTTCTTTCTTCAGAAAATATGGTAAGTCTGATTCACAGAAATCTAACAAAATATGCAATAAATTGAAATTATAAAATCAACCGTCAAATTTGTTTAGATACACATTGCATTAAGAGAGTCACGCCATTGGTTGTAAAAGTGCAATCAGTGATTCGTTAAACCAGAAAAAGTCTGACATATAATTTGACGAGTTTATTAAAGTACTTAGGGTCTTTTCAGTGTTCTTAAGTCTATTATTCAGAAACAAAATCAAAAAATAAAAGAAGATAAAAACAACAACAATAAAACAAAACAAAACAAACAAAAAGGGATTAAGTGAGTTGGTCTGTTATTTGACGTTATTGTTAAAATTGGCGCATTAATCGGTCTTTTCAAATATTGTGTTTTTAGTCTGTCTATTATTTAAATACAATTATTATCAATAATATATGTTTCGAACAGGATATAAAAATCTAAAATGATGGTATACCTTGAAGTACAAACTAAAGTGCCTTCGAACATCTCCGAGAGATCTATTAAAAAAAAAAGTTTGTTCTGTTTCTACCGTTTTTAACAGTACATTTTGCTTTCCCGGGGTTGCCCTGGGCATTCATGGCCTACGTCTCCTTACCGCAATTTTCCTCATCAGAGATGTGAATACATTGCCTGAATCCATCGCACATTAGATTAGCACTCATATAAGCAACGCCACTTAAACATTGGAAGGTACGTTGTGGTGGATGATCTAGATAAGAATATAAACGCAAATACCATACTCGATAACCATAATATTTTGTTATACAGGGTGTGACATAAAAGGCGGGTTCCAACGAATGTGGTCATATTTTAAAATCTGTTTTTAACCATCATTTATTTGATAAAACTGTTTTGAGGAACTCTTTGAGGAGTTCCTTATAGTTTGGCCAAAACTTAAGACTACAAACACACAATCAAATAAAAACTTACCTGCTTTGTATCTGATAATCGTAAAAGCAAAGTTATCGACAGTGGTGTGCCAACATGAAATACATTGCCACGTGATCCACATATTAGAACTACGCAACGTCATTTCCGTTGATACGTGGTTATCAGATTGGAGTACAAAAACACTGGTTTTGTCAGCCTCTTTTTCTGTCATGCCTATAGTTAACGAGCTATGTTTCTTGAGAAGAATACGGGAGTGTTCAATAGAATAGTAACCACCAGGTAAAGACGAAAAATGCCAGGAACATTTCCACCAGTTATTCTCTATTTGTAGATCAAAGCTGCTAATATTGACTAATTGACCGGGAACCATTTCAATTGATCTGTAACACATTTCTAAAAAAAGAGAAATATATAAATAAATACAGGAAAAATAATGAAGTATATAAAATAAGCATTTCCCTGGTCATAATAATATACTTTTCAGACCTATTATCGGTTGCAAACCAAACAAGATGGCTGTTCTATATAACGTTATAAGGGGCTGTGGTGAAAACGGCGTGCCAAAAATTGCACGATTCCCCCTGCGGTCTGGCAAAAATTGCGTATTCCAGCCTCACAAAAATTGTTACCTACCCATATGCACATGCTGAAATTGTGGTTCCCCATTTGGAAACAATAAATGTGCTAGATACAGTATATCATACGAACAGGAAAGTTTTCATATTAAAACGTTTCTACAATAATGGTGCCCTTTTTTTAAACGGGGCCCCATGAATGTGTGCCAAATATCACTGGCGCCCTTTTCGACCTACCAAGATATTCTTGGTTGAATGTGTGCCAAATGACACTGGCGCCAACAAATTCTTGATAAAATTTTTGCCAAGCCATTTTCCCTCCCCTGGGTTCATAACTATTGCGCAACCCTATACATTTAAGGATTATGTAACATGTCTTACCATCGAGAACTGACTGATGTAATTCGCAGAACAAATCCGATGGATCAACACTTTTACATCCTATGATTTGGAATTTCGATGAATACTGATAAAATTTGCGATAGACCAGACACATGTCATCGAACATATCCAGTGACATTTGTGAAGAAATAAACTGTGCGGAACCATAAGTCGAAACTGATGGGAAATAAAAACAACCTAATATAGTTTGTGAGGATCTTGATCCTTTGTCTAATAAGATCAAATAAATATATAATAAATAATATCACTATTGCAAGTTATGTGACCTGTAAAAGAAAATCAAGAACGTATTTACAAAGTAGAGTGCAATATTTTGAAAATGTGTATTCTGCCCAACATAACTTACAATACGAATATCATAAAACACGTCTTGGATGCCGGTCAGTGCGCATTACACAATACTTATAGGGAATGGGGGTGGGGGGTGTTGTGTGTAAAGTACAAAGTTGATTCGCTCTTGCTTTGAAATAGACTTACATGTAAGGTTCACAAAGTGCGTTAGTAAAAACAATCGCAGAGACTATGGCGTATTTGCATTTAGCTCTCGAGCACGTGGTTCTCGATTTAAATACAGTAACTCCGCGATCAAGTGAGATGATTATCCATCATATATTTTTTGACTGAATAGATAAAATACTTTATACAATTATGGTATTGATAAAATTAATTGCTCATTCTAAAGATTATGAATCAACGCAAGCATTAGAAAAAAATTATTACCAATACACGCTTCGTCACCCTTATAACAAAACTGTCATTCTTACATGTTTCTCATTTGCAATTTTGATTTTCTGAGTGATAAACCCATAACTAATCAAATTTCCAGCCGAATTCTTTATTAACTTGTGGAATACATCTCTTTTGTATTCCACAAGTTAATGAAGAATGCAAATGAGAAACATGTAATTATGACTTAGGCAGTTTGTTATGAGGGTGATTATGTAGTGAAGATGAGAAAATACACTATAATCAACGGGAATTTATATATAATAAGCTGACAGTTCCTATAGAGTAATTTGAACTTCAAATCTACTTGTATAACAACGCACCGCAGTTGAATCATACAATGTGTACAGTATGAAAATACTATCAGCATGACCATGATGATGTTATATGTGACATGATCAAGGGGAATGAGTCACATGTCGACCCTGGTCGAAAATGAGTTTTACATAGGTTCCTAAAGAGGACATTTAGAGCTTTCAGAAACTGAAAACCCCATGTTGATATGACTTTCCTTTGCGAAGTTACGTCAATTTATCAATCGCTGAAAGCAATATAAAACAAAAGAATTTTATAATTTTGCCAATATCTCAAAATCAATATTAGCGGCATCCGACTCATTTCCCTTGATCGTGTCACATATTGCCACCGGCTTTAAACATGGGGTCCTAGATTATCTATGAACAAGAACTTTGATCTGGAATCATTGAGAACCTGTTTATATATCAATAACGATTCGATTCGATATTTTGTTCAAAGAAATATCCATCTCATATGTAGTTCTAGAAACTAGTGTGGAATTCTTGGGGCAAAATGTCCTAACCCACAAATTTACAAGTGACCGGGTTGTGTGTAAAAATTGTACGAATGATTTCAACAAAACAGTTAGTCTGTTGAAGAACTCCTATACTTTATGCTTGTATACATTAGAGAGATTGCGATGTTCCATACGTAGCACGTGGACCGTACGTTTTTGCGTACGTTTTTACGTACGTTAATACGGTGATAAATATTCCTAGTCTCGGTTCCAAACTGGATTGTGCTCATTCTCAACGAAGGAGAACAAGGCGCATGGAAGAAAGACTATAAGCTACTGTAATTCTGATCTAGGTCAATAGAGGGCATATTGATTGAACAAAATGGTAATAGCGCTGGCTACCGAGTCTCTACCTTATTCAAACAGCACGCTTTTGAAAACTAAAAACCAAGGATAACACGTGCTTAAACTTAATTGTAATTTTGTGCTCCCCAAATATCATACGGTATACATACATTTTGGTAGACTAATGATCACTACATCAATATATCATGACTTTACTTTCAAAATGAGACGTTTTTGTCCTGAACATTGGGCGCGTTGCATGAACTTCGACATGAGGTAAAATCAGCGCATTTCAACGTAGCACCTGCGTGTTATTTTACGTTCGAATCCAAAATGTGAAATCGCAATGTCATTTTTTATACGCAAAGTATCACACACATTTCAATGAGCAATCTCTGCGTATGGACATCGCGTATAAATTTAGTAATTTTTTTACATATCGCTGCACCTTTAGTTTAATGATTTGTTACAAACAAAAGGATCATAATAAGCATTAGACTTTCCTTCGTATGTTCATTATCATTGGCTGTCTTTAACACATTGTAAAATTGACATATTTTGTGCATTTTCAACGATGTATCTACGTTGATTTCGCACATGGAATGTCTTCAAAAGTGGCTAAATGCGTGACCTTGCTTGGATACAGGTGAGTGGTTTTGAATAGACCAACGTACGTCCGATACCTACGTTTGGAAATCGCAATCTCTCTTTTACTTATTGAAAAAGGTCAAAACAACTTATCGCGAAACCAGTAACGTGTGTTTTAGGTGGGTTAGGACTTTATTACACCCACCCCGTCAAATGAATGGTATATTGGTAGAAAAAAAATACACCATTGAATACCAGTTACTGTCGTAAGACTGCGCGGTTAAAAACGTGATATTAACGGTGCTGAATGTGAGCACTTATTTACGCCAGGTATGCTTTAAATCAGCTCTCCAAAGTTTAGTAAGATACCCGGGGTGCAGAGTAGCTACTAAAGAAGTAACCTACTAAACAAATTAGTCAGGTGGATTTATAATAAAGTGGGGGAAACATGCCATAAAATGTGCACATTTATCATAGATATATTCAGATTTTCACCCGATGCACACGTTGTCCATCGAACATTCCGTTGACCATCAACCCATGATGTAGCATATGATGCAATTGCAATATATCTTATAGTCGTAAGACACCAAGGAACGGACGAATTCATCACCCGATTATGATTGTAATGAACCGTAATATGTTCTTCATCCCAGGATATTGAAACAGTTCGGACATCCATCGGATTTAAAGGCATGTCAACATAACCAACGTAATTACTAACTAGTAACAACGAGCCGCAGGAGAGGGTAGCAAAAGGATAAGAATGACCTAGAATACCTTGATGGTCAAAAGAAAATACAATACAATAATAGAACGTTAGCCATATTTGTCATTATTTACATAACTTACTTAGGACATGTTTAGTATGTGTGTGGAATACCTCATGCTGATGTTAAACTTAAACGCTATACACTTTTAGTGTGGCTCATAAAATTCATTCATAACATTCGGTTATAATCCAGGTCTCAATAAATTGCATTTTGTCACCATGCTTTTATTTTTTGTCAATTATTTGACTTGAATATTAAAACCCATTTGATAACTTAAGCAAGGAACATGCACAGAGTGTTCATCACATGATTGCAAATTATTAATTACATTTACATTTATTTAACTATTTACGTTTATTTATATTTATTTATAATAACTATTGTAGCTGTTAGCGATTGTTAGGCGAATTTATATTTACGTTGATATTCTTACCTATTATTGGCAGCGGATCAGATACTTCATGATCAGAGGGAGGGAGTTCAATTGGCGACAAGGCTATGTATGCATCGCTTTCTCCTTGCAGGTAAAATGTAAATGTTCTAGTTCCATTGAAAATGGTCAAAAACGGCACAAAGGCCCGTAAATTCCATATTAATTGTTTGTTATCCGCGCTTTTTGTAGTGATATCCTTACAATTAACAAAGGCTAGAAACCACCAATGATGATGATGATGATGGTAAATAATAATAATAATAATAATAATAATAATAATAATAATAATAATAATAATAATAATAATAATAATAATATAATAATAATAATAATAACAACAACAGAAATCAGAAATTGAGTTTTTAAGATAATTTCCAGAATGATGATTATTCATTTATTGGAACCAGTTGATGTTAATACAAAACTGCGCATTTTGTTTAAGTAGTTTTAAACTTCTTACATAAATTGGCCAAACTGATTTCTATGTCCATAACCACATCGCCCACTGCCGAAGTTATCACTGAAAATAGGTTTAAATTAAATATACTGGTTGATTAAATTGACTCTAACGATATGAAAGTAAGTTAGTAATGTTCTGTACTTTTTCGGTAAGCTTAAGATGAGAAGTTGTGCCTGTTGCCTTACGCATTTTTAGTTTTAGCCATTTAACCAAAACGCTTATAATATTATGGAGTATGAGCAAATTAATTACCGATACAAGCATAATATACAAACAAGCGCTATTGTAAGACCAATCTATTGTATTAGAATATGTACGGTTGTCTCGTATTAATTTAGCTTTCATCAAAAACACACTATATGCTTGTAGACGAGGTTTTACAGTATTATTAATAAGTCTTTAAGAAAACGAGTCAAGAAAACCCATAATTTCACTTATGTTTCCATAGTGATATCGCCCTGGCGAAAAAAAATCATGCACATGGGGCGAAAATAACACGCCTTATACTAAGCATTGTCTCAATGTTTGGATGTAAACATTGCTAGGTCATGCTCCCCTCTGACTTGCCTTGATGGTTACAGTAATAAGTGTTTCTCAAAAGTACAAACGTTTTACAAGAAATAAACAAGAGGAGGTTCTATAAAGAAGTAGAAAATGAAGAGAGATATGACGACTGGTTACTACGATGTTACTATTGCTGTTTTTGGCGGCGGTGAAATGTTGTTTAACTCTCTCCACGCGGGTGTCGAATGCAGGCGACAAGTTTCCAATTTTATTTGAATTTTTCAAAAATTTCAGAATTGTAAAATTTCATGACCATATTTGAAATCAACATGAAAAATGCATTAAAATGAGTACAAACAAGTTCAGTGGTTCTTAAGATAGCTTTTGATATTTTGAGAAAATTTCTCAAAACTTGGTCTTTTTATGTTGAAGCTTATGACTAGCACGCAGAGCATTAATATATATTTTCATCGAATCTTACCCGTTCTTTCGTTTATATCATCGCACTTCAGTGTCTTGTTTAACATATTGACGTAACAACCAATACCAAATCCAGGACAATCAATAATATTACAGTTTTCATCGAGGAATTGCATTTCATCGTAACTATTCGGCACACTAATATAGGCTTTGTTGTTTAGTTCTTGACACATGTTGCTTGCATTTTGCCAGGAAAGCGAGATGCCATCGTTTTTTCGATTTCTATTCATCCAAAAATAACAACTTCTCTTGAAGCACAAAGGCATGCGAGCTATAAAACGTATATTAAAATGAATTTTTATTATTCTCATTCATTATATTTGTATGAATTATTGTTTTATTTAGTTACTTACTTCAGACGAATTATCCATAAAGCAATGCACAGTAAGCAAAAGAAGGTACCAGTTATTGAACCCATGTATATCCTTAACAAAAACAATGTCGATAACAAAACAAGCAGCCAATACCTCTTTAGCCTTATTTAAATTTGTTGAAATTGGTTGAAAATTACAGGAATGGTGATCTCAAACCTAAGGAAGAGACGAGATCAAAAGTTGCGCTTTTTTGTTCTAATCAAATGAAGTACGGCTCCACATACGTTTTAGTAATTTTAGTAAATTAACATACCCAGCAAACATTAAGCATTTGGTGCTATTTTTAAAAGATTTAATTGTGGACATTGAAAGATTTTTTGCGGTCCTGAAATTACTTTGTCACCCCACCCCTGGACAACTATCAGGTACAGCCACTTCAATACAACTGGCATTACGGTAATTCAATAAACGAAGCCGTTATTGTCTTACAGTTATCGAAATCACAGCGTGTAATATCCTCGTCTGATTTATCCATACATGTTGGGAAGCCATCGCATTGCTGATGTTTGCTAATGCACATTATACCGTCATCACAAAGTACACCATTTGAACAATGACCACCCATGTCTAAACATTTAAATAAAAACACACTAGTCTGTTAATATTATTATTATTAAATAAATGTTAAATGTGTGCTGCAAGTGGTGGTATGTGATGTAACGCACTGTAGAAATGTTAATTATTTTGGTATTACCGCCTCACTTTTTAAATTCCGAAGCGTCCTGAAAAAAAAATGGGTTGGGCAGTTAGCAACCTGGACAACCGATTCTTTAGAAATGCTTAGTCGCGCTGAAAGTCGATCGATACATGTTAAAATCAGCACAATTCAGAGATACACCTTTTGCTATGAAATTAATTTTCTCGGTCAAATATTAAGCAATATTTTTTTTTCTTCAGTAATGTCAGTTAAAACTTGGTGCTTGGATATACATTTTTTTTACAAATCCTGGTGTTAAAATTAAGCATCAAATTGTGTCTTTTAGTGTGATATTTTTGATTTTTATAGGCCTTCAGTTTCGCCCGCGAGCTTTTTACGGAATTCATTTTTTTAGCGTCTCAAACTAATATAGTTTGCTAAAGAAAGATATTTCCCACCTCTGTAAAGCACATCGTGTGGGTCTATATATTATAGTTTTGTTAGAATTTCCGTTTTATTTTACCCTTTTTCCCTTTATGCTCCGAAAATGTCTAACTCAGTACTTTTATCTCGAGAGCAACCAGCAGAAATAGTCGATATTTCCTTTGTTGTTTATCCAGGTCAATTTTCCATTGAAAGCAAATTGCCCGACCAGCGATTTGGTAAGTCAAGTCAAGTCAAGTCAAGTAAAACTTTATTAATCCACAAGGGAAATTACACTCATGAGTGCTCATACATACAAAACACAAAATTACAACAAAATATCATATCATATCAAAAACACAGTGAAAAAGATGAATTTCTGTCAATTAGGCCTACGTGTTACTGAGAACGGCGCCCCGAGTGTAGTTAGAGTTATGAAGTCTAATAGCTTGTGAAACGAAGGAGGAAAGATACCGGTTTGTCAAGGCAAAGGACAAGCGCATCCGACCAGATCTGGGAATCAGCTGACATGTGAAACGATCGTGGAGTGGATGACCAGAGTCATCCATCACATCAGTCAACTTCTTACTCAACAGATCAGCATAAACAGCTTCGAGGTCCCGCCTTGACACACCTATGATCCTTCCAGCTTCATTCACAATTCTATCAATTTTGTCCCTATCCCCTTTTGCAACATTCCCTCCCCAACATATAAACAATATCTCCAGACACTTTCAATAACGGAATCATAAAACAGAGCAATTATTTTTACATCAACATTAAAGTGGTTCAGTTTTCTGAGACAATACATTCTGGAGTTCAGTCTTTTGATCAAGTAATCTACATGTGCATGCCAATTGAGTTTGTCATCAATCATAGTGCCAAGATATTTATATGAGGACACACGCTCCACATTACTACCCTTCACCACTATAGGGCTTGGAGTTGTACTTGACGTCCTAAAATCAATAATCATGTCCTTAGTTTTGGAAACGTTTAATTCCAGGTAATTGGCATCACAGTATTTTACAAAATCAGCAAGCTGTTGATGGTAGACAGAATCATCATCATTTGTAATTAAAGCAATCATAGCAGTATCGTCAGCAAATTTAATTAAAGGACATGAAGGTTCTCCAGATCTACAATCAGATGTATATAGCGTAAATAAAAACGGCGCTAAGACTGTGCCCTGTGGGGCACCAGTATTGGAATGGAGAACATTGGATAGTGTAAAATTATATGATATTTTGACATATTGTGAGCGATCAGTTAGATAATCTAAAATCCAAGCCAGAAAAGAACATGGGACATTTTTATGATGTAATAATTTCTGAATTAACAAATGCGGCTGAATAGTGTTGAAGGCAGATAAAAAATCAAAAAACATTGTCCTAACTGAATTACCAAATCTAGCACGATCACTGTGTTGATACATTTTTTCAAGCATGACCAAAATAGCATCAGTGCAGCTACGACTGCTTCTATACGCAAACTGTAACGGATCAACATAGTCTTCAACATAACCATTCAACCATGATTTAAATAACCTTTCACAAACTTTCATTGGAATAGATGTTAAAGCCACAGGTCTAAAATCATTCATGCATGAAATGACTGGTTTCTTGGTAGCCCAAATCCCCAATTGAGTGTTCTGGTTAAACATGATCAGTAGGAGCGCTATAGGCCTGGGAATTTCTTTGCTATATTGAAGTTCTAGCAACACTGTAGCCATGCCGGTATTCCTATTAAACCCAGGGATATCGATCCACAATGCTAGTATTAGCCTTAGATTTCACTCGTTGATTTTGAAAAATGGTCAGCCGGCAGTAAAAATGGTGAAATGAAAACGCAAATTCTGACAAAACTATGATATATCGCTCACGGTGATGTGCGTTAGAAAGTTGGGAAAAATCCTTCATTAGCGAACTATCTTACTTTGAAAAGCTAAAAGGTTGATCCAAAAAAAGGCTCGCGGGCAGAGTTTAAGCCTATCAAAATCGAAAATCTTACACTAAATGACTAAATTTCACGCCTAAGTTTAACACTAGAATTTGAAAAAAAAATACAGTATCAAGCACTACAATTTTTCCTGACATTTACTGAAAAAATGAAAATGATTGCTTTTCATTTGGCCGAGAAAATTAATTTTACATGGAAAAGGTGTAACTAAAAATTTAGCTCATTTCAACACCAAATTCGATCGTTTGTATTGCCTCATTAAATGACTGAGTGAGCCTTGCCAAACAAAAGAATCGGTTGTCCAGGATGCTAACTGTGGGTGGGATATCGCACAAGTATGCACCCCTCCGTTACGCTACTGGTAGCCAACGAGATAAAATCAACACTGCCCTGTAAACAAACCGATTACGTTATACTATAGGCTATTTATTAATAATGAAAATGATTTAGAACCAAAATTGATTAGGACAGAACATCTCGTTAGAAGGGGTTAGAAATCCAACTACAAAGTTATTAAGTGGCATTCTATTGAGCAACTGAATTTTCATTTAAAATACATTGATTTATTCAGACATATATGTTTAAAATTTAGAATATAATTATGATGTCCGTTTGCTAATACCAATCTTACGTTGAAACTGGAAAGCGTTGAATAAGGTGATGATAATGTAAAATTTGTTGTTTTTTCTCTGGAATCCAGAACTAAATTTCATCCACATTGATGACGTAGTTGACATGATCGCCTTTGGTGCTAAATCAATGTGCTTTGGAAATGTATATGTGGTATTAGTTATAACATTGGAAATGTTTCGCAAGAATAATGTGTCAAATTCATCAAGCAGTAAGTCGACAATGGTAAGAAGAAAAACATTGTTGTTGGTAGAATCCTGAGATGTAAATATCCATGAACAATCAGTAGTGTGCGATGCATAGTGTTGTGGAAAGTGCGGAGATGACAGTACATATACACCATTCTTTGGCATCACTATTCTCCTCTTATAACATGAAACTAAATTAAAGATATAATATCAACATTAGACTTGAAAACATTCCGGCATTTAGATTGCTGGCTTTTTGTTGGGGCTGCGCAACTTGTCAAAATATATGAATTTTCCGAAATGTTGACATTGTCCACTGTTACAATTCTGGAATTGAGGCTGTTCCTACTTTTATGACAGGGCAATATCAAAAGCTTGGGATGGTGATGGTCATTATACACGATTTGATTATTCATAATGATATATAAAAAAAGAAGTAGGCTGGTCCAACAGGAAAGGCCGTAAAATACCGGAATGGAATGATCTGCAACCTACACTACCTCATTGCATTAAGTTGAGCCTATTCAAATAAGGACTCTGACAAGGGGCATTTATGTTTTAGTCAGATATTGCATAATGGCAACGTTGCTGTAGATGTAGATGTGGATGTAAAAGTAGAAATGTAGTATAAGTCCGTTTATATAAGTACTAAACTAAAATAACTCTTTTCTTCATGTTCCTACATACACAGGGGAAAGAAGACTGAACAAATCAGAAGACAACGCATCGTACACTAGCACACATATTAAACACGAACTTACAACAGAAACATGACATGCATAGGCCGATCAACCAGAGAACCATTAACATGCTCGGTGAACGCTCTAACCACTGAGCTTCACAGATTGTCACTGATAAACAAAACTCAATCTTCGGCATAGAATGTATTTGCACCATAATCCTAAACCCTGATGTTCAACCCTACTTCCAGTTGGTTAAGTGGGGTGGGGTTGGGAGGGGGGGGGGGTAGGGTGGGGGGGGGGGATGCGTTGGGCAGTGTGGACCCTGCCAAAAATGAAAACATGGGTCTGCCATGTAGTGTAGTATATAGTCGAAAAATCTATGGAAATGTATAACTAAAATGATATTTTAGACTTTGGCTTTGACTTTGCCCTGGACCACTGTGCAATAATACGTCAACATATATAAAAACAGCCCTTCTGAAAATTGACGCAACCAATTGAAGTACACAGAGAGAAAAACACAATGAAACTGCGCCACCTTCAAATTCTCTCAGTCCATGAATATTCATTTACAACATGTAAAATCAGAAACAACTGAATTCTAATATTTCTACCTGTATTACAGTGCAACTCATCTGTGCCATCTTTACAAACTTTGTAGCCATCACATAACATCTTCTTATCCAACCTGACCATTCCCATCTGACAAGAAGAGGCATGGAAAACATCTGAAAAATAAGCAAGAAGTGATACCGATTTTTTTTTTTCTTTCTTTTCTTTCTTTCTTTCTTTCTTTCTTTCTTTCTTTCTTTCTTTCTTTCTTTCTTTCTTTCTTTCTTTCTTTCTTTCTTTCTTTCTTTCTTTCTTTCTTTCTTTCTTTCTTTCTTTCTTTCTTTCTTTCTTTCTTTCTTTCTTTCTTTCTTTCTTTCTTTCTTTCTTTCTTTCTTTCTTTCTTTCTTTCTTTCATTCTTTCTTTCTTACTTTCTTTCTCTATTATTTCTAATTTATAATATTTTAGATGTATTCCATTATAACCTGAATTTATCAAGTGGTATTGTGCTGTTGTTTAATATGCCTGCAACCATCCTGTCTGGCCTTAACGTATTCCTTTTCAATATATCTGTTTTTATGTGTATTATGAATAAAATTGAAATGATGGTGGTAACACTACACTGCAGTGATCTGGATGATGGCAAAGAGCACACGAAATCTCTCTCTTCGGAATGACTCCGTAATATCTGCTTCGTTTAGTGGCCGAATATAAGTAACACCTTTGCTACAACTCCAAGTTGTCTGATTTGTGAACCCACTGCTGCACTAAACTCATAGATAACAGCTCACTTTATAATTAGCAAAGAACTTCCCCGAATATATATTATTCCATTCGTAACAAAAACCCTTATTCTATGGATAGCTCCTTCCGTTACATACACATAGCAATATGGATTTTCCATAATGCAATACAAGTATGACATTTGGTCATGTGGGCATTAAAAATATTAATACAATTTACTGAATTGTTATTGAAATCAATCCTTCACCCCCCCCAAATGTCACTACACACAAAATATAGCATGATAACTTGAAAGGAGTTCCCATCTCTCATGAACTAATTTCACAATATAGACACAGTTAAATCGTTAAATGGTCAAGTTAATTTATTCAGAGCACATGACATTTCATAATTATACAAAAATTCCAAGTCCGTTAGTGTTTTCGGACTTTTATTTTAGAATTAGCCTACATGTATGTTATGAAAATGATATATTACCTGTAATTCGTGTAATTTGAATCCAAATACCATCTACAATCGGTTGCACGGGGAATAGCATCTGGATATTTTCGTCAATAAATTGTTCATATTCATGTAGGTCAGGTGTAGTTTTAAACCATATCCAAATTTGTGACACATTCAGCGATATAGTTTGGTTATAAGAAAATTCCACATCTCGGCTACCTATTTCTGCCAGATAGGATTGTTTTGAAAAGCTGGATCCACTGCCGAATATTAACGACATACCAAACGTAATGCTGAATTTCACTGGAGTTACATGAAACGCTCCGTTATCTAACATGTCTAATGATGTTATTATCCACTTTACATCTGCTATCGTTGTCCTAGGAAAATGGCGCGTAGTCAAATTATGCGTGGTTCCCATTGATACTGTCAAGATTTGTATGTCGGCATACGCTGAATCACATAAAGTTATACAAAAATGTATCGTATAGTAGAGAGAAGGGAGTGTCCTTTTTTGTTGGGGGGGGGGGGCATAATTACCCAAATCACATTTTATCAATGCTCATAATTATTATGAAGAAAACACATAGACAATGGTTTGGCGAATTTGTCAATAACTATTTACGGTAGTACTTTCTACACATGAACACTTTAAAGCGTTTCACAAATACTCAGCTTGTCTGTACTAACTTATTTGTACTCCTTTTTCAGTATTTATCATACTGATTCCAATAATGACATTTAACAATTCGGTTTTTGTTTTTTTGTGTTTTCGAATTTGAGAAAACAAAGCAAACAATAACAAAAAAAAATGCCGTTGGCAGTCAACATCTGCGTTAAGTCATGATCGGTTATTTTCGTTTTCTGTCTGTTTTAACAGCACTTACCGCAATTCTTTTCATCGGATTCGTCAAAACAATTGTTAAAACTATCACACACTTGATGTGGATATAAACATACATTTCCTTTTACAACAATTTCACATTGGAAATCTTCACCACAAATATCTATCATAAACGAAAAAGAAAAGAAAAAAGAAGATGAATGAATAATGATGATGATGATGATGATAATAATAATAATAATAATAATAATAATAATAATAATAATAATAATAATAATAATAATAATAATAATAATAATAATAATAATAATAAAATAAGTTCTTTTCAGGGGTAGGTAGGTTAAGGTTATACAAAGAAACGTATAAAAAACGTATAAAAGACGTATAAAGTTGTTCTCTAAAACAGTGTTTTCTCAGTAATCAAATATCGCAGCAAGTGAAATGTTGGTGCATTGGATGTAGCTTAACATTTTTCTTGTGTGTTTATACAAATTTTAAGAATAAATTTGAAAATCCTTCGTTTAAAGCCGCTTTACGCACCATGGTCACAAGATCAAAAACGCGTTCCATGACGGTTTTTTTTCAAATGTGCGCCTCGTATAAAACCACGCCGAGTGATTGTTTTCTTCTTTTTTGTATTATACTACAAATCGATTAAAGAAATAATGTTGCCATGGCGAAGAACCACATACAGTACCGATTAAATTTTAAAAGCCCGTTTTGGGGAACATTTTCGAGAATCTTGCCTGAGAAAAAACTGTTTTGTGAAATTATCGATATCTTGATTACGGGACGTTAATTTAGACATCTGAATACCTACATTATTTCTCAACATTCCGTCAATTGCTATCCCATTTGATTTTCACTCCAAATTGAAGCTAGTATTGCAAAAAACGAGGTTTTTCCTCCATCAGTTCGTTCAAAATTTCAGCGCCGACATGCGTGTTTATTCTAAGAGCCATTGTGCGGACGCGATTGTAATCACGTAATTGAATCAATTATAGTTATATATGCGCTTCGAGAACAAGAAATTTCGTAAGCTGATGTATGGCCGAGTGGATAGAGCGTTGGACTGGGAATCTGTTATGAACCATTTTTTGTGGGTTCGAGTCCCCGTGTGGCTGAATTTTCATTTCTTCTTTTCTCTTTTCCCATTTTTACTTCCTTTCTTTCCTCTTTTCTTTCTCCTTTTCTTTTTTCATTTCTTTCTTTCATTTCTTTCTTTCTTTTTTGTTCTTTTTTCTTTCTCTCTCTTTCTTTCTCTTTTTCACTATTTCTTTATTCTTTCTTGCTCCTTTCTTTTTAGTTTTAGGCCTATTTGATTGATTCGCTGACGTGACTGCATGCAGTGAATCATGATTGATTGTTTTTCACTTTATATAATTAGTTTGTAGGCCTGCTAATTAAGTCTGTCTTGTTGAATACCGGTATTCTTCCCAAATTCGTTTGCAAATAATTGCTTTTTGATATTGTTGTTGATGTTATTGTTGTACCCTATTAGGCCTACATTGTAATCTGGGGAATAGCAGCATTGATTTATTTCATCAAAGATATCAAGGCTATAAATTCAAAATCAACACATTTTCCAGGGCGTAGCTTGACGAAGTGCCCCCAATCAATTTTAAAAATTATAAAATCCTTATGAAAATTGCCGAAAACGGCTTGTGCCCCCCCGGCATCCGGCCCGGCATGCCGCCCCTCATGACCCCCCGACTCACGAGCTCCGGGCACGAGCTAAGCCAAGTTTCATAGCCTTTTCATGTCTTGACCGTGGATCGATATTCTATTGTAAGTAGGCCTACGTCCCGGTACGCTTGTTCATTTTCTGCATGGCTGTTTCTGTTATGAACTTACGCCCCTCTGAAATCAAGCGCATGAAAAACTCTCGTTTAACCTTAAATGGTTATAACCGTTCATTGTACAGCAAAAATAGACTGGTTAACAAAGTTCTTGGTATCTGATCCAGAATGTTCACTTACTTGTGTACGTTTCAACAACACCTGCTGTCTTTATAAACGCTTGATGGGTAGTGACTGCTATTGGCAACCGACGCTAGAAGTAGTTCCAGCGTTGATCTTGGAGTTGCCAGTTGGTTATTCTCCAAGGGATTTTTTAGATCAATGTTTCAGAAACTCATCAAAATATGTGATTTTCATTTCGCTCTTGTGAAATTATTTCAAGAGTTACTGACTTTTTACTTGTTAGTTAGATATAAAATAAATAGTCATTTCCTTTATATTTAGAAGAAAATTCGGTGAAATCGCAATATTTTAGAATATTTAGCAGAAAACCAATTTTGCCTATACTTTTGTACATAGCCAGAATTTTCCTGATTTGCATGGGCGCCCTCACATTATGACGTCATAGCGACATTATGTGGGGAATTTTTACACCGGATAGGGAGACTCATAGCTATACATTAGTACCAAATATAACGGTATGACGTTTATAATTGAAACTTAAGGGAGGGGTGGCAACAACCCCGTCTTCGTAGTTCGTGTTACAAACTATGGCTCGGTAGTTCTAGGGGTAAAGAAATATTTAAAAGCTCGACAATGCTAGCCGCATAATACCTTCCACCATTGCTTTTCTTTCAATGGTTAACAAGAATCCGTTGTCAATTGTCTCATGCTGGAATATGCCATGGAGGTTCGATGCAATTACAAACGTTATCCACATGCTCTCACTGCTACTTGCAATACCAATGCCAACTGCTTTTGGATAATCATCACGTATAGGTGTCCCTTTTTGTCCAGTAATACCGTAAACAGCTGTAGAAAATGATGGTATTGACCCATAGCCAACTCCAATGGTGTCTTCGTATGATATGTTAGTTACTATTGGATGTACAATAAACATGCCACCGTCGTTTGAAGAAATTATTTGATAGCACAAAGGTAAATTAACATCCTCCAAGTCATTGATGGAATAAACATTTGGGAAGTTTGGTGATGACATGGACAGGTTATCATTTTCGACCATTGTTAAAGACTCATATGATTGGCAGATATCTAAAGATAAGAACAATAAACACATTTTTGTTAAGGGTTCATGCTTGAATGTTGAGCATGGGGCTTATTGTTAAATCGTGATCACAAAATCTCTAAACACAGAGAAAATTTCACATGATTATGTAAAACTGTACATAATTTCGATGTACGTAAAAACCTCATAACAATTGTGTAAAATTTTACCTAACCTATGATTTGTGAAAAAACCAAAAAAACAAAACCAAAAAAACACCAAAACAAAAAGCGATCTAGCTATTGGGTAAAACATTACTTTTCTACTCAGTAACATTAATATTGCTCTATAATTTGTTATTTATTGTTTGAAACAATGGGTGCATTTTTGTAGGGCCGAGCCCTCGAAATGGGCTATTCCAGTTGAAATCCATACACCCCAATGTAATACACTACCTTAAACTTCCACACAGGGAGTGTTAATTTCATATGGCGTTAACGGAATGGGAGGTGGATTTCAACTGCCCAATACAGACTTACTGATACACTCATAAACCGGGCAGTATGCCCATCGAGTTTCCGGATTTGTAGTGTAACACCAAGGCCCATTGGGCTCCTTGTCCGGATTACGACAATAGTTGTGTTCGCCAAGACCGGTGTTCGGATAGGTTTCTGGTGTAAGGTTGTGTTCGTGGGGATCTTGTGCTGTCCAGGCTTGACATTCCATGCCATGCATGGTTCGATGAACTGAACCACGGTATTCACGACCAAGTGGTTCAAAGTAGCATTCTGGTGCTGTAAAATAGGTTGGTGTAAAATATAAACACTGTCAAAATTCCATTTTTGATGATAAAAAGAACTTAGCTGAATTATTGATAAAAGTGACTATGATTCTAGATATCATACTGCGGACACGGGGCCACAGAGAGGGTACGCCCCTAAAGTGTTCCATGGGGGACGTCCTAACCCCTTAAAATGCAAAAGTGCTACATCTACAATTTTCGTCGATTTGGAAGTTAAGGGTAAGTGGACGAAAAAAAATGGGCATTGAAAATCAAATTTGGCGCTTTTCTCAAAAATTGTTTGTTGAAATACTTTTAAGCCCTTATCATCACTATGAATTAAATTTCACCCTTTGAGTGATCCTGCGTACCACCTTAAAATACCTATTCAAACCCGGTAACCGGGCCTGTAATGTCTTGTTTAACCCAGGAAGACATTGATATTAGATCTGGACTACTTATGATTAGCATTGCCGCTGCAATAATATTTATTGAAACAAAATAGTTTCAAGTAGATAATAATAGACCAACCACTGGCTGCGCATCGTATTGTGAATCGCAATTCCCTGTCGAAGTGATACAATAATCGGATTAACTACCTTAACAATAAGTTCAAACAATTGTTGATTATATCGCGCTGTACTACAAGCAAGTTGCACTCATCACCTGTTCATGTCTGCAATCATAGGTTGAATACATTACGGCATAAGTCTATTCCTCCCCCCCCCCTCCATAGGAAAACTATTTTAACATGCTTTAAATTAAACTTACACAATTAATTTGATATTAATTTGTTACTGGTTACTGTTTTGGATTAATATAAATGTAACTCAGCAATTTATTTGAAGTTGTTGTCTTTTTATGGTCGATAACCTCCGAACGTCTGCAAACCTCGGTTATTATTGTTTTTCCATTGAAAATCAAGGTCTGCAGACCTTTCAAAACTGCCAAAACATACAAAATGTATCCTAAAATTCTAGATCAACGGCCGACATATTTTTTTGCTGCAATGAGCCGTAGGGTTCTTTGCAACTAGTAGCCCAAAGGCAAATAAACATAGGGGTACTTCCATATTGATGCTACGCTCCAGGGGAAGTCGGAATATAGGCGGAACGGACTTTCGACACACGGTATACTTATCTTACAGATGCACACTGTTGTTTGATGTGATCATTTATTAAGGTTTCTAACAAAATAATTATTATATAATGTTCAAGGTAATCAGTTACTTAATTGTTTGAAACAACGGAGATGCGTTTTTGTTGGGCCGAGCCCTCGAAATGGGCTATTCCAGTTCAAATCCGTGAACCCCCAATGTAACTTGATACATTACCTTAATATTCCACACATTTCATATGGCGTTAGGACCCGGTGCTTAATCTCGCCGATTACCTCTGCGTCGTCTCGCAGCATTTCGATGGCTCTACTGCGTCTCGCAGTTTCAAGCCGCAGCACGCCGATGAATTAATATAGTGTAGCCATATACCTGGTTGCGAATTCGCGAGCAGTTATGGGCATCGAGTTCGCAACATCTTGCCATCTTCTTGCGCTGCGGTTTGCCATTCATTACTCAAAACCTTTATACTAATGTTTATTGTAGTACTTACTTGAGTTTACTCACCGTGAGCAATTTGCGGATCAGTCGATATAATCCGGCAAAGAATATACATCGAAGGTCATAATGATATCATCCAAGCATAGAAATGGTATAAAGCACATTGGTTCTGCTTTGAAGAGTTCATAGGTTTTCATTTTTTTTCTCTTTCTTTTATCGGTTTCACCATTGTTTTATATAAATTATATATAGGATATAATTATATAGCATATATATTTCCGTAAAAGGTTCTTGACATCATACATTATCACTGATTATTTGCAATAATACATGAATTTTAACCATTGCTAGTATCTGATTAACTTCATTTGATGAAATAAGAAAGCGTGCTTTCCTACCAAATTTACCATTTTGGGTCAAATGACGTCCTACCACTCTCTAAATTAATAGCCATAAGTTAGTTAAACCGAAATATCTGTAACTCTTGGCGTAATGGACATGATGCATTAAGAAAGTACAGATGTTTTAAATAAAATTATTAGAAATTCATCAGTATAGTATTAAGCACATCATATCAGTTTCTTGAACAAATCACTTTCAATATGTTATCATGCAAACGTCATCATGGTAAATAGCATTTGCTTCAAACTACAGCCATTTTGACTAACCTACCACAGGAGTAAAGTATGCACATAATTTTAAAATGTGTAAAAATGTTGGGTTTGCAGCAGAGATCGAGTTAATGTTATTAAGTAAACATTGGCCTCATTCATCAACGCACTCAAGGACACTAATTTGTTAGGGTATTGTTGTCAAGTGTTATAAGCCGGTTGCGAGAAATGTAGGAGTTGGGCCGATCAAGCCGATGAACGGGTGACTGAACATGGCTTTTCATCGAGCAGACACACATTTTGTTCGTGCATATCGCAACAGTATTTTATTTCTCAGCATAGGCGCATCGGCTTGGGTCTGCGTCTTGGGTTGCGGGCACGCCGCAGACTTAATCGGCGAGATTAAGCACCCAGGCCTTACCTGAATGGAAGAAGGATTTCAACTGAAGACCTGAGCGCAAGAAGACCGTAAGTCCACTTGACCCCTGAACATGTATACACTAAAGTTGCGTATAGTTTCGTATAGCTTGGTAATGTTTTATACATGTTCAGGGGACAAAACAAATCTTTTACAACCTTTCGTGATGTTTTCACCCTGAAACATGTATTAAACATTATAAAACCCTAAGAAACTATACGTAACTTTAGCGTATACATGTTCAGGGGCCAAGTGGACTTACGGTCTTCAACTGGAATAGCCCAATGCAGACTTACTGATGCACTCATGAACCAGACAGTATGCCCATCGAGTCTCCGGATTTGTAGTGTAACACCAAGGTCCATTGGGCTCATTGTCCGGATTACGACAATAGTTGTGTTCGCCAAGACCAGTGTTCGGATGTGTTTCTGGTGTAAGGTTGTGTTCGTGTGGATCTTGTGTTGTCCATGATTGACATTCCATGTCATGAATGGTTCGATGAACTGAACCACGGTAGTCACTCCCAAGTGGTTCAAAGTAGCATTCTGATGCTGTATGCAACACACACACACACACACACCCACGCCCACAAAAACAAAAATTTAAAAAAGGGGAAGGGGTAAAACATAAATACTGTCAAATTGCAATTTTAATGATAAAAAGAACTAAACTGAATTATTGATAAAAGTGAATATGATTCTAGGTATAAGCCGGGGAAGCGTGGTCACAGAGAGGATACGCACCTAAATTGTTCCATGGGGGGGGGGGGGGTCCTAACCCCTTAAAATTCCTTAGAGAAGAACAGATAAAGCAAAAGTGCTACATCTACAATTTTCATCGATTTGGAATTAAATATGGCGCTTTTCTCAAAAATGTTTGTTGAAATACTTTTAGGCACTTATCAACAATATGTGTTAAATTTCCCACTTTGAGTTATCCTGCGTACCACCTTAAAATACCTAATCAAAAACGGTAACCGGGCCTGTAACGTGTTGTTTGACTCAGAAAGACTAAAACAAATTCATACACTCTTAGATAGCGCGAACCAATCAGAGCAATCGTTAGAAAATCCAAACCATGCATTGATTGTGTATATTGTGCACTCCGCGTACTACGCGCAGTGCTTGCACACGCGTTCGCGTCGCGTAGGTTGATTCATTTTTGGGCGGGTTGGTGCATTAATATTTGTTTCTTTTTTCTAATATTTTAGTGATAATTTTGTTTAAAAAAACAGCACATGTCACGTGTTTTTTCCTTCTCGTGTATGAAATAGGTTAATGAACACGTATTACTTGTTGCTCGAGAAATTAGACAAAATAATGCACTTGCGCTGATGTTGATGCGTCTAGTGCACCCCCCCCCCCCTTCGGGCTCGTGCATTAGACGCATCAATATCAGCGCGCGTGCATTATTTTGTCTAATCTATGTCCCAACAAGTAATACGCGTTCATTAACCTATAAATAGTGTAAAATGATTGTATGCTACAAATAATTGTTAATATATTTGTATATCAGTGGACTTCGGGTGTATATATAAATGCGCATATATAGATGCACACGTGACCAGATGGCCAGCGCCATATTTGCATTACATCACTGTCAATCACTGAAATGGCGACCATTGAAGGAGTGGCTACAGTTGTGACCTTGTTTCGTGGCTAGCACTGGCAAGGAACATTGGCTGGAGGTTCGATGCTATAAATTTGCAAGGATAAATCATGGATATCAAAGGATCATGATTATTGCACAGCACCCCCATGTACAAACATAACTAATGTTTATTTATTTTTATTTATTTATTTATTTATTTATTTATTTATTTATTTATTTATTTATTTATTTATTTATTTATTTATTCGACGAAAAACGAAAACCCTGTTCTATTTTGAACAAATTGGGAAACTAATTTTTCCTGTACAAATGAATGCCGACCCCAAATTTCGGAAATTTCAGGACAATTCTTTTTTTTGTATTTTCTCAAATTGAAATTTATTTACAGATTTTTGTGATTTTTTTGGGTTATTTAAAAAAAAAAAAAATACCAACCGACCGACCGACCCTACTTGAAAGGTCCGTTCGCCCGTAGAACAGGGTTTCTCTCTTTCTCGCCTTACCTATAATTTTATAAATATTATTTGTCCCCCTCCCCTTCCCCCAAAACCACCCCTCCCCCCTTTTACACTCATAAATTAATTGTTTTTTTTTTGCTAACTTTCCCCTTCCGTGTAAAGTAAAACTTTATAAGCCGGTTGAATCAAACTGAACAAAATTGACGTATACAATTACAATATAATACCATTACAATAATGTGTATGACGGATCTAACTTACTAGCTGAATAAACCTCAAACCATGCATCACATACGTGATTGTACGTCAAATTGTCATATAACGTATGAGCGTGATGTACAGTATACGAGTCTTCCTCAACATCTTCCAGCCGGGGTGATTAGATCATGTACAGTCATCTACGTGTTTATACTCTAAATTGTACGTCAAAGGGTGACAAAGGGTGTACAGATTACCGATTTAGCATGGGGGACACAAAAAGGTGCTTAAAAACACATTTTGAATTTGTTTTTTTGTCCATTTGCGAACGAATGAGTAAGTTAGAGTTGGGGAGGTCGGGCGGGGACATCTAGCCTATTAGTTTGAGAGGGTCATTATGCCGAAAAGGGCTAAAGTTATAGTTTCCTCAATTTACGTTATAATTAGAGTTAAAATTAGGGTCAGAGTTATGTTCATTGGCGGCACTACGGGGGGGGGGGGGGGTACTTATCTTGACTCCCAAATGAATAAATCCATGACCCCTTCCTTCCGAAGAAAATGACAGCCCCCTAAGTTCCCTACGTGCAAACATTATCAAATAACATCATCGGCAGCTACCCAGTTCTGACCTTAATGCCAGTAAGAATCACATTTCGTCATCAATATGGCCAATTGCCACGCCCATTTAGCACGGAAATAATGAAATATAACTTTTAAATCAGCTATATGTAGCTTTTCCGTCATAATTTTTTTTTTTTCCGTGATGGAAAATCCAAATAAAGAGTTTATGTTTCGGGTCAAATTATTTTGCCCTTTGCAATCAATGCCACTATTTTGCAAAGCCAATTTTCCTTGTAACCTGTCATTTTCGCCTATACTTTTGCGTGTGGAATTTGTGCACATCCGGGTACCTTACATCGTTGAACACGGTATGGCGACTTGTAGATGTCACGATGCGCATTTATATATACACCCGAAGTCCACTGTATATCAAGCGCTGTTGTATCAGACACCTGATTACATAAATCCAGCGAATGTATTTTATATTTTTCGGGGGGTGGGGTGGTGGAAGCGCGAGCCCCCGGAGTAAAAGCAGGAGGTGGCAAACAATAAGGGGCGCCTGTAGATGAAGGGGCAACAGCAAAAAAGGGCGGAAAAGTAAGGAAAAGGTTAAAACAGTGTGAAACCAATTTTTTGCTTTTAGGCCGACACAATCGAAAAAAAAAGATCAACCTTTTTTGGGCTGTTGATGAGGGTGTGGCAAAATGTGATTTTTCCGTAGCACCCCCCACCCCCACCCCTAGTAGGATCGGCCACGGTACGCCACTAATAGAGCAACCACTGGTTGTGCATCGTATTGTGAATCACAATTTGCTGTCGAAGTGATGTAATAATCGGATTAACGACCATAGCTATATATCACGCTGCACTACAAGTGCCCTCATCACCTGTGCATATCTGCAATTATAGATTGAATACAATACGGCTCTTTTCAATGGTACTTATCTGACAGGTGCCAGTAATCAGCATGATATGAATATTCTACAGAATTATGATCGAGGTCTATATCAATGTTCTTTGCCATAGGTTCAATGCAGAGGTACCGGTGTGAACGTACTACCGCAGCGTGATATAATCAAACATTGTTTTAACATATTGCTATGGTAGTTAATCCATCACTTCGACAACGCATAATTGTACACTAGGCTTGCAAAATAATCTTTACCCTCGGTATTAATGCTTAGATGAAGAAGACCAAAGACACACATCAATAACTGGGCCATCATGGCTGATGTGAAGAAAGCGAGTACTAATCTATACAGAAAGTAAATAAACACAACAATTTATTCAGCTTGTTACTATGCTTATATTATCTCATTCTAAATATTCATTTATTACGCGCCAGTTTATGTAATCATTGCCAGTTTATGTAATCATATTTAGCTTGCACTCTTTTTTCTAAGTGCTGAAGGTTTTTATTGCCAGATTTGTCAGTTTCCCAAAATTGAAAAAAAGTGGTTAAAGTGCTAAAGTGGTCATTAAAGGCAGATGGTTGGAGCCCCTGTGGATGTGCACTGGCATTAAACGACGCAGTACCAATATACAAAAACAAAAACAAAAATATTTCACGGAATACCTATTCACACATACACAGAGTCCAGACCCATACTATCAATATTATTTCCATTAGATCAGTTGCCATAATCATACGTCGACTCAGACTAGACGTATGATTTGTCGTAAGGCAATAAAATCAAATTAGTTAGATTTTTCGTTCGACCATCTTTGCTTGTAATGATATTGAAAATTATCAATTTAACATTAATTCTGATTGATTAGTTGTTATATCATTAATAACAAGAATCGAAGCAGTGTCGACGGTCGATCCAAAGATCGAACAAAATGTGTTTCTGGTGCCTAACTCAGGTATTTTCTTAGATATTTCGTAAACATAAAGGTATAATTCCACGGACGTTATAAAATATTAAGTTCACCATAAGTCTAAGCTACTAAACAGACGTCGGTTTTCGGAGACATCAGTTGCGACTGAATTAGAAATAAAGTGACTGCTGCTAGACTGGAGGCAAAAATATATAAAGAGTAAATACCTACCTGTAATGATTATTCTCAACATATCAATATCAAGGAAAATCGTTTGTCCGGGGTTTACTCCCTCATAGCAAAGCTATATGTGCGTTGTCTTGAACCTCAGACCTGCGAAGATGAATCTAATAACCGTCCTTAACTGTTTTTGAATGAGGATGTAGTAATGCCAGATGCACCTAGAATTGTTGTAAATAAACTGAACAAAAATCATGCTGAGTGGAGCATATTTTATTATATTTCAAATAATACCATTATTTTCCGACTTGTGATAAAAATAAACCACAGGTGCGTAATCACGCATTCTCTAGTACATTAGTTTTACAGTTTAATCAACTTGGAAATAATCACACTATGTTTTTTGTATTTTTTGTATGAGATTGCCTTCTGTTTCCTAGCATTAGCCGTCGTAGTGAATACGTCATGATTTCTGCGTTGTATACCAATAATATGAAGTGCAATCCAAACTTGTATTACAACGCTTCTTTAAATTTAAAGGCATTTGAAACTTCATCTTTTTTGCTGAACCATGAAATGATCTCAGTTTATATTAGTATATCTTACTTCCTGACTTCCTTTATACTCAGCAACCTTTTGGTCTAAAATGTACATGGGCAATTCCAAGCAAAAGTGGACATCCCAGCAAACACAAAACGTTTTCGGGTTATATAAAGGATACATTAATGGTATAAAACGTTTTAATAACATTAAATAACATTTTTTGATAATCTACTGCTCAGCAAACAAAAATGTTTTGCAGAAAACGTTTAAATATCGGGTTATATAAAGGGTATAAAAACGTTTTAATAACATTCCAAAAACATTCTTGAAACTTGACACAAAACATTCTAAACAGAATGTTATTTTGGGCTTGAAAAATATTTTGCGAATAATGTTTGGCCAAAATATTTTCAATAACGTTTTAAAAACGTTTTCATGACCTTCATATAACCCGACATTTAAATGTTATTAAAAGGTTTTGAAAACACATTTTAAGAACATTCCTTTGTTTACTGGATTCAAATATTTTAACATAATGTTATTTAAGTATTGACACAATATTTGGCAAAAATGTTTGCAAAAATAGTTTACAATAACATTTTTTGAAAACATTTGAAAATATTGTTACAGTGTGTTTTCATACAAAACGTTTTAAAACGTTATCATGACCTTTATATAACCCGACATTTTAATGTTATTAAAACGTTTTTACCTAAACCAAAAGCCAAAATATAACTTATTTCAAACGTTTTTAAAACGTTTGTGTGTTTGCTGGGATGACCCAAAACATGAACAATGCTCAGAACTTCAAAACTACAAGTGCTGCAATGACACATTTATGTAATGTATCAAATGAAAGAAGTTAACATACTCTTTAAATTAAGTCATCTTGCAGGTACATAGTTGCATGTTTATCATGAATTTTCTTTGAAAAACGTGTTTTTAGCCAAATTTGTTATTTTTAAGTGAAAAAAGATCTATATTTTGGAACTCATTATTTTGCACATCTTTAATTCAGGTTTTAGTTCATGTTTTTTGTTTTAAATTGCTCAAGAAATATTGAAATTTACATATTCTATGATGTTTTTCATGTTTTTTAATCTTGTTAATATTTATTACGTAATTAGTTTCCATCTTTTTGGGCGGACAAACTGTAGCACGAGTTACCGTATCACGAGTTACCATGTTTTTTGCAAGCAAAAGTAAAACTTTGAAGGACAACTCTTTTTTATGTATATCAAGATCAAGCTTAACATAGTAGTTACTTATCACAATCAATTAGGCTTTATAGTGTTTTTGTTTGTTTTAGGACACCATCCATGGCATGTCATGGCTCGTAGCACGTTACGTACAAAACTTGATATCTGCATTTAGCAATACTATGAGGATCTAGACTTGAATGTTGGGTATTAAAATACAAAAAATTTAAGATTCCACTCAAATGAGTTTAAAAGCTGGAACATAAAGTTTGTCAAAGGATGCGCAAAAGTGTAGCACAAGTTACCATGGAATTGCCCACATATATCCAAATGCCAAAAAGTACCCCCCCCGAGTGGTGACCCCTGAGTAGTGCCAAATGAAAGCAAAAAATGAAACATTATAGAAACATAATGAAAATAATTTCATCACCGTCGGTGACACCCCTCATAAGGCCCGCGTCATTATTCATATTTTGGGCCCTTTTCATATCTGAAATGCCAAGAGGTATGACCCTAGGAGTGGAGTCAAATGAAAGTGACAAAAAAGTAAAGAATATAATAAATAATAAAAACAAAAAGTAAAGAATATAATAATAATAATAAAATAATAAAAAAGTAAACAAATATAATAAAAATTATTTCCCCAACCAGGGGTGACATGATGATTACATCTACGTCAATGGCTCAGTCTTAGCTCTCGAATACAGTTTATTCTGTTCAATTTGCTTGTTTTAATCTCGAGATATGTTTAGTTAACAACGAAAGGGTATAATCACAATTGTGCCACTTTTAATAGGGAAGAGGGCTGTACATGTAAATACCTGATGGCATCACATTTATCAAGATTTCCTTCGTGAAATCAAAAGAATGCATCGATTACACAACAATACATAATTGTTTTTTGCCTCATAATATTAATTTCAAACGTTAAAATCAATACCATAACGTCCAAAATACTGAATTTCTCTGGTTTGAAAGATCCTTACCATCCAATCTCGAAAGTCTTTGAATCTGAACGCCACATAATATTTATTTCGAACGTGATCGCTCGAAATGAGTTGAACGCCCCAAAATCAGACGTCCATAACCATACCATAACGTCCCAAAAAAGTAAACGTGAAACGTCCCTGCTCACATCGAACGTTGATGGTCGGAACTTCGAAGTCGGAACTACGTAGTAATGTTTCATACGTATTCATATATGCTAATTAGCCACGCTCACCTCATTAATATTCATGAGCACGTGAATATTCAAAAACGTCCCTGCAGACGCATATGCTACTTACTGGGAATGCTAGAACAGTTACACGGTGCGGACACGGGCCTTCCGCTTTCTCCGATACTGTGCGACATCTTCACGATCGTGAACAGAGAGCTATTGGAACAGTGCCCCCCCCTCTGTGGTGGTTTGGTTATGTAGATGACACCCATTGGAAACTTAAGAAGCTTCACTCTCAAGAATTCACCGACCATCTCAATTCGCTGGATAAGGACATTCAGTTTACACCCGAAGGAGAGGAGAATAGTTCGCTTTTCTAGATACGCGCACCGTTATCCAACCCGATAGATCCATCAAAGTATCAATCTATCGCAAATTACATCCGCTGATTAATACCTTAATTTTGCTTCTAATCACCCCATTGATCACAAACTTGGAGTCATCCGATCGTTGGGCCGATACTGTAGTCACCAACCACCAGGATCGCGAGGACGAGAAATCACAATGTGAACAACGCTTTAGCGAAATGTGCATACCACAAATGGGCACTCGATAAAGCTACTCAACCAAAACTCACAAAATGAGCGGTGTGGGCGATACACGCCCAAATAAAGGCCACGTAGTGCTACCCTACATCAAAGGCACCTCTGAAGCTATTAGGCCCTAGAAGGACTTTTGGTAATTACGGTGTTAGCGTGTTCTTTAAAGTATTTTCTTAAAATTGGTTACTAAGAAATACGTATACAGTATACACGTACAAAATTACATGCCTAACACTTAAGGCCAAATAAAAAATAAAACATGTTTCACGTCCCCTCCCGCTTCCTTTTTTGAGGTTTCTTCAATTTTATTTTTATTTTTTGAAATTCAGTTATAACTTTTCAAAAAAATATGTCTAGGAAGTAGAGGTGCTTTCTATAGCCTTGCTAATATACAAGAAACACTTTTATAAGGTTTTGTGATAGTTAGAGGGGCCTATCTCTCAGAACAACAAATAAAAAGAGGCCTCCTCCTCTTTCCAGGCATTATTGTATACGCTAAAATAGCTCTAATTATGGGTATTTACACCAATTTTGCGATAAAAAATAGAAAATAAAAAGCCCCCTCTTCCTCCTTTTTTTCAAAAACCCGGACGTGAAACATGTTTTATTTTTTACTTAGCCTAATGTATTCCGAAATAATTAATTTAATTTAAGGTTAGCAGCTTTTTTAAACTGTTGCGATTTGCTAGTTCCCAAAATCTTGGGAATGGTAGTGAGCTTGGGTGCAAATTGCATTGATCATTTTATATCGAGTGAGTAAAATAATTAAAATAGCACAAATATACCTTTGTAGGTCCTGTGCTTGTGCTATGTTGTCAAGGGAATGTTGCGTGTTCGAACCCAGAGGGTGCCTGGAGCGCTCTCGTGAAAAAATTGACTTAGCTTAAAATTCCCCTCGACAAGGAACTTACTGTCTCGTTGTAACCCGTACGAAACTCGGTTGCGATGGTCATTTGTGGAATGTCTAGGGTGTGCTCTCTTGAAGCAGACAACATGTAAAGTGTGCTGAGGCTTGTGGATCAACATCTAGGCGTTGTGCCTGTGCGTAGCGCACTATAAATCACTACTAAGCTAAGTTAAGCAAAGTTAAAACGTACATAACTCATTAACAACAATAATTTTTCAAAGTATATGATTTGCAGAATGAACTTTTGCAAACTTCAAAGTGTTATTTTTCAATAATACGACGTGTATTGATTTTGATAATGAAAATCGATTTCTTGGCTGCTTCGACCAACAATACCGAATACAATGAATTATAGATTTTCTCGAAAGTGTATTTCGTGAAATATGACAGTATGTGATGACAGCGACAATATTCCTGTTCGCATTATTATTATCATTGATTTAATAGATATACCACGCTAGCAGCACTTCAAAGGGACAAAAACAACATCAACCATCACATCCCAACAAGCAGACTAAACAAACACAAACTGTTTGCAGTAACACAGTCATGTATATTGAATCAACTCTTTTTTATTATGGAAAATAGAAAAAGGTCTTCGAATGTTTTAAACACATTAATAAACTGAGGCAAAGTACACTGACAAAATGTATTTTATTTTTGTTTGAAGCAAATCTCTATACGGTTATTGTTATTACATACACAGACGATAGAATACGAATAAAATAATTAAAATACGAATAAGATCTCACCTCGGGCCCATAGTTTTAACCAGAACCTCTCATGGCAGTGTATATTTGTATACTGTAGATGTAAAATGTCCAATCTTTATTATTGTGTCGTCAAACTGGGTTGATAAGCAGATTAATTTGGGTGTTTCCATGACCTGACCACCTTTTCTGACTACCTTTTCTGACCACCTTTTCTGATCAGCTTTTACAGTGAGCCCTGTGATATTTGATTCTTACACTCATAGACCGCAATGGCCTTATCCCAATGCCATATTCAACTTATTCATAGTCCAATAACATTAACTAAACGATCATAGTGCAAAAGTTGATCTCAAGTTGCAGAGTACAATGTATGAGTTTTTGTACCCCAATTTTCAAAGGTCATTCAATGAATGTACAAATGTATTGGAGTTAAGGAACTGTGCACTAATAGATGAGAATGTTTTGGATCCTAGTGTTTTACACCATAATAAGTGCTGGGTGATAATTTGCAAGCTTTTCTCTGGGATTTAATAATTACAATGACAACTATAACGCCAAACAAAAGAAGGTTCGTCTCAAAGCTTGTGCGCGCATTTGTAAAATCGCGAGATTTGAAAAAAGTGCGATTTTTTTTTTTTTTTTTGTTAAAAAAAAATAGTTTTTTCGGAAAAATTCGGCCAAAATCAGACATTTTTCCTCAAAATACCATCAAAATAACAACAAGTCGGGAATTTGTTTTCAAGCCACTCGTCAGCTTTGAGACGAACCTTTTTTTTGCCTAATATTTGATAAATATTTTCTTCTATAATGAATTTTTTCATCTACTTTAACGAGTAAATAATTTGGGGCAATGTTAGGTAAAGGGCTGAAGCAAAACAAAAACAAATGAGTACGGGAATAAATTATTTTTACGAGCCTCTCGAGCTTTTACTTGTCAATTTCAACTAAGAGAAGAATATCCTAAGAAATATGTTGCACGAGTGACGTCTTAACTCTAGCAGTTAGTACACTATCTCCCTTTAAACTAACAGAATTGAAAAACTATAATCGGAAACATATTCATCTGAGTGCACCAAATCCGCGTGAATTCAGGGTAAGTAGAGTTACAGGTCTATTAAGTTGACGAGTATCTCGCATTTTGTGACTTCCAAATCGGCGTATGTTTCTAGACTGGTATGTACTATTGTTATTTACACGGCAACTTACTCTTCATCTTTTGAGGAGTAGGCCTATGTTGGCTAGAAATTAGCAACACATAAGCTGGTCAGGCAACTGCTTGACTAGTTTCAAACTAGTCAGACTGTTTGGTCAAGCCGGCTTGACTAGTTCATGTTTTCAAATTTTAAAATCCGGCTTGACTAATGCAAATATAGTAAAGCCTGTTTGACCAAAGATATATGTTGTGCCGAACTAGTTTAAGATATCGAAAGGATAAACTGCTGAATTCGGCTGGACTAGCTTTATGTTAGCCAAGGAGGATCTGTTTGATCAGGTGGTGGCCGCATTGCATTCTCTAAATTCAGTAAATTTTCATCGTCAACCGTGTAATTGAATGGGATTATTTTGAAATTTTAAAACGCTTGAAATATCACAAACAAATAGGCCTATATTGATAAATAATATAAATACAAGCTAAAACAGTTGGGGTTCGATAATGAACCCCACAAAACTAACCAAGTATATTGGAAAATGCCATACGGCCGGGCGGTTTCACAAGTTGCCGGCTCGATCATGTCATCCGCCGCCTGTTTGACTAACTTTAGGTTAGTCAAGCCGAGGACTTTCGTAACTTTCATTTCGCAAATCTAAATTGCGCAACCACATCGAACACGCATGTTCAACACATAGGAAATTGCATTGAAATGATTGGCACACGTAGTTATCTATTAGTTAGATAATAATCGGAATTGAAGGCTTAGCATTGACAACCTGGCATTGGCATCATTGTTAACAACATTACTGTTTATATTTGTAAAAGCTTTTCGACTTATTTTTTTAAATATACATTGTGGTATTTTGTATATTCACATACGATTGCAGAGTTTAGAATCTAGGGTAAGCATACTAAACATTTTAAGTACTGATAATAACTTTCCCTATTTGTAAGTGCCTCCATAGTCTAGTAGTGAGGGTGGAAAGTTTATAATATCCAGGTACGAGTTCAATTCCCAAACAAGGTAAGTGGTTATGTTTCTGCTGCCATCATGGTTACCAGGTAACAGGATTTTCCCATCAGTTTCAAACCATGGGAATAAATCTCAACAGACAAGATAAAATGCCACACTTGTCTTTGATCAATAGCGTGGTTTGCAGTACTATTAAGCAAGCTAGTCAAGCAGCCTAAAAATGTTTGACCAACGTTAGGTTAGTCAACATTTTGTTATCAGATATTGATATAATATGTGACTCCTCGGCACAACTGAGCCCGGATGTCGCCAATCATCATTTTTGAGATATTCAACCAAAATATTCTGCTTGAAATTAGCTTTAAAATGATGTATATCATGTATATAGTACATTTAAGTAGTGAAAAATCAATAAAACAGTCAATAAATCCTTTGTTTCCTATTGTTTATTGGTAAGTTCAATGGAGCATATCTCAATAGTGGCATTGGCGACATCCGGGCTCAGTTGTGCCGAGGAGTCACATATGTATTCATGTTTTTAAAGAATACTTTGCAAAAAAGCACTGCTATGAGCGGTAATACTAATTAACGATGATCGCTCTTTCCCAAGAATAAATAATGTGTTCCCTCTCCCAGAATAAATAATGTTGACACCACCTGAATTTCGAGTGATAATGTATTATTTCGAAGTGGCAAACGTGGATCTCATCACTTATGATATACCATTTCCTGAAGTGCTAGCCATTCTAACTATTTATGCCTTTATATGGGGCTATAACTTAGTCAATTTAGCAGTTATGAGGTGTCCATAGTTCTAGTGTTAAGGCCAACCTTAACCTAAAATTCCATGTCCCGTCAGTACACGAAAGGACGCTTACCAGACGCTTCGCGCGCAGAATACACACTATATTGCGAACTTATCATCTTATTATTTACTTTCACAATCTCATAAATATCAATGATTTTTTCTCTATTCTTGGATCGATTTGCTTACTCGCCAACTTACTCCTCAAATGATGAAGAGAACTAGAAGCCAATGTTGCCGAGTAAATAACAATAGTGTGGCGTAACCTTACTATAATTAAAGACAGAGATACAAATAATTTATCGCGTCTGATGTCACTGTCAATTACGATCCTTGATTGGTTACAAAGGTTAATAGTGCGTAAAAGGAAGACCGATCTATCTGGTGCTGATCGGAGAAAAGGAATAGCAACACATGGCTAAAAATTACGTACTTTTTAAGCATTGACAAGGCAAAAAGAGCTTTTCTAGGCATTGTTGACATGGTGCCTTCGGTTAAGAAAGTTTCCCACTCTAAAGACCTAACTTTTGAGATGGTTTGCATGTTTCAAGGTGCAAAATTAACAATACGGCGCCCGGTTATAAATCTGCGTTCAGCAAGTCATCATCACGACACTTGTAAACAAGCCGTGCTCGAGTTTGATTAACAGATGACGTCAGACGCGATAAATTCTTTTTATCTCGGTCTTTAATTATAGTCGAGTGACTTAATTGATCGTGCCGGAGAAAAGCAGGCAGTGGCAGGAACATCAAGGTTGACCGAAATTGCCCATATTTGGTGTAGTAGGGGTGTTTGATGAAACATTCTCACTGAAACTTTTTCAGGATTCTGACCCCCCTTGTTAAGGGTTTATAGCCCTTATTTGTTTTGGTACAATCTACCCCTTAAAAATGGATGAATTTTTCCTGAATTTAGGACAATTTTGTATTCTCATTTTTTCACAAGTGGTTGAAGTTATTTAGGTAAATTAAGTATGTGTAGGAAACACCTACCCCGGGCATTACAGGGAACAATTGACATTCAACCAACCCCTATCATTTGGCTCTGGGGGTGTTTAAACATACCCCCTCAAAATGTCTTAAAAATTGAAATTTTAGTCGATGAATTCAAATGCAAATATAAAAATATACATCAAAATTTTGAATTTTTTTTTGTGTCATTAGAGTGACCCAACATGTGGCTGTGGGAAACAAATTAGAATATCTTGGGGCGGTGTTGCATTTTTCAGAAAATACAGTGTTTCTATATGGTATTTAAGCAATATTACAAAGCTGAAAATATTGTAATATTAATGAAATACGTGATTATTTCAACTACATACTTTATTTAGAGCTGGTTATTAAGTTGAGTAAGGTTTTAAACTTTAATAACATAGATAACAAAAGCAAAATGTTACTAAAATTTAAGTGTTTCTAGATTTTATTCGACCTAAAATGAGAAAAACCTAAAATACTTGGTCAAACACTCAGGAATTTTAAAGTTTTTAAAGAACAGGTTGATTGAACAAACCGTTTATGAACAGATTCAAACAAAAGTAATAAATCAACAATTATTTGGTAAGCAGCACTCCCTTAGGATTTAAATCATGATCATACAACATTATTTAGCATTAACATATAAATATGAGTTATTATAGACCTAGCAATTCAGTTTTTTATTAGTGCATAATCATGATGACACTTTGCATCTTACCGTTCTTTTCGACGCGTAATTGTACTAGCTGAGGACAGGCATGTGTCAAAATGATATTCAAGCTTACACATAAGAAATTGTATGGAACTGAAGTGCATTTATGTTTACATTGCTTTGAGGAATCACTACAATAAGATCCATGTTTTTTTTTTTTTTTTTTGGAAATGTTGATAACGATCAGAGCCTTCTCAAATTGTCACAACGTATACCATGCCCTTATTTGCTTTGCTTTGAACGATTGTAATATACAATATAATTGTAATACAAAAATTATTACCGCATTATACCTCATTCATTATAGTTAACAAATAATAATTCAAGCAACCCCTATAATTTGTCCTCCCTCAGAACTTCTTTAAAATTTTCATTAAATTAATTCACAAGCATATAGAATATGCATCCAAATTTTGTTTTGTTTTCATCTTCCTCCAAATGAACCAACCTTACGCTGTAGGCCTAGACTGTGGGAAACAAATCAGATTATCTTTGGACAGTGTTGCTTGGTTTAATTAGAAAATTCAGTGTTTCTATATGGTATTTTAGCAAGATCACGAAACTGAAAATCTCCGTTAAAGAAGCACATGTCTTTTAAGGCATTTCTTCATTATAAAGTTGACTAAAGTTACCTAGCTGATAATAAATGGAAAAATACTAAACCTTTAAAATGGAGATATTTCTATATCTTATTCCCTCCAAAATGAGTAAAACAAAATTATCGTATACTGAAGACTATTAAAGAACATTTGATTAAACCATCAAAAAGCTGAAATATATCGTGCGTCTTTCATGCATAATGCCATGTTGCACGTATACTAAAATCAAATGAGCATGTATGCCAGAATCTTATGTATGCAAGAATAGTATCATAAGAATAAATATTCTTATGTAGATTTTGAGGTTCATTTGCTTCAGCAACAAGTGACAACATTATTTTCGAGTTGACTTGACATCTGAAGATCTTGTTTGGAGCTGAAAGTGTAAAGTTACATTCCTCTAAGCCATCTACAAATTGTCACAAAGTAGATTGGCTGTGCACTTATTTGCTTTGTTTTAAAATATCACAATCAGCCTATAGATAATATAGCAGGATAAAGCAGGATACTCGCAATATTTGGGTATCTCAAATGGAAATCTGTCACTTTTTTATTTTACTTGGCCTTACCTATGTAATGAACCCGACTATGTAAAGTACAGACAATAGTATGATAGGCAGAAATGCAGAGAATAACGGGCTTACTAACAAGAGATGTACCATGTGTCTTCCCGGGTCCGCATTCATTGGTATCAATTAAAAATAACAACAATTGAATAAAAATCCTGGTTTGATTTAGTGAATACTTCAGTATTTATAAGGCAGTTGCAGTTCAAGCATGCAGTATAGCATGAAATTGAAGAACATAATTAAAAGACCATATCTGCCCCAGCTATTAGCTAGGCCTACTGGAGCCACATCTTATGGCTAAGATTCTTGGGCACTTGCAGCATAGTGTTTCTAGAATAATGTATTTGTGAATGTAAACTATGATCCAATTTATTTGTACTGATTAACTTACTCCTTTATAAAACTCTTGTGATTTATGTTAGTAATTAGCTAGTAGCCAACTAATATCCTAGTTTATTACCAGTGGAGTGCGCAAGGGGGGGGGGGCAGGGGGCTACGGTCTCCCACTTTTGTTGGTCATTCGGGGGGAAATCAGTCATTTCCCCCGAAATGACTGATTTCGACCGCACCTTACACTCCTAATCAGACTCCATTCGGGGGAACTGAACAACCTCCCCCCTCCATTTTCAATGTGCTGCGCACAGCACTGTTTCTTACTCATAACATTGAGGGCTTTTAGGCATAATTTTATTAATATATAAAAACAATATATATGATATAATTTAAAAATGCAGACACAATAGGCCTACATAATGGACTTACATTTATATTGATATTTTGTTCATCGTGGTTTATCACACTTTTACAAGGTAATCTTGTATTCAGTATTTCTGTTTTGCGTTTTACTCGGATAGCTAAATACGAATTATTTTGTGTTTAGAAACACTTCTGCAGACTTGACATGATTCTGTATAGAAAATTCTAAAACAATGTCACCATATGAAAACATTTTAGGCATTTTAAGACTAAAAATAGAATCGTCACATTCAGTTTCCTCCAATTTTTATTCTCACAATATCATTTTCAAGAAATTTATTAGGCGAAAATACTGTCTAGAAACACCAATTTTATGCAAATTTGTTACACCGCCCAAATCTACCATTTATTGTTTGGAGTAGACCAATATAGCCTCAAAATGTTGACATTAAAAAAAATCAATATTTAAGATGTATATTTTTATAAAAGGGCTTTAAAAATTGCCCTTTTTTTACATTTTTTAAAAATGCTAAAGAGGGGTAACATTGATGACCCCTCCTGAAAACCCAAGACCCCAATCATTGCAATTTCAAGTTCTATATTACAAATAAACTATGCTCTTGACAAATATTTCAAAATAAAATCCAATCGAGAAGTTGCTGATAGAAAAATAACTTCATAAACTTTGCCATTTTTCAACTGTTTTCACAGCAATTTTCCTGTGTCAAAAGCCCCAAATTAGGGGTACCCATATCTCCCTACCCAGGGGGTCAGGTGGGTCTAGTCTGGCATGTGAAAATATGTCATCCAGTACATCAATCTTACAAAGTATGAACCGATTTGGCCAACCTTCATGTTCCCAGATTTTGTCATATTGCCTGCATCTCTCTGGCATGGACAATTATATAAGTGCATTTGGAAACGTAATCAATCACGGTGTACAGAATCGGATTTATGAAAGCATTTATGGGTAATATAAAAACTACAGTCCATGTGTACATACTTAATGGGATCCGAACCCCTATTGGAGACATGACTGACATCGCAATGATGGGCATCCAACACATACAGTTTATACTAACGATGACACACATGCGCAGCGCCATTTTGATATTTTTTCTAATGTTTTGAGAACTAGCGGCTTTTCCGGATTTCCAGGCAGCAATGAAAATAGCAATGTATGCAATGGCGATTATCACACATGTGATGAAATTAACCACTGTATAAAGGGTTAAAGAAAAATACCACGACGGTTCTAAACCAGAAGATACTTCTACTTCAAATGCTAACACAGATATCTGGTTTAAAGAAATGTTTTGCATTTCTTCACTCAAATTTGAAGGGTGTGTTATAAATGGTAACCCAATACACACATCGGGCAGACCATAGAATTTGCTGTCTGATGTACCAGCTAGCAATGATGAAACGAAAGCCACTGCACTGGTAACCAGCCAAATCCAACAGATCAGCAATAAACATTTTTTGCGTCTCATGTGATTGATACTGAAAGGGTAAACACACCGATGATATCGATCAAATGTTATGGCAGAAAGCAGAAGTAGAGATGTTTCACTAGATATTACAGCTAGGAAATTTGCAAATCTGCACAAAGAACTTGACCGCCATTTGTCTGAATACAGGAAAAATGTTTCACCATAGTATTTGTCTACCCCAGCCAAAACAATCATGTACACACCCATAAAAAGGTCAGCAATGGCTAGATTTGAAATCAAAATATTTGCAATGATTTGAGTTTCTTTTTTATCTTTTGATTTTAAACGCAAAACACACACGACAAAGTTGCCTAAAATAGTTGACATTCCAAATAACCACAGAAATAGCCGTAGAGTGATATTTTTCATCAAGCGTCCGCACCTAAACAGCACTGGTTGAGTTTCAACGGAGACACACTTATCGAGATTCTTATGGCAACATAACCTGTGGTCATCGACGTATCTGGAAACAAAAAAGTTGTTATACAAAGATAATTGCAAATCGGCTTGAGAATGACATCGTTATAGTCAGGCAGGGCAATATAAATAAGGGGGCAGAGTGGACCAAAACACAAGACTGGGCATGTTAAGTCTTTGGTCCCTGTGCCTAAATTGGGAATAGACCCAGACAATAAGAACCTATGTAATCCATTTAAAACAGGGGTCAAAGTTCACATGGAGAAATGTCATAAGTGATCAGATTATGATAAAAACTACACATATGCATTGCTCTGGTTATAAGGGATCAGGAAAGGTATTGTCTGACCTACATGTGAGCGTTTTTGATTCATACGTAAAATTGTTTTGAACACAAATATTTTAAGATTAATAATAAAAAAAGCTCGAATGTTGTATCAAAATGGAACCTCAAACTGGTTTGAGGTTCCATTTCCAAGGTTACACATTAACTTCTATTAATCCCTGTGAATCATACCCTTATTTTGCTGTTTGAGCTCAGAATGAATCACGCTAGATCCGTGAAACCTTATTATGAATCACTATATTTCTTTGGTTTCCACGATACCATGTGCATGGTAGCATTACAAGTTTTTTTGATGCAGAGGCATTTTTGGATTGATCTCTAGTTACAGCAAGAGGCCATGAAAGGTCACACAAGGGTAAATATATACCAAAAATATATCACAAAAAAGTGTATGCTTCGCACTGTCTACGAGCAGTCGTTATTATTTAAAACGGTGTCTAAGTTGGTATAGCCTTACAGTGTCTTGAGGTTAATTAAACCATCAAATGCTCCATCATCGAAAAGCACGCGACTGTCATTGCCGTTGCCTTGCATAAGCAGCCTGAAAACACACAAAGAAACAAAAATACAATTTCAAATATTTTTTGTGAAGTTGGTCAAATAAAAAAAAAAACGAAACGGAAAAAAAAAAAAACCAGTTCCTAGATATTTTAGATATCGCGTTTTTAAAAATAAATTGCCTAAGAATTTTGTGTTACGTTGGTCGAAAACATTTCGGCCAAATTTTGCGATTTTCTACAAAAAATGAGCAATTAAGCAGTTATGAGGACCGAACGTTTCCATATCGTCCCCTTTGAATGACTGAGAAAAAACCTATCATAGTTCAGTACCCACATATTTTAGTCACAGCTAAGCTATTATAATCAATATGTTATATAATGCAATTTTGAGATACGAGATGTTTTTCTTCTTACATTGAGTGAATGTTAGAGAGCCCTCGGAAAGTGTCCCTCGTGATAGAGTGTAGACCTGTGCTCTGTAACAAACTAAATAAAATAAAAGAGTATGAATATTATTTTGTTGCCCACACAAATGCATATGGATAAAACATTTTACTAATGAATTGCCAAGCATTGTTCTTTTCCTTGTTTTATGTTATAATTGGATGAAGCACTAATTAATAAGATATATGTGACTAAGGTACCTTTATATTCTCTTTTGTCTCCGGAGGGGAAGGGTGTCCCCTATGGATCCTCTTTCGGAAAAAGTTTATCCCTTTAGAAATATAGAGACGCAAACTAAAAAATCTCCTGAACAAATCACGCGCTTTTGTCGCTGAAATTCCTGTGTTAATCTAGTTAATATGAATCTGTTTTTTAAAGATTTCCTTCATGTACTGTTTATTTTTAAGCGGTAGTTTAATGGTTTAGTTATATTGTATTAGTTTAATGATACTTTTTATAAAATCATATTCACAATAATTCATGTTGAACGTCTAAATTGTACCTGCTATTATGATTTATACAATGAACATTATAAGGAGGACGAATATATACTTTACTCACAGCATTTCCATGGATGGCAAATGACCGAAAGTACCTTCAGAGAATGCCTTAAAGTTGTTGAATGACAGATCACTGAAATGCAGATGATATCTATATTACTATAATATTAAACAAATTATTATCCCAAAACAACTATAGATTTCCCTTTTAATAATACATTCATTTTTGTGTGTGTATTTGGAGTTATATCGTAACTAAGGTACCGTTCAATATTTATACCGTGGAGGAGTGGGAGCTTTCAGTTAGCTTGAAATTCCCCTGGACAAGGAACTTACTGCTAATTGTCTCGTTGTAACCCGTACGAAACTCGGGGAGCTGATCCTGGTTGCGAAGGTTATTTGTGGAATGTCTAGGGTGTGCGCTCTTGTAGCAGCAAAGTCCCTGAATTGTTGTTACATGGTTTATGGAATGATGTGGGGCCATAGTGGTCAGCGGCAACATGTAAAGTATGCTGAGGCTTGTGGATCAACGTCTAGGCGTTGTGCCTGTGCGTAGCGCACTATAAATCACTGCGCTTTTTTTGACAAAACAAATCTACAAAATATTTCGCGTTCCCCCTCGCGCCGTTTTAAGTCCCCTGTGTTCACTTTCTTTTCTCCATTTAAACTAAACATTCCATCTCATGGTTCAAGCAAAAGGTAGTCAATTCTACTCAAACCCCAAATAAATTTGAATCTCCTTTCAACAACTCTTCCTAAACCTTTGTACAGGAGCCAAACGTTGTTAATCGGTGATGAATCCAAATTTGTCCTGTCACGCGTGACGATAACGCAAGTTAATGGAAGCGCGCATACACGTTACGCGTGAGCGCATAAAATTCGTCATGCCTGGAACTTGGTTTGCATGTTGGAGAGATAGCGGCTAAACATTGCCGTTTTATTTTGTAGTTTCATGGCTCAGCAGTGATATCACCAGAGAATCACCGATCTTCTTGTAAGCCTATGTCTAAAGCTGAGTGGCTATGACTAACTGACATTCTTCATGAAATAACCATGTGAATTAGAATTAGATATTATACTAGATCTTTAGCTTGTTTCCGTTGTTGAAAGGGCTTCAATCAATTCAAATATTGAATGGTTCCTAAACCTACAATAAATCGTGCATTGTCATAAAACTGTGTCGCCGCGTGTAGAACGACAAAACGTGCATTTTTAAACATGTTAATTTTGTATACAGTTTTGTTTTAATGTTGTTGTATGTAGCAACTTCAGTAACGTTATATGCTAAAATTTTAAAAAGAACTAAAAGCATTATGTTACTTTCCACCTTTTTGATTCGCACCACACAATAGTTTCCATAACAATCTTGAAATGCACAAACATGGCGAAAGTGGGCCAACTCTTGTTTTTTATACATATTTTAGTTAATCAGGCGCAACTTTGGAACAGCAACATTAAAAAATTAAAAAATGTATTTATAAGTGTGCTTATGACATTAATCATGATAACAAAGGAATGCTAACTACATTTTCTTTTTTTTTCTTCTTCCTTTCTCATTTCTTTTACTCTAAAACAAAAATGCGACTGCAATTTATGATGGTTCTGTATCCGAACAAGGAATAGACGTACAGAAACCCAAGCTGTTTCAAACCAGTAAATGTATCCGCAGGTATGTCTATCAATTGGTTGTTCCTCAAAGACCTGAAATGATATGAATGAGTTATTAGATAAATATAAAAAACATTAAACGTTATGCTAACAACTAACAATAATTGTTAAATATTACTTTGAGAACTCCTGTAAATGAATTTAGAAAAACCTTGATATAAATACTGAACGAGTGATATAATTTAAATATTATTACTGAGCAAATTATTTCCATAACTTATGGTTAACCCTAACGCCCTCGCTGCTTTTTTTGCTGCTACCATAACCATGCCTGCCAGTCAGGCATTGAAAAAAGGACCATTCTAAACTGATACAAGTCTCCCTTCGTTTTGAAAAGATTTAATGTGAAATGTTTGGAAAACTGCAACATAAAACTTGACTATTTGAAATAAGCCCTCTAAGAATAAGTTTACTAAACACCTTGAAATAAAATATAATTATATTAAGAAGGAATCCGAAGAACAACATTCTTGCCCTGTTTGTATGAACATAATAAAGCAACTTTAATAGATACTTATCGTCTCGGACAAAGACTAGCTGCCTGCATCCATGTATGTATGCATGCAGGGACTGCCTTTAAAATAAATGATATCAATTTGGCAAGTTACTATTTTTTGGTGAATGTTTTGTATTGAACCATGATCTTTCTGACATAAACATTCAGAAAATACCTCAAAGAAATATGAAATGCCCCATATATATCTTTACTTTAAAGTCGAAGCTGCAAAATAGCCTGAATTACATTTAAATTTGCCGGCCAAAAATGTGATATTTTTGAACTTTTTCTTGACCACTTTCATGGAAACGAAAAATTACAGCAAACCTCGGTAAAACTGACGATTTGCAAGGAATTTCAATTCTCAAAAGAATAAGGTTTTTGAGGCTATATTGCACACAAAATAGTTCTTGTCTCAAAAATCCAAAAGAAGAATGCGTTTTATCTGTACTTTTTAGAAAAAAAGCTTCGGGACTTTTGGTCTCTAATTTCGTACCACGACAAAAGAGACGTACAGTACATATATCTGACACAAAGCATACATCCTTTTGGCCTGATATGGAAACGTAATTAGAAGGTAGCTATTGTATTCTAACAATAAAATAGCTTACCCGATTCATAGTGATCTACAATCAGTCGCCAAGCCGCGAATTATCGATTTGCAATTAATCACATAGGCCTATAAAGCACTTTCCTTAAGTAACAAAAGGTTCTACGCGGTTTTAATCATAAGCGACCACTAACTATTGAAGTCAATTAGATGTACATCGTTTATACCGATAGATGGCGATGTTTAAATAGGGAAAAGATTACTACCATATAGCGTATTACAAGGAAAAACATGTGACCCGTGGGGTTGTACGGCCGGGACAAAGACGGGGGGAAGAAAAAAACTTTCTCTTCCACGTATTACTTTCATAATTTGGTGCTGGGAGTGCCAAGTAAAGTCCCCCCACCAACTAATTTCAAGTTTAAATTCGCATTTTTTTTTAATTCTAAATTTAAGATAAAATTCACAATTTATATATTTTTATATGAATTTATAAAGTGACCCCCCCCCCCACCATATTTAAAATCATCTGTACTTGTTTGAATGGCTACTTACAACCACTGTATATTATCAAGTCCATAAAATGCTCCATTAGAAATATTAATAACATCATTGTGGCTTACAGACCTGTTAGGTATTAAAAAAAGTTAAGTAAATGTAAGTTCGCCTTTACAGTTGACTTCGTTCTGATCAAAAATATCCTTGATGATGCAATAAAAGTAGGCTGAACAATATGTCTAAAGGTCAAATATCACTTTCAAAATTAATGCGAGGGTATACACGCGACAATTTCATTCTGGAGTATGGAGTTTTGGTGGCAGTGGTGGTTTGCTCTTACAAAATTATTGCCTCATTGTGTGACCTTGAGTGACAAGCATTTCCCGAATAGTAATGCCTCGTATCCATAGGCTGTTCCCTTGTGGCGTGTGCCCTTGTTCCATGTTTACTTTTTCCCATGTGACCTGCCACACAGACAACGAACCGTAGCGGCCACTAAGCAAAACAAAGGTTCGTTGTCTGTGTGGCAGGTCACATGGGAAAAAGTAAACACGGAACAAGGGCACACGCCGCAAGGGAACAGCCTATGGATACGAGCCCTAAGAGGCCTGTCGAGTGCAGATCCGTCGTAACACGCTTTTCAATACGGAATAAATGCTAACCTCATCGTGATATCATCCAAGCAGCAAAGTTAATTTCTCATTGAAAAAGCGTTATCCTATGTAGACCAGGCTGTAGATGAGCTAGGTGTCACTTGGAGCGTAAACTTATCCCATATGGTTTTTCTAGATCAGAATTTCATGAGGAATAAGAATATCTTGGGTAACCAGCCCCTATCCTGAACAGGCTCCCACAAGAGGGGGGTTCTTTCAGGGGGGTCCATTTTTAAGGATAAAATATCATAAGTTACGTTTAAACACAATAGTGTAGAGCAAACTCTTATAAATCTCAAAATGTACACCTAATTAGTAAATTAAGCCCAACATATTTGATGTGGTAACAATCTGGAGGGTGGAAGAGTAGCAGGGGGTCTCTAAAGGACCCCTATTTCCGGGGGGGTCCATTTTAAAGGAAAACATACCCTAAGTTACGCTTAAACACAAAATAGTATAAAGTACACTCTTTTTAATGCCAAGATTGAACCCACTTATTTAAATAAGCATTTTATATTTGATGTGGTAACAATATGGGGGGTGGGGGGTAGAAGGGCGGGCTCGAAATGGCCCCTATTTAAACACAACACCAGTGAAATTTGCCTAAAGTTTATTCTTTGTTTGGTATGACCAGATTTTTATGAAGATTAAGTATATCTTGACAACTTCCCACACCACCCCACCCCCAAACAGGGGGGTGCCATTCAGGCGTTATGAGCACTTTGAGAATATAATGTGTAATAATGTATGATACTGTAATTTCAAATAATTATGATGCAACACATCTTACAAGCTAAAATCAAAATTAATGTTGATATGTTATTCCAAAACTCGATGGCAACAATACTGTGTGTGTGGGGGGTGGGGGGGCGGGGGCTGGAAGATGAAGTCTCTGAAGACCCCATATTTAATAGACGGGATGGGGTCTTTAGTCTTTAGGGGAATCTTATATTATACGGTTCCAAGCATTTGGGTCCGTAATTTGTAGGAAAATACTTCATACCATTATGTTACCCTTTGGTTCAAATAGGGCACAAATACTTGTTTGTACTATAAAGTTTGCTTTAAAGTTCTACCAATTATGCTTACTTAATCCTCTGTATCGCTTTCATCGCTGTTGCCTACAAAGTCTTCACAATCATGATCTATAAACAGTTCTTGCATATCATCAGGCATAACCTTCTCGAGCCATCTCAGTTCTAGTGATTCTGTCCATCCATTGTCACCCATCCATTGACTGCTGAGCGCCATTCTCTAGCGATAAAGTTTGATCTCAAAATATGAAGTCTCAGTGTATGCTGGCCACGGTTGTTTGATGGGATCATTTATTAGTTTTTCAAACAAAGCATCATGCACAACCAAATTTTAGGCTTAAACAGCTAAATGTGATATCATGCTAATGTTTACAGATGCTTTTGAGTCATTCTCAACTTTAATTTCCCCTGTTTTACAAAACTATTCACTTTTATAGCATTTTTTAAAGCTTTTTCGGATATAAAATGTATCTATTATTGACAAAATTGGTGGCGCTTTATTGTTTGATAAAAAATATGTTAATAAAATTTCCTTATTGCTTGTTTCAACTATTCCAGCTGTTTTAATGGCAGTATTAATCACCTACCTTGCAAATAAAGAAATATGATTTAGTATAAATAGCGCCATCTATAGTTTGCATTTAGTTAATAATGAAGTCAATTATATATACATCAAACAACCGTGTGGCATGGTGGTAGCAATGACACATCAGTGATCTTGTTCTCTTTGGTAAATTTCCGATCAAAGAGTATATACCGGGCCTCGTTGACGCTTTTACACTTTATGCCATACAGCAAGGCAACATTTCTTCAAGGTCTGCCTCCAGGGTTTCAGCAGAAGACACCCCAAGATTGGAGAAGGTATCCAGGAATTTAGGCTTGCATTCAAGTAACTTCCAACAAGTTTGTTTACCTTTACAAAAAAAGGAGGTGTTGTAGTCATTGCCTGTGAAGGCATGAAATCCTATCAGCGATGTCTTCTGTGCTGGTGTTAGGTCTATGTCGCTCATTCTAAAAAACCTTGCGATATGTGCTTGTGTTTGTATCTAGTACAACTCATGCACCATCATCAATGAAGTGTGATAACGCTAGGATTGCAATATCTATGTCACCAGAATGAGATCGGATGATGACTGTGCCACTATCATTATTTCTCAAGACACGCTGCGCGTGCAAGATAACCTTTGTGTCAGCTTCTTCTTGTTCTGTGGTAAGTTCTGGGACCTCTGCAGTACCTTCTTTGGTCACGAGAGTACATTTCTGGTATGAAGATAAGTAAACCACTTAGGGATGCATGAAAACACCTTCAAGGCAAGAGCCTCAAATGTGTTGGGATACGTTTTAAATGTTCTAATTAACGCCATCAAGTCAACCACATAAGCAGCCACACTTTCATTTGCTGGTAGTCTGCTGGTAGGATCTAATGTGTCGGTAGGATCCAGTGTACTGTTCTGTAATAGAACTTTCATCAGGTCACTTTTGTCATTTTTCCTTCTTGTACCATCTGCATTTGCTAAGCTCAAGGGAACAGGAGTTAAAGGATACTCTAAGGCTTTCTTGAAATCGATGATTTTACCATGGTTTGTTGATGTAGCTAGAAGCGTCCCTAAGACATCTCGATTAGCTTCTACTTCCTTCACTTTGCCCTTCGCCTTAATTTCAATCTTCTTACCACTGTCAGAAAACAGGGAAAGTTTGTTGCGTTTAAGAGGATCGTGGAACTTGGTTTCAGTAGACTCAAGTCTGTCTTTTACAAAGCTTTCATGTGCACCTTTCCCAACAGACGCAACATCAAGGATTCCATCTGCTAGATCTTTTTTGACAGGTGTTCCAGAGCTGAGATTGTACAACTCATCTGAACTTAAACTAAAAGCTACAGGAGAGTTGATATTGTTGCTGATGCTTACCTACCACAGAGTATCAAATCAACTGAGAAAGATAGACGTGGAACGGCACCCAAAATAATAGTGCGGTCAGCCCAATCAAAGTTGCCCCGCGACTGCTCCTGTTTTGCAGTTGAGCACTTTCTGACTATCTCCGATAGACAGACTGACTCTGAATAGACTTTGGCTGTGTTGACACCATGGAATGTATATTCTTTCACATTCCCAAGTGATGGTAGTCCACCCAAAGCATTTCATCGTGTCGTCTGACGATTGCCTTTTAGGCATGAAACTCAGAGTAACGACTACCTATTCTGGAAGGTCATTGATGATGGTGCAAGAGTTGTACTAGATACAAACACAAGCACATATCGCAAGGTTTTTAGAATGAGCGACATAGACCTAACACCAGCACAGAAGACATCGCTGATAGGAGTTCATGCCTTCACAGGCAATGACCACAACTCCTCCTTTTTTTGTAAAGGTAAACAAACTTGTTGGAAAATGAGTGAATGTTTTTAGTCATCCAGTAGTTTCAAACAGAGTTTTGGAATTAAATCTAATACTGGAACTTACTTTTTGCAACTATTGCGACGTTGCGTCTGGAACCACCAGACTTCATCGTCTATCGGAGATAGTCAGAAAGTGCTCAACTGCAAAACAGTTGAGCACTTTCTGACTATCTCCGATAGACAGACTGACTCTGAATAGACTTTGGCTGTGTTGACACCATGGAATGTATATTCTTTCACATTCCCAAGTGATGGTAGTCCACCCAAAGCATTTCATCGTGTCGTCTGACGATTGCCTTTTAGGCATGAAACTCAGAGTAACGACTACCTATTCTGGAAGGTCTGTTCTTTGAATTTTTATACGCTCTCCATTTTGGGATTGAGCACTTTATTCAAAAGATAGTCTAACTTGAGTAAAATGTTGACAATTTAAAAATATATATTTGACCGACCAAAGTTACCCCGCTGACCGAAGTTACCCCATTTTACGGTATCCTGGGAAGTCTTAAGAGTGAAGTGGTTTACTTCTCTTCATACCAGAAATGTACTCTCGTGACCAAAGAAGGTACTGCAGAGGTCCCATAACTTACCGCAGAACAAGAAGAAGCTGACACAAAGGTTATCTTGCACGCGCAGCATGTCTTGAGAAATAATGATAGTGGCACAGTCATCATCCGATCTCATTCTGGTGACATAGATATTGCAATCCTAGCGTTATCACACTTCATTGATGATGGTGCAAGAGTTGTACTAGATACAAACACAAGCACATATCGCAAGGTTTTTAGAATGAGCGACATAGACCTAACACCAGCACAGAAGACATCGCTGATAGGAGTTCATGCCTTCACAGGCAATGACCACAACTCCTCCTTTTTTTGTAAAGGTAAATAAACTTGTTGGAAAATGAGTGAATGTTTTTTAGTCATCCAGTAGTTTCAAACAGAGTTTTGGAATTAAATCTAATACTGGAACTTACTTTTTGCAACTATTGCGACGTTGCGTCTGGAACCACCAGACTTCATCAGGCAACTGACCCGTTGGACTGGTCACGTGATAGACGGGTATCGAGTTGCCCCGGTGATGAAGTCTGGTTGCCTGATGTCCAGACGCAACGTCGCAATAGTTGCAAAAAGTAAGTTCCAGTATTAGATTTAATTCCAAAACTCTGTTTGAAACTACTGATGACTAAGAACATTCACTCATTTGTCAAGGACAATTTCGGGCGTGAGTGCCTACAAGATGTAAGAAGTTATGAAAAGACGGCTAGGAAAATCGCGAACTATCGCAACCATCTGAGATTTAATTTGCGGTGTCTTCATGAACACATAACACCCCGCAGTATCAAGCTAAAAAGCAATGTAAGTGGACATAAAGCGGATACGATCTTGGAAAACGCGGAAAGGAAACTCCTTAACGAGAGAGTGAGGCAAGTGAATTTTACGATTGATGTGTTAAATCGGAAGAAAGACCAACTTTCTGAGAAATTATCGGGCTCGTTGTCAAGTGACGCTTACAACAGAGTTGCCGAATTCACCACCCATGCGCAGTTGAGCCAACACGAGCAAGGTAAACGCCGCCATCTTGAAAAGTTCCGTAAGCTGCAAACATCTCGAGCTGATTTGGACAAGGATTGGCGAAATAGTGGGAATATTGGTGATAATTCCAGCGCGGAAAAGTGGGTGAAGAATCTGTCCGACCGCCAGTTGTCAAATCACGAAGTTAGTGTTCTCGCGAAAGGTTTGAACTACGCTGTGGTACCGGAGAAAGTTCCAGCAGCAGAAATCGTCACCGTTGCGGAATCAGCTGTTTCGCTTGCACATCTAAAACCATCGGACGCGGATTCATTACGACATAAAATCTGCCAAACGCTTTGTAATACCAAATTGCCTCAGTCGAATATCACCAAGGACGAGCGGAAAGCCTTATCAGATTTAACAAAGGATGATAACATTGTCGTAGTCCCAGCTGATAAAGGTAAATGCGTTGTTGTTTTGAATGAAAGTGATTACGATGACAAGTGTAATGATTTGCTCAAGGACAAGAAAACATACAAACCGGTAGGCTACAATCCGACCAGTGGCTACAGAAAACGAGTGACTGATTTCACGAATAAAATCACTACTGATGGGTCCATAGACATTGTGCTCAAGAGACAGTTAGACCCCCCTCTGAGCCTGTGGTACCGGCGTTTTACGGGCTTCAAAATCCACAAACCTGACCCAATTCCTGTCAGGCCCATAGTGAGTAGCATTGGGTCCGTAACTTACAACCTCGCCAAACACGCTGCCAAAATACTTGGCCCTTTAGTTGGTCGGTCACCTCATCATATCAAGAACACGCAAGACTTTGTCAACCAAATAAAAGATCTCAAGTTAAGTGAAAGTGAAATTATAACATCCTACGATGTAACTGCTCTTTTCACATGCATACCACCTGACTTTGCCCTCAATGTTGTGAAAGAGTGTTTGGAGAGTGATAATACACTAAGTGAAAGGACAAACTTGAAGGTTGAACAAATCGTTGAACTGGTTGAAATTTGTTTGAACACAACCTACTTCTCATACAAGGGGAAATACTTCAAACAACAACATGGCTGTGCTATGGGCTCCCCCGTTTCACCAATAGTGGTGAATTTGTGTATGGAAAGCTTCGAACAACAGGCCTTGAAGTCGTACCCGGGTACAAAACCGAGGGTTTGTTGCGTTTTGTCGACGACACTTTCGTTATACTCAACCGTAGTGAGCTTGACGGGTTCTTCGAACACATCAATAGCGTGGATGACAACATAAGATTCACCCAAGAACTGTGCAAAGACAATACCCTTGCATTTCTCGACTGCTTGATTTCTGTTCAAAGCGATGGTACCCTGACATCTAAGGTGTATAGGAAACCCACACATACTGACCATTACCTTCAGTTTGGTTCCCACCATCCACTCGTACACAAGTTAGGAGTAATTCGAACTCTCCAATATAGAGCTGATACCATCATAAGTGACTCTGAACAAGTTCCTGAGGAAAAGGACCACATCAAAACAGCCCTTAATAACTGTGGTTACCCAGACTGGGCCTTTCTCAAAGCCACCAAGAGTAAAGAGCCAAAGACCGGAGGCGCGAGTGGTCAAACCAACAGAGCCCGCGTAACTATACCATATATTTCGGGAATCTCGGAACGCGTGAAGAACCACTTCAAATCCTTTGGAATTTCAACATCCTTCAAACCAGTTAACACGCTTCGCGGAAAACCTGTGAATGTGAAGGACAAGCAACCGAAGGACAAACGCTCAAACTTAGTGTACGGGGTTGTGTGCGGTGATACCGATTGCTCTGCGGCTTATGTTGGAGAAACCAAACAGGCGTTAAAACCCGCATTGGTCAACATAGGAGACCAAGTACCAACGAAGCGCAAAACTCTGCTGTTTACCTCCATTTAAAGGACACTGGACACTCAATTAAGAACGAGGAAGTCGTTATTCTTGATAAGGAGGAACAATGGCATAGGAGAGGCATAAAAGAAGCCATTTGGGAACGCATTGAGCAACCGTCACTGAACAAGAAAGGGGAACTCCGCTTCAATTTATCTCATGCATGGGACCGGGCCATCGGGTCGATACCTAGCCGTCTATCACGTGACCAGTCCAACGGGTCAGTTGCCTGATGAAGTCTGGTGGTTCCAGACGCAATATCGCAATAGTTGCAAAAAGTAAGTTCCAGTATTAGATTTAATTCCAAAACTCTAAACTTGTTGGAAGTTACTTGAATGCAAGCCTAAATTCCTGGATACCTTCTCCAATCTTGGGGTGTCTTCTGCTGAAACCCTGGAGGCAGACCTTGAAGAATATGTTGCCTTGCTGTATGGCATAAAGTGTAAAAGCGTCAACGATGCCCGGTATATACTCTTTGATCGGAAATTTACCAAACAGAACAAGATCACTGATGTGTCATTGCTACCACCATGCCAGCATACACTGAGACTTCATATTTTGAGATCATCACTTTATCGCTAGAGAATGGTGCTCAGCAGTCCTTTGTAGTTATGAGGCTGGAAACATTGCTGACAATGGATGGACAGAATCACTAGAACTGAGATGGCTCGAGAAGGTTATGCCTGATGATATGCAAGAACTGTTTATAGATCATGAGTGTGAAGACTTTGTAGGCAACAGCGATGAAAGCGATACAGAGGATTAAGTATGCATAATTGGTAGAACTTTAAAGCAAACTTTATAGTACAAACAAGTATTTGTGCCCTATTTGAACCAAAGGGTAACATAATGGTATGAAGTATTTTCCTACAAATTACGGACCCAAATGCTTGGAACCGTATAATATAAGATTCCCCTAAAGCCTAAAGACCCCATCCTGTCTATTAAATATGGGGTCTTCAGAGACTTCCTCTTCCAGCCCCCCCCCCACACACACACACAGTATTGTTGCCATCGAGTTTTGGAATAGCATATCAACATTAATTTTGATTTTAGGTTGTATGATGTGTTGCATCATAATTATTTGAAATTACAGTATCATACATTATTACCCATTATATTCTCAAAATGCTCATAACGCCTGAATGGCACCCCCCTGTTTGGGGGTGGGGTGGGGTGGTGCTGGATGTTTGTATGAAGGAGTTTGACTTTCTTGGTCAAGATATACTTAATCTTCATAAAAATCTGGTCATACCAAACAAAGAATAAACTTTAGGCAAATTTCACTGGTGTTGTTTTTAAATAGGGGGCCATTTAAAGACCCCCTTCTACACCCCACCCCCCATATTGTTACCACATCAAATATAAACGGTTTATTTAAATAAGTGGGTTCAATCTTGGCATTAAAAAGAGTGTACTTTATACTATTTTGTGTTTAAGCGTAACTTAGGGTATGTTTTCCTTTAAAATGGACCCCCTCCGGAAATAGGGGTCCTTTAGAGACCCCCCTACTACTCTTCCACCCTCCAGATTGTTACCACATCAAATATGTTGGGCTTAATTTACTAATTGGGTGTACATTATGAGATTTATAAGAGTTTGCTCTACACTATTGTGTTTAAACGTAACTTATGATATTTTATCCTTAAAAAGTGGACCCCCGGAAAGAACCCCCCCTTTGTGGGAGCCTGTTCAGGATAGGGGCTTGTTACCCAAGATATTCTTATTCCTCATGAAATTCTGATCTAGAAAAACCATATGGGATAAGTTTACGCTCCAAGTGACACCTAGCTCATCTACAGCCTGGTCTAATGGTTCTGCAGTCGACCATTCTGGTAATGATAGATTCCCTGATTAAGCTTAATAATGCTCGATTGCACTTTTTGGCAGCTTTGAAATTGCCGATTCCTCATTCAACATGAGCCTAGCCATGCATGAAACCCGGAGCATGAAAGCACGTGTTGGGTTCAAATTATCAGCAAATGTGGTATGATTAAGGGATCTAGAATGAGCGTTTATTGCGTTTCGACAGTATTTTTTGTAGGGACATGAGAGCACCTCAGACCTATCAATTGCATTCTGAATACGAAGCATGTCTTTCTGATATCAAATAATTTTCATTTTTGAAAATCACAATATAATAAATTTTATGACAAATTATAAAAATTGATATTTTTCAAATTTTGATATATAACAGTCCTCGAAGTAAATTATATAAATCTAATGATATATTCTTAAAGTGTATGTAGCTGGGAGGAAAAGCCGACGGTCAATTGAAAATTTTGACCTTTCATATTGAAGATATGGATTTTTTTCCAAAAAGACCTAATTTTTTTTGGTGTTTTGGGAAAAAAAATCCATATCTCCAATACGAAAGGTCAAAATTTTCAATTGATCGTCGGCTTTTCATCCCACCTACATACACTTTAAGTATAAATCATCAGATTTGTAAAGTTTACTTTGAGTACTGTTAAATATCAAAAATATCAATTTTTAATGATTTGCCATAAAATGTGTATTAAATTGCGAATTTCAAAAAATCAAAATTATTTGATATCAGAAGGACATTCTACGTATTCAGAATGCAATTCGATATGTCTGATGTGCTCTAATGTCCCAAAATAAATACTGTCCAAACGTTCATACCCCACCCCTTAAGCGTGATAAGACTCATTTCAATCACATAAATAATTTTGATCAAAATGTGGTCAAATGTAAAGGGGACTATTTGGTTTATTTATTTTGTTTTAAATGTTTATATGACATTATTTAAATAGATATATATTTAGCACTATATTCTATAATCGTTGCTGTGTTTTTAAGTCATTTTTTTCAATGGTGACTCTTTCTCTCTATATAATATACTAGTCGAACGTGGGTATGAGTATTGTGATGATGGTTTAATAAAAAAAAGTAAATAAACGTTTACTTAAAGACAGAATTACATACAACACTCGCAGTCGGTTAAAGCGCTTGAAATGTCCAATATCAATTGTTGCTAATTGTCCATTTGAAACTTTCCTGTAAAAAGACGAGTCAATAATATAGCAAAAACGAAACGCTTAATATTCGTTTGTAAAATAGCAGTAAAATTGTATACTTCTAATCATCATTATTTTGCCCTAATACTTTTTAAGGGGGGATGTAATTTACCAAAAATAGGGGGTTATAACATTATCAAGGGTTTGTGACTAATACTTTTTTTTTTCTGTAAACTTTCCATAAAAAATTTAAACAATATTACACATTTCGAAAAAAATGTCCAAAGAAAATGGAAGCCCTTTACTCAGGGGCGTAGCAAGCGGGGTACAGGGCGAACGAAGTCCATGGGCCCCGAGGGTACAGGGATCCCAAACAAAAGAAAAATGAAATAACCGCTGATTAAGGAGATGCCAGGGCCGAATTTATATACCTGGTACATGCAACACCAATATAATGAGCGATTTTGAGGAAAACCTTCTATGGGTCTATGGAAGATTCAGACGATAATACATTTGCAAACCTGCAGTCATTAATTGCATCAACTCGCTGAAGACAAATCATAAATGCAGAACGAAGTGTCTTCTGTCAGCTTTTTCTGGTAGGGCTAGGATATCTGATCAGCTGCATAGGATGGGTGATTAATAAGTATGGTCCCTGATACCCTCTGCAACATTGGAAGTTGACTATGGCGAAGGATGGGATACAGTGCGGAGCAGTGCCGCCGAGAGCTATTACGGGCCCGGGGGCAATGTGAACGCACGGGCCCCTTTAATCAGTGATGACGGTGCAGGACTTCATAAGTGGGTGTGGGTGTGTGTGTGTGGGGGGGGGGGCAACAGTGGCATAAATTCCTTTGTAACATGGGGGACAGTGGCGTACCGTGGCCGCCCCAACCCCGGGGGGCTGAAGAAGAAACAAATTTGCCGCCCCCTTCTTTAACAGCCCGAAAAAAAAAAAAAAAAAAAGATTTTTGGCGTTAGCGTCCTAAAACCAACCTTTTTATGCTTTTTCAATTTTTGGCGCCCTTTTTTCTTTGATAATTCGTTTTGCCGCTCCCTTCGTTTTTGCCGCCCCTGTTTTTGCCGCCCCTTCTTCTTCCGCCGCCCCTTCGTTTTTGCCGCCCCCGACCCCGGGGGGCTGGCGCCCCCAAAGCCCTCCCCCCCAAAATACTCGCATGGGGGAGGGAGGTTGGTGTAAAATCCTTGAATATATGTTGCAGACGGGAGCGAAAGTAGCATGTTTAGATGCCAATAATCAAATATGAACATTGAAGGAGACAAATGCGCGCGAAGCGCGCACAAATTTGCAATTTGAATGGCATTTTGCTCACATATTAAGTTTCTCTGAACTTCCACGCAAAGTGTAAAAAATTTGCCAATTTAAAGCCAATTTGAAGCTAAAATGATCCAAGTATGAACCGGTGAATTATGCGCGCCAAGCTCGCAAAAATGTGTGATTAGAATTAGCGACTTTTGCTCCCAGATTGGACATATTGAAAGAAACTCCGTGCGAAGCGCGGAAAAATTGCCAATTTTAAGGTAAATGATCATAATAAAGTGAAGGGCAGTAGGGCACAATGCGCGCGAAGCGAGCAAAAATTTGCAATTTGTGTTCCCACGATTAAGCTGTGCACTCCTCTGATTTCTCGTAGATTTCATTATATCATGTATATCGAGGATGATCATTTTGGCAAAAGCAAAGAGTAAATTCAAGTGAAATATTTATTAGAGTGTGTGCTTCAAACGCTATCTTGTATTTTTTTAATAAAATGCACGTCTCTTTTCTATGTTTTTACGGGCCCGTTACTTTTGTTTGGTTTTTATGGGCCGTAAAAGAGCAAAGAATACATACCTTATAATGGACCCGTAAAGGCAAAGAAAAGAGACCGTAGTGGGCCCGTAAAAAGCAAAGAAAAGATACCATAGGCCCGTAAAGGAAAGAAAAGAGACCTTAGTGAGTATGTAAAAAAACCTTAATAAGCAAAGAAAAGATATATAATGGACCCATAAAAAGAAAAAAAGAGACCTCGGAGGGCCCGTAAAAAGCAAAGAAGAGATACCTTAGGCCTAAGAAAAGAGACCGGTCCGTATAGTAAAGTAACGAAAATATGCCTTAATTGCAAGATATCTATTCTGAACCTTTTACGGGCCCCGAGGTCCGTTTTCTTGGCTTTTAATGCCCCATAGTAAAGTATCTTCTCTTCACTTTTTACGGGCCCCCTAGGACCCCGGGGTAACGACCCTGGTTACCCCCCACCCCCTTGTCGGCGGCACTGGTGCGGAGTCAGTATTTCAAATACATGACAGACTTGATCCACTCTTCATACCATGGGTATGGCATGTATTTGAATTAATTTGAGCAAGTGTGCCATTTATCTTATTGTCTGATTGTAGCTCCTGTATGCTTGAGAAGGTTATGGGAACATGGTATAGAAGAGCAATGTCCATTAATGGTGGAAATGCTGTCTATATAATATACCAGACTTGTTCGGAGGATCAGAAAAACCGCTTCTGATCAAGGGAATACCGGATTAAAACTTTTTTCTCATTAAATCTGTTTTTCTCTGGCCACTAACAAGATGCCATATCTGAGGGAAGATGCAATCCAAATGACCTTTTTGCAAAATGTGAAATTGTTCTGCATGTCTTTGAAATCATTTGTATTATTTAATTTATTGATTAATGTATTCATTTTTGTAATAACCTTTAAACGTATACAGTGTAATGATTATGCATAAGGAAGTGTCCTTCATATTAAAACTATTTTTTTAATTATTATTATTTGGGTATTATTTAGATATAATGACATCTTACAGTGTATGTGATTTGTAAGCCATATGCGTCAACGCTGAAGTCCAGTTCCCATTACATGTTGTGATGAAATTGTTTACGTCATAAGCGCAGTTACACACGTCTGGACATCGCCTTGTCTCTAAACCATAAAATTATACAGTTACGAATGATACATAAAGTTACCAAATTGTCAGGATCCGCTACGTGCTACAAAAGATTTTAAATCATTCAAAATTCCTACCACATTCAGATTCATCATCTGCGTAATTACAGTCATCATGACCATCGCATAATGCTTCCATGGCAACACAAGATGGTGGCTCTAGTACAGACAGTCTCTTACACAAATGCATCCCTGGACACACGATATAAGCTAAAATAATAAATAATAATAACATAATAATAAATAAGATAATAACACAAGATGGCGGATCTAGTACAGACAGTCTCTTACACAAATGCATCCCAGGACACACGATATAAGCTAAAATAATAAATAATAATAACATAATAATAAATAAGATAATAACACAAGATGGCGGATCTAGTACAGACAGTCTCTTACACAAATGCATCCCGGGACACACGATATAAGCTAAAATAATAAATAATAATAACATAATAATAAATAAGATAATAACACAAGATGGTGGCTCTAGTACAGACAGTCTCTTACACAAATGCATCCCTGGACACACGATATAAGCTAAAATAATAAATAATAATAACATAATAATAAATAAGATAATAACACAAGATGGCGGATCTAGTACAGACAGTCTCTTACACAAATGCATCCCGGGACACACGACATAAGCTAAAAACGAAACATACATAATAATAGAAGTTTATTTTCATAACAATTGTTAGGTATACTTCAAGTGTCGTCCTTAATTCAACAAGCAACGTAGCGTCCATCTTAAAACACCGCCTGTTGGGTTGCTCACAATAGGAATTATCTTGATGTCGTGGAAATTAACAATTAAAAGAAAACCTTTCTTTCCTGGTTTACGGTTAAAATTGTCATTGGGCCACTTGTGTTATTATTGCGCATATAAAGTTTGCTAAATGAATTTTTCATGAGTATGCAGGGGGGGTCACAAATGTTATATGCAACCGCATCAGTAAAACATTGGTCAACATAAAGATTTTGGAGGCTGGCAATTCTGGCTATGTATCTCGTTGTACTGGGTAAATGAGATTCTCATGCTCACCGTCAAACATCTCAGAAGAAAAACGATAATAATAGTAATAGATGGCTAATTTGGCTATACAAAGATATAAAAGTGACCCAATCTGTTTCTGGACTATTTGCACGGTATCATATTTTCGCTTGTACACCACCAATTGTGGTATTGAAATAATTCTTATTATATAAGTAGTAGCATAAGAAATTTCTTTCACGACATTGACAAAGTAAAAATCAACACAGTCAATACGCGACATGTTAATATAATACTATTTCTAAATTGTATAATATTATTGTTTTTTGTTACAGCCTATAGAAAGTGATCGTCAGTCAGCCATCTCTTGGATGACTTCTCTTCAACAGCAATATGAATCAATAGGCAACACATCTGTCAATGTTAACATGGAAATGAGTAATTGTAGGTAGGTGACCTATGACCTATGACCTTCATCCGGTGCACTCGATTTTTGGTTTGCTCCCGGTCTTGATTTTCAATCTTGTGCCAATTTTCAACCATCCTGAGTGTCCGCTATTTTTTCAGCTAGATATTGGATGTTTGAGACCTTGTCCACAATCTGCATTATTTATTTCGAATTTTGGTTGTTAATTTCCTACATAGTGACTTGCAAACCAGGTCACCATATTGTCCACTGGATTTCCCCAACGGCCACGACCGCTTTTTACATCATACTGAGTACGGAGTAGTAGGAGGACTTTTCAGGGACACACACACACTGTTGTACTGTAGCTTGTCATCCTATATATATTTGCTGTTTCTTTCCTTGACGTCTGTGAGTAATGAAAATTGTATTACTTATTCCATTTCCATGATGAACGAGACAAGAGGAAATAGCACTGAGTTGTAAACAACTGTTGCACTTGCAGTGTCGACTTTTGTAATTACAACACCAACCACAGGTATGGAATTACGCTTTTTGCAAATTCTACCAAATTACCTCACATGATGCTTGTAATCCTGTTAAGTGGTCAAGTGAAATTGCTTGTAATCCTGTTAAGTGGTCAAGTGGAACTAAACCCTGGACCAACACCAACTCAATTAGATTCCACAAATCCGTGCACGGTTTGCCACAGAGATCATGACGCTTCAGCATTATGTGGTATTTGTAGTGACGATGTGACCAGCATAGGTATTTTTTGTGATCAATGTCATGCATGGTTCCACCAAGATTGTGCAGGAGTATCGAATCATATGTATTATAATGTCTTGAATAAAAGGAACATATCATGGATATGTTGCCTGTGTGGGCTGCCAAACTTGAGCTCCACTAATTCCTTCTTAAACAATGCAAGCGTGTCTATTGAAAACCGGGATTGAAAACAGATTCAACATGTTATCAGCTGACTGTGATTTAGACATCTCCTTCGGGGACCTAGGCAAACCACGTACTTCCACACCCGTTAAAGGCTCATTGCACCAGCCTCGTAGTAAACGTACAAATAAGAAGCATAAAGTGAAAGTTATTATAATAAACTGTAATGGAATCAAGGGTAAGAACAAGCAATTAAGCTGCTTTTCAAGCTTCTATTGTTCACCATGACCCAGATGTAATCATGAGATGTGAATCCAAAATTGACATAGTCTTTGTTTCCTGAGAATGATAACATCATTAGAAAAAACGGGAACAAAAATGGGGGAGGAGTTTTCCTTGCTTTCAAAAACACCCTAATAGCAACTGAAATGCCCGAGCTGGACTCAAACAGTGAACTTATTTGGCTTTTTACTCCAACTTCGGCGACATAAACTGGGATGATTGACGTGCTACTGTTAGCAGAACCAAGGCTGTCCATGAGAAATTTCTCCAATTCCTGCTTGATAACTCCTTAGCTCAGCTTGTTAGGAAAATAACCAGACCACTCTCAAGAAAGACACTTGATTTGTGACTTGTAACTTCCAATGCAAATCTCATCAGTGAACATGATGTGCTGCCTAGGATTTCAGATCATTGTATTGTGTTATGCTATATCCACACTAAACCCCATCATCAATGTAAACCACACAGAGAGGTGTTTCTATTCAGGAAAGCTAATGAAGATCAGCTAAAAGAAGACACCAAGAAGTTCACGCAGGAGTTTTTGTCTTCTAACCCTGGGTTAAATTCAGTGAACTCTAACTGGACAATTATAAAGGAAGCGCTCAATACTTTAATGTATAACCATGTGCCTTCAAAGACTACCACAGGCAGTCGTCACCTACCATGGATTGATTACAAAATAAAAAGATCAATGAGGAAACGTGACCGACTGTACATTAAGGCCAGAAGAACTAGAAACAACATGATTGGGTGACCTTTAGAAATTATCGTAACAGTGTCACCAAAATGGTGCGCGACTCTCACAAGCACAACCGTTACATCCACGAAGTTGTTGGTGAGAGCTTGAAGGACAATCCCCATATCATTTGATCCTACGTTAAGCGTATGCGTACTGAGAACACTGGAATTCCACCACTTAATTCTAAAGGAAAGCTATGCACACAGATTTGACCGGGGATCTTTCTGCTTTACATCAACGATATTAGTGACCAGCTCAAATCAAAAATTCGTCTTTTCGATGATGATGATAATATTATCTACCGGGAGATCTCCAGCTCATTTGACCATAACATCCTTCAAGAATATCTCAACACCCTCGCTACCTGGGCTGAAACCTGGCTTATGAGCTTCAATGTAGGTAAATGTGCTACTATGTCCATCACCTTGAAGAAGAAACCCAGTCTTTATGAATACAATATCCAGGGTGAAGTTATTCACAGAGCCAACGAGCACAACTACTTGGGAGTCACTATTTCAGATAATCTTTCATGCAAGAAGACTTGGTATGCTTAGGATAACCCTATCACCTTGTAGCAAGGAAGTGAAAACAAGAGCATATCTCTCCTCGGTTCGTCCTCAACTAGAGTATGGTAGTGAGGCATGGAATCCTGATACTAAAGCAGACATAAATCGTATTGAACAAGTCCAGCGTCAAGCTGCCCGTTTTAGGCCCTGTGACTCGCGCAGAACTACCAAAGTCACACCGCTTGTTCAAGCCCTGGAATGGGATACTCTTCACCATAGACGTATGTGAAACCAGACCACGATGTTCTTCAAAATTCAGTTTAACCTGGTCTACATTCAACGACCAGCATATCTTCAATTATCAACCACAGCAAGTCGCACCCAACATGGTTTCAAATACCAGCAGCCATCCTCCAACGTTGATGTGTACGGGTACTCATACTATCCGAGAGCAGTTCGCATCTGGAACAAGCTACCCATCTCAGCGGTGAGTGTTCCATCAGTTGAAATGTTCAAGTCAAAAAGCCTCTAAGCAACTTGTTTCACCTGCAACAGCATAATGTTGTATATACACCTTTTTTGGCACATCTTTGAGTTCATCATTTGAGTTAATCGGCCTGCACCCTGAGTTTCCACCGCACCGGATGAAAAGGTCATCGGCATCACCACTCCTAGTTTAGCCAGAATGGCTGCTATAAGGAGGAAATCACTGAAGACTGAAGACTGAAGATTTCGATAAAATTTGACCAGTTTTGAATTTTAACCCTATAAAATTAGACATGGAAATTCTGGAATTGCCCATTGGTGTCTATTTCAAATCCAAAGGAATCTTATTTTGCACCACTGAAAGTACATTAATCAAAGAGTATACTTTAACTAACACAACCATTGCAAGTAGGTCTGCTGTCGTACTTTCGTAACGGTAGTTTCCAAAATGGACACATTCGAGAATATCTTTTTAAAAATTGTTTAAAAAACACGATACCACAATGCCGTTCGTCCTCTTCGGTAAATGTACACTGTACAATGCCATCACACAGTCCTTCACCTTTAATGCAGATTCGACCTCTCCCACCGCAACTATGTTCGTCATTCATACACACATCTGTCAAAATAATTAATAAATAATTAATTAATTGATTAATTAATTATGTTAATTAATTATTTGTTTAATTAATTAATTAATTAATTAATTAATTTATTTATTTATTTATTAATTTATTAATTAATTAAATAAATAAATAAATAATCAATACAATATTTTCCGAAAAGAATATAAAAGAAACAATCAGAACACTCAGTAAAAGGGTAAAACAGGTGCTATGTTTGTATATGTCAGGTTTTGTTTCAAAACTTACAATCAAAATCATGTGCCTGGATTTGTAGCAAAAAAACGCCAGAATTTCCAGAAATGTCTGTTCGAAAGAAAATCCACATTTTTGATGTTGATGACGTCACTGAAACCAGCATCCTTTCTCCAGTAAGGCGAGCAAGTTGAGTATCTGTCCTTATAGGTGAATGGTTTTCTCCTATTTCTAGATAATCCACATCCTGTTCTAGTTGACATTGTACAATAAAAATTGTCAGGTACCTACTCAATCCATTGTATAGATAAGTGCATCGACTATTTGAAAAATAGCTGGGTTGAGGAAGAAGTATGTCTGGGTAGAATTTTAAGTCGTATATTGCATTCAAGGTAACATCCCTTAGACTTATGTCGCCACATTTCTCTGCCAATTGGAAATAAACAAAACTGTAATTGAATTTACCATATACGCTGGGTAGCACTACATTGATAGAGGCAGTTATTTTATTATTGTTCCTTGTTTATTCAAACACATTCGCAGCTAAAAGCTGACTTGCTGTGAAAAATACAACAGTCCTATATTAAAAGAGAGCACATAAAGACCCTGGAAAGAGAAAGTTTGTAAAGAGGGGACTTTGACCAATGAGTTGGCAATACTATTCAAAACATAATAAATTTAACAATTCAAATCTACAATCGAAATGATACATTATTTCCAATCTCTACACAACAGCACTGCACTCCAAAAATACACACCCTACTACTGACACTTCAATTATTTATTATTTAACAGACTTTCCAGCAGTAAGGAATTGAGCTGTCACGATATCTATTTGTGCGCCACCTAGGGAGAGTAAATTTGTGTCCATTTCTAAGTTGACGCCCCTTTCTTCAGGAAGCCATTACGGGAAAAAAAGAGTTCATGAGTTTATTTATCTTCTTTGTATGTATTTGGAGCGCTTCCTCGTAAGGTGACTGTTTGGTCAGACCTAAAATAATTCTACATGCGCGTGTTTTGATACGCTTAATTGCAAGAGTTTGCTCCCTTGTGATACCACGAGTAACCAAGTCCATAACATGAGCTATGAAACGTATCATGATTTTCAGCTGGAGTTTGATATTTAAAACATCATCTGTCCAAACGATTTTTGCACATGATTGCGGATGAAAAAGACGTGAGATAAATCATAGTGGCGTCACCTTGGAGAGGCTGTCACCCTGCAGTGGGTCTACGATAGCTTAGGATACTGGTGATGATGACATTACTACTTCTACTATTACCAATAAGTCTGATTAGTATAGATTGATACATTTTATCACATATTGACACAAATACGAACATCCCGACGTAAATGGCGCCATGATGAGATGTCAAATGTTTTGGTGACCAAATCCTACTTGTATTCCAGTATGTATGATATATTAACAGCAAGTCCTAATGTAAATATTACAATATTAAAATAAGAATACTTTAAAAAACAGAACACTCTTGCCTGATGTAATGACATAGGATTTTGAATAATTTCTGGAGGGCTTGACCTTCCCAGATGGCGTTTTTACTCCAACAGGTACGACTTAGTCACTGTTGTTTGATGTGATCATTTATTAATGTTTCTAACAAAACATTCATATTTTTTAATTCTAAACCTTAGCAATACAAACAGCTATCCCATAAATATACATATGTATATATTTTGTTTGCTATTTTAACCGAGATTTTCATCATTTTCGGCCTTTTTGTGATATTTTTTATTCTAGCACCTGTACATTTGTGTGCAAATTGAGGGCGCTATAGTGTGAATTTAATTTCAATTTGTATGGACTGGTGAGTCAAAATGTTCGCACGCTGTAATCTTTCTGTTGAAATTAAACTGCTTAAAATGATGATTTTTTAAATTCCCTTTTTATCGCCTAAGAAGGGTAATGAAGAGCAGTGACCTTCAATTCTTCTTATTCTTAGTTAGTTAGACAATATTGTTTAAGGCCCTCAAAAAGGTTTTTTTTTCAGTAGTAGGCATGCCTTATTGCAATGTGCAATGCGGTTTTTGTTTTTTTGTTTTTTCATTTTTGAATGCGTAATGTGGTAAAAAATATATATTATATACCAAAAAAAAACCCAAAAAACCAAACCGCAAACAGCACCATGGGTATCCTTTTAAATAAAACTGAAAATCAACACTATTCACCAAAACTGTCCATGTATTAATAAAAAAATCTAAATCAAATTGAACATTTGGAGTGGGCGGATGGGGGGAGGGATAATGGGACTCTGATATCTTAGTTGGGAAGGGACATACTTACACACAAGGGATTTGGATTTCCCCTTGTGCCGTTAGTTTTCAAATTCCTTGTCATAGATTGAGCTCATGAAGTAGTGTGTTAAAACACCGGGAATCATCACAATTCGTTTGTTTGCTAATGGCATACTTGTTTACTCCAGTAATTTATTAAAACCGCACATTGCTTCCTGGTTGAACTCCTGATGGTACACTGTTGGTGTCTTTTTTCTTGTCCTTCTTTTCTTTTTTTAATAATTTTTGAAGTAAAATATTAAATATAAAAAAGCAATGCTCAAAACAAAATGGATTCCAGAAAGCAATGAACACGAGCTTCTTGAAACAAACTTATTTCTTTTTGGCCATACTGCATGCTTCTGCACTATCAAGTTCTCTCGTGGTAGCTGATGGTTCCGAAGTTTTTCCATTGCAAAGGAAGTATGGGTCACAGACTTGTTGATGGTATAAGCAAATAAACACTTCGTACCAATAGAACATGACCTTCTGCGGTATTTCGCATGTCCACGGGTATGAAGGGCAAACTATAGCTTCGTAGGATTCTATCAAAAGTGAAAGCAAATACATAATTATTATTTGTTATCGATATCAAAGGTAAACAATCATTAAGAGCAAACGGTTAAATATCATAGGCCGCTCATTGAACTTACATTGTCAGACATAAGCATTTAATGATACTGAAGAAGTTAAACAACAAAGAAATTGAAAACAACAAAGCAGCTCTATTTAACGACATATGTCCAGTAAATATTTGGACGATAATTTGTCTAGGCATATCTGAATTATAATTATTAAGCCATAGACATGTATCACGTGCTCATACATCCAGTATATGTACATCAATTGCACGTACATCAATGGCTTGCCCAAGTTTCAGGAATTGTGTTACTTCCTTGCTGATTTTTAACAGAGGTATACGTTAATGTTCTCATCTTATGATATGTTTTGTTAGGAATGTCCATGACGGCGGGGTTACTTCTATTCATACATAGCACGTGAATTACACGAAATTAAATCATGATGCGATGTAATAAAGGTAAGGCACCCTGGTCTCCTAACGTATATTCAGTTTACACACTGCTGCCCTCATTCGTCATCCTTCTGGATGGATGACTGAGAAAACTACGTGGGAAAAAGTGACGGATTTTGCAACAGGATTCCTGTGGCATAGAGCATGCGCGGTTGTGTCCAAATTGACCTCTTGACCGAGTTTGTTGTTTTTATAACATCAGAGCGCGATCTTGTTACAACGGCGCGGTACACGGGCGCCGCTAGTCCGTCACAATATGGACTGTACGAAGCATAACACGAAGTTTAGACGGCTGATCGGAATTAGTCCATACATATGGCTCTAAACTGACTATACAGAGCACTTTAAGATGATTTTATTGTTGGTCCACGTTACATTAAAATTACTCTTTGCTTTCTTCCCCTGCGGGGCCATTATAAGGAGTAAGGCTTTTGTATTACGTATGGGCACGGTGTACCCCGTTTTCAAAATACGTAGTGCGTATTTTAAATTTGTAACATAATTAATTAATAACCCTAACCCGAAACCCGAAACATAACCCTAACCCTAAACCCTAACCCTAAACCCTAACCCTAAACCCTAACCCTAAACCCTAAACCCTAATCCTAACCCTAAAGACTAAACCCTAACCCTAAACCCTAATCACTAACCCTAATCCCTAACCATACCTCTACTTTTTTCTTTTACTTTTTACCCCATAATTTTTACTCCCTCATTCTTCAAGCCATGCCCTCTTTTGGGGGCTAATTTATAGTTTAAGCTTGTTGGATATCAATATTTCGCGGTTAGTGCTTCTTTGCTCATAATGCATGAATAATGACTTGTGCATTCAAAATCATTTTTGCCACACACTGTGCATTTTCTATTTTCTAGAAAAGTGGACCTCATTTTGTCTAGAATGAAAGTATTGAGTGTTTAATACTAATAAAATAAATAAAGCAATAATTGTCAAACATTGAATAAACATGAATATGGGATAGGAGAAGCTAACATTGCATTTGAAACACAATTTGTCGGTCGCAACAAATAGTGGCGTAGAGCGATTTCTTTTCAAATTTTCAGTTTCACACAGTTAAATCCTATAGAGCTATATCCTCGTATGATAATTATTCCCGTTTACCTATTTACGATACACTTTATTAATTTGAACTTTAAACGTCAATTTCACATGGAATCGAGATAACAGCGGAGGAATATCGACTTTGTTAATACAGGGTGAGTCAAAAAAGTGCAATAGAGAAAAGAATCCATTTTTATTTAAGAACCGATTTGAACCTTTTAGGTTTTAAAACATTTTATAAGTGATATATCCATTAGTGACCTTGTGTGAAAAAACCAAGGAATTAGCATTTACCGTTTTGTTTTTATGACACATTTTATAGCGATACCCAATTTTAATATTTGTCCAAGAAACATCTCAAATTTGAATGTCATCCCACTCTGTGTAAGGTAGATTTGGAACAACTGCTATTTTCTTAACCTCACTGGCATTGAAATAAAATGGAGCACCCAAATTGTTATTTTCCTTGGTCTTGTTTAAGGAAAAGAAACATTATTTGTTGTTATTTTCATTTTACCTTTAATTTAAAGATGTTTATTCTCTATCAAAAACATACACATTTGTAGGCGGATTTTTTTCAAATGTCGAAATGAAATGAGCGCAAATTGAAGTGGCGTGAATTATAAAATATCCAGTAAGTTGGACATATTGGGATTTAAAAAAACTGGCGTTGAAGTCGAGTGAGGTATGAAGGACTTAAAGTAATGTTAGAAAGTTTGTTTGAACAGAAAAAGAAATTGAAATAACGCAAAAAATCAACCTTATTTAAGTTAATGTCAGTTTTAGAGCTGGTGCCTTTATCGTGCATTGTGTGCTCTCATTCAAAATACATGGTACCTCGTGGACAGATAATGAAATTGGTTATCGTAACAAAAGGACTCATAAAAACTAAACGGTAGATGTGATTGACTTCATTTTTTCACAACGGGTGCGTATTGAGTGTGGCATTTATAGAAACTTTCAATAATTGGAAAGTTCAACGTGGTTCTTACATAAATATCGATTATGTGCTCTATTGCACTTTTTTTTACTCACCATGTAGTAACACACCTTTAAACACATTTTATTCTGACGCGTATTTTGTCCTCCACGTACCGTACGCCACTGTGTATTGGGACCGATGAAATATATTGTAAACGAGGGACAAATGTGATTAGTGTTTACTCGATTGCCACCACTGTGTAGTGTACTTACCCGTCAAGTTGATTTGCATCCAAAATGACATCTCAACAGTTCGTATTCCTCCCGTTTGTATTCCACCATCATATACAGCTATTATAACACTAGATGCGTCTGCTATATGAGCAGAATTGGGTCGTATTGAATCTTGAAACATTAGGAAAGGGTTTTGAATATTATCATGTGTCGGTATAGTAAGTCCGAGTTTAAGCTGTTCATGCCCACGAAATCCCAGAAAATAAATGTTGATATATTTAAAAAATTCAGTTGCAGGATAAATGGTCCATGTACAGATTCCGTAAATTTGCTCAGAATACAATTTTGGATAAAATGGAGAAGTAAGGTTTAATGTTTCTTCGACTTGAATGTATTTGCTGCCAGGAGTGTGTGTACAAACTTGCCAGTTATCTGAAAGTTAAAAAATATATCAAAAATGTGCGGGTTACCAATAGGCAAAAAAACTTAATATAAATCTGAGATTTGTAAATAACTTAATACTGGAACTAACTCAAGGTTCTACAACTTTGCTACGAACCACCAGACTCCGCTGGACTGGTCGCGTATACGAAAAAGGTAAGTTCAAGATTTCTAGTAGTAGATTCATTTCCAAAACTCTTTTTGCAACTACTGGATGACTAAAAACCGGGCATTCATTCATTTAATTTATTATTCCACTGACTTTAGAACAGCAATAGATGAATCATAGTGATTCATTATATTACTCAGGTAGGAGCAATTACTATATTAATCAAATCCCGAAAACGTTCATCTGTCAACTTTTTTTAACTGATTGATCCAATCATGCCCTAAGTTTGGGCTTCCAAAATCATCGCACAAGTGAAAGTTTAATTTTGTTATCTATACTGACACATTCCATGTAACAATGTTAGAGGAGGGTTAAACATATATAAAAACCCGATCATTTTACTTGTTTTGGGGATTATCGAATTGTCCTGCAATGAATATTAAATATTATGTAATCTCAAACAACACCAAAATCCGAATTACATTCGTATTTCACAATAATGTTGTACACTTTGCTGAGGAGGAAGCCCTCAATGGTTTTCAAACTTCTGATTTGTACACAATTGTAATGTAATTTAGTAAACTACCATACCATGTAAATATCAAAACATTAGGTGTTGTAGTTGTGACAAAATTTGTGATTTTGAAAATAAATATTATGTCACTGTTCTCTTTCATACCAAAGCTATAACATTTATATACCTTTCTAAATAGTGCTGGGGAATGATTACATCAGTAATATGTCCGACAACCATTAAAACATATTTTAGATAACATAAAAAGTAGCCCCATCTGTTGTCTAAATCGTCCAAAATACGACAACTCTGATTTGTCGATTATAGTTGTGATAGGCTATACGCTGTTGATATTTCAGATATACAACCCAGCAAACACAAAACGTTTTCGACATCATTCGCAAAAGGTTATAAAAGGTTGTCAGAAAACGTTTAAATGTCGGGTTATATAAAGGGTATATTAAGAGTATAAAACGTTTTCATAACTTTAAAAAACATTTTTTGATAATCTACTGCTCAGCAAACAAAAATGTTTTACAGAAAACGTTTAAATGTCGGGTTATATAAATGGTATAAAAACGTTTTAATAACATTCCAAAAACATTCTTGAAAACTTGATACAAAACTTTCTAAAAATAATGTTATTTTTGGGTTGAAAAAATATCTTGCGAAAAATGTTTGCCCAAAATATTTTCAATAATGTTTTAAAAACGTTTTCATGACCTTTATATAACCCGACATTTAAATGTTATTAAAAGGTTTTGAAAAAACAACATTTTAAGAACATTTCTGTGTTTGATGGGTTCAAATATTTCAACATAATGTTATTTAAGTATTGACACAATATTTGGCAAAAATGTTTGCAAACATAGTTTACAATAATATTTTTTGAAAACATTTCAAAATATTGTTGTAGTGTGTTTTCATACAAAACGTTTTAAAACGTTATCATGACCTTTATAACCCGACATTTTAATGTTATTAAAACGTTTTTGCCTAAACCAAAAGCCAAAATATAACTTATTTAAAACGTTTTTAAAACGTTTTTATGTTTGCTGGGAAGCTACATACACTTTCACTAGAGTGCCAGTTAGCCCTACGGAACAAATTGGATGCACTGGAAGAGACAATGAAGGAGTGTTATCGTACTGAAAAGTCCAAAGACATAGCAGAAACAAACTATAGCTGTTCTAGGGAAGTAGCTCAAAATGAAGTGGAGAAGAAAGAATATAAACTCTTAGAAACCGCTTTGAAGCTTCTCAAGAAGAGGAGGGGATTGAAACAGCAAACCAACATTCACAAAAAATAGATGTATGTAACACCATCAGAAAACGAATGAAAGCAGAACTAGGAGAACACACTGTCAAAAAGATACAACAAACATTGAAAGCTACAAGAAGACAAAACAAGACTAACACTTGGGAGATCACAGATGGTTGCCCTGGAAATCAATGGGAAATAATAACAGACCGGGATGGAATTGTATCCACAGTTGAACCAGGGAATAAATAAAGATTGGGAAGCGTCACTCGAGGATAAATGTAATAAAATTATGGATCCCGCCATTACCCTGCCATCGCGTAGGCCTGGAACACTACCGCGATTTCTACCGGCTGCATCGCGCCCGTGCTCCGCGTTCAAGAAATAAAATTACCCGTGAAAATCACGGCTTGCTGCAACCAAGGTTAGACCTTTTCAAGCCTGCAACAGTGTATTTTTTTCAAATGTTGAATACCTGTTTTTAATACTTTTAATAATATTTTTAGCGCATCCATTAACTTAATTTATTAAATACATCAAATCGACCAACAATCCCACTCTCCAGACCAAGATTTATACAAGAAAAATACTGTTTCAATCACAAAAATTAACCTTAATTTCACGCCAACAAGTAAGACTTGGCAATAGTCTATTCAGATATCGTTGTCAAGCTCGAGGTGATTGACCCTTGATGATTGACAGTCGGGAACGCGTACTGTTACGCGTAGTCATGGTGCTGGCACTGCTGGGCGCGTTCGGGGGTGCTAGCGACCATCGAGTCGACGGTCGCCAGCACCCCCTTTCTCAAGATGGCGGCGCCCATGCTGGTACCAAATTTGTGATTTCCGGCAACTTCTGTATAATCAGTGGTTGAACATTTCTACCAGGACCTCTACTAGAGGATAATACTGACTGGTGTGTTGCAGGATTGAGATATATATAGTTGTAATTAGTATTAGCTGATATCTTCACACCGTGTATCCGAGAAGGCAGAGTAATGTCATTATCACCCTTCTTCATACGAAAGGTAACATCACAGAACTATCGTCCAATTAGTCCTATATCCAATGTGTATAAGCTTTATACCCAAATCATCTCCAAGAGGCTCACTGCTACCTTGTACTTCAACCGGCCCCAAGAACAATTCGGATTTAGTCGCATTCCGATTCGGGGATATGTCCGTGTGCCAGTTTGCGAGTAATTTAATTTTGACGCTCATAATATCGTTATGAATTCAACAGCGTGACGAATCGAGTATTTTGAGCAAATTGAGTTTTTGTATGCTTATGATTATGTTTCAGGTTATCTTTTTATTTCCACCAAAAAATAATGGTAAATCTTACTCACCGACGTAGTTATTGAAATTTTGATTTGGACGAATCACGCATAAGTGCGATAAATGAATTTGTACAAATCATGTTGATCTATAGTATTGTATAGCGGGAAACCCCGAATTTTCTATATTTCATTTTATATATTAATATATTTGATACCAACGTATAGCTGTAGGTATCTTCTATCCGGTGATACCAAAATAAGTATATACAAACATTCCCCATATGAGAATGCTGTCGTTTAATAATGTGAGTGCGCGCCCGTGAAATTGGAAAAAACCGAAAATCATACGGCAATATTGTTATTTTTGCCTTAAAGTCCTCGAGTTTTTGCTAAATATTATAGGGATGACTATTTATAACTTAATTAAATAGCAAGTTAAGTCTACATAGCCTTAGGATAACCAGTAATTTCTACACAAAAGCCCCAAAATGCTTATTCGACCTCTCTCTGCACAGTGGTAGAGACATTTTGGATGGCTTTTGTCTAACACACGCGTCGCGTCGCGTCGCGTCACGTCACGTCGCGTCACGTTGAAATGTTATCAAAAGTTCATAATAAATTATTAACTCCACAATTACCCTTATCTCCCTACGTGATAAATAGTCCGTGAAATAGTCCATGGAATTCCAGCTTTTCATCAATGCCGCAAAGCACAGCAAAGCTTCAATGAATAAAATAATCGGGATTGCTGGAACTACTTTTAAACCACAGCCCGTATCCTAGTTTAGTGTAGCCTCTTTTGCAGGCGGTGCGTTTTCGCTTTTCTCAAACTATGAGTGTGATAAAAACACGAGTAGCCTGCGACGGAGGCTACGTACAGTGCGCACACCACTAAATAATGCTCCCACTGAAACACACGTGAAAATGGCCTATCAAAACAAAATAAGCTACCTCATTCGCGTGTTTCAGACTTATAAAACACGTTAGCCATTTTTGCAGAATCTGTGAGGTATATGATGCGGTATTATTTGGTCTTCTTTGATGGCGGTGTAAATAGCTGGTCATATAATTCGCAGTAGGGGATATTTGCTCTCGTCTCGGTTGTCTTTTGCTCGCTTTTTGCATTGCTTTCTTTCACCCGCATTTCTTTCTTCTGGCAACATTTCAAATCGCTATAACATCCACATACTAAGTTGGATTTTAACCAAACTTGGTCAGAATGACCACTGACCACTCCATTTATGGTTTGTACCCCAATTTGACCTTTGACCTTGATTATATAGTTGAAAATGTGATTTTTTCACACAAAAATACTAAGGCTTCTAGACGATTAAGCCGATTTCCACCAAAATATTTTAGAAGAATCCCCTACCCATGCTTCATATAGGATGTACACAAATAAGGGGTCAAAGGTCATTTTTCTTCTTTCTGGCAACATTTCAAAATGAGTCTAGCACCCGTATACTACATCGGATTTTGACCAGGCTTGGTCACAATAATCACTGACCACCCCCATTAATGTTGTGTGACCATGACCCTAATTTGACCTTTGACCTACTGGATATGGCCAAAATATGATTTCACGACATTTTTTTCACATGCCACAAACCTTGTGGGAAGCACAAGTGGGTAAGTGGCTACTAAGTTTCCTATATGGCTTCAAGGTCAAAGGTCATTGAGGGGTCATTTGTGTTAAAAGTTTGATCTCACTCCAGACTCAATGGATTTGATCCAAACCTAGTCCGAATTAATTAACCTTGACCTTGACCTGACATGTTGAATGACCTTGACCCACGTATGACTTTTGACCTGAAAACAGAGGTCAACAATAAATGTTACCAAAAACGTTTCCACAGTGACCCGATGTGCAATCTACCGTTGAGGGGCCAAAGGTCAAATAAAGGAATATTTTTTCATACAAATACAAGTAAATATTTTGCCATAGAAAAAAGTCATTTTTTAAATAAATGATCGTGTCTGGAAATTCATGGAAGGTAAAATCGCGAATCTGTTTGCCCTTTTACGTGCATTTCGATGGGGCTTATTTGGTGGTGTGCGGCCGTCAGCAATCGCCACGCCGATAACCATTTCACTGTGGGCCTGGGATAATGACGGGTTCGATGCGGAAACACCCCGGGAAAAACTAAACGAAATCGTGAACTGAATCCGTATGACTTGTTTGTAACTTTTAAGAAGATATCAACGTGACGTGACGCGACGCGACGCGACGTGACGTGACGTGACGTGACGCGACGCGACGCGTGTGTTAGACAAAAGCCTTTTGGATACAGCATAAAGCCGAATAGCTGTTAAAACGCGTTTTGAGGGATATCGATTATTTCAGAACATGCAAGTATTGCCAATAATTCGTGTACATTCACTTCTATAATATACATTTCAAATGAGTGCTCACGAATGTTCTAAAATTTTAGAAGGACCAATGGAATGGTACCAAGATTTTCAAACGAATCGGCAGTTCGTATCTGATGCCGTCAGATATTTGCAGTGTGTCAAATCTGACGTGAGTCGGGTCCCTATCCAAGCATGTGATTTCACAGCAGCGCTTGTGTCTCAAATCGGCAAGGTATAATATTTGACCCATCGATAAAACATAATGGCCACTTGAAACGCTAGACCGACCAATTACATGCTATTGTTGGCAAGTGGATTTACCGCTACCCTCCGTGGAGCATGTCTATTGATCGTGGTCCCACTTGTAAATTAAGGTTTGTGGGTCGATGTGCGACTCATTCCATTCACATTCAAACTAATTAATTAAAATAATCATAAATGTTAATTTTATTTGTTAAAATCAAATTTCTTGTTAAAAATTACCACACAAAATGTCCAAATATGTTTGGCTATATGATATAGGCCTAAATATTCTCCCGGGAATATTATATTTTACATTGCACGAGCAGTGCAATGACCGACCAATAACATGCTATTGTTGTCAAGTGGATATACCGCTACCCTCCATGGAGCATGTCTATTGATCGTGGTCGCGCTTGTTGTAATTAAGGTTTGTGGGTCGACGTGTGACTCATTCCATTCACATACAAACTAATTAATTAAAATAATCATAAATGTTAATTGTAGCTGTTAAAATCAAATTTCTTGTTAAAAATTACCACACAAAATGTCCAAATATGTTTGGCTATATCATATAGGCCTAAATATTCTCCCGGGAATGTTATATTTTACATTGCACGAGCAGTGCAATGACCGACCAATTACATGCTATTGTTGTCAAGTGGATATACCGCTACCCTCCATGGAGCATGTCTATTGATCGTGGTCGCGCTTGTTGTAATCAGAGAAGATGTACAAGAAGGAGATATATCCAGCTATCCTCAAACAAAATATGTGTGTTGCCGCTCATTCAAAAGCAATCACGCTATTTAGGTTTAACAATAAAATACAACAAAAGGGTTCGAACCCATGACGGGTGTGATACACAAGTTGCTGCTTACTGGTTTTAAGGCCGGCTTACACGATGCAATTTTCCATGCAATTGCCTGTTGCACGGACCTTGGAAAAAGATTGCCCCGTGTATTTTGGATTTGCAAGGAATTAATCCCCCAAGCATCAGGCAAATTAATCCCCCGAGCAACAGGCAAAAAGGTAGAGACATGCTCTACTTTCGAGGTTGTTGCATGCAATCTAACCTCCTTCAGCCAATCAGCTGAGTGAACACCGGTTGGTCACTGCATTCATTTGGGAATGTGTAGGGACCAGCTTGATTCACCATCCACAACATGATAAATGTGTGCACATGCTACATTATAATACACTTGTAGGCCTATGTTGTTGTTGGTGGTGGTGTTTAGCCCTTTTGATCTTAGTTTTCCTTAGCCTTTTATTTATGGAAAATTGTATAGATATACAGGAGAGGATGGCAATCTTTTGCTTTCAGGACAACACATGAGCCCTTTTGATATTAATACGAAAATCATTAACCACTACTTATGTTTTGAGTATATCCCAAACCTATGGCCACGCTCAAGGAATTGCAAGGCCGAACATTGCTTCGTCTATTTTGATCAATTGCACAGCTTCATGGTCAGTGAGCACATAATCTCACCCACTAAGTAATGGGCCTTGCAATGGAAATTTCATCGTGTAAGCCCACCTTTAGGGAAAGGTCAGTGTCTGTACACCATCAATACCATGCATACCATGCATGCAGATCCTAACATCCAGTTTATTTCAAATAAAATATGACCGAATAATTTTGCACGCTTGGTTACTCTTAATTCCAAAGTTAGTCACTTGTAAAGTAAACTTGTTATAATACGCCTCCACTATTTTTAGTGGTTGAGCACTCTCGACTACTTTTGGAGTAGAGACTGTTCTGGTTGGCTTTTGTCATGATTTTGACACCACAGAATGTATATACTGTAAATTTGAAATCATGACAAATTATCCGTCTGATGATCGGTATACCCAATGATCGTAAGTGAGGGTATTCCGTGAAACTTTAAGTAACGGTTGCCTTGCCAGAGGTCTATACTTTGAATTTGTTTCTATAGCTCACCTGTAATGGGTTTGAGCACTCTTAATTCCAAAGTTAGCCACTTGTAAAGTAAACTTGATATAGGCCTAAATATTCTCCCGGGAATATTATATATATATTACATTGCACGAGCAGTGCAATTTATAAATGGAAATGTTCAACTCTATCTGCTGTGAGAATGTATGGGATTGTGTACTTATCTATTTCATTATTAACGAGTTTTGGAGTTAACAAGCGGGAAAATAATGGATTTAATATTAAAAAGTTCGTAGTTTAAGCTAGTGGTTTGTAAGATGTAAAAATAACCGCTCCGGGAACAATTTTCAGTGTGTGTAAAGTCAAGTCTAAACATGGAAGAAAGAGATAAGAAGGAACCACAACGACTTCGATCGGCCAAGTTTTAATCCGCATATCTATTGACGCATGAAAAGAAAAGCTATCAATGGTACTTCCTTTCATGTATGATCCATTTACCGCGATCGATGCTTGGCGAAATCATTACTGGAAAAAACTAACACAAACCCATCCACGAACAAACAAACGTTACGCGGAAGTAAAATTCTGGAATTTCACTGATGCTCTAAACATGTATAGTAGCTTTGTTTTAGGATCTACAGTCAAACTGTTTTCTTGACGGTGTTGTGTAGAAAATGTACTTTAAAACATCGAAAAGGTCATCAAAATCGGCCGTTTTTTTTTTTGAGTTTCATCTTTATCAAATAATGTAAGATTTTGGTGATTTTTTCGATGATAAATAGATGTAAAATGTTCTTAAATAATGCACAATGTTCCGGTTGAGTCCGGTACATGAAACCTGTTTAATTTAAAAGCTTACATGTGTATAATCGTAACTAGCTAACTCGTTTCAGTGCCAAAGACTGCCAACTCTGAGAAAAAAGTTATCAAAGTTCGGGAAAATTGGGCAAAATGGAAGAAAGAGATGTAGGCCATCAATGACCGATGATCACGTCACCAGAGAAAATCATATAGGGTGCTTGCACGCAAGGTCATTAGTTCAAATCATCCTCCAGACACGCTCCAGAAGACATGCAAATGCATGGAGTACAATACCAATCACCTATTTAACACGGGGTATTGATCAAAGTAAATCCTCATGAATAACAATGTCAATTAAATGTCGGTAAAGGGAGTGGACAAAGAGCGTGTTTATAGTGAGACAATCTTTCCGTTATTTAGCTAAACTACCGCGTAGTCTAGATTTGCAATAGTTAGTAAAACATAAACAAATATAGACTGCGTGGCAGTCCAGCGAAATACCGCATACTCTGGCTCACTATAAACACGCTCACTGTGAATGCGTTCGTTGTGGTTCCTTCTTATCTCTTTCTTCCATGGTCTAAATAACTAAAAAATAGTAATTAAAAGGGAATAGACCTCAACCCGTGACAAGTGGGAGATGGATCACCGCTGTGAGTCTGTGAATGTAAGGCCTATGCTTACGTTCATTATGTACGGGTAGATTGCGGGGCAGTTTAGCTTCAGCGCCGCCGCGGCCGTCCATGCATGATTTTGCGTGTACTGTACGTCATTGTATTATAGACATTGTACAAGGAAGGTGTGTAATTTTTAACATAATGATGCGAATTAACGAATGAATAAATATATACTTATATACATATAAATCGTAACTAACCGTCTCATGAATATGGAAGTCATGTTTTTTCCTTCTACTAAATAAAAGGGAGAACTGAAGCACTTTATAGTTGGCAAATTTGAAAAAAAAAATATATATATACAATAATTATACCTATAATAGGTCATAATATTGAGTTATTCACATAGACAGGAATTTAGGCCTGGAGCTCACACAAACCATATAATGTCATTTTGATCTATTTATTCTAATAGTAGTACAAGATTGGTGGTGAACTTCCAAATAAATCAATATTGATTCTCGTCACGCACTGAGTACTGCCTATTGTTGTTTTGTAAGTGGTATTCGAAGTATTCTGATAAGTCGATACTTGATTTGAAAAGAGTGATAGCTCGATCAATTGCCGTTTTAAAGTCAAATCGGGAACTTGCTACCCGATGTTATGATATTACAGTTACAAAATTGTCTTCAAAATCCGCAGTGCAAGAGCTTCATATCGGCATTGACATCAGACTTTGTACTGTCGAAAACGGACAATCGTATCAGATTCGTTTACGTGTCGCCCCTTACTCAGAACAGCAATTTTGCGTATTCGGCACTCTGCCGTGTTCATAACGATATGGTCTAAAACACGGAGAATTATGAATGATAATAAAGACGGAAATTCTACATCCACCTTACAACGGTGCACGACAACCTACCAGTGCAATTGGATTCATCTGACGCATCCATACATAGCTGGTGTCCGTCACAGACCTGAGACTTATATAAGCAGCCATATCCATTAGCACAGTTAAACTCATCTGCTACACACGAAACTGAAAATGAGTGGGTATTTTAACAAGAACAATGATTATTATTTATATCAGGTTTTTGAGCAATACAACAAAACTAGATATTGTATAGTTTTTGAAAAATACCCGGATGCAATGCAACATTGTTTTTAATATTGGACGCGTTTCGCGTACGCTATCACTTGTCACCATGATCACGTCTCCTACACGCATCACAATACAACAACACAACAACACGGTCACCGTCAACGGCGCACAGGAGATTTTATAAACCAGTAAATCCACAAACTTAATTTACGGCAATTCTGGATGATGAATAACCTAGGAAATAATACATTCCATATCTACAAATAAACCTATATATTTTCTGAATTTGTCTTTGGGGAAAACAAGAAGGTCAAAATACGCATTGGTTAGACCCGGTGGCTAGGTAAGCTTAAATTTTCATTTTACCGCAGAGAGAAAGCCAGATATAAATACTAATAGAGCCATTCCATGTCAACTCCTGGGATGTGCACCGCAGCACCTCTTCAATTTTTTTTTTTTTTCTGTGTGGTGGTAGATATTGATGAGAAAGTAAAATCCTGAAAATTTGAGCTTCATACGCTATTTCGTTTTCCCGTGGCATCAATTTAAGATTTAGGGGGATCAGCGTAAAAAATGTGTCGCAACGCGAAAGACGATGTTTGGAGGTCCATAAATGTATAAAGGGAACACCCTACAACTTTGAAAAGTATATATCCTGGGGTACTTAATTGTGTAGAGTTTAAATCTTGCATCAGAAAACTTGTAACTCCTTTTGAACGTTGAACGATAAAATATTAATTCGGTGTGGTATCAATCGCAATACTATACATGTGTCACAAATAGCGCGCGGAGTGCGGGCATCACACTAGTTATAATAATGTTCAATTATACAGCACGGCAATTATATTGAAAATGAAACAGTTTGACTTTATTTTCACACTATTTTACATATCGGAAGTTCAGCGACACAATTTCATATCCTCAATAGAAATAAAGCTTAGCATACCGTACGATTCACTAGTTATAAGTTGAATCAAGAATCCATCGTCATTATTCTGGTCATTTGTTTCCATGTTTAACCATGTTGTTTTCGTATCCAAAGTTAGTGATTTCGGTCGTACGTCGTAGCCTGTAATCTCCATCACCACTGACTCTGGTGTGGTAGAATTACCTTTTCCTATCCATAGGAAGTCATCGTTTATGCTCAAGTATACGAAAGTTATCACTAAGTAGTTTTCAGCGGAATACACAATCCAAACACAGTCCAAATCATTGGGATATTGAGTCGGATAAAATGGAGAAGAAAGATTGGCCACCATTTCATTCTTAAGAAAATGTGGTAAATCTGAACCGCAGAAATCTAACACAAATGCAATATATATATAGAATGAAATGATAAAAACAACCGTCAGACATTACATTAAAAGACATGCTTCTGATTGGCTGTAAATTGTTAATTTTCTAGAGCAATTTGTCGTCAGGCTTCATTGAATTATTAGGACGTCATTGCTCTAGACTATTTCGGCGCGGGAATTTTGAGTATCGCGTGTTGAGAGATGGCTGTTGTTATTCGTTGGTTAATATGACTTTGTTTTAAATAAAACTATGTGATTCGTGCTTGATAATTATTTTTCTAACATATAAGACATAATGTTGTGATTGCCGGACATTGTATACTGCGCCAATAAAGTATCCTTACAGTTGAAAAAATAATCACAATTTTAAAACTGAACAATATCGGGGTAAATTTGTTTTTTAATAGATGCACTATCTAATCCTGCACATTATGACACCACATTGAATCCAATGTGACCTCAAGAAGTAAAGTTACAAGCATTTGAATAGACGAAGGTCCAGTTTTAAAAGTGACAAACTGGCCTATACAAGGCGCAAAAAGATTCCAACAAGCGAAACAAAGAGACAACACACTTTCTCCAATGAAGCGTTATTTAAAGCAGTTTTTATTTAAGTTTTTACATCTCTGTACTTTACAAAGCTTTCATTTTATTTGTCAGTTCTTTTGTTTCAATTTTCTTTTGTTCCTTTTGTTTTAAATTAAAGCCAAACGCATAAATTAGCCATTCACCACTCTCAAACCAGATGTCTAGGCTGTGGAGTTTTGAATAGGCTAGTTTGTCACTTTTAAAACTGGATCTTCGTCAAATCAAATGCTTGTAACTTTGCTTCTTGAAGTCACATTGGATTCAATGTGGTGTCATAATGTGCAGGATTAGCTAGTGTATCTATTTAAAAAACAAATTTACCCCAATTATTGTTCAGTTCGGAAATTGTGATTAATTTTCCAACTGTAAGGATACTTTATTGGCGCAGTATACATGACGCTAATATACTTAAGGGCTGGGGTATGAACGTTTGGACAGTATTTATTGTGGGACATTAGAGCACATCAGACATATCGAATTGCATTATGAATACGAAGAATGTCATTCTGATATCAAATAATTTTGATTTTTTGAAATTCGCAATTTAATACACATTTTATGGCAAATCATTAAAAATTGATATTTTTGATATTTAACAGCACTCGAAGTAAACTTTATAAATCTGATGATTTATACTTAAAGTGTATGTAGGTGGGATGAAAAGCCGACGATCAATTGAAAATTTTGACCTTTCGTATTGAAGATATGGAAACACCAAAAAAAGTTAGGTCTTTTGGGAAAAAAATCCATATCTTCAATATGAAAGGTCAAAATTTTCAATTGACCGTCGGCTTTTCCTCCTGCTACATACACTTTAAGAATATGTCATTAGATTTATATAATTTACTTCGAGGACTGTTATATATCAAAAATTTGAAAAATATCAAATTTTATAATTTGTCATAAAATTTGTATTATATTGTGATTTTCAAAAATGAAAATTATTTGATATCAGAAAGACATGCTTCGTATTCAGAATGCAATTCGATAGGTCTGAGGTGCTCTCATGTCCCACAAAAAATACTGTCGAAACGCAATAAACGCTTATTTTAGATCCCTTAAGGTGATACATGCAAGACAAATATGTCAAATAGTGGCAAAAGTAGCATTTTTATATTAATCCTTTATAAAATACTAACACTTTAAAACCGTATGTGCTTTTTATTTGGTTCAAATTCGACGTTCGGTTCCAATGCTACAGGCAATCCATGTTACTTGGGTAACGCAAAAATGAGGCCCTCTTCCTTTTCGCCTATGCAAATACATTATGGCATTTGTTATGTATTGTATTGTTTTTACCCTGCGATATTAGTTTTCACGAATAAATAAATAAAACATATGATATCATTTTTATTTATTGGTGTTTTTGACTTAAATATATAATTATTATGTTAATAAAATGTTGATTCGATGACCCGTTATTTGCTTATTTGCGTTATTTACTTTAAATGCAGATTTCGTACATATATGTTGTGCAAAATGACGACCATCAGAATAATTTGTGTTGAAATTTGTTAGGGCAGTAGAGGACATTTAGTTAAGAAATCAAATGAAGAGTTTTTTCCTATTATTTTTTCTTAATTGTGAAAGCTTCGGCTTTTCAAAAAAATAATTTGGCGGGAAAATGACTAATTTGTGGCATAATCAAGGGGAATGAGTCACTTGTCGACCCTGGTCAAAAATGAGTTTTACACATGTTTTGAAAGGACATTTAGAGCATTCAGAAACTGAAACCCACATGATTGTTTCATATCACTGGAAAAACCAGCGCGATATAAGTTGGCTTCCTCTCTTGGTGCCTACTACTTGACATACGCTCGGACAGTGAGAACACGGAAGTTAATTTCGCAGCTGCCATGATCACCGGTTCATTGTCGAACCCCAACGATTTTAGCTTGTATCAATATTATTTATCAAAATACCTGTTTAGTTTCTTGTTTTCTAAGCATTTCAAATTTTGAAAACAATTCCATTCATTTTACATCACTGCATTTGGTAAATTCATGCCGCACACACATCCTATATTCTTATTAAACTTACCACGAAAAGACACCTTTGTCCAAATTCATTTCAAGGTCATCAGAGGTCAGTTCAAGTACTTCGTGGTCTTATAAGACCGCGTCATACCTAGTTCGTTCATATCTTTCGTCAAACCCACTTTTAAAATGTTACTAGTGCCAGACGCTTAAATATGTTAGTGCCCGACGCTTACACCGATTTCTATCAAACTTGGGACAAGTTGCACTGGCCCAAGCTTAATATAAACTGTTCGGAGATCATGTCAAAGGTCAAAGGTCAAAGTTTCAAAGGTCATGAAGTGGTTATTTACGGATCATTTTGGGATATTTTTAATTACTACTCCTACTTTAACTTACAAGCTATGACCACCAATCTTGGTATAAATTGTACCCAACTTGGGGTCAACGGTTATGTAGGGTTTAATATACCCCTACTCTAAATTATATTAACATTTTTTTTTGAAAACTTATTGCAAAATTTTATAACACAATGTTATGTAAATGTTGACAAAATAATTATATTTGCAAAAGATGTTCGCCAAAATTATTTGACAAAACATTTTAACAACATTATAAAAATGTTGTTGCAGTGTGTTTTTAAACAAAACGTTTGAAAACGATTTCATGACTTTCATAAAATCCGACATTTTATGTTATTAAAACTTGTTTACCAAACCTAAATCTTAAATATAGTATGTTTATTGGTATGAAAGGAACATGGAAAAATCAACCCGATGTCATCCGAGGTCATGGTCATTATCCAGGTCAAGTGTTGAAGCTTGCCCAATTGGGCTTAAGCTTAGCGAAAATAATCCTAGATATGAGGAAACATGAAAAGTGGAATTGAGGTAATCTGAGGTCGAAGATCAGTCATGGGCCAAGTTTTAAAAGTTTACAGTTTGGCATACACGTGACGATAATTATTTGGTCAGGAAAAACACATATCTAAAGGTAATGAATTGTTTATACGGTTTAGGTCAAATGTTATACAGAGGTAGTGAAAAGCACAAGCCGCAGCTTAACATTGTAGTTAAAATTACATTGCAAGCCAGCAAAAAAGTTTCATGGGTTTAGTAACAGTAATAAACCGAGGTTGCCCTGTGCATCCACATGTCCCCTTACCGCAATCTCCCTCATCTGATATATGAATACATTGCCGGAATCCATCGCATATTAAATCAGCACTCATATAAGCAACGCCATTTAAACATTGAAAGGTACGTTGTGGTGAATGATCTAGATAATATTAGAAACCACAATACCATACTCAATAACCATAATAACATTATGTTATACAGGGTGTCCTATACAAATCGGGTTCCAAGGAATAGTTTTTTAATGTGTTTTCAACCATCATTCATTTGATAAACTGTTTTGAAGATATGAACACGGATGTAAATATGGTTGCAAGAAAAATCTCTTGCCGTACTGTTTGATAGAACATGTACACTGCTCACTTAATGGAGACTTTTCGATCTCATTTTTCGCAACAATCAAATCATTGAATAAATAAAAAATGACACATTGTTCGTATAAACCACAACTACCTATATTACATGTTACACATTTCGGCAACAAACGGATGGTTAATTCTGCCCTACATAATAAAATATCACCACATGCGTTGTAATCGTGTAAGTTGGTATATAGTGAAAAAATATACGTGCAGAATAATCGCAACATTATACTTCTGTGTCTTTTGGATGTAAGGTGCTGAAAAAATATAACACTATGTGTTCCAAATGGGTCGTAAAAACGAAGATCATGGGCAAGTTAAAATAAGTTATTTTATTTTATGGTAATCACCTAAATATGTTCATTGACAGCGTCCATGCGGTGTAATGAGGTTGCGGATAATAGTTAAAAAGGGATAAAATAAAGTGGGCTAATTTCAAAACTGCCTGTCAAGAAAGACTTACACCCCTCTTTATATGCCAAAAAACATTCCCTGTCTCGACCTGCCAAAATCCTTAACGGCCCCTTTGCACTTGCTAAATTTCCAATTTTTTGTCTCGAGCAGAAAAGTATACATATTGTAACATTTTCGTACTTTTTTTCTAAGCAATTTAGGAGCGTTTTATTTAAATGCTGCCAACAATTCCATTCCCCCTTTTAAAATGCATTAAACATTCCCTCTTTGCATCTGCCAAAATGTCTTCAAAAATTGTATTCATTTCGCCCGACCCCCGTTCCTGCCCGGGGAAGGGGCATATATACATGTAATTTTACCCCTTACGTGTCAAACTTTTTCATCAGGATTGCATTATTACATACTCTTTGCAGTGTTATAACTGTCCCAAGAACCAACCAATCACTGAAAATTATACACACACAAACACACCCCCAACACAAACACATGCACAAACGGATACGTACCTGCTTTGTATCTGGTAATCTTTGAGGAGTTCTTTATAGTTTGGCTAAAACTTAGACTACAAACACACAATCAAATAAAAACTTACCTGCTTTGTATCTGATAATCATAAAAGCAAAGTTGTCGACAGTGGTGTGCCAACATGAAATACATTGCCACGTGATCCACATATTAGAACTACGCAACGTCATTTCCTTTGATATGTGCTTTTCTGATTGGAGTACAAAAACACTGGTTTTATCAGCCTCTCTATCTGCCATGCCTATAGTTATTGAGCTATGTTTCTTGAGAAAAACACGGGAGAGTTGAATGGAATAGTAACCATCAGATGAAGCCGAAAAATGCCAGGAACATTTCCACCAGTTGTTCTGTACTTGTAGACCAAAGCTGCTTATATTGGCTGATTGACCTGGAATCATTTCAATTGATCTGTGACACATTTCTAAAAATGAGAAGTTGTAAATAAATACAAGAACCAACAATAAAAAAATAAATACATAAATAAATAAATAAATAAATAAAAACATACATAAATAAATAAATAAATAAATAAATAAATAAATACATAAATAAATAAATAAATAAATAAATAAATAAATAAATAAATAAATAAATAAATAAATAAATAAATAAATAAATAAATAAATAAAATAACTAGCATGTTCTTTAAATATACGCGTTTATGATTATTATTACTCTATCAATTTTGTAAGATAAGCAGTTCTCTGGTCATAACAATATACTTTTCAGACTACAATTATCGGTTATAAACCAAAATGGTCGCAGGCCTAACGTTTTAAGGGACTGTGCCGTAATTATGAGCAACCCTGGTGAAATTTTCAATTGACGTGCCTGCAACCCTCTCGGTCTAGCAAAACTGGCCTCTCCAAGCCTGACCACATATGTCAAAATTGTGGTTCGCAAAAGTAGCTCCCATTTCGAACTGTTAACAATTCACTGGCCTAACCCTTTTAGCTTGCTAAAATTATTGGATCCGCAATGTATCCCTCTCCCAGAGCTCATAATTATTGCACAGCCCCTAATAGTTTGTACCACCTATACATGTAATGTTTATGCAACGTAGCTTACCATCGATAACTGATTGATGCAATTCGCAGAAAAAGTCCGATGGATCAACACTTGTACATCCTATGATTTGGAATTTCGATGAATACTGATAAAATTTGCGATAGACCAGACACATGTCATCGAACATATCCAGTGAAGAGATAAACTGTACGGGACCATTAGTGGAATCTGATAGCAAACAAATATAACCTAATATAGTTTATGTGGATTTTGATACTCTATCACCATAACAAGTTGGAATAAATAATTCCAAAAGCGTATTTTACGTATTTGGATACGTTGTCAAGTGTACTTTTTTTTTTTGCGCGAGCGGGTACAATATTTAAGATTTTCCTTGATATTTATTTTTGTATAGATCAACGAGGTAATTTTCTTTTCAAAATATATTGTTGGTTTTATTTTCTAAAATGTGCATTTTTTCAGGTCAGCATTATCTATCAGTTGATGTTGTTGTTGCACACTGTGTACGCAGGAATAAAACATTGTTTGTGTAGGTGTGTGTGGGGTGGATGGAGGGTGCATGTGGGGTGTGTGGGGGTGTGTGGGGGTGTGTTTGTACTCTTTGTACTTTTCTTTAGTTGCATAGTATCTACTAAAGATGTAACGTACTAAACTAGTAGGTTACGCGGGTTTGGAGCACCCAGTCGTAATAGAGTATGTGGGTGTGTGTATGTGGGGTGGGGGGGTGGGCAAGCCATAAGATGTTATCATAATTGTATTCATATTTTTCACCCAATGCACATGTTGTCCATCGAACATTCCATCGCCCATTCATCAAGTCTCCAAGATAGTAATTACTCCCATATGATGCAATTGCAATATATCTTATAGTAGCAAGGCAAGGAACGAGTGCAGTCAGCACCTGATGATGATTGTAATGAACCGTAATGTGTTCTTCATCCCAGGATATTGAGACAGTTCGGACATCTATCGTATACAATGTGTTATAGAGAACAGAACCGACCCAGCTAGTAACTAGTAAAAACGACCCGCAAGAAATGGTGGCATGAGCATCATAAAGAGCAGCTGCAGATGGAATACCTTGATGGTCGCAAATAATAGAATGTTAGCCATATTTGTGATTACCTTTAAAACCGTATCCGTTATCCCTCTGCTACTTTTTATAACACGTATAATGTGTAGGTGAAATGCCTCATACCGAATTTCAAAGCTAAATTTGTTTAAACTAGCATTTATTGTTATTAAAACGTAATTGCCAAACTAAAATCCAAAATATAATATGTTTAAAACGTTTTAAAAAACATTTGTGTTTGCTGGGTAAGGAGCACAATAGGTTATCAAAATGTCGTGAACTTTTTGTGATATATGCTTGCAACCTTGCAAAATATAATCTGAATACCTTAACATCAGGAAGAGTGTCAAAAGTACCTTACTTAGACAGTTTTATAGCCCTCAATGGACATACATGGGTAAAAATGTTTAAATTGCTGAAATAAAGTCGTAATATTTTAAGGAAAGACTGGTGTAGTTTGACATACCTACGTTGTATCACTTTCGAGATATACGTAAACACGTGAAAGGTTCAATTTTCTGCTCTACAGTGGTCAAAATCTTCTCAAATGCTAAGATGTTCAATAATTGTAACATTTGACCCCTCAAGGTAATAGTTCAGGTCTGAGTAATTTACATTTTGGTCACCATGACTTATTCAAGTATTTGACTTGTACTCAGTATGTTTTTAAGCAAGGAAAATGCATGCAATGTGCGTCACACAATTTTAATTACGTTTGCATTTCTTTATATATTTACATTTTGTTACCGATTGTCTATTTGGATGTTCTTACCTATTATTGGCAGCGGATCAGAGAAATCATGATCAGAGGGAGGGAGTTCAATTGGCGACAATGCTATGTATGCATCGCCGTCTCCCTGCAGGTAAAATTTAAATGTTCTAGTCCCATTGACCAGGGTCACAAACGGCACAAAGGCCCGTAAAGTCCATATTAACTGTTTATTGTCCACGCTTTTTGTAGTCATATCTTTACAACTATCAATGGCTAGAAAACAACAACAACAACAACAATAATAATAATAATAATAATAATAATAATAATAATAATAATAATAATAATAATAATAATAATAATAACACTAATAATACTACTACTACTACTACTAATAATAATAAAATTAATAATAATAATAATAATAATAATAATAATAATAATAATAATAATAATAATAATAATAATAATAATAATAATAATAATAATAATAATAATAATAATAATAATATTAATGATAATAATAATAATAATAATAATAATAATAATAATAATAATAATAATAATAATAATAATAGTAGTAGTAGTAGTAGTAGTAGTAGTAGTAGTAGTAGTAGTAGTAGTAGTAGTAGTAGTAGTAGAAGTAGTAGTAGAAGTATTAGAACGTCTTACATAAATTGGCTATATCCATAACCCCGTCGTGCACTGCCGACGTCATCACTGAAAATTGGTTTAAAAAATATATTGGTTGATTAAATTTACCCTAACGATATCGGTAAGCTAAAGAAACACGAGAAAGTGAAACGACGACTGAGTTGTTGAGGCTATTGCCGTTGTCGACGGGTGTTGTTTAATATATGGAGAGTTTAATGGCAAAACGTAGCAAAGTCCACAAAGTACAATTCTGAGAAAAACACGGTTGTTTTTTTGATATGGCAATTTTAGTTTGGTTTATTTTGTTGACATTGCTTGTGGATTGTTCATACACTCTTAGATAACGCGAACCAATCAGAGCAATCGTTAGAAAAACACACACCATGCATTGAGTTTGTATATTGTGCACTCCGAGTACTACGCGCAGTGCTTGTACGCGCGTTCGCGTCGCGTAGACTTGATTCATTTTTGGGCGGGTTGATGCATTTATATTTGGTTCTGTTTTCCAATACTTTTAGTGATAATTTTGTTATAAAAAACCGCAAACATCACGTTTTTTTTTATTCTCGTGTATGAAATAGGTTAATGAACGCGTATTACTTGTTGTTCGAGAAATTAGACAAAATAATGCACTTGCGCTAATGTTGATGCATCAACATCAGCGCGAGTGCATTATTTTGTCTAATTTATCTCCCAACAAGTAATACGCGTTCATTAACCTATAGAGGTATCATCATAGTAAACCAAAATCATGTGTTTATTTGAATTTTTTAAAATTCATATATTTTTTATTACATCTTTTGTTTAAAAAAATATTGGAATTTGCGAATTTTGCCACTAAACAGATTGACCCCATTTCTAGAAAACTCCCTTGTTACCGTTTATAATCTTATTTGAGTGTGTCAGTCTTAAGAGCTTGGCAACTGCTTGTCATATCAAAAAAGAATTAATCAAGAATCTCATTTCCTTTTTTTATTTATGATTTTATTTAACTCTTAGCAAAAATAACCATTTTGTTTCATCAAATCTTACCAGTTCCTTGATTTATATCTTCGCACTCCAGTGTCTTGTTTAACATAACGCGGCAACCAACACCAAATCCAGGACACTGAATAGTATAACAGTTATCATCGAGGAATTGCATTTCATCGTAACTATTCGGCACACTAATATAGGCATCCCGGTGTAGTTCTTGACACATGCTACTGGCATCTTGCCAGGAAAGGGAGATGCCATAGTTTTGTCCATTTCTATTCATCCAAAAATAACAACTTCTGTTGAAGCACAAAGGCATGCGAGCTATAAGAGATATAATAAAATGAATGTTTTTTTCTTACTAGCATTTATTATATTTGTATGCATTATTGATTCATTTAGTTACCTACTGCGGCCGACTTATCCCTAAAACAATAGAGAGATTGCGATGTTCCATACGCGGCTCATGGACCGTGTGTTTAAACGTACGTTAATACGCACATTTATACGCACGTTTAAACATTTATGGGCTGTATATAGTCAACAGCATGCGGCCCTTTTGCGGCCAAATGTTTGAAATCAAAATCTGGTATATTCTTTAACATAACGCGGCAACCAACACTAAATCCAGGACACTGACTAGTATAACAGTTATCATCGAGGAATTGCATTTCATCGTAACTATTCGGGCACACTAATATAAGCATCGCTGTGTAGTTCTTGACACATGTTTTTTTCAAACGGCAAACCATGTAATAACAACAGGTTAGCTTCATTTGATTTTAGAACATGCTTAGTATGCTCCTTAAAATTAATTGTTTTTCGGTGCTTCCCGAATATTATTATTACAAAAGACCTAATATTTCTGTAGTTTAAGGACCACTACATGCATATATTCTTTACTTTCAAAATGATACTTTTTTGTCATGAAAATTAGGCGTATTGCATGAACCTCGACATAAGCATTTTTTATCGCCGCCCGTGCGTTGTTTTTTACAACGTTTGTGTCCAAAATATGAAAATAATAAATATTTATTGGCCTCACTAACGAGCCGTTATTGTCTTACAGTTCTTGAAAAAACATCGTGTAATATTCTCGTCTGATTTATCCATACATGTTGAGAAGCCATCGCATTGCTGATGTTTGTTAATGCACATTATACCGTCATCACAAAGTAGACTATCTGAGCAATGACCGCCCATATCTATAAATGAAATGAAAACACAATTATACTTTTAATGAAGCTAAGACTGAATAACAGTGATTGCAGCAAGAAGCCAGTAAGCTTACAGAAAGCTGCCGTTTACGTATAGAGCGACCAATTTTCAGTAAGCTAGGGAGTCGGGGGTTGTAAAACACGATATTGCCTTCCTGGTACTGTCCGCAATATTGCAGACAAAGTATACCAAAATTATTTTTAAACATTATTATAATCCTACATGTAGTATTTTTTTTCGTGAATAAAGTTTAGACCGACGTCAGAAAAACTCGCCGTTCGGCGTGGTGAAACTCAACCAGTATAGCGTGCTTCTCGACCAGTGTAGCGTGCATCTCGACCAGTATAGCGTGCATATCGACCAGTATAGCGTGCTTCTCGACTAGTAAAGCGTGCTTCTCGACCAGTATAGCGGGCAAAACTCGCATTTATGACCGATGTGGCTTGCCATAGACAAGGATTATTTAGGACAGAACGCCTCGTTCAACAATGTTATTAAGTGGCGTTCTAGTGAGCAAGTAAAGTGACATTCAAAATGCATTGATTTTTATATGTGACTGGACGCGGCGAATCAGCCGTAAAGTCGGCCCGGTCAATTTTGTTTTATTTCGTGTTTAGAAAATATATACCATAGGCTTTAAAATGGTATATCATTTGACTTCAAACGATATCCAAAAGCGGGGTTATGATTTGTTGAACTCTGTTCCTTCGACAAAATTGTATATTTTACAATCTTGATGAGTCTTCCTAGTTTTTTACAAGGTACAAAAAAACATTTAAATGAAATCAGCTGGCAGGTCCAGAACTAATCCTGATTTCTTTTTTACTGTTTTGGGTGCAATAACTGTAATTTTCCTTTCTGTACTTTTGTATTTTTGTTCTTTTTATAATTTTACATAATATTTCATTTACATTTTTAGATGTTCATATGAGCTGCCTGGCCTGGTGGGAGTTTTTGCTCTTCATCCTGGGGGGTCTCTCAGCCCTTTTTGTTATTTTGTGTTTGTAGAGAGCCATACGGTTAGCCACTTTGAAAGTTGACTTTTTGTCACTGTTTGGCTTTCCCTGCCAGGGTTCTCTTGTTTTCCGTCCTGTTTTGTTAATTTGTTGCTCCGACCCACCCTCCCGGGGGTTGGTGCTATCTGCCCAGCAGGCCATGTTGCTCAATTCCCATATGTGTACATCCATATCGGGGCGGCGCGCTTGTCGGTTGCTGCATGTGTCTCGTTTCACATGATAGCTGGGGGTGGGTGCCGGGCTTGTCTCGGGTGGGGGTCGCTTCGGGCCGTCCACGGGTCGCATGGTTTGGGAATACGTTTCTGTATTCCTGAACCAGGTGACTTCGGTATGGCTTGGGGCGGCTTAGGCTTGGGACGGGTCTGGTATTCGTCCCTGACTGTTTATGTGGAATGGAACGTGTATGGCGGCCGACGGGCGCATCGTTTTGATGTGGATGTACACATATGTAGTGCTTATATACATGTAGTACTATTGGTGAATTTTGCTTTGGGAGTTCGGTAGTTTGCTTGCGTTGTGGACGTCTCATCTTCCGGTCGGGGGACGTCATTGGTGATGCTGGGCTGGCGGCAGTCCTACTCTCGTTCCGGAGTGTGCGGACTTTGCGGTGGTTGGTCATATGCAGGATTTGGTGAGTGTGTCCCTTCATCACCGTTATTGGCGTTAGCATCCATACGATGCTTTGGTTTTTGATGTGAAGCGTGATCTGTCATGGCGGACTTGTTTATGAGGGGACATGACCACTAGGTCATGTGTGTGGCTGGCTGCTGTGGGGAGCTGTGCGCTCAGGAGATGGGGGTGGGGGTGCTGCTGGTTCGTCGTGTTGCTGAGGGGTCCTCCGATCGGGGGGTGGGACGTCTGGAGAGGGAGTGAATTGTTGTACTTGTAAAGCGGTTTTCCATTGGTATGTCGTCTAACAGTCCTGATGTACTTTTTCAAGGGGCTCATATTATATCTTTTTAAATATCTAATTGTTTTTGATGTAGTACTTATAAATGTGCAATATATGTATTTTATAATGTTTTTCTGGCGAATAAAATGAAATGAAATGAAATGAAATGAAATCGGTTCTACATGTGTCTCTTTTTCTACATTTCTGGTAATAAATATCCAACAGTCATAATTGGCGGTCATTTCAAATCATCCCCAAGTCAACGAGGTTCAGAAATATCCTCTCATTGTTCATTGTTGATTATGCATACCTAGACAAAATCCAATGCAATGGATTTAGCCAAAGCAAACAAAGACAAGAACTATTCTATAGAAATAGGTAGAAGCTTATTATCCTCTTCAGCAGTAGTATTATTGATTGATTTAAACAGCATTTGATAAGATACTTGTCGCAACGAATTGATACACCTATGAATACGACCTTCACATACATTTTACACTTTAACTCAGAATACAATTTGCCGAGTTTACGGCTGATTCGCCGCGTCCACTCACATATGTTGGGGTATTTAGAGGACATGATGCCTGCTTGTCAATACCAATCTTACCTTGAAACTGAAAAGCGTTGAATAAGGTGATGATAATGTAAAATTTGTTGTTTTTTCGCTGGAATCCTGAACTAAATTCCATCCACATTGATGACGTAGTTGACATGATCGCCTTTGGTGCTAGATCAATGTGCTTTGGGAATTTATATGTGGTGTTAGTTATAACATTGGAAATATTTCCCAAGATTAATGTGTCAAATTCATCAAGCAGTAAGTCAACCACGGTAAGAAGAAAAACGCTGTTGTTGGTAGAATCCTGAGATGTAAATATCCAAGAGCAATGCGTAGTGTACGACGAATAGTGCCGTGGAAAGTGCGGAGATGACAGTACATATACGCCATTCTTTTGCATCTCTATACTCTTCTTATAACATGAAACTAAATTAAACACATGACGATAAAGGGTGCTGTATCAAACAGTATGGCTTGGTTTTTGGCGCAACTTGTCAAAATATATGAATTTGTCGGAATTTTGACATTGTCCACTGTTACAATTCTGGAATTGTGACACAGTGCCTACCTTTATGACAGGGCACTATAAAAAGCTTGTGAGGGTGACTATTAATGTAATTTGGACATTTCAATACGAAAACGGACAAAATTGTTTCACATACAGAGCTATACAATACTGGTTACAGATTTAGCCTCAAACTTATTTATTGCTAAATTAATTTTCCTCAAAGAATTTTTTTTTTATGAACCTTTTCGAAGGTTTAAATTTGGTGAATTCTACATGCTAATCTTTCGAGTAACATTGTATAACATGGAATTAAAGTTATAGCTCTGTATATGAAACGAGTTTGTTTAAAATGGTATTAAACTTATAGGTCTGCACGTGACGAGACCGACGATTTGACACGTACGTAGAGATAAATAAAAAAGAAGCAGGCTGATTGGTCCAACAAAAAATATCGTACAATACCGGAATGGAATGATCTGCAGCATTACTTGATTGCACTAAGTTAAGCCTCTTTAAAGCAGAACTCTGAGTCGTGTCTTTTGACAATCGATTAGTCGGATATTGCCTATATGTCAATGTTACTGTATTGTTATTGATGTAGATGTAGAGATGTTGTTTAAGTCCCGATAATTGTAAGTTCCCATACCTTCTTCCTACATGTTCCGAAGTACGTACATGGGAACATAGAAACATTCAAATATTATAAACTAGCGTACGAGATCAAATTAATAACATATTACGGACATTGTCTTACAAACTAAACCTTATTTTTACTCGCTGGTAATAAATGTTCTTGCCCTCATCTTATTTTCACCTAATGGGATCATTTATTAGATTTTCAAACAAAACATCATGTACAACCAAATTTTAGGCCTGAACAGCTAAATGTGATATCATGCTAATGTATACAGATGCTTTTGAGTCATTCTCAACTTTAATGTTCCCTCTTTTACAAAATTATTCACTTTTATAGCATTTTTATAGCTTTTTCGGATATAAAATGTATATATTAATGCCAACATTGGTGGCGCTATTTAGTTACTGGAAAGTACTCTTTTAAGCTTTTAATACAAACAACTACTTTAATTGTTTGATCAAATATGTTTATAAAATTTCCTTGTTGCTTGTTTCACCTACTCCAGCTGTTTTAATGGCAGTATTAATCACATGCCCCTTGCAAATAAAGAAATATGATTTAGTATAAATAGCGCCATCTATAATTGCATTTAGTTAAGGGCTGGGGTATGAGCGACCTTGAAGTACCGGTATCTGGAGAGGGAAGCAATGAGTTACCCCAAATCACAGCGGCAGGTAGTGACTGGGCCGCCGAGTGCTAATATATATTTATTTTGGAAGGTTCGTGTTTGTTTTAAATTTTGGGGCGTTTTTCCAAAATTTGATATTTTTGGTGATATTTCAAAAAAGCGACATGCCAAAGACAACTCTTTGGGCACATAGTTTGTTATTGTTATTGCAGTTATTTTCCACATACCTACGTTAACATTCGATTGGGTGATTTACTAATATTATATATTTTATGACTGCAATTTGGCGTTTTCAATGCGTTTTACACGTATCATGAAATTAACGCAAATATCTAGTCACGCTGCTTTTAGAATTTTTACCTGATCGTCGGCTTTTGCAGGCAGCAGAATGCAGATTGGCTCACGATAGATGTCGTATTCCTCTATGTGGTTCACTTATTGATAATTTGAGTTTGCCTTCTTTGTAACAACACACACATTGCCGTCTGGAAACCGGGTCTGGTACTGATTTTGGGACAGTCATTAGACTTCAGCGCCGTATCAAATCTCATAAAAACCACACGACTGACGACTATGTGTTTATGTTTCCCGCACGAAAGCTTGTGTCTACATCTATTACTATACTTCTTTGGAAACGTTGACCTTTGACCATTCTTTGTATAACGCCCTGATATGACCTTGATATGTTCGCTTGATTGGGTACGTTATAGCATCCATTTCATTGAGGTGTTAGGCCCGGTGTTAGGACTTGGTCAGTAGATAATACTCCAGGGATACAATAGTTTAACATGGTGTGTGAGCATGGTGAAAGACTCATTATTGATTAGGCGCGGACATATTAAAGGCACAGGTCCTTTGCGTGTATAGCAGAAAATTATAATAGAATGTGTGAATAGAATGTTTGGAATTTTGCAACTAAAATACTAACTGCATTCTGCATTATGTATTTATTTATTTATTTAGGCCTATGCCTATTTATTTATTTATTTACTGACTTATTTATTTATTTTATTTATTTGGTATATTAGTTAGTAGGCCTAGTTAGTAATATTCCATGATAGGCCTACGTCGGTTTATTATTGATTGTTGATAACTTGACAACTTGATTGATTGATCGATTGATAGTCATTTCACATTATATTCCTAGTTTATAGGCCAATTTGAATAGCACCGTACATTAGATAAATAGACCTATCAGTATTGATTTATTCTATTCAGCAATATCAAGGATTACTATCAAACTTCTCATAGCTAATTGTCAGTTGGCTCAGTGGTAACGCAGTAGGTTTTACAACACGGAGGTTCGATTCCCACCTCTGCCTATTTTTTGCAAGGCTGAGAAAAAAATGAAATTTCTGGACTGCAAACTTATTTGGCGCGCGATCTGAGCTGGTCCTTTTCTGGTGGCTGTGTCTGTTACAGGCACACTCCCTCTGCATCCAAACCAGGTTCACGCTCATTGCATCTCCCTTAATAATGAAGCCAATTCTATATACATCAAACAACCTTGAATACACACATATAAACTGTCAGTAGGGGACAGCTTCAATACCATGTCATTACAGGTGATATTCATTGAAATACAACTGGGGTATCAATGGAAAGCTTAGATCATGTACTATATATACAGAGTGAATACACTTGAACGTAAATAGAAAAGTAGACATCAGAATCAAAAGATTTAAAATGTAGTGCATAGCCAATTTTATTGTGCATCACGTACGAACATTTTATTTGATTCGGGTGACTGGTTGCGAAGAAATGATCGATCACATAATGCGCGCATCAATGCAGTTCAATCCAAGTTTGATCACAGGCACTTTTTTCATACTCGCTCACCGGTTCCTATAGTTTGTGTATTCCATTAAATTTAGTCCACATTATCTACTTTAGAATCCGTCGGTGTTATGGTATTCATGCTTTCACTGAAGATGAATAACAGTTTGTTCTAGAAAACTTTGATTTCTGCAATTGGAAGCTTTCCAACTTCAATTTTTTCCAAGGAACATTTGAGCCAAGAATGACAATGATCAAGTGCTTACAATTTACGTGTGATTTTTGATACCATGCGATATTAATGTTGAAGTTTTAAAAAGATTTAAACTTTGCATTACAATTTCTACGAAATATTTCACAAACTTTAATGTGTGAGAGAAATTTTTAAGCCAGTCGGAATTCTTTGTGCAATAATTCTTTATGCAACATTTATATCAACATTAACGAAAAAAGATATTTACAAGTATCGAGCATCATCTTACATGCAAGCGTTCATTTTCAATACCGTGCAGGTTTTCAAATTTGAAAAAAATCTAATTAAATGCTTTGCAAGAAACATATTGTTTAAAAAGAACGAGAAGGATTTCACAGAACAAAACACGAAGCCCATTGACAATTAACACTACAGAGCGCTGAATTGTGTATAATGATCTTTATTTCAAACTTGGAATGATGTGAATTGACACATGCGTTATGTAATCGCTCATTTCCTCGTAATCAGTCAACCGATTCCAGTAAAATTGACGTATACGATGCAGAATAAGATGGACTACACACTGATGTTTAGATATTTGGATTTTGATGTCGACTTAGGGGCAAATTTATTCGCCCGGTAATTGTTTTTATCTGGGACACCCTGTATGATTTTTTTAAATTCAAAATCAAAAAAATAAACAAGACGGAAACATGGACCTCCTCCTTACGACCTTGAAAAATATCCACAACGGAGCACAAATTTAGGAGCAGAATTCCTACTTTTTTATGTTCACGGAGGTAAATGACCCCACCAGAAATCACAAAAAGTAAGAATGGTAGACAAATATTCTGCATGATGTTTGACAACTTTGACTTCGTCCGGCAAGATTTTGAAGGAAAAAACGAGCCTTCCTGAACGTTGGCGCAATACAGTTGAAGTAAAGAAGAGAACAAAAAATAACTTGCACCACATTTAAATTATCCCAGTCCATCAATATACCGTAAAACCTCGTCTACAAGCATATATAGTCAGTGTTTTTGATACTACGCAACAAGCGTAAATATATCGATACAATAGATTGGTCTTACAATAATACTTGTTTGTATATGATTGGATTTATTATTTATTTGCTCAAACTCCATAATGGCGCCCGGAAAATTTAGCTTTCATCAGAAGCACTCTATATGTTTGTAGACGAGGTTTTACGGTACATTTACAAAATGTTAAATCAGCTGAACTCTGATATTGTCTACCTGTATCGCAGTGCAACTCATCTGTGCCATCTTTACAAACTTTGTGGCCATCGCATACCATCTTCGTATCCAACCTGACCCTTCCCATCTGACAAGAAAAGTCAGGAAAAGCATCTGCAAAAAAATTAGCAAGAATTGTTACCCATATTTACGTACTTTCTTTATAATAATTTTAAAGACTTTAGACCAAAACATCTTTTCCAACTTTGTAAGTCCACGGCAATATACATCATTTTGCAATGGCGACATTCAAATTTAAGCTACTTTCACTATTCACTCGTTGCTCTTCACTAATGGATCCATAATATCTACTTCGTTTAGTGGCCGAATATAAACACATCCCAAATAGAAAGTACCCAGTTTGATTTTGGTCCATAATTCAAAGATGGGTTCTTAAATTAAGACCTACCAAAAGTATGTTACAGATAAATTTATTCCGCACAGTTTGATACCTCATTTTTTTGTCCAATTCGATACAGAATTGATGACACAATTACCTTTAAAATGCACCTACGCAGGATATTAAAGTTGCAGTAATGCCTATTGATGTGGTTTTCCTGCTTCTCAAGATTTTTCATAAAGGTACACAATAACAGAGACGGACTAAGATTTCCCTTCATGCGTTTTATTAAATACAGATACCCTTTTACTCCTTCCTCAATATTTTACCCTTCACAGTCACAGTCAATATCTGGTATATATGTCCTCCTGCTGCATTAATGACTGCCATACTTCTGCGGCGCATGCTCTCAGTGAGACGTCTGATGCGCCCTTGATTTATCAGTGCCAAATTAATAGGATTTACTACAAGTTTTAAAATTGAGGTGATTGCATTCAAATGTCATTGTGTCATCAATTCTGCATCGATTGGGACAAATGAGGTATTAAACTGTGCGGAATAATCTTATCTGTGTCATGTCTTGATTTAACACCCCCTCTTTGACTTATGGACCAAAACTAAACTGGATACTTTCTTTTTGGGATGAGTTTATATAGTACCTTTGCTCTAACTCCCAAGTTGCGTAATTTATGAACTCACTACTGCACTAAACTCATATATTTATAGCAGCTTACTGCATACTTATCCAAGATCATCCACGGAAATATTTTTACATTGGTAACAAAAACCCTTCTTCTATGAAGAGCTCAATCCCTTACATACATTTGGTCATGTGAGCATAAATAAATCTTATTGAATTATTATTGAAACCAGGATGGGTCTGTTCCAGAAACAGCACTACACACAACAAATATTGAATGATTACTTCAAAGGGAGTGTGTACATCTCTCAAGATTTGCAATTTGGAACTTATTTTAGAATTGGTCTACATGTATATCATGAAAGTGATATAATACCTTGCGTAACTCGTGCAATTTCAATCCAAATACCATCTACAATCGGTTGAACGGGGAAAAGCAAGTTAACATTTTCGTCAATATATTGCTCATCGTCATTCAGGTCAGGTGTAGTTTTAAACCATATCCAGATTTGTGACACATTCAGGAATATATTTCGGTTATAAGAAAATTCCACATCTCGACTAGCTATTTCTGCCAGATAGGATTGTTTTGAAAAGCTGGATCCACTGCCGAATATTAACGACATACCAAACGTAATGCTGAATTTCACTGGAGATACCAGAAACGCCCCGTTATCTAACAAGTCTATAGATGTTATTATCCACTTTGCATCTGCTATCGTTGTCCTAGGAAATTGGTGCGTAGTCAAATTGTGCGTAGTTCCCATTGGTACTGTCAAGAGTTCTATGTCGCCATAAGCTGAATTAAATGTAGCCAAGGTTAGAACATCGTGACATCACACAGGTCGCGGGTTCGAATCCCGGCCGGGCCATACCAAATGCTTTAAAAATGGTACCTACTGCCTTCTTGCCAGGCGTTCGGCATTGAACAGTTGAAAGAATGGAGTAGGGAAAGTTAAACACATGGCTACCAGTGTACTAACCCCCTGCTGTAGCTTTTCTGCTTGCAGACATGTGGCCTAGGGTTATGAAACGGAGATAGGCGCCGCCCAATGTGCCGAAAGGCTTGGGAAGGATTTAACTTTTTAACTTTATTGGTCGCCACTATTAACAGACCAATGCCGGTTATTGTCGCACATATTATACGGAATAAATTGTACTAATTTTAATGCATTTGTCATGTTGATTACAAATGTGGTTATGAAATTGTACATTTCGGAATTTGTTTGAATAACAAAAAATATTGTCTCAAGCAGTCGATATCCGCGTGGAGGGAGTTAAGTCACGGCCGGATATTTTCGTTTTCTGATTGTTAATACAGAATGCTTCTTGACTTACCGCAATTCTTTTCATCGGATTCGTCTAAACAATTGTTAAAGCTATCACACACTTGATGAGGATATAAACATACAGTTCCTTTTACAACAATTTCACACTGGAAATCTTCCCCACAGATTTCTACCATAAACGAAACAAATAATAATACTAATACTAATACTAATACTAATACTAATACTAATACTAATACTAATACTAATACTAATACTAATACTACTACTGCTACTACTACTACTAATAATAATAATAATAATAATAATAATAATAATAATAATAATAATAATAATAATAATAATAATAATAATAATAATAATAATAATAAATAATAATAATAATAATAATAATAATAATAATAATATTTTTGCCTTGGATTAGATTTAATTTTCTAGATAAATGGCGCATTATAAAAGCGTATTTATTATTATTATTAGCATGTTCACAATCTCCATTTTGTTGCATTGAATTGTGTTTGGTGAATGACTCGGTAAATAACATCGGCAGGAAATGTATTATGTTATATCCTCATCTAAATATTTGTCCTTGTCAAATTTGACAATTTTATATTAAAAAATTAGTATATCGTTTATAATTATATAGAGTGGATGTTTTGGCGTTAAAGTCCCTATCGATACGCCTTCAAATCCAGACCGACAAGGTTTTTTTTATTATATAATAGCCTAATTGCGTCCGATGATGTTGATGCAGGATATTTCGTGATATCTTGTGTAGCCTAATCGATAGAGCGTCGGACCATGAATCTGTTTTGAACCTGGTGTGTTCGAGTCTATGTGTGTGTGTGTGTAAATTTCTTTCTTTCTTTCTTTTCTTTCTTTCTTTCTTTCTTTCTTTCTTTCTTTCTTTCTTTCTTTTTTTTTCTTCCTTTCTTTCTTTCTTTCTTTCTGTCTGTCTTTCTTTGTCTTTCTTTCTTTCTTTCTTTCTGTCTTTCTTTCTTTCTTTCTTTCTCTTTCTTTCTTTCTTTCTTTCCTTCTTTCTTTCTTTTTTCTATCTTTTTTTCTATCTTTCTTTCTTTGTTTCTTTCTTTCTTTCTTTCTTTCTTTCTTTCTTTCTTTCTTTCTTTCTTTCTTTCTTTCTTTCTTTCTTTTCTTTCTTTCTTTTTCTTTCTTTCTTTCTTTCTTTCTTTCTTTCTTTATGACTTTTCACGAACTTTGATTGCAACAAATGTAAACAACGACTTTGCCAGCGAAGTTACATACTTTTACTATGTAAACAGGATCATTCGCTTGAGTAATGATCCACGATCGAAACGATCACCACACAAAGTATACGACACTCGAAGGCATACCAAAATAGCGTTATCCGGTAAGAGAATTACGGAACCAGATTATTTCGTAAAACAACTTAATGACAGACCTTGATTGGGCACTGTCGTATACTATAAAGCACCCATATTAATACCGAATGGTTTAGGACATGGTCACTGCATAATCCTACAGGGAGCACATTAGTTTGACAAGGGAGTCACAGACCCATTATTGATTAGCCGCGGATATTAAAAGCACAGCTCATTTGCGTGTACAGCAGAAATTATAATAGAATGTTTGTAATTTTGAAACAAAAATACTAAATGCATTCTGCAGAATGTGTTCTGACTAATATGTTAAACATAGTTATGTCTTTTGTTAATTAATTAATTTTTAATTTGTTTAGTTGTTTATTTATTTATTTATTTATTTATTATTTTTTATTTGAATATTTTCAAATTTTGTAGATTAGTAAGTATAGTAATATTCATCGGTTAATTTATCCATTGATTGTTGGTTACTTGATTACTTGATTGATTGATCGATTAATAGCCATTTTACAGTACATTAGATACATCGACAGTATTCATTTATTCTATTAAGCAATATCAAGAATTTCGCTCGCACTTCTCACAGCTAATAGTTAGTTGGCGTGGTGGTAATACACTGTGTTTCACAACTGGGAGGTCCCGGGTTTGGGAACATTTGCAATTTCTGAACTGCTAAGTTATTTGACGCGCGATATGCGGTAGTCCTTTTCTGATGGCTGTGCATATTATAGACACCGGGATAGACACCATCCCTCTGGAATCCAAACCACGTTCCTACCCTCTTAGCACCCCGTAAAGAAACATTTAAAGGCTCGACAATGCAAGCCGCACAATACCTTCCACCATTGCTTTTCTTTGAATGGTTAACAAGAACCCGTTGTCAATTGTCTCATGCTGGAATATGCCATAGCGGTTCGATGCAATTACAAACGTTATCCACATGCTCTCACTGCTACCATCAATACCAATGCCAATTGCTTTTGGATAATCACCACGTATAGGTGTCCCTTTTTGACCAGTAATAGCGTAAACAGCCTCGGGTGTTGGAAATGACCCATAACCAACTGCTATGGTGTCCTCGTATGATATGTTAGTTACTATTGGATGTACAATAAACATGCCGCCATCGTTTGACGAAATTATTCGATAGCACATAGGAAAACTAACATCATTTAAGTCATTGATAGAATAAACATTGGGGAAGTTTGGTGATGACATGGACATGTTATCTTCTTCGCCAATTGTTAATGACTCATATGAACTGCAGATATCTACGCGTAAAGCTAGGTAAGATAAGACAAACACACTTTTGTTAGTGGCACAGGCTTGACTTTTTGAGCTTTGTGCTGATTTGGAATAGGGGACGTTTTAAGTGACCATTCCCTAAATAAACCAATATCATTAACTACAATTGTATTATGGTTCAAAAAGCATGATCAATATCGTGTGCAATATGAAGCTCATACGACAAAAAATTAAATTTAGATGCATTGTTGGTGTTCGGCTTAGACAATTAGGGAAATTAATGTTCGCAAACTCCGACATACTAAATGCCAATCGTCAGCCCCACCCATTCAATGCTAGTAAGTTTAATTAACCTCCCCAACATTGATTCAGGGGGAGGGAAGGGGAAAGGAGAGGGGGTGTGTGTACCTCTCATCAAAAATATTTATACTAATTTGACTGAACTATTAGAGCGGCAATGAGGAGTTCTAACATATTGTCGAGGTGTGCTAATTATTTTATTATTTTATTATTGTCTGTGCCAAAAGCAAAATATGCCATCATTTTACCTGATATTTTAGGGTGCGAATATTGTTCACATTTTCAACACGGTACACCATACACAAATAAAGGATAGGCCAATATACGCAGTGCGTCATGGGAAAATGTCGACATCCAAAGCCCGCACAATACGAATACAAGTCAGGAACATAGTGTCATTGTGAGTTTATATCTTAATGATATTTCACGCAAATGCACTAAAACAGCAATTTACAATTCGCCGTTGAAGTAATTATGTAACAGGATTAATTACCATAGCGATAGGTTAACACTTTTTAAGATTGTATTGCCCTCCATTACATCAATTATTCTATGCAGTGGGTGCAGGGGGCACTGGCAGTTTAAAAAATGAAGAGAAAACCGGGAAGGCAAATGAAAAGAATAGGGGCAATGAGCTCGTTTTCTAAAAAACATCATCCCAATCATGGGCACCCCGTTGTCACATTTTAGCTCGCTTCGTAGCCATCAACAGGTGTTTTGGGGATTTGATCAGGTACCTGTTTTGCCCGGCGTACCTGTTTTGCACGGCGCAGTGTGTTTTAGTAGGGTTAGGGTTAGTGTTAGGGGTAGGTGTAGGGTTAGTGTTTGGATTAGGGTTAGGTTTAGGGTTAGGGTCAGGGTTATTCATTGGTAATATACTAGTAATAGTAATAGTAATAGTAATAGTAATAGTAACTTGTAATAGTATACCGTGTACGCGCGCTTTATTCCGTTGCTGGTTCGAACCCGGTCGATCCTTGGTAGAATTTTAAATCTAACTTTATTAAGTAAGAGTAAATAATAGTAGCCTAATAGAAGCATTTCGTAAGGTGTGAAGAGGCACACTTCGTAGCGCTTGTTAGGTATCCGTCGGATATCGTGAAAGTGTGACAAGAGGTTGTCATGGGCCAGCCAAAAAGTAGTGTAACATACAAAAATGTTTATCCCAATAGAGACCTTTTCACCCGGAGTATGGGCCAAACTAGTATGAAATACAAAATGTGTGTTTGCTACGTGAGCACACCGTGCCAATAAAGCCTTATTTAAGCCAAAAGACTTAACAGTACACATCTTCTCTCTAAGACGTGGTAAATGTATAATACCATCCGATAATACCGGGTCAAAATGATGCAAACGGGGAATGTTTTTCGTCTTTTCCCCAGAAATTTTAAGTTCCCCCAAACAAACAAACAAACAAACAAACAAACACAAAAACACAAAAACAAAACAAGGTGGCTGGAACGGCGATGTCGATATAGGATGTCAAAAATTGAACTGTTAACATGGTTAAGAGCAAGAACTGGGATGCAGAATAATTGTAAATCAGGCTTGCAAAATACACGTTACCTTTGGTACGAATGTTTAGATGAAGAAGACCAAAGACACACATCAATATCTGGTCATTCATGGCTAGTGTCAAGAAACCGAATGCTAATCTATACAGAACATAAATGAACACAGACAATTGTTCAACTTGTAAATATGTTTAAATATTTCCTCATTCTAAATATCTGCGTAGGCGCTTCGTAAACGGGTTCGTAACTCGCTTTACTTCTCAACAAAGGATTATGTCCTGAACCAGCGCGAATCACCTTATTATATTATTTTGAAACTAATAGAAATGTATATTCTTGTGATAGTTATATAGGTCTATAATATTTAATAAATGTGACACGACCTGGTTCATGGGGGCCAAAGGAGGCATTTTTGAAAATTGAGTTACTGTAATTATTACATTATACATACAATAGGCTATCATTTACTGAAAACAGCAAAGGTCTAGCATACTTGGTTCTAAAGTTATGACGTTTTTTGATGTCTATTTTCTTATGTATTTTATTGTTTTTTACTCCACATCTTTACCTTTATCTCAGTTTCAAATTTGCCGCCTTTGGCCCCCATGGACCAGATCGTGTCACAAATGTTCAATTATTAAAGTAAATATTTGTCAATTTCATATTTCCATTCTACACTGCAAAGCGTAATGAAACAGCAATGCTTTATTTTCTTTCCCTCTTTCGCAACCCCTTTATCCCTTTCCACACCTAATTCCCCTTCCCCTCCCTTCTCCAAATGTGACACGAACTGGTCCATGGGGGCCAAAGGCGGCAAATTTGAAACTGAGATAAAGGTAATAATATGGAGTAAAAAACAATGACATAAGAAAATAGGCATCAAAAAACGTCATAACTTTAGAACCAAGTATGCTAGACCTTTGGTGTTTTCAGTAAATGATAGCCTATTGTATGTATAATATAAATTACAGTAGCTCAATTTTCAAAAATGCCTCCTTTGGCCCCCATGGATCAGATCGTGTCACAAATTCAAATTCGGCAGCATACAACATGGGGAGGGTTAAGAAGGAGGACAAATGTACCATGTGGGAGCCATCCTCCCCTTCACTGCTGCCAGAGTGGAGGTAAAACAGATGAAACTAGATGCCACAGTAATGTGTTTTACCAAACACGAATATCTATGCCCGTGACCACACCTAACCCCCTTCCCCTATTCACAAACGAAAACTTGGTGAGCACCATGTGAAAGCACTTGTTTTAAGCTTTCATTATTTTGATATACATGTAATGTTCATAACACTGGACTGGCCCACACTCTCTATAATACCCTACCAAGCCTTCACACCCTTTTATACCCCCATCAGACCATCACTCTCTCTAAAACACCATCAGACTGGACCACACTCTCTCTTATACCTCATCAGACCCTCACTCTCTCTTATACTCCACCAGACCATCACTCTCTCTGAAACACCACAAGACTGGACCACACTCTCTCTAATACCCCACCAGACCCTCACTCTCTCTTATACTCCATCAGACACTCACTCGCTCTAAAACATCACCAGACTGACCCATACTCTCTCTAATACCCCACCAAGCCTTCACTCTCTCTTATACTCCACTATACACACACTCTCTCTAAAACACCACCAGACTGGACCACACTCTCTCTAATAACCCACCAGACCCTCACTCACTCTCTCTTATACTCCACCAGACACTCGTTCTAAAACACCACCAGACTGGCACGCACACTCTCTAATACCCTACCAAGCATTCACTCTCTCTAATACCCCATCAGACCCTCACTCTCTCTAAAACACCACCAGACTGGACCACACTCTCTCTAATATCCCACCCCTTAACCAACCACACCCCTTGTCCCATCATGACAACAGGTGGTCCAAAATCAAAAATCAAAATGCCTACACATTCCCTTTTAAGGGAGTTTTTGTCAAGTGATGAGTTTCCTTGACGTACGATTCAGAACTTTATCATTGCAAACACAGGTAGCTAACAAAATACTACATATTGCGCTACACTGTGTTAATATGTCGTACCTAGTTTGCTTTTTGAAGCCTTTAGACTTTGACCTCTGGGGATGCGGCTAACATAGAATACATCTAGGGTCATGGGTCATCATAGTACCAAGTATGAACCCGGAGGGCGCTGTAGTTCCTGAGCTAGAGCTGTTTGAAATTTTACACATATTGCCCCCTGTAGCCCATGACCTTTGACCTCTGGGTCGGGGGTACCCTAGGAAATTTGTAGGGGTCATGGGCAATCATTATACCAAGTATGGGCCCCAAGGCTACTTTAGTTCTTGAGGAGTGCAAAGAAGTGGTCGTAAGGAGAAGAAGGCGAAGACGAAGGAGAAGACTAAACACAACAAATACAATATCTATGCCCCGTTGCACGGGCATAGATAATGATAAAACAGAGTAAACGCCTACCTGCAATAATTATTCTCAACATATCAACACAGTCGTTTGTCAAGGTTTTACTCCTTCATGGCAAAGATGCCCCGTTGCACGGGCATAGATAATGATAAAACAGAGTAAACGCCTACCTGCAATAATTATTCTGAACATATCAACACAGTCGTTTGTCAAGGTTTTACTCCTTCATGGCAAAGATGTATGAGCGTTGTCTTGAACCTCAGACCTGCGAAGACGAATCTAATAACTTTGTTGAACAAGTCTCAAGACTAGGCTGCTTTTTGAATGAGGTTGTAGTATATGCCACCTAGAATTGTTGTAATGAAACTGAACAATCATTCTGAGTGCAGCATGTTTTAATATAATATTTCAAATAATACCATATTTTCTGACTTGTGATAAAAATAAACTACGAGTGGGTAATCACTTATATTCTAGTACGTTCATCGACTTGGAAATAAATCACATTGTGTTTTTATGGTTTTCGTATAAGAGTTCCTTCATTTTTCTCTCATACGCTGACGTCATGTTTTCTATGTTGGCTTCTTCTAATAGCTTAAAATTAAAGAACCGTTGTACATTAATAATATAAATTGCAATACAAACTTTTTAATGCAAGAATATGCTCAAAAGTATGTAAAAGGATTCATGTTTGGCCCAAATACCCAAAATCACTAACGCGTACCTCTAAATGTCAAGAGGTCATAGGTCAAAAGTCATGGGTCATAGAAAACTGTTGTGATTGACTCTTTGATTATCGCAAATTAATATGCTTTTCATGTCATAGATCATTTGCATACAACATTTTCGCCCCAAAATCAAATGGAGTGATAATTATGTTCATAAATATTAATTAAGGGTGGTCTTAACCTTGGAATTGTGGAAACTTTCGGGCCTCTTAAATGCTAAATTAAAAAATGCTAAAAGTATAGGCCTATATACTTATCATTTGACACATCTCTCTCGACGTACAAAATTATGTGCTGGCATACTGTTATGTTTGCAGTAGTTACTTTCTGCAAGTATTCAGAAGTCGCGAATAATACAAAGTTAATTACTTATAGCATGTGTGAATATTCACTCGGTGTTTATTTATATCACATGGGACAAAACATCGTGGTATTGGAAATGATTAGAGTATAGCATTCGGTTTATTTTCGATACCTTCTCTGGATGTATATTACAAACAAAATAAGCGCACTCTAAAAATAGTGTAGTCGATCTGAAATGATGCATGATTCTTATGAAATGTACAGTAAGCCAAATAATTATGGTACCAGTTGTGTTCACCCACATACCCTAAATAACGACAAGTATGTCAAAATTAAAACAAGCAGCCAATACCTACACTATTTAGCTCTGATGTAAGACCTTATTTGTTGAAATTGGTTGAGAAATAAAGAAATGGTTACCTAAAACTTACGGAAGAAAGGAAATCAAAAGTGACCCTTTTGTGTTCTAATCAATGAAAGCACGATTCTGGCAGGTATTAAAGTGTTAACCAATGGAAGCACGGCGCCAGTTCTCTTGTTCACGAACGCTTGGTGTACAAATCAGTAGGGCGTGCAATGGAGCAAACTGCAACTTTTAAATCGGCATCTTGGGTTTTTGGATCGCCATGTCTTTATTTCTAGAACAATTTCAACAAATGGGGTCTTAAATTTGAGCTAAAAGTTTATCTATTGGCTGCTTTGTTTTCCAATCATGCCATATCTGTCTTTGTTTAGGATATACAGGGGGTGAACATAACTGGTACCCTTGAGTTTTTGGCTTACTGCATTTACCCAAGCTTACTTGCATATACTTGAACCTGAACCCAGACCTATGGGAAACGGTATCTGAGGAACTGAAAGTTCTTGATATACAATGTGGTCCCAATATCAATTTATTTCTTTTAGTTGATAAGTATGTTTAATGTTGTTGTTGCATATGCTGAAAAACATCCTTCTGAGGAAAGGAATAGACCTACATTACAAATATGGCGCTAGTTTGAAGTCAAAAAAGAAAAAAGAAAAAAAAAAGAGAAACTTTCAAATTCAGTTTGTGCACACTTAACATGGGATGCGTCATTATGCAATTTCACACTTTGGGGTAATCAAAATGGATTAAAAAAAAATCCAAAAAACAAACATTAGTATTATAAGTGTTTGAGATATACAAGCAAACATCTTAGCTTCATAAAATATATAATTCCGGACTCAAAGAAGACATTGTGAATATTATCAGCTTGGAAGAATTTTTTAATGTTTAACTTTAATTTTGATATAATTCTGCATACTATTATAGCTACATTGTGGTGTGTTTCCAGTTCAGAGAATTATGTAATTAGAAAGATCCGTAAGGGGGTTCCTTTTACTTAAAGTGCGAAACAAAAACAAACCAAAAATAAATAATAAAAGCAAAAATAAACCAAAAGCACCTTTTTAAATAATATTCACGCGGATAGGGTTTTATTAAGCCTAACAAACGTTTATTACAATTTTCCAAATTATCTTGCAAAAAACAAAACAAAAAACAAACAAAACGATAGCACATAGCTTCTAGTCGAACCTTACTGTTTTTTCTTTTTTTTTGTGTTTGTTTTGTTTTTGGGGTTTTTTTTTTGGTTTTTTTGGGTTTTTTTGTGTTGTTTCTTTCTGTTTTTTTCTCTTTCATGATTTCTTTCTTTCTTTCTTTCTTTCTTTCCTTCTTTCTTTCTTTCTTTCTTTCTTTCTTTCTTTCTTTCTTTCTTTCTTTCTTTCTTTTTTTTTTTTTTTTTCTTTCTTCTTTTATTCATTCTTTCATTTTTTCTTTCTTTTTAACAATACTGAAAAATAATGATAAAGCGTCATCAAATGAAACCTCGCAATCATCTGAGACACTGCCTGGCACAAAACATTACCAATTGTTATGACCTTTGGCCATTTAAATGAATTATGCAATATGTGTCAATATTTATCGAGTCACATGGTCACTGCTTAAAGAGGACACCCATTCAATACCTGTTTGGTCTCACTCTCCATTGATAGATGTTGTTATTTATTGTACTACGTCAGAAAATACCTCAAATTACGCACAAGTGCATGCATGATCAATCTGCGAACATAAAACACGTCCTTGGATCAACTAAGAAAGCACAATTTTGAGCATGTTGAGTAGTTTTTTTCCATTATATTTTACAGTTTAAACGCGATGATATAGTTCAGTTGTTGTCGTTTTTTGGCCTCTGTGTACAAACATCGTGTATTTCATCGAGTGTTTTCCATTGGAAATTTACTGCAATTGACGAAAATGTTGATGTGGATGCTGTGAAACTGAGCTAAAAAGGGTATGTTTCTTTTAGTAGGCCTAAATAGGCCTACATGTATTTCAGTAGTCTTGAGCCCGGGATCATGAGCTACTACAGTAGGCCTAGGCATATTTTTTACTGTTTGTAGTATAATTTTTATCATCTTATCTGCACTGATGACTGACAGTTCATTTATAATATATAGACTTCTGTTAGATTCATCCGGTTTTACATCAAAGGATATTAAGGACATTAAGGGGGTACTACACCCCTGGCCAATTTTGTGCCCGTTTTTGCATTTTTCTCAAAAATTATAGCGCATTTATAGCTGCACTGAAAATCAGCAACAAGGCAAGTAGTTATTGATTTATTGATCAAATATTGGTTTTCCCTCATTTTTGACTGTAATGTTGTCTGTGTTGAAATAAAATTTCCAGTGCAGTAGTTGTAGTCCTTGCCCTATAATACACCAATTGGTCAGTGGTGTAGTACACTTAACATGATTAAAGCAACAAAATATATTGGGTATACATGATACAATCTTGAGGAATAGGTCTACAAATCTACCTCCATTCACTTAGAGACTTAAACAGTATGTAGGCCCTATCATCATAATTCTGCTTTCTATTTGGGTGTGTGTGAGTAGGCCTACCATTGCAAAAACAGCAGAGCAATGTTCATTTAAAAAAATAAACACATGAACAAGTAAATGACCAAGAATAAGACCGCGTAGGGAATTGTGAATTTATTAAGACCAGATAGAAAGTGTACCAAATACGAAAATGATAATCGGCTATTCCAGAAAATTAGTGGAGTAACTTTTCAATAAAAGAAATGTCTTGATTTCCAAGTTTGCTGAAAACGACTGAAATTCCAGGACTGATTAATACAGATATATACTATAGCATGATTCCGATTGATGCAAAATAACATACAAATTTATATGAAATGATCAGAGTGTTATTTTGACACGAGTTGTCCGATCGACGAGTATTGTTCATTTGTAAAATTCCGTAACTTTTACATGCTCTTATTTTGTAGGCTGTAACATACCGATAATGTCGTGCACACCAGATAGATCGGAGATTCAATGGTCGAGTGAGTGTGTCTTTCTGCGGGATCTTCCTGGAAAGTTGGATTTTCCGCTGTTGATTAAAATCAAAAGCGGCTGGAGAGGAGACTCTGATATAGAAGTGTTTGGAGTAGAAGAGGTACGTTACGGGCGCACTATTTGATTTCCATGGGGGAGGGGGGGAGACGTGGCATGGGAGTTTTTGTTTTGTTTTGTTTTTTAACTTCGCCCATTAGTCAGATAACAAAAAACTTCGCCCCCAAAAAACAAAAACAAATGGCCATCTATGGAACTAATATAAAATTAAGGGTTATGTAGTTTTCATCAGTAGGGGCCTATATGATGACTTTTGTTGTTTTTGTTTTTTTGGTGGGGTCAAAAAAAAAAAATTATGTATCGTAAACAAGCAACTTTTGTGCATCCGTAAACGCATGACTACCATGTAGCCTATGGTATTGGATTCAGGGAACTAGAATTGACCCACAACATTTACCGAAGTTTCTTCAAGTGCAAAATAATTATGCTATCGATCGTTTTTGTTAGGCATGTTAGGGGAGACAAAAAAAAACGGATTACGTTTTAACAAACTAGCCCAAGACGTGCAACAGCTTACTTGTTAGTGATGGAAAATCGGAAATTGTTTCTGATAGCATCCAACCCTGTGTGTTTTATGTAAAGCACCGGAACTGTTTTTTCTTCCATGTAGTATCAAACCATTCGAGCTATATTACGTTGACCAAAACACGAAATGTTTATCGATATACCAATTATGACCCGTCATGTTATATATATCTTTTTAATATTGGGTAGGATGGGGTGCATGTGGAAACACACCCCACCCCTGCATACACTGTAAAAACAACGGATAACACTTAAAGGAGTATTTCGTGATCCTAGCATCCTCTTTTTACACACTTAAAAATAAGTAGTCAAAAATGACCCTAAAGTAGTCATTTTTGACCCCATGGCAGGGTCAACTATGCACCAAACCCATTGAAGTCATTTTTGACCCGGAGATGAAGTCAAATGATTTGACCCAAATTGTAGTTAAAAATGACTACATTTAGGGTCAAAAATGATTTGACCCCTAACAGAATCATTTGAAAAATAACCCTTTTAGTGTCAAAAATGACTATATCCGGGGGTCATAATTAGAAAATTACCCCTAAAGTAGTTGAAATGACTACATTTGGGGGTCCCGGTTTGAAAATGACCCCGGAACGTGGGTCAAAAAATGACTATATTGGGGGTCATTTAAATATGACCCTTTTAGGGGTCAATTTAATATGATGTCAACAACTGAAAATGACCCCTATGGTGGTCAAATTTGACTTCATCCGGGTTATTTCAAATTGACCCCCTAAATTAGTCAACATTTTGACTACCTATTTTTAAGTGTGTATGACATTTTTCAGTACATATCCACAAAAAAAAAGCATATTCCAAAAATTTCAGTTGATTCCGATTTTGCGTTCGCGAGTTATGCATGATTATGTGTATTACACTGCTCCATAGACAATGCGTTGTAATTTCGTTCTGCTGCACCAGAACGAAATGCAAATTACGCGATAGCTTTGCAAGAATGAATCTGCAAGAAATATTTTGTACATAAACATCATGTAGCCAGAGTATTCCAGTGATATAAAAATCTTTTTGAGAAAAGTGGGGGGATGAGGCTGTGGATCACGAAATGCCCTTTTAATAAACACTAAAATACGTTTATTTTTGTATTTTACACGTAAAAGTATAGGAGCCGTTCCAAAGACCTATGATTAACACTGTAACACGCTTATAGAGGTATTTGTAATAAAATATAAGTTATAATTATACACTCCCAACACCTTTTATATTACCGATTTAAAACTGTTTAAGTGTTACTCAATAAATCCTTCTATAAACGTGTTATATAGTGTTAATCGTATGCAACGGCTCCTATTTCCGTGTAGGATTATAAACGCGTTTGAGTATTAACGTTTTAGTGTTTTAGTTTTAGTGTTAGCGTTTTAGCGTTTAACACTTAAAAGTGTTATCCGTTGTTTTTACATTCTCTTCACTTTTCTGACTGTCAAAATCGGTTAGAGTTAGGGTAACATAAACTGTAATTTTAAATGTAATTCTTCGCTTATTTTTTATCTAGGTTTACCGACTCCACTGTGAAGATTTTCAGCGACGAGTCATAGCTGTTGATGAGTCTGCTAATCATTGGAGCTTTCCTCTTCACATGTCAACTAAATTTTTGACTCAAGAAAAAGAAGGTATATCGAGATGAAGGCCGTGTAACTGCATGTATCCTGGGGGGGGGCATGTATAGACCTATAATATCCCTGCACCTGATCACCGTTACCCGTTATGGCGATCAACTTAATACATATCAGCGCTGATCCTTAACCCATCACTAATCTAATCTAAAACATTGTAGTAGCCATACAAGATATCTAAAAATAGACACTCTGTTCTTTAATAGACTGTGAACGTAACACACATTTAATGCCAAATATAGAGAGTATTGAGATTGTCTATGCACAGCGACGATAATGATACCGTACTTCAAAAGACAGAATTGCCAGCACCCTGCGTATTATCACGTTATGCTACCTATATAAATGAAGTACATCCTTTATTACGAGACAATGATTCTAAATCTATGCATCTAATTTTAAATTGTAATTGCAAAAAAGAGACACATTCTGTGCAAATTGTGATACCTTATTTGTCTGGATAGCTCGAAATTCGTAACAACAGTGACTGCATGAATAGAAAAGATGGATATTGAAAAATAGCTAAGTCATTGTACCATTACATTGTCTACATGAGTGGTCAAATGACCCGCGTTGACGGGTGACGAGAAGGCACTCAAGCAACAAAAACAACAGTTTCAATTCGTTTATCTTTTTTATTTAAAGGGTCACCATGGCCACACATTTTTGAGTTATTATTTCGTAATTGGTTCATTGGTGTACTGTGGCCGCCCTTCCCGGGGTACTCCCAACCACCATACCCGCATGGTAATATGTGATGTGTTTATGATAGTCACCATCTTAACTCAAACGACTTCATGTTTATTCCAAAAGGTAATGGACCGATGTATCTTGAAACTCTTCTGTCTCAATCCAAGAAGCTTCCTTCTAAGATTCAATTCGCTCCCCAGGACGACGTGTTAATGAAAATCGAAGGAAATTCTAACGATAATTGGGAGCCACTGATCAATGGTATCTTCAAGCCGTTGGAGGTTACCCGAGCTCGGTTTTTCAAAGCAAATAAAATTGAACAAGGTAAATGACTCTTTAAGACAATAGCAATAGACTTTTCATATCAAGATCGGAAGAGTTCGGAAAATCGCGCTATTTATTCAGTAAGCTATGGCGTCAAAATGGACCACAACTGGCAGACAAGAAATGTCATGAAATACGACACCCTTATGCATGAAAATACAGCTTATTAAGCCAATGTGAACATGGGGTCATCGTGAGAAATATTTTTCTAGCATATTGAGCTAACACCTCAGCTATACTTGGTTTTTCACAATAGGATACTAATGGAAAGAAATAGACAATGTCCGTCACTTTCTGTCAGTTATTATTTTACAGAACGTTTTGTTTTTGTGCATCACCTCTTCCACCACAGTCAGTCTCTTACACAACACTACCGCCACACGCTTGATTGCACGTTGAGTATCCTTGGCAAAAGTACCCCTCTCATCCACAATTGACCGTCGAAAGTTCATTACAGTTTATGATGTCGGTTATACATTGACTTTGTTCAGTCCGGCTTCATGATGCTGAAGAGGTACTTTTACGCGCGCGTTAGGTTAGGGGAAATTATAAATTCGAATTCAAAGGAAATTAACGTAGACCTAAACCAGAGGTCTCGGGTTTGATGCCTTAACGGGCTCAATTTGCCTGTTTTATTTCATTATATGGGAACCGTTTAAATTCAACAGATTTAATATAAGACAGGACACTTTAGGGGAAAATGTTCCTCTATTTTTGGACATCGTGATTAACCTGCAACTGCCAAACGTTTTCATAGAACAAAACAAATAGGCACACAAAAATTGCTATAAGAACAAGTTAAGAACACGTTAATGTTGGGTCTTTTGAAGCTATATGTGCTATTCCTGTTGAAATCCATGTACCCACTATGGAAAACATGACCTTATTCTCCCACACAAGGTGTATATATTTCATAAGGAATCACCCATTCAGGTAACCTGATTTGAAATTCACACTCCCTGCGTGGAAGATTTATTTCAATTGAAATAGCCCGATGTGTTAAACGCGTTTGCAGTTTACAAAGTAAGTTTCGGAGGAAAACCATTCTTGTGCTAAGTTTATATAATTCTCTTTTCAGGTATTATCAACCCCAGGGTGCATATTTTACCAGCCTACTTACACATCATGGTCCAAACCGTATTAGGTTTCGAACATAAATCTGATGACGATTGGCAGAGTCATAAACAGAGGATGAGTCGAGCTCTTGAAAGCATGGTGAACTTTGACATGTACCGAGGCAGCATGGGTAAGCCAACAATATATAGGCCTAAATACACTTTTTCAAAGACATCGGGTATGATTTTTTATTTTATTTTAGTATGTGTTGTGTCGTTTAGATGCTGTTCAGAACATAAGACTCCAAAAAACCTGGAAATTGACTTTTGGGTACAAAACTTCGTGCGATAGAAATTAAGAACTTCGTAGACAGAACAACACAATTTAAAAGTGCCTGAAGTATTATTCAGTTTGTACTGCGGCCGTAACCTTATAACTCGATTAAGATTAACGATTAAGGCAGCTTGAAATATCTAAAATAAATATAGCTAGAAGGGAGCAATTAGTAATATCAGATTACTTTTATTTATATTCAGGCCATAAAAGGATACTTTTTGATCTACAGCCTCAACCCACAGCCTCAACGGTGTTACGTGTGCGTTCAGCCACACTGACAACAATTGTCGCAACGGTCAGCGGCAAGCGGCAGTGGCCTACGAAACACAAAACGGCAGTAGGCGTCTACCGTGACTTACGTCATCATTCTGTTCTAATTTTACATTCCAGATATCAAAGTTTATCCTTCTGCAACAATTCGGAAGACTAGGAGGAAGTCAAAGGTTGACTTGTATGAAGAAATAGTTCCACGGACTGTCTCCATCAAGACCTTACTTAACCAACGACGCCAAGAAAGAGACACGCCCATTGAATCTAAGTCTGATTTTGATCAGTTACAAAACCGCCGTCATCGTAATACCGAAACCGGTGAGACGTCAATCAGGGAAGGGGCATGTACGGTAACCGAGGGAAGGTCAAAGGGTGAATTAGTAGAGTTCTCTGATGCAACAAAAACAGGTGTTGAACTTCAACACGAACAAACCGAGAGAGAAGCTGGGATATCTAATGTAGCTGATGATGCCGATATCAGCCATGGTCATTCAGACAATGATCAAAGGTCCTTTGAAGATCCGATTTACGATGTTGTAGAGAGGAGAGTCAAGGTTAATGACAGACTTGATATAAAAAACAATAGCGATGTTGGAAACTGCGATGTCATTGTTCCACCCGTTACAGTTAATAATGCGAAGAAGGACAATTGTGAGTTAGACAAAGGTCCGAAGAGTAGCGATCTCCAACCATCTCAAATTGGTAAACCTGATAAAATTACTCAAAATCACCAAGATAATAAATCAAGTAAAGAACCTGTGTACGCTGCTGTAAAGAAGAGAGGTAAAATTAATGATCTCAATACTAATAGCGTAAAGGAATTGAGAAGAGTTCAAGAGCAAGATGAACGAGTTTTATATGCAGTAAATGGTGGTCACGCTAACGAAGAGATGAAGCTAACAAATGGACACGCTATTGAAAATAACAATAGGTCAGGCGTATCTTTCAGCCCACGCAATGACCACTTATCATCCCCTAAACAGCAAGATCAAAAGGCAAGTTTCGTTCACAGTAATAACAAGTTGGCATCGACAAAAACAGCTCAAGACTATGAAGAAGAAGTTCTGTATTCAGTGAATGATGACCAGCCTGACGAAAGTATCCAGGCAACAAACGGATGCCCCACTGATCATGCTGATAATAGCAATAAGCAATGTGTATCTTCTACTCTGAACAATGACCACTCGCCACCTATCACACAGAAAGACCAAGAGGCAAGTTTCCTTAACATTGATACAAAGTTGAAGTCAAGTGATTCAAAAACAAAGGAAGCAGCTCAAGGCCACGAAGGAAAAGATAAAGTAAATGATAAACATGCCGACAATGAAACCAGGGCAACAAAGGGAAACCCACCTGAAGATGGAAATCGGCAAAGTATTAGTATATATCCTAGTCTGAACAGTCATGACCTCTTATCGTCTCCAAAACAGCCAGATCAAGATGACAATTACGTTCAAAATAACGATACGTCAACGTCAAATGACCCACATTTAAAGAGTACACAATTGCAAGAAAATCCGAACTTGACCAATCACAGAAGCGAGGGCGACGATCAAAACTCTACAGCTGAAGAAGAATCGAGTGATGTTTTAAGTCTAGATAAAACGGGTGTAGATAAAGTGAATGATACTGATAATGATCAAGACGTTGTTGTTATTGGACGATCATGGACGCCTGGTGATCCAGACCAAAACATATCATACTTTTGAATGAAGCGTTATATATGTTGAAATCGCTTTTAATAAATATAGGAAAAATGGAAGCTCGCATGCAAGCGAAATATGCACCGTCATCTCCGGTCTAGGACCTATCCTTCTATGCCGAATATAACTGAAGTGGATAGCTAGTGAACATTAACTATTCCTCATTGCATACTCCGAAACATTTATCCGATTTTCTGTCACATGAACAATCTGATCATTCGGCAACACTGTATCCTTTCACAATTTGTAGAACTGTTTAATTAACCATATGATTGACAAAAATGTGTCCGGCATGACAAATGTCTCGGGCGAAAGTCACTTTCTGGAAAGTTGGACCGCGCTATAATTGAAGATCGAATTAAAAGACTAGTTTGCGTCTGACGGCAGGGCAAAGGCGGGACGTGATTGGTTGCTGACCGGCGCAGTACGGCATTTTGGTATAGTTGACAGTACGTCACACGCAAACTAGCCTTTTTAATTCGGTCTTCATATTAATATGTCATCTCATGCAGCTTTTTCCCCATTGGGTGATATATTGCCGTTGACTGCATGACAAACGTGCTAATATAATTCTTCTATCTGAGACAGGGAAATAGAGCAATTTATTAAACACTTTTAAGAACACATAGTCTAATGTTATGCACAAAAGAACGAGTTAACAGAGCTCGTTAGAAACCGCAGTATTAGGGGTTATCTTTACACTGACAGACCAAAAATTAATTGACTGAATAAACCCAAATAATTTACTTTTTACTATTCTGTCATTTACAATCCTGCTTAAGAAATAGATACATCGACTTACTGATTACTGTATATTTTGTGCCAACAATGATTTCATTCAATTTCTGATAGAGGCCTACTTAATTGTGGCAAATAACCTTTCCAGCTTTGTCAATTGTACTTTATATCTATGTCTTGTAAAGAATTACACTAATGATAATATTTACAAACAACAACAGTTTCACGGTCATAATTATAATTGTGTCTGATCACCGATGTAAATAATAATTGTGTAACATACATGAACTATGTGTTGAATACATACTACATATATTTGAATACAATAATGCAGGCATGCACTTCTATATTAATTTTACAAATGCTGAAAATGAATTTCAACATCGCTATATACATCACTACCCAACATTGTTGAGACGTGCAGCTGCCAACTCAACAAGTGTTTCGACTGCTCGGTACCAGAAGTGGGTAAGTGAACATTTGACAGTTAGCGCCCTATATTGTACTCACCTACACATGTCAGCTACACATGGCAGCTATTGCACTTACCTACTTCTGCCACTGAACAGTCGATTTATGAATGATAATTAATACACCATTACGTCCCAGCAACTTTATAATACACTTTACTGTTATTATATTGTAATAGGTATTTTAGCCCCGTTCACACTTTTCTATTCCATTATCCAATTCATTTCATTTTTTTAACGTGTTGACAACAAAAAAAGTTAATTATATTTGACGCAGAATATACGTCAACAAACATCCGTTAGATTAACATTACTGGTATTTATGTTGAATACATCAAGTATTCGACGGCGAAAAGTATAAATGCTCACAAAAGGGTATATAATGCAAATAAGTACAAATGTTCCCATAGGGCATTTGGAATTTAGGCAAACAAACAATGTAATTTGTCTTTCCTGCCAAGAGTGCATGTGAATCAATGCTCGGAGTTCCAGTCCGCATAAGGTAGCATTTGCTATGGAGGTTAGCTATTTGATATCGCGCAATCTTCAACTACTTGGTCATATAAAGTAAAGAAATGTCATCCTTGATATTTATCTAAAATTTAGGTGTAAATGTTTTCTTTGCCTCCACAAGCAGATCCTTCTTTTAAATTATCAAAGTCGTTTTTATGTTGTGATTTCCTAACCACTACCGCGTAAATTGCTTCCGGTTGGCTGCAGGCGCCATCTTTGACATATGAAGCCTCTCTCTCATTTTGCATGTTAAGCTCTATATTTACGTCGTCTGGGACAAGGTTCTTTTGAGGTGTGCTTACCAAACCGTGCTCGCTTGTGAACTGCTCATCTACATGCGGATCGGCGGCATCCTTAGTCTCCAGTCCAGTAAAATAGATTGTTACAGCGTAAAGGATTGGATTCAGGCTAGCGCTGAGTGGCATGATAAAAAGTACCGACCACGAATGCATGTTATTGGAGACTAAGTTCCCCGTATTATGCGACCACATTCCGATGAGTATCACAACTAGCCAGCAGACTACATTCAGGATAGTCATTGGCGCCAATCTGATGCACAATTTCATTTCATCCGAATACTTGACTAAATTGTCACGATACTTTTTTATGGCACCGTATGCAATCCCAATCCAAATTACAACTACAATCATTGTGCAGATAAAATTTAAACCGAAGAATAAAGTGGCAATGAAGTTCCAAGCAGAAGTATGGTAAGGATTAAAAACCGGAAGATAAAACTTCATCGAGGTTTCCGTTTGATTGGCTATGGATACAGAGTATCCAAATGGTTCGACAAAGTACGGAAGGCTAAAACAGACATCAGACAAGCCAAAATCGTTATTGTCTTCTGGACCTGCTAAACTTATGAATATAATACTTAATATTGTACAGAAACACCAAACAAAGACCGAACTTCCGTGTGCTGATCTCGTATTTAGACGTCTTTTCTGAAGTGGCGTGAAAAGGCTCATGATGCGATCGATGCCTAACAGCAGTAACAAAATCAACGATGCTTGAGAAGAAAGGAAAGCGAGAAATCCGGCAGCTCGACAAGTAGAACTGGATTGCCAAGTTCTGGAGATCGTTTGGTAGGCGTCACCAACGGCAGCATCTTTCCCAGCGATAATGATTAAGTACAGACCCGTCAAAAAGTTCGCAGTAGCCAGGTTTGTAAGGAGAAAGCTCTGCACTTGGGGGATATTAGCACTGCTAAAGTACCTGAAGAAGACGTAGAGGGCGATGACCATGATGTTTTCGATTATAGCAGATAATCCAAGCAAGAATGTGATTGATTTAAAAGTTGTGGTTCCCAGTAAATGTCCGCATTCTGAGATGGAGTACGTGGCTTTGAGGGTTATACATGAGACAGGCTTTTCGACGTCGCAGCACATCATTGGATCGTCCACGTAGCTGATGAAAAAATGTAATGAAAGAAGCATATGGTAATGGCAATCAGAACATGCTATGATCCACTAAGATTACAAACTTATTTTGTACCTAAACTTATGTTGAAATCCCGTAATCGATCTCATACGTGGTCGAAAACTTATGAGCTTTTTTGTGTCATTTTATAAGTGAGCTTTTTTATGTCACTTTATAATTTTTTCTGTTTTTTTTTTTCTATTTTTGTGCTTGTTATTTTGTCTCAACTTGATTATTGCCGACTTTTGCGTCACACACATTGTTGTTGTTCCTACAAAACGGAGCAACCAACAAGTTGCATTCTAAGTCAGTGGGAGTGGTCTAGTTCATAGACACATAATCTGATTGGATAATCGCATGATTTCGGGTGCCGTCTATCAGGCCGTGGCCCGGGCTGTAGACGATCTCACGTCATCATGAGTGTTGATAACGCATAACACGCTTGTAGTGGTGCGCGTATGTATCGCGTTGTATGCGTAGAATAGTGCCGAATACTGTATAAGGGGGGTATTTATGACGGTAACTTAGTTCTTGCTTTAAAAAATAATTAACAGTTATAAAAATAATACTTAACTGACTAAAAGAATAAGAATAAACGATAGGAATTTTTGTTTTTACTATCCACTATCCAATATTGTTATCGTAGTAAAATATTGGACCTACCTGTCGTCTATCTCACGGTAGAGGATAGTAAAAACAAAACTTCCTATAGTTTATTCTCTACTTTTTGGCATGCACTGATATTACAGTTTTCGGGTATCATGTTACTAAAAAAGTAGGTAAAAACATCAGAAGAAAAACCTTTAAAATAACACCAAAAACATGTGTATAACATTTGTTTTACGACATTATTCCTTATAATTTAGTCGCATTTATTGATGATACTTTCTTTCTGTTCTTTTCTTATTTGTTAAAAATCACTTGCAAATGAAGCTTTTTTTTCTATATACTCAAGGTACTTCAGTACTTTTAATTCCAAGTGTTAAAACACTTGGAATATGAAGCACAGCGCTTTTGGGCTATTCCAGCTGAAATCCATAAACCTCATATGGAAGAATCATCCGGGGTGTAGATTTCAACTGGAGTCACCCATTCAAGTAACCCCTTTTAAATCTCACGTGTGTGTAGAAGATTTATGTCATAGGGGTGTATGAGATTCAAATGGGATAACCCACTTACATTGTATTCAGATTGGGAAGATAATCCAGATGGCGCTTTCTTAGAAACGAGTTACGCTCAATTAGTGGATCGCCCTTTACAATAACCCTGTAGTTTAAATAAATACAATAGTAAACTTAAATAAAATAATAATAATAATAATAATAATAATAATAATGAAAATAACACTAATATTAATAATAACACTATTCCATTCTGAATACGTGGAATTTCCTTCTGATATCAAATAATTTTGAAGATGTTGACCTTTCGAATTGAAGATATACATTTCCCCAAAAATTCCTTTTGTGTGTGTGTGTGTGTGGGGGGTATATCTTCAATACGAAAGGGCAAAGATTTCAAAAATTATAGACGGCTTTTCCTCCCAGGTACAAACACTTTTTAAAGTGTAAAAAAGTAAGTACATATCATTAATATCAAAAATATCAATATTTAATAATTTGCCATAAACAATAACATTTGTATTATAAACAATATCATTTGTATTATATCGAGAATTTACCAAAATAAAAAATTATTTGATATCATCAGGACATTCCTCATATTCACAATGTAATTTGGTACCACAAAACACTGTTCAAACGTTGCTACATCGACCCCTTAACGCACACAAAACCACAAAAAAATTGAGAAACACGCAATTAATTTAGAGGGTTTGAACAAGATATAAAAACTGATGTATAGGTTTAAAAGTGAAGAGGGCCAAATGCAACAACAGGCACAAAACGTGCAGTAGTTAAAATGACTGTTGTTTTATTACTTACAATGTGTCGAGGTTTAGTAAACCATTGAAAACGCCATCTTCAAATCCAATGTTTTTACTGTCCCATAAAATTCTGAATCAATTAAAGAGAAGAGACATAAAATTCCTATTGATGTAGGCCTTTATCAGGTACTGAAGAACATGAGCAGAAAGAACATTATAAAATACCCCAATGTATTATTTGTTTGTTTTTGCTGTACAGGAGTTACATGTAAGGCTGAGAGGTATAATTATTGGTTAGAGATTCGAACCCATCAAGATCAAAATAAAAACTATATGAAATAGGGTTCTGACACATTCCTAAATGACTTTTCATTTGTGTCGGAACCTCCAGTGTCCCTTGAAGGACTGTTCCAGAACTTCAATATGCTATACTTATAGGCCTATATTGTCCACTACTATAGTATTCACATTAAGGAGGCCTAAATCTAGGAAAAACATGCATATTAATGATATATTTTAAACCACTTACAGTACTTTCAATGAAGTTAATTCCTCGAAGATATTATCGGGTAATATGTCAAACTTGACATTTGTCACATTCCTGAAACAAAGAATTGTAAAATATTTATGTGTACAAACATGTTGACCCACATTTACTTGTGTACTTGTGTAATGTTTGTTTGTGTGTATTGTATACTATACCTCGATTGCTCACTTTAGACCCAGTTTTATCTACCGTTTATCAGTGGGAGCTGGTAGCTTGATGGATAGAGCGTCCGTCTGGTAATCGCCATGTCGTGGGTTCGAATCCCATGCCGGCATATTCCCTTGCCTTTTTTCAAGTTGGGTTGTGTGCCGGTTGGGATTTGTGTTTATTTGTTGTCTTATTTAATTGTAACACTTTGGGTTTATAAACTGTTCTTTCTTTCTTTTCAAATTTAGATATTATTGTATAATCAGTTGTTATAACTACGAGTGTAGCTAGAAGTATAGATTTACAACACCGGCAACATCATTGATGATTGTAATTTTGAAATAAAAAAGTACATACTTATGACAAAAATGTCTTGTGTTGCCAGTGTCCTGATGACGGTCCAAGTTCTGCCCCGGTATTAAGATATGTTTATGTTAGGATCATATTTAAAAAAAAACTATGAAGGCAACACAATTTCTCATGATGACATATTTATGTCATGTTAAAACTACTAGTATCAGGGGCGTAGCCAGCTTTTTTGGTCGGGGAGAGGGGGCAAAATAAAATTATTAGGGCACAGACGAAAAAAAAACTACATCATACAATACATACAAACTGTATGTCTTCGAGCTTCCAAAAAAGGCGTTATTGAGATGATGTGCGTGTGTATAACGCGCAAAAATTTGTATTTTACACTATTTTCACCCATTATCATGATGGAAAGGGTTTTTATCTTTTTAATGTGCGCGCTTATTTGTATTTTAGCCCATGACCGGGCTGAATTTTTGGTAGAAAAGGGCTCCTTGCCCCTTTTCTTTTTGTTTGTCCGCCTGGTTTTCTCTTTCATTTTTTGTCAGAGGGGCACACGTATTTGAGATGCTGCCACTGCTGCTGGATAGCAAAAGACGACGGTGTTATCACGAATTCTTAAACACTTGAGGATGTTCCTGCAATCTTATTGGTTCTTACCCTTGTGATATGACACGATATCACACGGGTCAGCGCGTGTGCATCGACGCTATACCCGTACTCGCTATTTGAACCAATCGGAGGCGCATAGCAACAACGGGACTAATTCGCCTCGTTGTTTTACTTAAAATAATGATGTCGCCCGTGTTATATGAGACGATAGATGCACTCCAGGGGCTAAAAACAATACCTTTATTCTCTAATTTGCCTGCCGAGAATTATTCTATTAAACTCACAAAAAGATTAACTGTTCCAGCCTGTCAAACGTCATCGACGGTATTTCAGTGATACCCGTATGCCCACCAATTAGCAAGTTCCTGTACAAAAGCATTAAATAAATGATAAAGAAACATGTTGTCCCGATAAGCATAATGTATATTACTTAACAAGGCATTAACTTATTACAAAAAAGGTGATTTTCCTGAATTCTGATAATCCCCGGGGTAATAAAGCCCAGAGCAGTGTTTTGTAATTAATTTTCAATTGCTGTATGTCTATTAAGCAACGCTTCCCAATTGTCCACTTTTCAAACATTATTATGCTCTGAGAATCTTCCATCCTATAAAATACACATTTTCAAAAAACAATTACTCTGGATATCTGCCCTCAAACTGAAATTGGCGACCAATTTCACCTGAACACGGAGGTCTCTGCATCAGCTTGCAGTCCACGATCACCATACATGTAGCGTATAGATATCGTAACACCGTTTAGGGACCCCACTTTTAAGCGGTTACAGAATGTAATCGAGAAAATTTAAATTTAAACCAAAAATCACATTTTTGACCAAACATCACATTTTTGACCACAAAACAGATTCTAAAAGAATAATAATGATAAAATCGAATGGATCCTTTCACAAGATACACACAGATATTAGTCTCGCTTTTAGTTTTAAAGATGTCGTGCTCAGCTATCGCCTCGCACGATATCTTTTAAAACTCGCAGCTTGACCAATATCTTTGTGTATCATGTTCAATCCATCCATTTTTATATCAAACTTGGCTGGTATCACTTAAAAGCTTACACGTTCATACAGAAAATATAACATTTCGTGAATATGACCATGCTTTAAAATAGTCACTATAGTGAGTCTTACAGTTTTTAAGTCTTTGCAGGGTTTTAAACACGCCTGGTTTCAGAAACTCATTTTCAACTTTAATTGTCCTGCAAATAAAACATAAACAGTAATGAGGTTTAAATATAACATTGGTAAACAAGATGTACGGATATTTTCTTTGATAAACTTCAAAAATACACTTTTAATACACTTGCGCAATATTTCCTATGTGTACGTGTCCGTAAACGAAATGTCCATTTTGTGAATAACAAGAAGAAACACACCCGTTTAAACATCATGGAAACTAAACCTATTTCCCAGTCCCACAGTACGTGTGCATCTATCGGGAGTTAACCTAAACAACCTTCCGATTTTTTTTGTGTTAAGGGTAAACTAGGTATTGTAGGTCGAAACAGCCAAAAAAATCGATATTCATTATCTAAATCAATATATTATTCAAAAATAACACTTTCTAAAATTTTAAAAATCATTTACTTTGAAAACTTGTTTGGTTTATTGCTGTTGATACTTTTTACAAAAGTGTTGTTGTTTCAGCCCTCTTTACAGCATAACTCAAGAACCACAGAACCTACAAAATTATAAATGTGATGTTTGAATTCTTCTACACACTCGCTATAAAATGATCAATGCAATTTTTGCCAAAGCTCACTACCATTCACAAGATGCTGTGAACTACCAAATCGCAACAGCTTAAAATAGTTGCTAACCTTAAACGTCTCACTTAACATACATCAGTTAAAATCAAAAGAGGAGCTAGGCTTTTCTCCGTATTACGGAATTTCTGGGGCACATGTGTACGAGTGTAATATCTGTGCAAGCTTGTGTAATGATGTTAATTATAAGATCAATATACTCCACACATGTAAATTTACACTTAAAACACAAGTGGTTTTTTAACAACACAAAAAAAATTGCAAAATAAAATAGTCGATATATGGATATCGTATTTCTTGATACTCTTTTCCCACAGTCATATCAATTCAGCAGTGTACTTCGGTCATAGTTATAAATGCGCTTTTATAAATACGCACGTGACCACCTCCACGCTGCCATAACAGCTAGTAGACAGCAAGTCTCGAAGTGACCTTCTACATAGCAGTTGGTCTTTCTATACATTTGGATGCAAAGGCGGAACAACATGAAACGACTGTGCAGCAAAAGTGTCTATTTTGTTCAACTTTGTGATTATATTGTAAACGTTTCCGTCGTTGAATATTTTTTCCGTCGTCAAAATAATAATAATAAATAATAATAATAATAATAATAATAAGCATTTGCAATGCACCATCAATCTAGTAGAACTATTCCGAGGCGCAGACAAGAAAAACAAATAAGTACAATTAAACATTAACATACATAAAGTACACGTACAATTCAAACATTAAAATGTATACATACATCAGTTACGTCAGTTATGTTTGGTATATGCTTTGCTAAATAAATAAGTCTTTAACAAGTTCTTAAAAGTCTGAACGCAAATACACGAGTGAAGGAGATCTATTCGCCACTTGCACGGTTCCGCCATTATGCACTATGTGCGGGGAGAGCCTCGAACTGGCAGCATACATGAATGGGAATTGAACCAGTCATATAACATTCTGTGTAAGGTTACGTAATTCTTCCTTTCATGTATGCTGCCAGTTCGAGGCTCTCCCCGCATATAGTGCATAATGGCGGAACCGTGCAAGTGGCGAATACTTTCAAAATGTTGTTTTTGATAACAAAATTATTACAAATTCGGAATTGCAATTTGTGTAATAATTTTGCAATTCAATTACTACTTAAATCTGATGATATTTATCTACAGAGTTCCTATCCTTTTCTGTATAGTGGTCAATACATGGGTATTTGGTCACGCTTGGTGGCCTTGGTATGTCGTGCCCATGAGTCACGTGCGTATTTATAAAAGCGCATTTATAAATATAACCGAGGTACACTGTTCAGGGCAATATCCACCGACAGATTAACGCCCAATGCGCTGTGCTCATAATTAAAGGGAAACGATGTATTTAAGAAATTGGTTTTGTTTTAATTTTAAAGACATGATAGTTTCTGTCTTCTGCACTTACAACTCATGAGTTGTTGCTGGCAGGTCTGCTACACCTTCCATTGACCGTAGCCATCCTCGCATACACTCGATATCAAGTCCGTCCTCATCGTACATGCAGCTGCAATCTACGGGACATTTACTTACATCTTTATCAACAGCAGAAAAAGGAAGAAAAGAAAACCAAAAAACAAACAAACAAGACAATTATTTGGGAAACAAAATGTGAATATACTCATCATGCTCATAGAATAGAATAATGGGTTCATACTTTCTGCCGGTTGCCCCTGAGCGGCACATCACTGAGCGGCAACGGCATGACACTGAAAGTCACTCTTTCCGCACAGCACCGCTCCAAAATCGTATTTTGTTCTCATACATCAGAGCGGCACCGCTCCGAGTTGATTTGATGTCAACCCCCAGCGGTGCTGCCTCTTAAAGCGGTGGAGTGATCGTTATATATAATGTATCGGCTTACCACTGGTCACCGCTAGCGTTTGTGGTGAGACTGCGCAGTGAAGTAAAATCATCTTCAGAGCGGCAAAGCGGCAAGCGGTAGGAAAGTATGAAACCAGCATTAGGGTAGAGTATCATTTAGAATTTCAGAATGATCTCTATGAAGTCGGCATACTAACGAATACTAGATTATTATAAACCATTCCTATAGTTTCTTCGGTTTATAATTGACATACAAAACGAGACTCACGACATCTTGTATTGATATAGAATTGGGTTCACGCAATTGGACGCAGCACTTAAGGCAGCTGTGTACTCTAGACATTGTTTCTTTCGCAAAATTGAGTTTTTTTTGATATGTTTGTACTTTGTTATGTTCTTTATAAAAACAAGGAATGAAAATCCAGATTTGTAAACTCCAACTGCAATATTTTAAGCATTTTATTTCACTATTCCACTCGTGTTTGAAATTGAAAAGGAAAGAAAATCTTTGTTGTACCAGTAGGGTACACGCGCGCAACAACGCATCGCGTTGCGTATCGCGCAATTTGTTAACGCACAAATACGCTACGCATACGCGACGCTTATCTGCATGCGCGGCGCATCTTATGGAAACACCACGGAAGCACAAAAACCTAGTGGTCAAATGGCCCCGTTTTAGCTGATAAAATGTGGGTTTTTTCAAGTTCTTTCCCCCAATTTAAATATCAAGTTATGAATGGATTTCGCTCAAACTTCTCAAGGGGCCGTGGATTTACCCGAAAATGACGTTTAGGTACACGATAACTCAATAAATACAGCATCTATAGGTAAGCAAATATGATCATCGTAAAAAGCATGATCGACTCAAGAAACGGTTTTCTCATATATTTTATATTTTGGTCTATTTCCGATTTTAGGCATCATTTTGTGCAAATAGGCGTTTGTGAATTTTAAAAAGTTCAATTTGATGCCTTATATGGTCAATATCTCAAAAAATAAGGCGATATCAAAAAAATTTTAAAAAAAGTTTTCGGAATGGAGCCTCAAGATTGAGCTAAAAACAAAATAAAAAGAGTGTTTTTTTGTTATGATGTACCTAACAAATATTGCCAAAAACTCACTTTTTGTGATTTTCTTCATAATTGTTGTTTTTACCCCAAATCTGTATTTATATTAAGATTTATTGATGTCTTGCCTTCATAAAAATGTATACTTTTATATGTCTTGCGCGAATAATTACAAAGTTATTGCACTTTTACTACATGCATGTCTGAGAGTACACAGCCTCTTTAAGCCGTTGCGCGTAGCATTATACAAACAAAAAAAACCCAAAAAAAACCCCACCCACCCCAACAAGTAAACAAGCAATAAATCAATCATCAAGAAATTACTACATTAGTTAAATAAATAAGTGAAATAAAACGTGTACTCACCACATGTGACCTCATCTTTTCCATCAGCACAGGATTCCAAGCCATCACATATTTGATCTTTCCTAACGCAAACATCATCACATTGAAGCATCTCGGTACATTCAAATTGCTCTAAAAATAATCAACAGCAACAAACCATAAAATGTAGTTTGGCCCTATTTGCTGTAGAAGTGACGTCATAATATGATTAACTACCATAGCAATAGATGAATGCAATTTGTGACTATATCGCCCTGCACTACAAGCAGATTGCAATTATCACCATATATTGAATACAATACCGCTCTATTCAAAGATACTAATCTTACAGGTGCGAGTGATCAGCATGATATGGTTCAATGTATATGTACCGCGTGAACGGCGTAGTGCATGGCGATATAGTCAAAAACTGTATTCATCTATTGCTATGATAGCCTTACGTCGCTTCTACAGCGAATAGCGCTATCGATGCGATTTGTGCCATCATGGCGCTATCGATGCGATATGTAATGATGGATGGTTCTATCATAGCCTGAATATGTACATAATGCTAAACACAGCACTTTACAATGTTGATTATTATGCTCGGTACATAACAATGTACATGTCCGTGGTAAAATAGAAACAACATCGCACAGCGTCATCATCCCTATATCTTCGTGTCAAAAATTGCCATGATAGTACGGCGAATCCTCTCGTTTTTCAATAGCTACGCATGGCGATTTTGTTCGAGATAGGCCGAGCGACTCAGGCTAAGCATAGTACGACTATCATATGAGATACCGCCAAGTTCTATTCTACACGTTATATACGATTTGCGCATGCTCTAGTATCCCATATGGTGTTGCTATTACAAGGAAATTCGATTTGTTTTCAGGTAAACCCAGGTTTGTTTTTAAATACACTAACTTGAAATTAAATACACTAATTAGCGGCCACTGCTGTTTGCTCTGGATACATTTTTACTGCATTTTTGGCGTAACGATTTTTAAAAACGTAAGTTAAAATTGTGATATATTTAATTTTGAGAATTACAATTATATAAAGGAACACGTTTAGCCCATTCACCTAAAATCCAGGTGCTTGTATTATAATATTCGATCACACGTGTATATCACAATGCATATGTAAACTTTCTTTATCTATGTCAATAATAGAATATTGATTTCACCAACAGAGTTTGGACCTGTATGAAAAAATATTTATAACATAGGGTGTTGACGCTGTGCATCGTACCTATCGGGACGCCGATAGCCCTATAGACCTTTTTCCCTCTATCCCACAATGCACTATTCCAGGGGGGTATGACGTAGTTCATCAACCTCATAGATCGTGTGCATCCGATGGTCTTTGCCAGGCCTTTGCAATTATTTTGTCTTAATATGGGCATACTGATTCCATATATGCGGATTATCGTAAAGGCCATCGATGTTACTAATTATGCAATAATTGAATACACGAGTGATGCAGTTACGGAGCGATGCAGAACATCTGTGTAAGAGATTTTGTGTTCGTTTTATTTTCAACTCCGAAAAAAAAAGTGAAACGGATGCCGGTAAAATATCACTGCGTGTCCCGTCATCAGTTTTTCACCATTAGGTCTATAAAATGTATGCAAAGTTAGGTTTCAATAACAGGAAACTTTTTGGGTGAATACACCATGTCCATAAGGCATAGAAATGTTGTTTTTGCCCCGAAAGGTATTAGTGACGGTGGCGCCATTATCATCATTATCGGGGATTCCTTTTTTGTGATGAAGGCACCAGTCGAAATGTCCGTATTCCAGAATGTGATGAACATAACTCTGTACTCCCCCGGGGAGATGATGTATTTTGCGACACTCATACCCCCCTGGAATAGTGCATGATGGGAAAGAGGGAAAAAGGTCTATAGGGCCGACTTAAACGTGGTGCCTAGATCAATGGTGTAATATCAAATCTGTCAGATTTACGATATAAAGAGCAACTAATCTATCGTTTTACGTTGAATTTTCCTTACCACATTGCTGCTCGTCAGACGTGTCTAAACAATCATCAATACCATTGCATCGTGCTGATTGGTCGACGCAATATCCATTCTCACATTGGAATGTACTATCGGTGCAAAGGGGCGCTAGAAAGATAATACATACTGTTTTTTAAGCACCTTATTGTCACTATTTAAACCTCAGAACACGGATGGAAAAAGGAGACGATGGCAGTTATAGAGGAAGAATTTGAGACCACTTTAAATTACAGTCGTTAATACATTATCTATTTAACTGACACGATGATATAATCCATGTATTTAACAATCAACCAGGCATATGTCTACAAGCATTTTAATACGTAGCCAACACGATAAAGCAATTTAGTCACTAGCATGTATCAAGTTCTTAATGAATTTATCAGCGAATGTCTATATACAATCGTCAGGAATCGACGGAGATGCAATTTATAACCAAAATAAATAAATTGGCCCATATAAATATGCATGCTGAATCGCACGTTGAAACACTATAAGCACAGCGTTAGAGTTACCATGATAAAGACCCTGTATGATGCCATTACCACATTCAGGAGATTCCGCGATATGAGTTCCCTGATAAAGCTGTTACTTTACCGAATGAACTCAAGAAAGCAATAAAATATGGAGTGATTGTTATTTTTTTTTACGTACCTTCAGAATCAAACTGCGACAGCTCAATACTAAATCCTTTGTCGACAACAGTTCTATCTGATACGAATTCTATCAAGACACGCTCTTCCTTTGATATGATCTGCTTCAACTTCGTCCCACCTGTTAGAACAGCGGTCACCGCGTGTGTCGAATCGTAAATTGTTAGAAAATCAAAGCCTCTGTCTAGGGTTATATCTTGAATACCAATGATTATGCTATAAGTGAAAGGTTATGTAAATTGTGAGTAAAAACCTAACATGCAGCCTAGAAATTGTATGAGTAAGATTTGGCATTATTCAGAAATGCGTATTAAAGTCTTACCAGTGCGCGTCTGTAAATAGGAAATCACTTGGAAAACAATTAACATGTTACTAAACGAAATTATATCAGAAAGGCTTATAAAATACTGCCGTGAGATGTATGGTATGTATAGGTGATATAGCAGACAATCAGTTTCTTCTCTTCAATAAATACAACCTTCAACTTGCAGAAAATGTAAGGTTTGAAGTGCTGAGAAGCTCTTTAGGAATCGGATAGCAACGTTTGCACAGTACTTTTTGTGGGACCTAAGAGCACATCAGACATATCGAATTGCATTCTGAAAAAGAGGAGTGTCCTTCTGATATCAAATAATTTAAATTTTTTGAATATCGCGATAAACAAATTCTATGGAATATTATTAAAATTTCATATTTTTGATTTAGAGTTCAAACATGCTTTATATAGAATAAATTGTGATTTCCACTCATATTAGAACGCAATTTGCCACATTCGCGTGGGCGTATTCACAACATTATGACGTCATATTGATCTAAAATGTGGAGAATTTGGTACATATTTGATATCTCTGGGTAAAGGATACACACTAGTACAATTATTGGTAAGTATCATTTGATATATAAAAAAAGAGAGCAGGATATCGGGATTATTACAGACTTGACATTTAGTATGGCCATTCTGAAAGGGGTCTGCATAAACCGCACGGGTTAAATATTAATTGGGGTGTGTCGGGAGATGGTTTCAAATATTTTTTGTTAGAAATTGTGCTTTCCATGAGTATACATTATGGTGCTCATAATGTAGTGCATTTGCCTAAAATGGCGGATTTAGGGAGGCTGAATTTGAGCTTTGCTGGGGACACAATTTCGTACTTTATGCAACATTGTTCTGTTATATTATCAAGTTTATTGGGGTTTGAGGTGATATTTCATGAACTTTGTCAGCAATTGGCATTTGTCACAGCTAAATGCACTTGTAATGTACCAGTTTTGAATGTGGGAGGAGCTTGTGAAAAAATGGCAATTGCTGCAATTTAGGAAATATCAAATCAAACCCAAATAAATTTGATAATAACATAACAATGTTACATAAAGTGTGAAATTGTGTCCCCAAAAAGCTAAAATTCAGCCTCCTTAAATCCGCCATTTTAGGCAAATATACTACATTATGAGCACCATAATGTAAACCCATGGAAAGCCCATTATCTATCAACAATTAGTTGACACCATCTCCCGACACACCCCAATAAATATTTAACCCGTGCGGTTTATGCAGACCCCTTTCAGATTAGTCTTAGCACTTCGTGAACAAATATTCCATATTAAATGTCAAGTCTGTATAAAAGATTCACAGTGATATTGTCCACGTGGTATAGAGACAGACAGGCGACATGATACAGACAGACTCACAAACAGAGACATAGACACCAGCACGTACTTTGACATAACATTTATCAAGTTTATTGTTACCTATATGTATTCTTGGCTTGTACATTCCATCGACATAATGTGTCATTGTCATATTTTATATTTGGGTATCCGGGGGACCGCAACCATATGACTTCTTGGTTAGCCGAAATATTAATCGACACAGGGTTTACGCTACACGTATCTGTAAAAGAATAAACATTACTGACGGTCAACTCTCACGGTTATTACCAGTGACAATGCTAGGGACGGGCATTGTAGACATTTCACCCCTAATATTGGGACCACTTTACCCCGGTCAGACGGTCAGAATATTAAATAAATAACAACAAAAAATGTAAGATTATTAAAGTGTAGGGTAAGATCTGGTTATCGCCCTGACAATCACCCACTAGAAAAGTATTCAAATCCTTTACGACTTCATATTAAGTTTACATGTCTTTTAAAAGCTTGGACATCTTCAACCGATTATAGTACTTTCGACCCGTACTCACCCACACCCCTTATTGACATTAACCAACACCAAACACATGTTGGTCTACATTTAATTTGGGCACTTCTAATTTTGCTCATATTACATATTGCAAATCCTGTATTAAAATTAAAGTACATTTGCATATGGCGTGCATCGCACTTTACTATATATGCAGAAGTATAATAAACATTAAGCTAAGACAAGTACATTTAAACTAAAACAAGATCATACATCAAACTCAGCCCCACCTCTATCTACCACCACACCCCTCACAAAGAGGCACAATCTCACACGCAATATACATTTCGAATATTATAAATTATAATTTTGCTCATATGTTTATTACAAACCATGTATTGATATCAAATGAGTTACATATGGCATGCATTACAATTACATGCAGAGAAACCAAAACACTTCTAACAAAAAATGATATAAAGAAAGGTAGCGAGTCAAGTATGTTCATAAACAAGCTGACATTGACTTAAAGACGAAGTTATACAGTAACTTATAAACAGAACTACAAGCATGATAAACTATCACAGATCTCATTCATGCTGCTATATAGGGGGAAAAGAAAATGAAGATATCAAATGTTATAAATTCAAGAGAGCTTGCTGAAAGAAAGGCAACTAATTAGAAGCAAATATCAAATGCAATTAATAATCGATGAATAAATGAGAAATTGCAATAGATTTAATAAGTGTAGTAACTGATGTAATAGATGAGGAATGTAAAGTAAAGTAAAGTAAAGTAAAGTAAAGTAAAGTAAAGTAAAGTAATACATGTAAAGATACAGGGGCCCCGAAAAGGTTTCAAATGATAAAATATTGGTTAATTAAGTAATGGGATAAATGTTGTGCATCTGAATAATTCTGAGTGTTTAGTATATGTCAAGTGGCAACTTATTCAGATATTTTAGAATCGAGGATTGTATTATACTCGAATTAGAAAATAAAAATATTACTGTTAACAGAAAGAGCAATAATTAACATGAACGCCTTTGTAGGCAATAAGACCTATAGTTGTTTCGTGTGGCATACATTCAAATCAATCAAATCATATTTAAATGATACTGTAAATCATTACTGTTTGTTTCCTCTAAATCATCAATGTGTAACCATTTTGGTTAACCCAGCAAAAACAAGAATAAAGTAACAACATCTAGAAACACTGGAGAATCATCAGTCAGTCTACCAACAGCATTACACCGCTGAGGACGGAGAATGGTTTCTCTGAAATATTCGGTTCAAAAAGTGAGTGTTGTTGACCAGTTTTAAAATATACCTTTGAAGAATAAAGTACTAAAATGGTCCATAACCAAAAAATATATTCACATCATCCAACAATACATTTCCGTCCATAACCAGAAATATATCCTCAGCATCCAACAATACATTTTCAATGTATTATTTTATAACTGTGTTGGCTCAACTGGTTCAAAATCCTCGCCGCAATGTATTATGGGATACTGTGATTATCTTCTTTGGATCCAATAGATAATTATGTCTCCACATCATGCATCATTCCAAAACCAAGCGCATAGCATTAAAAGTTGACAAACCAAGGTAATAAACCTTTTCAAATCGACGTTTACTGACGACAACTGCCACGAATACCTGAATACAAAACCCAACCAAGTCCATACTTTGGTCAAATTGAGTTAAACATGGAAAATCGTTTCTTATACATAAAATGCCTATCATATGAATGAATGAATGAACAACACTGATCCACCTACTGCGTACGTCTATTGAGCATGTGGAATCCAAAAAAAAGTTCAGGACTTGGGTTGTTTTTGCACATATATTATAGTATGCAGGGCAAGATGGCTGACGTACTAAATTGAGGTGATAGCAACATTGATGACGAAACAAGTGGTAAACAATCCAGAAATAAAGTTGAATGGGCAGACCGAGAGAAAAGGGTTAAGAATACACTTACTATGTGATTCAAAAACCCACGCAAGTCTGGCATACAACATGACCCCTTACTAAGTCCCCGAAATGCTAATCGTCATACCGAATACAATTTAACCCACTCATTTGCCTGTAAAACTTGCACTATTTACCATGTAAAAATAAAACATAAGGAATTAAAATGATACACAGTTATTTTATAGTTTTCTCAAAATTACTGTCCATGGACTTGGGTGGGTTTTGTATTCATGTATTCAATTTATTTATAAATTACCCAGTTTATTATTCCATATCATACAGTTATGTCTTGTGTACAAGAGTTCGATGTTTACGTTGCCAAGGGTTAATTTGCCTAAATCCAGTAGTGCCAACAATTATGAACATTGGCGTGTTCTGTCCTTCATTGTTATATTGTGAAGTGCCAAAAAAAGTGTTACTTTAGTATGTCAGGAAAACTGTTGACAAAATGTTGACATTGGCTGAATAAGTTATAACCTCTCTCAATCAATGACCCTCTAGCTTACTGAAAAAATATTGCTCATGGGCACTGCTTTCCGAGTTTTTCCTAAATGGTCTACTGTTATGACTGAGATTTTAGAATAGCTGTTATATGCATAGTTGATATTATAGATATTACATGAATAAAGTACACCTTTTAAAGCAAAGAATCGCAAGATACATGGGTAATTTCACTCATTTTCGTGAACTGCAAGATGGGAGGACAGTATTAATTGAATAAAGTGTTCAGAAAGAGTCAGAGGATGATTTAAGTACTACCCACCGCCCCACTGGGTTTAGTGTGCAGCAGGCGAGCAGTGTGAGTAACATGATACCACTGCTTTGCTATGCTACATAGAAGTGCATGGTTAAATTGAATTTGTACAGTTATATTTACATAAAAAACGCTGTGAAGATGCCGGTCGATTTCACATTTTATATTATCTACAGAAGGTGTGAATTATCCTTTAAACACACATCACTTTTGTTCCGAAATCGACCAAGTAGTGATGACACACGCACAATTCTAAAACAACATCTTTTGCACAGAGTTCAATGGGATTTGAAAAGTAAAGTGGCAGTTGAAACTCTAGTGATAACACTTTCGCAGTGCATGATGGGGCTTCCTTAAATCATCCTCTGAGAAAGAGTAGAGCGTAATCACGGAATCCTATCTGCATCTACTACAATATGCACAGACGATGTTGTCGCATGACCTATTGGCTTTGTCGACTGCGTTGATGGTGCTGTCGGTGACTTTGTCGGTATCGCTGCTGCTGTTGTCGGTTGATCTGATGAAGAGGTCAATAATTCTGATGTCGACATCTGGTCTGTTGACGATGTTATGAACAATTCGGATGTCCACATCTGGACTGTCGTTGGGAGTTTCTGGGAAGTTGTGGAAGCAGTTTCAGTTGAAGTTGACGGTACCTGTTGAGTTGTGCTTATCTTTGCTGTTGGGAAGCCTTATAGAAAATAGATGACATATATTATTATTTGTATTCATGGAATAGTTTTAAATTCGATTATCGAATATATATGATTAGTAGCCTACCGAAGAGAGGTCCAAAATGTCACAAGTCGACAGCTTGGAACAGTTAAAGGGTATTGTGCGTGAGTTTTACATCCTCTTTTAGGGTAGGATTCTATAGATATCCATAAAAAGAAAGAGGGTATTTTTAAGATGTCAGTGATTCGGACATTGATTGTCCGAGTTACATTACTATACGGTGACGCATAGGTTACTGTGTTGTAGTTTCGCGCATTGTGCAGTCGGAGATTACACACGTCGTCTTTGTCAAACGACTGGCTTTGCAAGAAGGCAATGTTAACGCACATTGTGTAGTTACAGATCTCTGATGGTATTAAAAGCAAGCTTCAGTTCGGGGACGAGGCTATGCATCACGAAATGCCATTTTAAGTCATTTGTACACAGTAACGTGATGATTGGATCTTTGGATTTGCATATAATAAGCATAGTCCAGTAAACAAGACTAGTGACTGATTAAAAAAAAGGTATTCAGCGGGTAACAAGGGTACCACCTCAGTCACATACGATAAATTACGTCATCATCAAACATGCTCAACACATCATCGAATCACGTGATTGCAGGTCTGCATCCCATGAAAAAAAACGCCGGGGACTTTGTGTCTAATGAGTAATGATTGACCATGAACAGTAAGCACTTAGAACTTCACATGATTGACAGTAAGCACTCAAAACCTCACATGTCTGACCATTTTGCGCAAGGCATCACGGCTGAATTATGGTAAGCCCTCTTGTATTAATTGCACCTACCGCATCCTTGTTCGTCTGTTTGGTCCGGGCAGTCAGCAAAGGAATCACAGCGTACACTAGAGTTGAAGCACACTATTGCTGATGGCATCGCACTGGTGCATTCGAACTCTTCATTGGTACAAGACATTGTCGAGTCATCTGAGGATAATAGGAAATATAGATAAGAGCAGTGGCGTAGATTTATTTGTGACATGTGGGGTGGGGGTGGGAGGGGTGGAATAAATTGTTGAAGTATGGTGAATCCAGCACTTTTTGGAGACAGAATACGTTAACTGTGCATATGCGCGAGAAGCGCGCTAAAAATTTACTGTTTTGAAGCTAAACTGATGAAGTAAACTGATGAAGTATGGTACAAAAGCGGAATAAATTTGCCTAAGTATAGCAGTAGCTTTGCCAATCTAGTAACATTGGACCACTAGAAGTGGTTATCTTTAAAAACGATAATTGCAAATCTCTTCACCTCCCATGTGCGAAGAAAAAAAAATGTTCCAAAAGCAGCTAAATTCAATGGCAGCCATTATTAAATTTGGCATTGGAGAATTTTTGGGGACCAAATGATGTTAACAATAGTTAAAACATAAACTAGAGTTTAAAAGCATATCGATTTTAAATGTCATTTTATTTAAACTTTAAAATGTTTAAATATACCAGAAAAATGTGACACAAGGCAGCTATTGGAATTAACGCCTTTTGGGGAAATAAATACGTAAGTTGTGCTGGCACTCCCTATCATGTGAAAATTACATAATTTTATACCATGTTATCCAAGAAAAACAAAAATGTTTTTGAAATGATGTAAACAAGCTTTGGTATTGATCAAAACGAATTTAAATGCCGGGTTATATTTTGTATGTAATTGTAAACAATTGGCAAACATTTTTCAAAATAATTTGTCTACACTTACCTCCCAATCGATATCTTGAAATTTCCATCGAAAAACCTGTGGTCACATTATTAGCACCAATCACGTATCCCAACCATACATCACTACGGAAACTCAAAACGGACATCACACGGCCCGAGATATACGTCACATCCTCGTCCAACCCATCGAAAGATATCTCGTCGATATAATTGTTAGACAGCAGTAGCTTATCCTGCTCAGTGATCATGTAATTTGTAACAACGAGTTTGATTCCGTATGATGATCGCGTTGATATTTGAGCGAAGCATCTTAGATGTGGTGGGTATTGGTATGGAGAGAATAATGAGCTAAGTGTGGTGCTCCTCGAGTCTAGGTTAAATATCGGATTCCAACAAAACCCTGGAAGAATGATAACGACAGGTAGCATATACAACTCAAGTATTGTTATAGAAGACAAAAACTGTTTGTCAGAATAATAAGAAGGGGAAAAATAGAAAGCAAAACAGGAATATAACAACGATAACTAGGCCAATGTTACTGCGAGAAAATGAATTATGAAAACCGGCCAAATAACACATGTACAGCCCTATACAAAAATGTAACCTGACCCAAGATTCCAGCTCTACCCCTTCTTTATTGTTTATAGTATTCGGGAAACACTAAAACAATCGATTTTAAGCGGTATGTTAGCCCGGTCTTAATACTGCTGAATAAAGAGTGTTAGAGTTCGACTGTAGAATATTTAGTTCGTCGTATATGCCGGCGTACTCATGGTACTGTAACATCGTTGGTTGTGAATGTACAGCCTCATGCGATACAAACATTAGTATATGTGGTCGTCTATGAACGTGTGCGAAGTTCAAGGCGTATCGCAATGATGAAAAAAAGTTTCACCTACCACACTGTGGGCCTTCATCAGACGCGTCAGGGCATTCTTGCATGAAATTACACTGAACCTGTGCATCTTTACACGTGATCAGTCCGCCATCTCTGCATGCAAATTCGGAAGCCGAACATCCTTCTGTTTGAAATAAATAACAAGATATGACTAATTATTGTAAGTTTGTTTTGACTTTGATTTTAGTTTACACCGACTATCACTAGTGGAAGTTTTGGATGAGAAAACGGACATTTTGATGAGAATCGGCCAAAATGGTGAGAATTTAATTTTCTCATTCTTTTGGATGAGAAACTTCCTGGTGTGTCTGTCAATCATTATTGTCTTATTAAACTGGTGAGAATTGCTAATCCCCGCGAAATAAACATTATTATTTTCTCATCCAAAAGAATGAGAAAATTAAATTCTGACCATTTTGGCCGTTTCTCATCACAATGTCCGTTTTCTCATCCAAAACTTCCACTAGTGTTAGTATGAACTTTCGTCTACTGAAGATAGCAATATTAATGTGTTTAGTCAATAATGTCTTCTGCTATAAGTATGAACTTATACTTACTCGGGCATGGTGATAAGCCTTTTGATAAATATGAAACCATACTTAATATTAAGCTAGCTTAGTATGTGCAATCATCTGACTTCAGATATGCAAACTGTAATAAAATAAGTATGATTTAATATAGGCATGCGCCAAGTAGGTTTTCTGCTATAAATATGAAAACATACTTGTTAGGGAAATGGTGTGTGTATCGTCCTTTCGATAAGTATAATATCATACTTAGTGCTTGGGGCAGGTTAGGGCACTTAACTCTATATGAAAGCTCACATACGCGTACATCCCCTACAGATATATGCACACTGAACGAATCCCTCCCTGCTTAGTATGATGATGATGATGATGATCATCATCATCATCTTCATCATCATCATCATCATCATCATCATCAGCTTCAGCATCATCAAGACCTAATAATTATATTTATTTCCTTATTAAACATATTTATAACTCGCGTATACCATTAGCCTTTTATATAAGGTCAGATCACCTACAAAAACATTTTAAAACTAATTAATAACATAAAACAATAAAATAAATTATCCTTTTTGCTCATCTGAAATAATAATAAAAGTTTATTTTCATTATAAAAAAATCTTACCCTAGACCTATCGAAGAAAAAAATAAAAAATAAATAAATGCTGCTATCAGGTTATTATAACTCGCGTATACCATTAGCCTTTTATATAAGGTCAGATCACCTACAAAAACATTTTAAAACTAATTAATAACATAAAACAATAAAATAAATTATCCTTTTTGCTCATCTGAAATAATAATAAAAGTTTATTTTCATTATAAAAAATTCTTACCCTAGACCTATCGAAGAAAAAAATAAAAAATAAATAAATGCTGCTATCAGGAATTGAACCCATGATCTCGTATTGACAGCGTCTGATGCTAACCACTAAGCTACCGAGGAAGACATGTAATTCAATTGAAACAATACACACGATAACAGTTATTGTTTATCGATCTTCCACGATTCACCACAGCCCCTATTGAGTGTGACGATCTGCCATGAAAACTGTATAAAGTCTTGATTGGTATACTCTTTATTCATACCCCGTGGATGACCGTGGAAGACCGCTTCAAATGGTTCAATATATACATTTAGCTCAATATAATAATAGGAGACCGTGGTAAATTACAGTATTTATCATAAGGGCTATCTCAAATCTTTGTTTTAATTTCTTATTATGATAGAAGCCCGAGTTTCATACGTATGTATACGTATTTTGTAATCGTTTTCGTAACGTGTGTTGTGGTCTTGTGGTTTAGAACGGGTCTTTATATCGGTAGGGCCGTAGTTCGAATCTCGAAGAGAGTTTTGTGCATTTTTTTTTGTGTGTGGGTTTCCTGGTTTCTTACCCCTGAACAATTTATTCCAGGCAAAAGTAAAAAATTACAGCAAGTTTTTCATTTTTTTTTCAAACCAGTAACACTAGTGGAAGTTTTGGATGAGAAAACGGACATTTTGATGAGAATCGGCCAAAATGGTGAGAATTTAATTTTCTCATTCTTTTGGATGAGAAACTTCCTGGTGTGTCTGTCAATCATTATTGTCTTATTAAACTGGTGAGAATTGCTAATCCCGCGAAATAAACATTATTATTTTCTCATCCAAAAGAATGAGAAAATTAAATTCTGACCATTTTGGCCGTTTCTCATCAAAATGTCCGTTTTCTCATCCAAAACTTCCACTAGTGTATGTGTATATAAGTAATGTAAATAAGTTTATTTCTGAAACATTCCATGCTATTTGAAACTCATACGTAATATTATTACTACTTATTCACACTCCAACACTCACCTCCAACACACATAAATGAGAGAGAGCTAAATGTTGTAATCCATTATTAACCGTTTTATCATTAACCATTTACCAATTAACAGCTCAAAGGTTCAAACAAAAAGGCTAGAAAAAATGCTAGACGTGTACGCTGTAAATAATTAGAACTCAACGGTAAATTATTGAATTGAACTCAATGTTGATTAACGTGCACTCATTATGAGTAAACAATCAATATTGAGTTTTATTTGTCTCATTGTGTTGCTCTGTTCCCTTTTTATTAAACATTGTGTAATGTTTTCTATTCTTATATACAGTGCATGGGGGAACACGTGCAACTTTGTACTTCTTAACCTTATGTTAACCTAGTACCTAGTAATAGCTCCAAATGGAACTCATGCACAACATAATTTCTCAGTCAGAAATACCTTCTACGGTAAGTGACATCACAAAACCCATTCCAGCTGTTACGGACATCGAATTCCCAGCAACAAACCGAAGCCACAGTTCATTACCGTCAGATAGCACCACCTTCCCCGCAGCATCTATGCCAGTAAAGCTCCCAAGAGTTACCGCAGAATTCCTGGACCCATTGCTGGTGATATACAAAAAGTCCTCGTTGATGGCGAGCGAGAAATTGATAAAAGCAAGACGGATGACGGATTCAGGAGGACTCATGAGTTGCCATTGGATGTCGATGTCAGCAGGATAAAAGAGTGGGTAGGATGGGGAGGTTAATATAGTTGCGTTTCCTGGTGACAGTTGTACTACTTGATTTCCTCTTCCTGGTAATCCTGTTTAATTATTACGCACAGATTAATATCATTCAGGCAGCTAAATAATTAAGGTACCCGTTATGTTCACCCCTGTATACCCTAACCAAAACCACGTAATTAGGTAATGATTAGAACAACCATATATACAGCCTGTCTCAAAAAAAATTGTGCAAGTAAAAAGCGCCCTCTATGGCATTTAGAAAATACCGGTGTGACATGATGCTTACATCAACGTCAAGGGCGTAGTCTTAGCTCTCAAATGCTGTTTGTTCTGTTCAATTTACTTGAGATATGTTTAGTTTACAACGAAAGGGTAAAATCACAATTGTGCCACTTTTGCTAGGGAAGATCAAGAGGACTGCACTTGTAAATCAATGATAGCATCAAGTTTATCAAGAGTTCCATCGTGAAATCAAAGGAACGCATCAATTATACAACAATAAAAATAGTTTTTACTGTTTTACTGTTTTACCATGATACAGGTATTATATGATTCTCTTTTTCCACTTAAATCAGATTAAAAGAGAAATAGATATTTCATAGTCTGCTGTAAAATTAAATACAGGTGCATGTTAATGATTTTTTCATGGTTAATACTGTTTTCTTTGTCACTCAAGACATGTTAAAAGACAAACAAATATTGCAAACATATAGGTTATGAGCGCGTATTACTTGTTGGGAGAGAAATTAGACAAACAAATGCATGCGCGCTGATGTTGATGCGTCTTATGCACGAGCCCTGAAGGGGGCGTGCATTAGACGCATTAACATCAGCTATCATTGATTTACATATGCAGCCCTTTTCCCTAGTAAACGTGGCACAATTGTGATTTTACCCTTTCGTTGTTAACTAAACATATCTCGAGATTAAAACAAGCAATTTGAACAGAACACACGGCATTTGGGAGCTAAGACTACGCCCTTGACGTTGATATAAGCATCATGTCACAACGGTATTTTCTAATTACCATAGAGGGCGCTTTTCACTTGCACAATTTTTTTTTGAGACAGGCTGTATTTACCAATCACTATGAAATACCTACATGATGTCAGAAGCAAGTAAACTTACAGAGCGCCATTTGACAGCTAAAATATTACACAGCATAAAGGTAATATGACATCTATAAGGGTAGATCAATAATTATTATTTTCTACATACCCAATGCCGGGGCCTACTTTTGGACATCATTAGTGCTTATTATTATTTTCTCAGAATTCCAGGGACTAAAATAAATCACAACGTGCAAATAATGTACTTACCAGCACAGTTTTCTTGGTCGATTCCATTACGACATTGTTCATCTATATCACACAGATATTTCCTATTGAAACATGTTAGAAACGTATTAAAGCAATCCCAGTGGATACCCCTGCACTTAGTGACTGAAAAACAAATCAAATACGCTGGATTATTGCATACAAATATTTGCATATTTAATAAATGCAGGCGAGCGGCGATCAGATCGTTAATGTATACTTTTAACTTCTGAATTTTTGCAAACCCACAAGAATGTAGTACAAATACTTGACAAAATACAGCGGAAGTCATTATAATTATATTGGATCATGCAATACAGCCATTGAATTTCGACAACGGCAGAACAACTTATTGATAGAATATTGTGATTAATGGGACCAGACCCTGCTGCTGAATTACACTAAATCACTGCGCGAAAGGTGCAATGGTGATGAGTTCCGGTTAAACGTATATGGCTGCATGAGACAATGTGATGTCCTTAGGGACCATGTTCTTCGTGAGGTTGGCATGTTCTGATTTAAATGAAAGATGCTAACCTATTAATGACTAAAATAGATATGAAATTATACAAATCGATTTCACAAGAAAAGTAGGCCCTGTCCGAATTACTGCTAACGGAACAAATTTTAATGCTAATTTTGGCGTTGAAATAGCGGCGTCGCTTTTCAACATTTTTTAATAAAAAACTGAACCTGTAAAGTTCCCCAAAATTGAAGCTTAAATGAAATTCCAGTCCTTAATTAATACAGGGATGACGTTAAAAAGTGAAAAATATTGTCACGCCTGGTAGAAAACGCCGTTTAAAACAGGAGATTTTTACGTGCTTTTCAATGGAGAAGTTATTTGGTGGTTTACGCCCTTAATATTAAATAAGTAAAATTGCGCACAACCGACTTAAAAGACGCGTACACCAACTCACTACACGAAAGGTCATGGTGATGAGTTCCGGTCAAAAAGTATATGGCTTCTGGTGATAATGTGGTGTCTTAGAGATCATATTCTTCGTGAAGTTGACATGTTCTGATTTAAATGAAAGATGCTATCCTATTTATCACTAAATTAGAAAGAAATAATGCAAATCGATTTCACTGCTAACGGAACAGTTTTAATGTTAGTTTTGGTGTTGAAATAGGGACGTCGATTTTCAATATTCTTTAATAAAAAATGACTCTATAAAGTTAACCAAAATTGAAATTAAAAATTAAAAATTCAGCACTTACATGGATGACGTAAAAAAGTGAAAATGTAGTATAGATGTTGATTTTGCGTGCTTTTCAATGGATAAGTTATTTGGTGGTCTACGCCATTCAACCGCACGTACATGTGCCGTTTGAATATGTCATGTGTGGGGTGTGTTTACAGGGCTGATGTCATACATGGGCAAATTGTTTCGGATACTGTCCCTTCTTACCAGTGACATCTGTAAGAGAGATCTCAATTTTGAAGCCATTGTATGATGTCCACGCGTCGCTAACAAAGGTCATCCAAATTTCTTGACTATTGGTGTAGATTTCATCCGGGGAACTTACGCCAAATAAAGTGAGTGCCTCCATATGTGTTGCATCTGGCGATGACTGCAGAAAAAATACGCAGTGATTTATAGTTTGCTACGAATATGCATAAACCCAAAATGATCAGTACACTTACTTTGACCATTGTGGTCAAAGACTCATCGTAATAAAAGCAACAATCAAGGACATAAAGCTAAAACGCACACCATATACATAAAAGAAATGTTACAACAACAAAAAACAAAAACGAAAGGATATTTGCATAGTGCAAGTAATCCTACCTGGATTTGCAAATAATCATAAACCATTTCGGTAAAGAAATCGATGATGGTAAACACAATGTTGAATTCTGTAGGAGCTCTGACATGATAACTGCAGTCTAAGTCGACTGGGTACCTAATAGGATAACCAGGAGTGGTAATGACGTGGACTTCATTGATAGTTACGTTAGCTTCTTCGTCGAAACACAAACCTGATTAAAAAACAAAACAAACAACAACAAAAAAAAAAAAAAAAAAAAAAAACATGAAATACGCATCATGCTCACTATCCTGCTTTCTAGTCTTCCTTCGAAATCTTCTCCTTTGTCTCTGCTTTTCCCTCTCACACCTTCTCTATCTCACCACCGTTGTAAGTGTGATTAACATTTGGTTTGTTGATACTAAATTTCAACTTAAAAAAACGGCATTTTATTGTAAGCCATGAAATCGTCGGTTTATGCATGACATATCTTTCATACACAAAGGATTTAACATTGTATTTATTATGTAAATGATCGATTGTCATGCCTCAAAGAGTTAAATGCACCTATCAGAAAGTAACCCTTTGTTGTGATAAAAGGCCTTCCCAATGTTACGTGTTTAAGTTCGCACTCTTCCTACATCAGTGCACATCAAAAGAAAAGAAAAGTGTCAAGAAATGACACTGAATTACTTGTGTATAACGTTATGTTATGTTAATATTGTGTATGTACGTTTATACATTACAATTTCGCATAATAACGAACAAAAACCATAATTTATTATTTGCATTATACTGACTAAGACTGACTGTGAAGGGCGCCGTTATAGTTTTGATGGTATGGTCGTTACTTGCACTTCTCGAATCGCGCGTCAGAGACAGTTTTCAGCAATTTATATACCATAAAACCTCGTCTACATGCATATATATAGTGTTCTTGAGGAAAACTTAATTAATCCAGGCGCCATTCATCGACAAAGTGATAACGTTATGGAGTTTGAGCAAATAAATTACCGATACAAAAAAGTACTATTGTAAGACAAATCTATAATGTTATTGGCATATTAAAAGCTGTTTCGTATTAATTTAGCTTTCACCAAAAACACTCTATGTGCTTGTAAACGAGGTTTTACGGTATTCGTCATGACAACATTATCATACCACAATTAGTTTCATCAGACCCATCATCACAGTCTACAAAAGAATCACATTTGCGATGATCATCTACGCATATGAGATAGGTTTCTTGATGCATGCAGCTTGGTATGTCTTCCGCACACGCTGGACCTCCTAATGAATAAATAGAAAACAAATGTGCATGAATAACATAACTAAACCTCTATGATGAAGGTATAGACATTACCGGAAGCACCGGAAAGGTAACTAATATTTCAACTTAATTCTTCAAAGTCCCCCAAAGTGTAAGAAATATTTTTTGTCACCTTCAGTGTTAGAGTGCGCGCCCGGGCATATATTAGAGACATTACGATTTCCAAACGCAGCACGTGGAACATACGTTTTCACGTACGTTAATACGGTGTTAAATATTGCTAGTCTCGGTTCCAAACTGGATTGTGCTCATTCGTCACGAAGGAGAACAATTCAGCTGGAAAAAATACTATAATATTTGATCTAATCTAATCTAGGTCGATAGAGGGCATAGTGATTGAAAAAATAACAGTTAGCTGAGTCTCTACCTAGTTCAAACAGGCCGCTTTTGATTTTGACTAAAATTTTGACCTACATGCTGATTAAACTTAATTGTTTTTTGTGCTTAGTTGCCCAAAAACATATATTTTGGTAGATTAAAGATCACTACATCCATACATACATCATGACTTTACTTTCAAAATGAGATTCTTTCGTCCTGAAAATTGGACGCGTTGCATGGACTTAGACATGAGGTAAAATCAGCATATTTCAACGTAGCATCTGCGTTTTATTCTACGTTGGAATCCAAAATGGGAAATCGTAATTTTTGTACGCAAAGTATCACACACATTTCAATGGGCAATCTCTGCGTATGAATATTGCGTTTAAATTTAGTCCATTTTTATCACATCGCTGTACCTTTATTATAATGATTTGTTACAAACAAAAAGATCTTAATAATAAGTAGACTTTCCTTCGTATGTTCATTATCTTTGACTGTCCTTAACATAATGCGAAATGGACACATTTTGTGCATTTTCAATGATGTATCTACGTCGATTTCGCACGTGGAATATCTTCAAAAATAGCTAAATACGTGACCTCGCTTCGATACAGGAGAGTGGTTTTGAATAGATCAACGTACGTCCGATGTCTACGTTTGGAAATCGCAATGTCTCTATTAGGTTAATAATGAACGCATATCACTTGTTGGGATTTAAATTGTACACTTACTGAGATGTTGATGCGTCTAATGCACGAACTCCGAAGGGAAAAAAATATTAATTAAACGCATCAATACCTCATTACAAGTGCATTGTTTTGTACAAGTTCGCTATTAATAAAGGCAAAACAACAGATTTGAACCGAGCCAATTCAAAATTGAATAAGACATTCTGTACTGTGTTATTTTGAGTAATGTTTACAGTGCGAACTCTGTTAACAGGCAAAATTCAGTCCAATACATAGGGTTCAGAGGGCAAATGGAATCCAGTATATAGATGGATACACAGAAGTATAGCCTAATACTCACGCCCAGCAGTTATCTGAATGAGGAATCCCGGTCTACTACCTCCTCCATCGCTTTGAAACCGAACCCACAATTCCCTCCATCGAAGGTAAATGGTTCGAGGAATACTTGGTTGTAGATCTTCACGAGCACCGTGGTATTCAATAGTCTCATTATCTTGAGTTGGCGCTAGAAACAACTAAAGAAAGTGTGGGGTGGAAGGAAGTCTCTGGCTATCACAACATTATGCCTTATATGTTAGGAATATTATTACGAAGCATGAATCACATGGTTTTATTTTAAACAAACTCATATTGACCATAGAAACGAATAAAAAACAGCCGTGTCTCAACACGCTATCAGAGAGTTGATATTCTTGAGAGGGCACTCTATTCACGTGGTTTCTTTTCCAACGCTAAAAGATCACACATTTTGGTGGTTTGCAAATGAAAAGTGTCCGCACTATCGATTGATTACGTAACTGTTATGAATAATTTATTAGGTTTTTCAATGCAATCGCCTCGACCCATTAATACATTATTATATGTATTATCAAAGTAATTGGAATAGCAATACGGTGAGTTCACTGAACTACGCCCTAATACTGATGGAGTTTTAATGGCGATAATCCTCTCCATACACAGATGAACAAATACAATAGATGAAGGTCAACACGTATGACCTCCTATGTGACATGTTATAAGTGATGTACAAAAACCTGAATATCATAAAGATCAGTATTCGTTTGTGCATATGAACTGCACATTTACGTTGCTAAATATTACTCATTATATATAATGACAAATATTGGTTTTATGACAATACGGTATATACATTGTATATAAAACGACTAATAGATCCTACTATCATGGCGTCAGGTCAATGTTCATCATATCCCGTATGTTTCTTAAAATTCATTCATATTTGAGACAAATTGCTGTGCCCATTTTATATGTGCACAGGTAGATCCGTGTTTTTTTTTAAATTTTCATTTCCTTTTAATGAACGAATTAAGGTTTTCCACTGCAAGGGGGCCACAAGGGTGATACTAATTTTAATGCTATATTTTCAAAACGAATACGCGTTCCCGGTTGGCTCTATAGCGATTTCACAGAAAAGGAATTTCTAGTGAAATGCAGCGTCGGACTCTAGCTGAGAGCGTAGCCTAAGTCATTACGGACTCCAAGATGGGCTCTCCATACACAAATGAACAAACACAAAGGAGGGTAGTCTCCTCCGTGACCAGCTTGATTTCGATGGAGCGGAACCAAATTGGCTGCAGAGGAGACGGGTCATTTTGCTATGCAAATGAGTTGAGTGTCATAGCCCTGACGCTATATTCAAAATTTCCCGGCGCCGAAATTGTCTGGTGACGTCCTAGTAATACAATGGAGGCTGTCAACAGTTGAGCACAAATTACCATTACGTCATTGACCAGACAATTTCGACGCGGGAATATCGCGTGTTGAGAGACGACTGTTTTTTATTCGTTTTTGAAGAATATTTAAATATTAGTGTCAAAACCAGTTTTACATAAATTTAACAAATTCCCTTATTTACAATCCACGATTAGCTATTCCAATCATGATTAACGAAATAGACTCACTTTGTCGTAATTTAGTTCAGTACCAAAGTCGAGGAACTTCACCGTGACCCCGTGACCTCGTGGGTAGGTGAAATGCCAATAGCAATCCAGGTTATGATCATAGTGGCGTGGGTAATTCGGACTGGATATGTTTACAGTCGGAATCTCATCCAGTGCTACTTCCAGTACAGCTATATAATAAATTGAAAACAGTGTAAACTTTATACTGACTTCACACGCATTATTGATGAAGAAACTGCTATTACAAGTTCTTTAACCATTTTTAGCGCGAAACTGAACAAAATGAGCAGTGGCTACAAGTTTAAAAAAACACAATGTCAAGTTAAGGATCACGTGCCAACGAATGCAGCAGAAGAAAAACAATTTATTGGGTACAGTTAGATCTTTTGACTCACCCTGTACAATGGGGGATATAACGATGGTGGACATGGTGGAGCATGGTGGCACCCCCAATTTTGGAGGATTGGCGTCAATCGGGGGGTACGGGCAGGGGAGATGTGGCCCCTCCACCTTTCCCCATTCTTTGTTCTTTTCAGCAGGGCTTTTCAGCCACTTTTTGACAGATAGTTTAGGCCGATTGACATCACATACACAAACACACCCCGTATGCTTTGGAGCCGTTCTGACGTCAGTCGATGATCACCGACCTCATAGGCAAGGGGCAGCCTATGTATTTATTTAATAATCACACAAAAAATGATGCTTCCCCCTTTTTTTTACATTTTGCTCTCACCGAATGCCCATACATTGAAAGTGTCAGCCTTAAACCTATATCCATTTCATGTTAAAGCCCCCCCAGCAACTCCACATAAAACGACTCTTAGTGATTTACGGTTAATGTTTACGTACCTTGACACGACCGTTACGACCGTTATTGATTACTGATGGAGAAACAGTTATTTTTAGTTCTTAACCATTTTAACAAGAAACTGAACAAAATGAACAGTGGCTACACAAACAGATTCAAACGTAATGTCAAGTTAAGGATCAAGTACCAACGAATGCAGTAGAAGAAAAACAATTTATTGGGTACAATTAAATCTATTGATTTGATTAGATGTAACAATGGTAGCCATGGTGGAGCATGGTGGCGCTCACACTTTGCATGATTGGCGTCCATGGGGGGGTGCGTGCAGGTGAGATGTGGCCCCTCCACCTTTCCCTATTCTTTGTTCTTTTCAGCCACTTTTTGACAGACAATTTAGGCCGATTGACCCCCCCCCCCCCAACACACACCCACACACCCCCACCCGTATGCTTTGGAGCCGTTCTGACGTCAGTCGGTTATCACCGACCTCATAGGCAAGGGGCAGCCTATGTATTTATTTAATAATCAGAGGTACGGGGCAACCTTCTTTGTTGCAAACTCATTGAAATTGCATCAGCAGATAGGCGAGGTCTGCTTGTTTGCTGTTGACAAGGGACAGTTTTCAGTGAACGGCCCTTGTTAGAGCCACCAAACTTTTAAATTTAGCAGATAGGCGAGGTCTGTTGACAGGGGGGAAGTCTTCAGTGAACGGCTCTTTTCAGAGCCACAAAACATTTTACATTAGCAGATAGGCGAGGTATGCTTGTTCCCTGTTGACAAGGGGCAGTCTTCAGTGAAAGGCTCTTTTCAGAGCCTCCAAACCTTTTCATTAGCAGATAGGCGAGGTCTGCTTGTTCTCTGTTGACAAGGGGCAGTCTTCAGTGAATGGCTCTTTTCAGAGCCACCAAACCTTTCACATAGACGAGGTCTGCTTGTTCTCTGTTGACAAGGGACAGTCTTCGGTGAACGGCTCTTTTCAGAGCCACGAGTAGGCAAGGGGCGGCCTACATGTCTCATCCTCAGGTACTTTGTACTGAAGAAGTCAGAGCTACTCCTCACGAAAACTTGACAGTTCTAAAGCTGTCCGACGGCGAACCCGCTATATAAAAACCATTTGATTCGAAGATATTTGGAACTAGGAAAGTTAATGTTCAAAGCTTCTGTGGGATTGTTTTGGGTATAACCCAAAGATCTCATTAAAAAATTTCATCGGATGCCAACAAAATCATGCTTTCACTTTTTTTTTTTTTTTTTGCTCTCACCGAATGCCCATACTTTGAAAGTGTCAGCCTTAAACCTATATCCATTTCATGTTTAAGTCCCCCCAGCAACTCCACATAAAACGACTCCTAGTGATTTATGGTTATATGATTACGTACCTTGACACTGACCGTTTACGCTGGTTATGATCATCGCAAGACCAAACAAAACAAAAGTCACCATCACGATGTATTGTTTTAAACCTTTCCGATTACAAACGCAGAATTAAGCAAAATTTCTGAAATACAAAACAAAACAAAATAATTATCACCTACCCAGCACAATGTAGTCTAGAATAATATGTAATTAGGGGCATACGTGCTACGAAACATAAAACAGTGTGTAATGTATATCCTACACAATTATGTATGCCCGTTTTTTGACGTAGAAATTACCGGTAATTATTAAACACATAAACAGATAACTGAAATTACTTAATTATTTAATACACATTTCAAAATACTGCGTTTAGATAATGAAAAACCAAACGATCGTCGAAATCCTAAAAGAATAAGACACACCTTTCCCGCCTAAAACATTTTTCAGCCTAAATCGACCGGGTCGAATTTACGGCTCATTTGTGGTGTGCGGTTATATATAATAACTTACGGAGTTGGACAAAAGAAGAAGATAAAAAAGTAACGTTCTGTGAAAAAATAGAAACGTTCTGTAGAAACAGGTGAACCAGGAACATTCTGTAAAGAAATAGAACATCGCAGTTTTCGGTTTTAACGAAAATATATCTAACAGTACAGAGTATGAAAATTAGCACAAAATGGATGATAAGTCAGACGATACTATTCCACACCTTTTCATCGTATTTCCAACTACCATGCACGCCCAGAGTCAACATATTTAATTGATATAACGCCCAAGTCATGCTTCCATGAAAGGTTAACGAATCGTAACTAATTGATTAAAGGCCCAGGCCCATTCAGTGATTTGCTCATCCGGTCAATCGTAAAAATCATCAAAATTCAGATTTTGGTACCTTTATCATTGTCATAAATTATGTAAACATATAGCCTGCTAGTGGTTCAGCCGAAAGCCGTGTATTTAAGACAAAAATAAGGAATTTACATGAATCTGTAATTTAGATACTGTCATTATCTAAATTAGCTACATGTATTCGAATGCGGCTTCAACTTCGTTAATACTGCTGTTTTCTTCGTGTTTTGCCAATTTTTTTCATTTCAAAAATACCAAATGACAATTTTGAAAGACTTATCCTTCACTTTCATGCAATTTATAAACATTTTTTTTTTACATTTTCGCTGGGATCACTGAATGGGTCTTTAACAAATAAACCAAAATGTGGCTTTATAATTGTGATAGGGTTACGAGACCGAATAGTATACTGTTTAAACCTCAATTTTCCATATCTCTCTGAGATTATTTGTATTAAGTTATTTCGTACACAATTCCAGAAAATAAAATACAACACTAGCCGAGAAAAGGAGCAATTTCATATAATTGCAGTAAGCAATCAGTATCTTAGTATAAGCTCCTGCTGCTTTTTTTCATAATTTGTTATATATAAAAAGAGTCAGGCTTGATTGTCAAAGCATGCAACACCCTAATGCCAACCATTAAAATTTGAATTTCATTCAGTTTCAACTAGACAAGAAAAAAATAGCATTGTATTTTCTGGTATCGGGAGTAGTTTTAACTAATACTGCGCTAATGAATATGAAATGTCGTCAAATTAATTCATAATTCATTATTTACTCAATTCCTGCTGGGAATTTCGCAATCATTTTCACATGAATTGGGAACATTCTTTATGCACTATTAATTTTAATTGGTTTACATAGCTTGGGCTTGGCTTAAAAGCATCGCCTTGTAATTGTGAAATAAGCTGTTCATAATGCGGCATATATGGCTCTACTTTATTCTACAAACAAAATTCATAAGGGTCTGTAGTTGTTTACGTGTGCTACATTTTTGCAGATAATGTTTTTCATGTTATTTTTTTAATAACTCGGGGTATGATTCTGAGTGAGATTTATTCTTTATGATGAAAGTACAAATTTGGGTTACAAATATCATCTAAGCTGAATTTGACTGGTGGTGTATAGACAACACTAGGTGAACGACCGTGCACGCAGTACGTAAACGACGAACGGTTATGGAGCTACGCGTAAACGTCATTATATGTAATGTCTCCACAGGGGATGGAAATTGCTCCGATTTTGTTAAAAATCGTCTCAACGTATTTGCCTTACCAAGAATAGCAATACAATATATAGGATGATTCGTTACCAGTGTACTTCGGTTATATTTATAAGCGCTTTTATAAATAAGCACGTGACCACCTCCGCGCTGCCATAACAGCTTGTAGGCAGTAAGTCTCGCAGTGACCTTCTACATAGCGGGTGGTCTTCCTATACATTTGAATGCAAAGGCGGAACAAAATGAGACTCAAAATTGTCTATTTTGTTCAACTGTGTGATTATATTTTAAAGGTTTCCGTCGTTGAATATTTTGTCCGTTGTCAACAAGTCTCAAAATGTTGTTTTGATTGTTAGTCACGTGCGTATTTATAAAAGCGCATTTATAAATATAATCGAAATTACACTGGTTACCTTGGAAACACATCAAAAGAGGACACACCCATAGAGTACTATTGAATCCATTTGACATTGACAATTGGTGTTATATCTGGTTACCAAAGCACCTATTCTGAATTCTTGTAACAAGAATTTAAAGAGTAAATTTGAACTTGACCCTCTGTGCAAAATTCAATGACATTTTCCCACTAAATGGGGAAGCCGATGCACGGCCTATTATATCCTAAACGGATCAGCTCTACATGCCCTACTTTCTCTGCCAACATGGTTTCTTTAACATGATTTGCATGATTGTAGTGCAAGTTTACGGCCGTTTATTATATACGTTAAGAGGGGGTGTATGTGACTTATAAGGCACTCTTGTTCTTGTTGCTGAATGTTTCGTTCATTAAATCTCAGACGACTCTCACAAGCATATCCCCTTCATAACCTATATTTGGCATTGACATGTCATAACTGAGACAATAGTGATGACAGCATCTGCCACATTTCCCGGGTCACATTAGACTATACCATAGTCGATTTTTGATAAATAAAAATGTTATTAATCATGATGAACGCATTCAGTTGAACTCGAAATTATACTGATATTTAGTAGGCCTACATCAAAATACTAGTATAAAATGGTTATGAAAAATTTTAGGCTATATAATTATATTTGTGACAGTAAAAGTAAAGTATAGGCCCTACGTAGGCTTATATTATTGAATGCAACATATCATAATGGCATAATTATAATGACACTTCAATACTGAACAATTCTAATTTTAGAATCTGCCAGCTTATTTGGGAAGCTAACAAACAGAGGGCGTACGGTGACTGAAAAGATCAGTTGTGAAAATCTATCAATTGTGCACTCATTAATTAAATCAGAGTTTTAAGCTTAAATGTAATAGCCAGAGGAATGCACAATTGGCAAGTGGACTACGGAGAAGTCTAGGGTCACATTTAAACTCCTCGTATTCTAGAATTGTATTGTTTGATTGATTCCATTGTCATGGCAACTGCTTTCATACGAAAAGGAAACATGTCAGTTCAACCTTCATGATGAAATAATCGATTGAGAAAAATTAAAGAAAACACACACGCTTAATTAATATTTGTATAAACGTGAATTTTGCAATCGCAGTGTGTGCAATTAAAAATTGTTTAAAACCACCAACAAAATGGCAAACCAAACTGCAAAATAAAGAATTTAAGGGTTTGGATAGCAACGTTTACACAGTATTCTTTTTGGGACATGAGCGCACACCGAACTGATATCAAATAATTTTTATTTCTTGAAATTCGCGATAAAATACAATTTTTTTTGTGCAAATTATTAAAAAGTAAAAAGTAATAAGGTGAATACATAGTGTAGGCCTATGTATAGCTGGGAGGAAAACCGGCGATCATTTAAAGACCCATTCAGTGATCCCAGCGCAAGTGTGAAAAAATTCAAATTGTTTATAAATTGCTTAAGAGTGAAGGATAAGTTGTCATTTGGTATTTTTGAAATGACAAATTTGGAAACAGCAATACTGACGAAGTTGAAGCCCCATTCAAATACATGTAGCTAATTTAGATACTGTCAGTATCTAAATTACAGATTCGTGTAAAATGTCTTATTTTGTCTTAAATACACGGCTTTCGGCTGAACCTCTCGCAGGCTATGTTAGCACATCCATGACAATGACAAAGGTACCAAAATCTGAATATTGATGATTTTTACGATCGTCCGGATGAGCAAATCACTGAATGGGCCTTTAAACAATTTTAAAATTAAAATTTGTTATGCCTTTTCGGGAAAAAAATGTGTATCTTCAATACGAAAGGTCATAATTTGTAAATGGTTGTCAGGTTTTCCTCCCGTCTATATACACTGTAAGTACGTATCATTAGATTTATAAAGTTTATTTTGAGGACTGTCTTAAGAATAGATATTTTTGATATTTAAAAATATCAAAAATATCTATTTTTAATAATTCGCCATGAAATTTGTATTATATCGCGAATTTCTACAAAATTAAAATTATTTGATATCAGAAGGACATCCCTCGAATTCAGAACGCAATTCGGTATGTCTGGTGTGCTCCCAAATGTTCCCGAAAAAATACTCTTTTCAATGAAAAGATGCGTTTGTTTTTTCAATGACACAAATGTAAAATATGTTCCCTGTGATTCAATTACGTAATAAGATTGAGAGTCATGAATTATTCAATTGTTAGTTTCATAGATAAGCTTAAGGCATGGGGTATGGGCGAACTTGAAGTACAGGTATCTGGTGAGGGGAAGCAACGAGTTACCCCAAATCACAGCGGCAGGTAGTGACTGGGCCGTCGAGTGCGAATATGTATCTATTTTGGAAGGTTCGTGTTTGTTTTAAATTTTGGGGCGTTTTTCCAAAATTTGATATTTTTAGTGATATTTCAAAAAAGCGACATGCCAAAGACAACCCTTTGGACACATACTTTGTCATTGCTATTGCACTTATTTTCCACATACCTACGTTACCATTCGCTTTAGTGATTTACGAATATTATATATTTTGTGACTGCGTTTTGGCGTTTTCAATGCAATTTAAGCTTATCATGAAATTAAGAAAAATATCTGCTCACGCTTCTTTTATAATTTTTACCTGATCGTCGGCTTTTGCAGGCAACAGAATGCAGATTGGCTCACGATAGATGTCGTATTCCTCTATGGGGGTCACTTGATGATAACATTACTTTGAATTCCTTGTAACAACACACAGATGTCCGTCTGGAAACCGGGTTTCGGACTAAATTATGGAAGAGCTCTAGTCTTTGGCGCCGTATCAAATCTCATAAAAAGGCAACGACTGGCGAGTATGTATTTATGTTTCCCGCGCGAAAGCTTGCGTCGACTTCTGTACTCTACTTCTTTGGAAACGTTGACCTTTGACCATTGTATAATGCCCTGCTATGACCTTGATATGTACACTTGTTTGGGTACTGTTAAAGCATCGACTTTAGTACCTGGTCAGAAGATAATCCAAGAGGGATATAGTATAGTTTAACTATTCAGTGAACATAGTGAAAGACCCATTATTGATTAGGCGCGGATATTAAAAGCACATGTCCTAATCCCGTGTGTAGTACTTAGAAAATTATAAATAATAGAATAATAGAATGTTGTACCTAAAATACTACCTGCAGCGTTCTGCATGTATTTACTTCTCTTTTAGGCCTATGCCTATTTATTTATTTGTTTATTTACTGACTAGTTTGGTAGATTAGTAAGTAATTAATAGTATTCCATGATTCATCGGTTAATATTGATTGTTGATAACTTGAAAACTTGATTGATTGATCGATTGATAGCCATTTCACACATATTCCTAGTTTATAGGCCCTTTTAATTTTGAATTGCATTGTACATTAGATTTAGATAAATAGAGCTATAAGTATTAATTTATTCTATTCAGCAATATCAAGGATTACTATCAAACTTCTTGCAGCTAATAGTTACTTGGCTCAGTGGTATGCACTGAGTTTTACAAACGGGAGGCCCCGGGTTCGATTCCCAGCTCTGCCTGTTTTTTTTTTTTTTTTTTTTCAAGGCTGAAAAAAAGCTATTTCTGAAATGCAAACTTACTTGGCGCGCGATCTGAGCTAGTCCTTTTCTGATGGCTGCGACTCTTTACCGGCACACCCCCTCTGGAATCCAAACCGGGTTAACGCTCATTACACCTCCCTTAAGTAATGCAAAAACCATTGAAAATCGAGGTATTTTATTCCCCCAGTGTTCAGTTTTTTTTCTTAATTAGGAAAGCTCAATAAAACGTATGTGATGATAATCATAATTACATTATGTAAGGAAATAAATTGGTCTACCTAAGGCATACTTACCAATATCCGAAGAGGTATATTCCAACAGAAACTGTAGTCCTCCTGTTCAAAATAGTCTTCCTGGTATATAGTGACAATCGCGCGCGCGTAATATTCTACCGATCAAGATGTCCGCACGTGCGTAAAAAGTGTTCATGTAATCACGTACGAAGGTGGCTTTTTCCTTCAATGGAGAAATGAGAATTATCTTCTCTTTGAGTAAAACATAGAAAGCTGCATGTCACCGTCACACATAGAGAGAAATCAACCACAGGTTAATTATCTCAATGTCGCAATTTGTGGTTCACGGCATGCACTGCAAACTTGTATTGGAAACCAGTAAATATCTACCTATTTATATTAATATACCCTATAAATGAGCACAACATTCAAATAAAAGGCTATTTTCTCATATTCCACTCACTCCTGTGTTATTCTCACGAATCATATCATATATCTAAAGTAGCAACCTTCGCTCCAGCTGACTGAAGCTATATGATATGCGTTATTGAAATTTGTCTGAACACAAACTGTGACGGAAACTAGTCAGGATATATTGGAGTGTATTTACTCTGCCAATTTTAGATAAGCGGAAGCTTTCGAAGGATAATTATCAAACGAGAAGCTCCAAATTAAATAATTATTGGGAGAACAAATATAGCCACTTTTGTGCAGAATGCATGTGCCAATTAATTGCATTAAGGTTAGCAATTTAAACTGTTGCGATGTGGTATTTCACAACATCTTGCGAATGGTAGTGAGCTTTGGCAAAAATGCATTGACCATTTCATAGCGAGTGTGTAGAAGAATTTAAATATCAAAGATATTCTTTTGTAGGTCCTGTGGTTCTTGAGTTATGTTGTAAAGAGGGCTGAAACAACAACACCTTTTAGGGGTATGATTCAATATGTGGTACAAAATCCAGAAAAACAACGTGAAATCGAGCAAAAATACCCTAAAACAGGCTGAAAATCAATAAAATTGCGTAGTAAATTTTGACCACAAAAAATTAGGAAAATCTGGACAAATCCAGAAAAATCACACCCCTGACTTTTGTAAAACATACCTAACTTATTAACAAACATAAATCAAGCAAGTTTTCAAAGTATATGATTTGTAGAATGAACTTTTGCAAAATATCAAAGTATTATTTTACAATAATATATTAATTTAGAAAATGAAAATCGATTTTGTTGTTGTTGTTGCTTCGACCAACAAAAGATCGCGTGGCCTTAAAGTGACAAATTAAACCACAATAAGGATACCGGTGTAATAACCCAACGAAGTTTCTATCTTATGCCATGATAGATTTAATTATACGTATTTATAAGCACAATCAATATAATAATGACAGGCAGAGTTTATGAAAACAAAAAGCAAAAGGGAATTTCAATTGCATCCGAGAATACGACACAGTGATCTTTGTTGCCAAAATGAGTACTACATAATAGAAGATGGTTTATGCAGAGACGTGACCATGGTGACACAAACACAAAAATGCGCAATATTTGTACTAATTATTTTTGATATCTTTTGCTGTAATGATTATTTTTATGGAAATAAATGTTAATGAGTGAATGAATGAGTGAGTGAATGAATGAATAAATCAATGAATGACTGACTGACATATCGCAACATTTAGGGTTTTTTTTTTTTTTGACAAGGAGCATTGGGGTGTTCGTTTCGATGTAAAATGGGGGTAACTTAAAGCCATATTATAACATTTGCTGAGGAGGACGCCCTCAATAATTTTCGAAATTATGTTTTTTACACTATTGTTATGCACTTTAGTAAACTAACATATCCTGCAAAAATCAAGGCTCTATGTCCTGTATTTTTTTTGCAAAATCCGAGATTTTGAATAAAACGTTTTAGAATACGATAGCTTAAAGTGGTACTACACCCCCTGATAAATTTTGTGACTATTTTTGCAATTTTCTCAAAAAATAATAACACTGTTAGCAAAGTTCATGTATATTATAGGGTCATGGATTCCAGTTACTACACTGGAATGTCAGTGACCCAAGACAAGCGGTACGTTATTTATGATATGAAAAGACAAACGCTAATCACAAACGCTAAGGGGTTCACAAACGCTAATTGATGCGTTTATAGGTGTCTTTACAGACATGTTCAATATCTCAATCAGAATTTACGGAAACAATCTCTGCTCTGCTCTTTTACAATGTCATATAGACTATTGTTGCACATCATGGTATTCAGCCCTTAACAAACACTATCAACGCAAATTACAGATTATCCAAAATAAAATGGCTCGTTTCATTCTCAACTTGTCTCCCAGAGAGCATATTGGTCAGGTACACTTAGATTCCATTAAGCTTTTGAAAATCCATGATAGAGTCAAACAACTCAGACTCAATCACATGTTCAATGTTTTCTATGCAATGGGTCCCACTTACTTTGATCAGTTTTTCACTAAAACCACTGTCACCCACACTCACCGTACCAGATCTAGCTCACATAATTTCCATGTCCCTAGAGTCAGTGGCCTTGCTTCCAATTCCTTCTTTTATCAGGGAACCCGTGACTGGAATTCTTTACATATTCACATCAGGTCTATCACCAAGTAGAATTCCTTCAAATCCCATGTCAAAACCCATTTATCTTCAACCTCAATTAATCAGGACATGGCTGAATATGTTTAACTTCTTTCTCTTTTGTCCCCTCTTTTGTGGCTCTGTTTTCATCTCCCTTTTGCAGGCACCTTTTCATTTTGGACCCCATTGGAAATAAGTTGGCATATTTAGCCAACTTTATGGGTTATTCTGGCTCATTAAATTGGTTGTGTGTTTCTTGTGATGATGATTGATTGCTTATTTGTTATTTTCTGTATTGTTGTCAATTTTGCCAAATAAATAATAAATAAATAAATAGGTGTCATTTTATTTATCCCGCTATTTCGCAAAGCGTGTTCCATCGACTGATATGCACCAGGTCGATTACCTTTCAGATAAAAAAAAATATCTTGCTTAATTGTTGTTCAGATGCGCTAAATTTTGCTCAAAAGGGCAAATCCTGTTTAGGGTATGTTTTGAAAATGTTTTTGTCGCGCATTAACTAGCGTTTTTACGCCACTAAACGCCATTTGTGACCGTCAACAACAAACCAGCCGTAAAGTCGACTCCCGGTCGTGTATCTCTTATTCCACATTGCTGGTAATAAATGAAAGGGTGGGTGCAATAGTGTGCTAACCCTCGACTATGTTTCAATCGACTTGTTATTGGTTTCAAAACAGTTGCGTTTAAAACATAATTTGTACAGTTGGTGTTTAGTTCATTCTCAATAAAAATCATCTGATCATTGCACTTATCAACACTATGTGTTATATAATCAGGAATATCAATGATTATATCTAAGATATAGCATGTACACTCAGGTTTAAACGAGTCACATCTATTTTGATGGTTAACACTATATTGCACCAGCAATTCAGTGCAGTTTCATCTAGAAACACTGAAAGCTGAATCTCTATTTGGAATCATACACTGAGAACATGTTTTTTTTTACATCCCGAATTTTCAGATTTGTCATTTTCTTACAAGAAATATCCAATTTATGTACCGTTCAATTTACAAGTGACTGGTTTCAAATTAATAATTACATAACTAATTCCAGCAACTCACATTATCTGTTGCAAAACCCATGTACTTTATGCTTATGTAGTTAACGCATCTGATTTCACAACTTCTCTTAAAACCAGTACATTGTAACATGCGTTTTTGGAGGGTTAGCACACACCATGGAATTCACCATCACGTCCAAGCTCACATTGGGCGCCCATTCCTTGTTTAAAGGAATTTTTATTTGATATTGATTCGATCGTCTCTGTAGCGTGTGTTTGCTTCTGTTGGTGGTACGTATTTGCTCCCTATTTCACGACGACATACCATGGGCTGCTCAGGTCCATGATAAGCACGAGGAACGGTCCGTCCATCGAGTTTGATATATTCTTTTCTGTTTCAACCCGGCCTCCCACATGTTTTTTTGTTTGTTTTGTTTTGTTTAATTGTTCTTACTTGAATCGTTAAACATCTTCAAATTTTAGGCCATATTTTCATTTCCCACTTCCAATTTTAAATTATCTTCAATTCATTCGAGTTTATTAACCGGCCCGGTCCGACCTATTATATGCATTTGTCTCGCCATGTACAGTGGTGCGCCAAATTGGCCCACATCCATTTTTGTTTAAATGTTATAGTTTTCTGTGTTATTTCATGTTGTATGTTGGCGAATGGATTTACTTTAAACCATATCCAACATTGTCTGTCTCACGTGTCCTGTCCGGTCTTTGTCTGCACATAATTATGTCCTGATACGTCTTTTGATTGTGTTTCGTCCTGAATGTTTAACTTAATATTGTAAAGGGTGGCCAAAAATGGTCGAGCTCTGCTGTTTGGTCTCCTACCATATGATTTTGCTTTACTCTGTAATAATTATTCAAAGGTGAAATAAACTGAAACTGAAACTGTATTACACCCAAGACCCAACCCTTCAAATATCAAACAGTCATAATTGGCGGCCATTTCAAATCATCCCCAAGTCAACGAGGTTCAGGAATAATCTCTCATTGTTAATTGTTGGTTATACATTCCTACTGTCTGTTCAATTAGCTTAGATTGTTGGGTCTAAGGCTGTGCTAACACTTTTCTTTGATGAATTTGACCACATATGTTTTATTTTAAAATACAATAATCTAAGCTAAATGAACAGACAGTAGATAAAATATAATGCTTTGTAACCCACCACTTGAACAGGATTTAGCCAAAGCAAACAAAGACTAGAGACATAGATAGAAGCTTATTATCCTCTTCAAGAACCAAGACTCTGAAAAGGGTAACTTTTTAAGCACAATTATGTCAAGAATGACGAGTCCAATATCAGTATCCATGTTGCTAATAGGATTATTGGTTGTTTAAAAGGTGTTAAAAGGTGTTAGACTGCCACTAGCAAAGTGAGATACATGTAGCACCAACTTGAGGTACCTATGAATACGACCTTCATGCACATTTTACACTTTACTCAGAATACAATTTGCCGACTTTACGGCTGGGGTTGTGGTGGACGGTCACATTTGTTAGATTCATTCTTGAAAACGAACCTTTTTTGTCGTGTTTTTTTCTGGTCACACATGCTTTTAGAAGATATACTTTCACATATTGTTAACCCAAAGAGAAAGGTGTGAAAAAACATTCATTGTGAGATTAATTAATTTGTTGATTTTTTTTAAACTCCTACCCAAGAGAGCCTGAGAGTTTACTTCATTTTTTTTTGTCCATTTTAAACTACACTGCAGGATATTAGTTTTTTAATGTGTATTGCCCCACTGGAACGGTCCAAGAATGGGCCTATGTGTATTATCCCAATTATCTCAGTGACGCGTGAACAAATGTTGATGATCTGTGCACCATTTGAAAGAAGATACATTACCGTTTTTGAATCTTTAAAAAAAATTTAAAAAGTTTTAATTTGACTGCCAACATGTTAAGTGAAGTCCCCCAATCCACAGGGCCTCTTATTATTGAGACACCCTGTATTCCTAAATTGATATATTCCATTGAGAATTTGTGCAAATACCATGACATTCGATGCCCTAGTTTTTAGATACTCAGGACTTCAGGATGATAGACGAGTACACTAATTTCAGAGGTAATGGGGTTATTGATTTATTACATGTCAACGTTTCATGATATATGACTTATAGCATACATTTTTTAAATATAAAAAAGTTCATCAGTTCATATAAATTTACAATTTTCATCATGTATTTTTTCTTCAATGGTAATACACCAGTGTACTAATAAGCAATGCTTTCTTTTTATATAAAATGGAATGTTTGAAATCACACAATACTACATGTATTTGAGGTAATAGGCTCATGGTCAATACAAAATCAGCAGAGAGCAAAAACATCTTTGTGGTCTTAAAGTATATATTAATTATCAAGCACGAATCACACGATGTTTGATTTGAAATAAACTCATATTGACCATAAAAACGAATTAATAAAAATTGCCCAGCGCAATGACGTCCTAGTAATACAATGAAGGCTGACAACAATTGAGCACAGTTAACCATGACGTCATTGCACTAGACAATTTCGGCGCGGGAATTTTGAACACCGCGTGTTGAGAGCTTCGTGAATGGTCAACATTCGTTTGAATATACCAAATAATCATACCTAAACATAGGTTTAAAAGGGAACGTTTGACATCAGATACACGGTACACCTATCGGCGTCTAAAAGTAACTCTCTGTAGTCTGTACAGTAATCTATATTATAATATTACAGGCATACTCCTTTGTTGATTGAACTAAGATTACACACTTAAAATACGAGGTCAAAAATAACCATAAGGCTAGCTTCAGACTCCGTATTGTACGTACAATATTGTATGTACAATACTTTTCGTGACGTCAAAAAGTATTACACGTGCAATAAATATACGTGCCACGACGAGTTGAATCAGATTAAATAACGCGCTATAACCCTGACGGTTCATTGTTTGCTAAATCCAAGCGAGGTCACCAGAAAATCTATGCAAGAGAAATTTCTACTGCTGCTGGTGAAAAATCCTAGAGTGCGTTTGGAGGTTTTTTCTGCACTTTACCAGTAGCCCTAATAAATTCATAAAACAATAAAAATCAAATAAAGATTTAGGGCAAATGTTTTTACTCACTGCTCATCTGATCCACTTTCCCAGGAAACTAAATACCGATACTCCTTAGTTTTTCCCTGACTTTCCAGACATAATTATGAGTAAACATCAAATTTAATGTTTACAAAACAATCAAATATATATACATTCTTTTGCATTTTGTACATAAATATTGATATCAATAATGTAGGCCTACAACATTAAAAAGGGGGCCTAAGAGCATATCTATTTTTAATCATATACTAATTCCGCCATGCCCAAACATATCTTATTATGAAATCGTGTAATGGAACCCAAATTCCAATCAAAAATAAAAACAAATTTGTTATCAAATACACTAGGCCTATACATTGTATTATAGGAATTTAATAGATGGTTCATTTTAATAAATAAATAGATTAACACGGGTAATGGACAAGAAATATTTGGCAATACCGGATTTACCAGAGAGCCAGTGGATAAAGAAATTAATTAAAATTAAAACAAATTAAATGAGAAAATGAAAGCAAGGACATTTGGCGAAGTATTGTTTTAGAATTCGAAGGAGTCCTAAATGTTATCCTGGCCCCAGGACACTGATTAATGTAAATTCGACCCATAGTTATTTTATCTACTTTTGCCAGCATTCAACCTGTTCAATGTGATTTATGCCTATTTTTAATAAAATTCCGAAATCTGACGTATCAACGTTGTATCGTGCACAAATTATGATTCGAGACTATTTCATTTGACACGGTTGTATGGATTTCAGAAGATCGGTCCTATAATAGATATCGATTAGAGAATTACAGCAAGAGGCTTTGAGGATGCCGTAATCCTCTTGACCATCAACCATTCAGAGAGACATATTTCAGAAATATATTCGTAGGATTGAAACTCTTTCAACTCTGAAATATATATTTCAAGTAATCTCGTTTCACACTTTGGCTTGCAATAAAGCCACGAAGGGGCGGTAATGTTAATATACGATTTCAGTCAAATATTGGTGCAAATATACGATTTCGGTCAATTAACTATTTGGCTATCCTTTGCCCAAAATTATGAAATGTTTATTAGTAACAACAACTCTTAGGAGGGATTTCGAGTAATTTTAGCGAAATAATGAGGTTAAATAAAAGAAAACCCACTTACAATTTTGGACGCTTAACTGTGGTGTTCTAGGGGAATTAAAATATCACAATTAACATGTTTAATTCAAAATCGTTGTCCTACAAGCACATGTTCAGATTGTGTGAACATTACAAATACAAACAATAAGGTTGAAAATAAATAGCCATTTAAAAATGATTTTAAAAGATCGTCTATTTTGTAGCTTTATGACACTGAATAGGCCAAATATCTGCCTCTGACGAAAAAAATGTTTTCCATGCTGATTTGTTTTTGTAACAAGTACCGTATGTCATTTCAAAAGAAAGAAAAAAGGCGGATATTACTTTTAAAAACTCAACGCATTACTATTAATACGCCTATAATTAATTAATGAAAAAGTATAGAAGGCGTTGCATCCGGTTCTGATGAGGGGGGAGGGGCATAAGCCGTTTTCGACAGTTTTCCTATGGGATTTTCTAATATTTCAGATCAATGGGGGGGGGGCTTCCGTGCCCCTAACGCTACGGTTACTGCATTAACACGTTTATGGATGTATTGTGATGATCATAAGTAGGCCTATCATAACATGCCTCAACGATATCAATATGTAAAAAGGTGTTGCAAATTCATAACACAACGTGTTATAATGTAACGAATGCTATGCCAAAACTTTAAAAATTAACAAAAATATCAGTATCAATAAAATCAGAACCAGAATAAATACAAAGGCCTACAAATAATACTTCTAAACTTTCTAAATCAATATATGACTAAATATCAGTATAAATGAATCTCTAAATCAAGTAATCAATCAGTTATCAATCAATCAATAAATAAATAAATAAATAAATAAATAAATAAATAAATAAATAAATAAATAAATAAATAAATAAATAAATAAATAAATAAATAGATAGGCCTAAATAGATAAATCTATAAATAAATAAATAAGATCTGAATGTGCCATTTATATTATTATTACAATATTACTATTATTAATATTAGCCCATTGATTATATAATAATTCAAGTACAGTTGAATCATGGTAGGTATTATGATACCTATATGGTTGAATACAAGAAGACATTAAAAGATGTTCATCATTCCGTGCACTCACTAAATTTAGAACTCTTAGAAATTTGGCAACCCGTATCAATTAAGCAACCTATGATTGTAGCAAAATATATATTTTCCCGGTACATACTATTTATTGCACGTGTAATACTTTTTGACGTCACGAAAAGTATTGTACATACAATATTGTACGTACAATACGGAGTCTGAAGCGCGGGGTAATTTTTGACCCCGCAGGCGACTGTCAATTATGCACCGACTAAAGAAGGGTCAAATTTGAAACCGGTGATATAGTGAAAAATTGACACAAATTGTGGTTAAAATTTACTATAGGCCTATTAAGGGTAAAAAAAAATGACATGGCTATATTCAGGGGTCCCGATTAGAAAATGACCGTGGGCCGAAAAAGTATTAGGCCTATATTTGGGACATATGACCCTTTCAGGGATCAATTTAACACGATGCCAAACAACAGAAATTTACCCGACCGTGGTTGATTTCACCATGAATAGATGAAATAAAACTGACCCCGTGAAAGAGTTGATATTTTAACCCCGTCGTTTTATGTGTGTATCTTGTTTTTATACTATGGTGTACAGGATCTGGTCAGCAGTTAGTACCATCTGATATATGTTCACCTGTAATTAGCTGCATACCATCGTTGCTATCTTCTGTGTCGTCAGGTTCCGCTGAGGCACCATCTTGTTGCACCCATGGACCCTCATGCCCTCCGTCCACTCTTAATAAGTCTCTTCTATATTCTCCATCCTCTTCCGTTAACCTTTGAACCCTATCCTCGTGCGACAATTTTCTATCCCCATCCCAGTCCATTTGTAATTTTGGCGATATCAATTCTATAACATTATCTTCAGCGTCCACAGACGCTAGTTCCTGAGGCACTTGTGAGTCAATTTGTGTCCCTTGGTCGCCCGCGAATTGATCATCTAATGGTGCATAACTCTCCTTTGTTTCGAGTTCAGCAAAATATACAGCTACAGTATACAAAATGGGGCCTAGGCATGAACTTAGTGGAAGAATAAAAAGTACTGACCATGAGTGTGTTTCTATAGACACCGTATTGCTTGGATCTAGAGACCATAATCCTATACTTATGATAACTGAGCAGCAGACGATATTTAAAATCGAAATTGGCGCCAACCTGATCGTGAGTTTTATATTGTCCATATTTTGCGTAATACGATTTTGATAATTGCGTAATCCAACAACGATAATTCCAATCCAAGTTGCAGTAATTAAAAATAATAATATAAAATCTATACCAAAAAATATATTGGATATAAATTTCCAAGCCGAGGTGTCATTCGGTGTGAAAACGGTAAATTAAATTGACTAGACGTATTGCCGAGAAAGACGGTGTAAAGATTTGGTTTTATGAAATATGGTAGTGTAAAACAAATATCGGACAATCCGAATTCATTTTTATCTTCTGCACCTACAAGTGATATATATACCAAACTCAGAATGAGAGATACACCCCATACGAATGCAGCAGCTCCGAACGTTGACTTCATATTAAATCGGATACTTTTAAAGGGAGTCGCAATGCTGAACAGTCTATCAAGAGCCAGCAAGAGCAAAAAGCTAATGGATGCCTGGGAGGCGAGAAACGCAACGAACGAAGCTGCGTGACAAGTTCTACTTGTTTGCCAAGTCGTGGAAAGCGTTTGATACATTTCACCATATCCAATATCGTTTGCAAAGATGATAAGTATATATATTCCCATCAACAGATGTGATGTTGATAGATTTATGAGCAGCAGACATTGTATCTGTCCGATTTGTACATTCCGGTTTGCAAATAGAAATATTATAACAGCTATATTGCCTGTGATTGCTAATACACCAAGAACGGGTGTCACCGCCTTGAAAGTGTTACCCAGCATACTACCGCATTCAGTCATGGAGTATGTAGACTTTAGTAGAACACATGATATTGAGTCGGGAATCCCGCAACATAAATGACCTTCATCAACGTATCTAGATGTATTGAAAAAAAAAACACATTAAAATATTTACTATTATACGCTTCAATAGTAATGACTGTAGTCGGGACATTAAAAAATGTGGTGTCACATTATGATGAAATACCGATATGTGATGCAAGCATATCTGTTTTCACGTGTTCTCTGAATTTGTAAAATCCCTAGACATAATTGGAATTCTAGACACAACCTAAAAGTGCCATCCCGTAAAATTCCCACTAGCAAATAATGACACAATGAGCTCAAGTGCGCCATTAGGCGAATATTTGCGGTAGTTGGACAACCATTATCTCAAGCGAAGGTGACAAATTAGTAAACTGTTCATAGGGTCATAGGAACAGAGAAAGAAATATAATTGGTCAAGAGCACGGGTTACTTACACTGTTGTGATTTTTGGAAGATTATTCACTTGATCTGCAATAAACGATTTATTCTTGTCAGTAACTGGATAGCCGGTAACAACTACCCTGAAATTAAAATAAACATAGACATAGAAAAATAAAACAACATCTGACTTTGTAGAAACCGAACAATATTGTTACAAACGTACCAGCAAACTCATTAATGTCTAGTTTTGATGATTAGTATTTAACCGAACAATATTGTTACATACGTAATAGTAAACGCATTTTGTAGTTTTGATGATTAGTATTTAACCGAACAATATTGTTACATACGTAATAGTAAACGCATTTTGTAGTTTTGATGATTAGTATTTAACCGAACAATATTGTTACAAACGTAATAGCAAACGCATTTTGTAGTTTTGATGCTTAGTATTTCAGTTATAAACTCAACCAATAAAGTATCGAAACGATTATAGATGGTCAGATATATCGGGAACTGAAATATATAGCAAAAACTTATTTAATGTATATAAAGCGTAACTTTCTCCTGCGCATTTTGATACCTCATTTGTTGCTCTACGATATCATTTAGTCGAGTTATGGGCGCCTGAGTGGCTTCATGTCAGATTTTAAAAGTTGCACTTAGCTCCTATTCAAGCCAAATGCGTTGTACTGTAACCAATAAATGACCATTGCTTTTGTCCGCCAAATTCAAATGAGCGTGTGTGTGATGGTGGGCACACCAAGTATTGAGATGTCAGCAGAAAGAGTTCATGAGATAAGTCAGAGATAAGTAAAGGGTAGCAAGTATTGAAGTTGGAAGTCGAATGAGTAAAATAAAGTAAAGTTCATGGTTAAGTAAACAAAGCACATCTTTGTCTTGATTTTGCGCGTGTGTGTGTACATGACGAACGCATTTGGCTTGAATAGGAGCTAAGTGCAACTTTCAAAATCCGACTTGAAGCCACTCAAGCGCCCATAACTCGACCAAATGATATCGTAGAGCAACAAAAGAGGTATCAAAATGCGCAGGAGAAAGCTGCGCTTTATATAAATTAAGTAAGTTTTTGCTATATATTTCATTTCCCGATAAATCTGACCATCTATAATCGTTTCGATACTTTATTGGTTGAGTTTAGTTACATTAGTGAAGTGAATACAATGCGGCTCGCTGAACAATTAGAAATGAGACCGTGAATAATATATTTACAATTGATAAAAACAAAATTTTGTCTTACAGTGTTTGGAGGCTATTCAATCCTTTCAGTGCACCAGGCTCGAATTGTGTATTTTGCATTTGCCATAGAATTCTGAAAATTAAACAAACGTACTCCCTACTGAAGGAACTAAATAACTGAACATATTTTACATTAACATGATTAAGGAGTAGTCCAGTGTTCACTGATGTTAACTGGAAATCTTCTCCACATCGGGAAAAGAAAGTTTATTCTTGCAACTATCTCCATTTTATTTTTTATTGCAGATACACTTCTGTTTTTAAAACGATGTTTTTTATGCATAACGCATTGTATAATTTACAACTGGACAGCATATATAATTATACAATTCAATAAATATCATAATTATATATTATTTATTCTTCGCCTTTTAATATGCTTAAAAGTCACAATAAAAATAATGATATACTAATAAAAACAAGGAAGGAACGAATAATATCAAAAGAAACAGCCACATTTTACTTATTCTCAGCTTAGTTTCCAGCTTATATATTTCTATTTTGTGTGTCTCACACATTTTGTTGATGTATTACATAAATATTTGTAGCTTTAAATTTTTAGTTCGCAGATTTTATATAAATTTTGTTGGTAATGGCCCGTGTAAATTCTTATTAATATGTTGATTATCACATCTTATGAATGCTTTAAAAGCATGTTATAAGCTACTCACAATGCCTGCAGTGACGTCAGCTCTGCAAATGTGTTGTTAAGTACTATATCGAGATTGTAAACTTTTGTTAGATTCCTGAAAAGTTTAAATGAGTAAATACATAAATATATAATACAAGAAACAAAATTTGAGTGTAACATGTCATGCGCAATTAACATTTTTTCCCTTAATTGTCTATTGCGAGCCATTGTCTTTGCATAATAATGTACTTACAAATATATCAAATGGTTCAGCCGATCAAACGTTCTTAGTGGTATTTCATTAACAGTGGTGTTTAGTCCTATAGTCATAGTCCTGTAAGCAAGAATAGAAGTATGTAAGTGTTATCAATATATCTTGTTTGAAAATAGAACAACACATGCACACATGCAAGAACATTCCAAGTACCCCTACCCCTCACCAACACACATCATCCCTATACCTTCTGCACATTAATTTTGGCAAGCTCACACAAACTTTGATCTCTATAAATATGTAAAGTTCATTGTATTTTAGAAAGTGGTAACGAGTAAAGTAGGCGGTCCTTTTTCTGGCATTCCACACAAAATTATTTTCTTTGAAAGAAAACTTAATAAAAATTCCTTTAAAAGGAATAGGGTGGGCAAATGAAAAATTGTCAAGAGAAATGAAAGAATGAGTAAGTCAAGTTCACAATTAAAAACAGGGAAAATATGACACAACATCGATTTCCAATAGGGGAATAACACAAAACGTATAAACAAAGTTAAAAGAGTTTTTAACTTTATACGTTTGTTATTCCCCCATTGGAGGTTGTGTCATATTTTCCCTGATTTAAATCTGATCTATTGCTTATCCTTTGTTCTCTGCTGGTCAGTTGGAACAGATTTTCCCTGTTTTTATATTAACCCTTCACATCATAACACAAGACGTTTTATGTTAACATTTTATATAAAACATGGTTATAAAACTTTTGTAGATAATAGTTATTTAAAACATTTTCGTAATCATACCTAGAGGTTTTTTTATCATCAGATAGAAAGACATCTGCTCATCTTCTCTGGTGAGACAACAGGGCTGGGGTATCTTTCCATATCAAAGTTTAAAAATCTGTCATATCAATTTCCTCAATATGTTGTATTGCAACTTATGAGGGGAAATGTTTGATTTTACAATATTTCGATATTATTTTTTAACTTTGTAACTTTATTATGATTAACATAACTATATTTCAAAGTGTCAAACTATATCATTATTTTGTCCCAACAAAAATAATCCAGGGAATAAAATATTCATTCATTATGTTTATTTACTTTATTCAACCTGGGCCATTTCTACTGGTGCACATGCATTCTAATAATTTGTCTATAATACCTTATACAAGCATCAGCAAACACTATTTGTCACAAGATTTGAAAAGTAAATAGCCTATGTACACACTGAACACATGGTACATACAAGCTGTATTTAAGTACATACCAAAGCTGTCAGTATAAAATGATATATGACCTTCACGATGCTATTAATTTAGCCCAAAGATTAGGAAAACTAGCAAAACTGGTGAACTGGTACTGTTCAAATAAAAACATCTGCAAATCTTGCTGCAATTTCCAAATAGTATTTCTATTACTTAAATAATTATTTTTGTTATTTCTTTTAATACAAACACATTACTGCCTATGACGACTTTATCGTATTACTTACATATCAAAATCAAGTAATAATTACAAAACTCGCCGTAAACTATCACCTCTGTGGGTGTTTGGGATATAACCGGCACGAATATTTTCTCAACACTGCGGCATGTGAAAAAGTAGGTCAATAGTCAGAGAATACAGGGTGGGTGCGGCACGCCGCACCCACCCAAAAAGTAATTTTCAATCCTCAATGATCTTACAGTTTTTCCAGCCTTTGTACGGTTTTGAAAATCCCTGGCCTTAAAAATCCGTTTTCCGCTGTTATTTCCCTGCGCGAGATGAAACACATGTAAAAAGATTGAAATAGTTAGTGTCATTGTAAAGATTAATTGAAGACAATAGTTGCTGCACATTGGTCCTATTGGTTTATTAACGAATTGCAATGCTATTCACTGTTTCAACTTATTAAAATTATTACAAATGATTATATTGCAAAACAGATACCAATAGTTTGGGAGAGGACTGATTTAAATTAAGCCTTACAATTTAAATGACGAAGATGTATAATGCACACACACCATCCCTGTAATATATTTCTCATTCCAAACCAGTGCCCCAATCGATTTTCGAATTTCTCACGTTCCTAAAGGTGAACCATGTGCACTCATCTGACTACGTGGTCAATTTGACCTAATCTGCTTTGTTATTTATAAATATTACATAATTTTTGTTGGGAAGGCAGATGTGAATTAATGTACTTACAAGTCGTTTGTAATCTGTGGTAGATCAGAGACGCCATGTGTGGATCTTGTCTCACCCTGTAGACACTGTATAACAAGGCGTTCGTCTTCATACGTGCAGGCACAATCCTCAGGGCACATGATGACATCTGTGTAAACCAAATGATAACTATATTCAAATGTAGAATTATGCAGAATACCTAGAAAACCTGAAACCTCGGTTAAAGTGAAAGTTTCGTCGCGCGCACTTTAACCATTCAGTCATTTGAAAGATGTTTTAAAATTTTTGCCGCAATCGTTTCAGGAATTGGGATGGGTACTATTCGGCATCCTTGTCCTCTGGCGCCACAGCCTAGCTACGCCCGCTAAGTACAAATTACTAAAAACATACTTATTTTATAATAAATCTATTCCAGACCTAAATGACAGCATTATGCTATTTGTTTACATTTACAAACGGCTAAAGCAATAACAAACAAGATCAATACATACCGCATTTGTGTTCATCACTTCCATTGTTGCACGTAGCATCACCATCACACACTTCACTATTCACTATACACGTTGTGTTATCGCATTGGAATGTGTCCTGGCATATTACGTCATCTAAAATAAGTTTGCAAATAGATCATTTTAAACTAACGAAAGACTTGTGCAAACCATAGACTGATAGACTGGCTCAACACGTAACAGCTAAGTACCACACATACCAGATGGCATACTATTAAATACAAGGCTGATCATCTATTACTAGTACCTAGTTTATATTTAAAATATTTTTGCTATGACTAAAATATAACTGTGCGAAGAATAGTGTACATGATGAAAATTGTTATATTTAGTTCTCTGGGTTAATAGGATTAACAAATTTTAATATTTCCCCAGAGTAGCCAGTGCATATTATACGTTAAAAAAAAACCAACAACAACCGGCGACCTTCGTAATATTAGCACGACGCTCTAAGCAACTGAGCCACAGAGCTCTAACTAGCACGACGCTCTAACCAACTGAGCCACAGAGCTCTAACTATCACGACGCTCGAACCAACTGAGCCACAGAGCTCAAACTAGCACGATGCTCTAAGCAACTGAGCCACATAGCTCTAACTATCACGACGCTCGAACCAACTGAGCCACAGAGCTCTAACTAGCACGATGCTCTAACCAACTGAGCCACAGAGCTCTAACTATCACGACGCTCGAACCAACTGAGCCACAGAGCTCTAACTAGCACGATGCTCTAACCAACTGAGCCACAGAATTCTAACTAGCTCGACACTCTAACCAACTGAGCCACATAGTTCTAACTAGCCCGACGCTCTAACCAACTGAGCCGCAGAGTGCATCATGTACATCAAAATAAGACTTACCACATCCTTCTTCATCTGTGTCATCTAAACAGTCATCAATGCCATCGCATCGCGAAGATTGTTTAACACAAGACAAACTGTTGCATTGGAAGTCGCTTTCTTCACACGACGGAGCTATGGATATATAAAAAATATTTGTTGTTTGTTGGCAACACGAGGAGATGAATGCGAGTACATTGGTGGTTCCTTGGGTTGTACGGAAGACGGCCATTGTACCTTTTTAGCATGACCTTACAGGAACACGAACTTTATCTACATGTTGTTGACCTTGCTGTTGTTATCACTGTTGTTGTTGTTGCCATCGTGTTATCGTTACTCTTGTTGTTGTTGTTGTTGTTGTTGTTGTTGTTGTTGTTGCTGTTGTTGTTGTTGTTGTTGTTGTTGTTGTTGTTGAACAGATAACCTGATCTGATGGTTTAGCGTCAGATTATTATTGCGGTGAAGTCTATTAATGAATACAGATACTTTTTCTACTTACTAATTGAATCATATTGCCAGTATTCGATATCAAAACCTTTATCAACAACAGTTCTATCGGATACAAACGCCACCGTTAATTGATCCTCCATACCGGTCAGTTGTGTTAATTTTGTCTCTCTTGTGAGCAATACAATGTTTTTCTTTGTACCGTTTGTTGTTTCTATTGATAAAGTATCAAATCTGGATTCCAGTGCCAGACCGTGAATCGCTATCGCAATCCTGTAAGTAAGCCCACAAGCATGTTTTATAAATTATATATTTTAATCTGAAATATTATATACAATAATATGAATTGGCCTATTTAAACCACATATTCATCATCAAGTATAGTCACGCTTGGCATGTGTTTACAATTGCTACGCCCTCTGTTGGTGTCAGAAAAAAATGCAGGGCAAAAAACCATAATACATGTAGTCTACTTGGTCTACATGGACGAATTTTATTCCCAGAGCTTATTTTATAAGAAACAATTTAAGTTTTTATTTCAAACGATCCATTTGGGAAACTTTATGTGCTATAGTCGTTATTGAATTGTGAGGACACAACAGCTAGCCAAGTTTGCCTCATGCAAACAAAACAGCTGAAATGTATATCACTGCAAAAATCGTGTCTTACCTTAGGACACTATTTTAAGACGAGACTTTGAAGCCACTTTTTAGCCATGTCCTTATGCAAGTCATGTCTTGCATGGAGACATGGCTTATGGAAAGACAGGACTTTGAGTCGTGTCTTATCGCAATTTCCTATGTCTCTAAACTAGACATGACTCATATGCATAAAGTCATGGCTAACCACAAGATATGTGGTTATGATATGTGACTTGCACAATGACTCTAATTTGAGACATGTCTTCTGAAGACACGTCTCCATGCTAGACACAATTTTTGCAGTAGTATTATAGTATTCACACGGGTCTAGTGACTTCACAGTGCTGTCGAACTAATGTGGCAGAATGGATGTTAGTAATTTCTTTGCATTCATATAAAAATAGCTTCCTTAATAATGGACAGTGCAATGGTGTACCAAAGTCTTACCTGTTTGATTTCGCTGCTTTGATAAGCCACCAACACTGCATGTCATTGTTATAATGCACATTCGGAAACCCAGGTGTTGTTAACAAGCCTATCCCACGGGCAGATGGCGCATCGATTGTCATCGGGTTATTTGCTTTATGAAATAACATAAAACTAAGAATGAATTATTTCGATGAAGGTGGTATATATTTCTCACAAAATATTTGAACAGAAAATCTGTCATTGTCTATTTAAAAGAAAAATACGTATATACTTTGCCACACTGAGAACTTTCATAACCACACCACAACTTACCACTGAGAACCTTAAAGGCTTATGTACGATTTCCTTCAAATTTTAAATTTGTCATTATATACTCAAAATGCTGAAATGGGCGGACGGACGGACATAAAGTCATAATTTCTTGAATTATGACTTTATGTCGAACTTTGCTCTGTTTACCTACAAACACAACAAATTTGGCTGATTCCATTTAGGTGCAAGTTGTGACATGTGTAAACATTACAAATATGCCAAAAAATCAGGTTTGAAAAAATTAACCAACTTCATATTATAAGATCGTACATTATGACTTTAATAACCACGCACAACTTACCGCACTGAGAGCCTTCATCCGAACCGTCCACGCATTGTTGTTCACAATTACACACAAATTCTGCTCTTAAACAAGTTATCAATGTGTTCTTGTCGTCACAGCTAAATTCCTCGGCATCACACTCTGGAGTGTCTAATTAAAATACACAGATGGAATCGTTACCATACAATCCACATAATTCCTAGGAATCTGTCCCAGTACACACTTGAAAAATTATTGTTCAGATAATATTATAAACACGAGTTACGTTTTATAATTTTTAATGTGTCTGAATCGGGCCAATCTGATCAACTGTCTTAACATCACATGTTTAATTGCTAAACTTTCTTTCTTACCTTTAGGAATATCCAAATGTTTTGACAAATAAGTATTTATAAAGCGCATTAATGAACATTGGCCTTACCCCAAAACATGCACAAGGTATATAGTGTTAATGGCATGATAATTTGCTGAACTTCAAACTTATAAATACTAAATGCGCAGTCAACACCCAGCTCAACATAGAATCAATAGAAGTTATCCACTTCTAACAATATGCGCTGGTTCCAGTAGTATTCCTCATTCAAACCAATTCAATGTACGATTTCGGAGTTACCTGTATGACTTTGGCCATTGGCGTGCTATTTTGAAACAGTCATGGTTGCAGATGCAAGTACTTTTTTTTGAAAGTCCAACACAAGGTATAGCATTCGCTGATAGGATATACCGCTTATATAACACGGATAACCTTCTACTGATATTGGTTGTTTGTTGTAACCACTGGAATGGTGCATTGTAGGATATTGTGCTAAAGGTCATAGGTCATAATTACCTGTGAAATTCAGCTGAATCACAAACCCCATGCCTGTTACTACAGAGTTCGAATCACCAGCAAGTAACCTCAACCACAACTCTGCTCGATCCGACAATAATGCGATCTTCTCCACATAGGAACCGGTGTAGCGCCTTAAGGGTTCACTTGATTGTTTCGAATCGTTTAGATTTATATACAAGAAGTCTTCGTTGATAGCGAGTGAGAAGTTGAGAAAGACTAGACGCAAGGTGGATTCAGGAGGACTGAGGATCTGCCATTGGACATCGATATTACTGGGGTAATAGAGTGGATATGATGGAGATGTTAAGGTGGTCGTATTCCACGAAGTTAGATCTACCACCTGAGTTTCTCCGTTTACGATACCTGTAGCAGTAGCAATAATTAATATCTTGCATTGATATAAAATTGGATCGATTGAGCCCATATTTATTGGTCTAGCTATGAATTTTAAAATATTGGACGAGATGTAGTCGAGTCCAATATTTTAAAACTCATAGCTAGACCAATAACTATTGGGCGTAAACCATCCAATTTTATCATTACTATGTTTTGGATCCAATATGTTGACACACTTGGATTCATCAAAACATAATTGTAAAAACGTGCCTTACGAACGGGGCTTTTTCGGTTGAAATTCATACAGCCACTATGGAAGAATTTACCTAAACTCCTCCCTAATCTCCTACACAGGAGATTTGAAATCTACATAAGAGGTGCAGATTTAAAATGCATATGTCCGGTAATCCCAAGTAAAAATCACACTCCCTGTGTGAAGGTTAATGTCGTGTCTTCCATATGGTATGTAGGGATTTCAACTGGAATAGCCAAATGGTGTCCTGCAATCAGACATGGTTTTAATAACAGTCAATATACAAAGGAGGATATACACAGAGAGATACATCCTCTAAAACCGGCTTCAATACGCAACTTGGTGTATAAAAAGTACATTGAGAGGTCCGTCGTTTTTGTTAATCGTCTTTCCCTACTTCCAAATTTAACACAGAAATCATTTTTGTCGTTACAAAAATTTCAAATGGAATTGGGCCCAGGGCCGGATTTACCTTTTGGGGGGCCCTGGGCCAGGCCAAAATTTGGAGGGCCCCAAACGCACCGTGAGGAAGGCATGTGCACTCAAGTGGTAAAGTTGTTAGACTCTATTAGGACATTTGCGCGCGAATTTTGCTATACAATAGGCAAGTGCGAGCTTCGCGCGCAAAATTTTGCATTTTTTGGTGTTACTGGTGTTTTTCGGCTAAAATGGAAGATGCACACTGAACAGGGCAATTTTGGGGGCCCCAAAAATTTGGGGGCCCTGGGCCCGGGCCCATCTGGCCCTATGGTAAATCCGGCCCTGATTGGGCCACTGAAAGTTAACAGTGGAGTAGTATCGACTCCATTACGAAATGGTGTCCTTCACGTACGCCACTGTGCTGTGACTAGACTGGCCCCCAGTCTCGGTTCGGTTCCATCTCTGGATAATGTAACAATAAATAATTACGTAATGCCCTATGAAAAAAAAATGCCAACTCCCCCCCTTATTTTCTTCAATGCCAAAACCCATTCCTCTTCATCCACAAATCGACGCCACTAATTACACCCACCACAGTCAACCATGCAGCAATATAGAAATATACTCGTATTATATTAAGTGAACGCGAAAGTCCATTGAGCGCTGATTCCGAGACTGGTCCAATCTGTTAGAGATCTCACTTCCAAATATTCGTTCAACGAAGCACGGTGATTCCGATGTCAATTACGAAAGCCCCGCCCCAGTTTCAATTCAAATATGGTAGCACAAAGCTATGCTGCGGATGTGACCCCGGGGGCACTCAACTTTGAAGTGACGGTATGTGCCTGTCAATAGGCCCCTCTTTGAAGTCGACTATACCCGATGACCCCTTTTTTAAAAGCCATACCCGATGACCCCCTTTTTTTTTAGTTGCGGCTACCCAATGACCCCTTTTTTTGGTTGAGGCTACCCAATGACCCCCTTTTTTCTAGAATAGCATCATCAAAATGGAACAAAAAAATGCCGAAACTGTCAAATTTTGCTCCATTTTTTCAAAATTATGCCGAAATTTTCAAAATTTTGCTCCATTTTTTCAAAATTTTCTACCCGATGACCCTTTTTAAAAATCTTATACTCGATGACCCCTTTTTCAAAATATTGTACCCAATGACCCCTTTTTTATTTTGTTTGTACCCAATGACCCCCTTTTTAAAATAACGCTTTGTACCCGATAGGCCCCTACTTCGCGACTCCGGTAGGCACATACCCGTCACTTCCAAGTTGAGTGCCCCCCCGGGGATGTGACGCAAGATCGGATGGGACACTTGTCAACAACTGAGAGGTATTGAGCTCAAGTGGCACGCGTCTGATAGACCCATGGTACGCGCAATAATAAAAGGCAACCACTGACTCGGACTTAGGCCTATTGTCCATATTGCGTACATTATCGCGTGCGGTTTGCAAATGTTTGCACATTATTTAGCTAGGGAAGCCTTTTCAAATATCCCCGCGCTGCCAAGCTGCGTTGATTGGTCGGATACAATTTCGTTGTTTAGTCGCTTACACAAACGTTAATGTAGTGAAAACATGGACGTGGTATATAGAAAGATTGCGTGACTCCAAATCCGTAAAAGTGAACTTCCAGCAGTTTGTGGGAGCTGGAAGTCAAATTGCCTACAGACTGGGAGGGTCCGTGTATTGGGTTGATTTTTAATGCTATGTAATCTACATTACCAGTCGTTCTCCACGGACCCGAGGGAGGGTCTATGCTGTGACCGACCATTTATATCTTGTGGTCAGACATTCTGCAAACAAATTATGTTTCAATTTCTTAACAAAGTGGGCAGCGGACAAGACTAGGGGTTAGTGACTTTCTCTACACTAGTCTTACGACGTAACATTTCATACAAAGTGCACTGTAATCTGACGGTTTAATTGCCTAATTTCAAATATCCCATTATGTCATTATAAATACACAATAAGCGCTCGAAATAAGGCGCGTCCTTGCGTCAAATACCCGTGAAAGTAGGCGCGGACCCGCAAATTTACGACGGTACGGGTCCGCGTGACCCGTAAAAATTGAACCAAGCAAAGAGCAAAAAAATCCTAGTTTTGTTGTTCCACTGAAAAATCCGAATCACATAATACGTACAGCTCCCTGAGTAGACTTTAATTTTAGTTTCCCATCAACTTTTCAACCCGGATCGCCGTAGCTAATTCTCATTCTTGAAATTTCAAAGGCAAGGGTTCGGGGTCGGACCCTTGAAAATTGGTGAGAACCCTTGAAATTTCAAATGCAAGAGTCCGGAGGACCCTTGGATTTTTGTTCTTATTTCAAGGCCTGTACACAATGTAGCATACAAAATTAATACAGGTCTACTCACCAGCACAATTGCGTTCATCGATACCAGACGGACAGTCCATCAACGTATCACATAGATAGTCTCTATCGTAACAGGTTAGGAAGGTATCATTACATGGCCAAAGGTTATTGCTGCAATCGGAAACTGTTTTAAAAACAAAAATGAAAATGAAAATACAAAATAGTTGAATGTTTGAAAAGATTAATAACGTTACTACGGTGTTGATAGGAATCCGTCCATCGACATTATTTTATTTATACGCCACAGTACATGGAACTTTAAATTGATAATGATATTAATACAAGGGATATATACAGCACATTGTTCCTCACTGCCCTTTACAAAGATGCAAATTTGCAAACGGACAGAACAAATTAAAAGCATAGTATGGGGATTTTTACCAGCAAGTCACACCCAGTGAGATCATTAGCATCTCATTACCATAACAATTCAAAACAATGCATAATACCAAGAAGACGAATTTTTTTAGAGTAGATTAGCTTCAAGCATAAGCATGCTAGTATAAGTCATAATTATATGGTAAAAAAATACCAGTTGAACCAAAAAAAAAGCCTCAATTTATATATTGGCATTATATATACCATATAATATTACATTATTGGTATAACTGTTTTTATTGGTATATCTGGTTTTAAAGGGGTTTTTAAACGTGTTTAAGTGAAGTTCAACCTGCCTGCTCGCGCAAAACAAGTGGAGAGGAAAGTCATATTGTATTGCATTAAAATCATCTGTAGAATGATTAAACTCTTGATCTCAATACAAACAAGTTTACATCCTTAATTATCATCTGTTGCTACTGTTCCTCTGACCTGTTCCTCTGACCTTAGTAACAGCACCTGAAAATTACAGAGGAAAATATTGTAATTGCGATTACAATATCTTTGGTTTTTACCGATTTCCAAAAGGTCAGAGTTCAGATGTACCAAATCATCCCACAATGCATTAGGAACCTGTAATGCCAATTGACCTTTTTGGTCAATTCCATTAGCCTTTGCAAGTAAACCTGAGAACTCGTCATTTGACGATGTTCGATAAACGACGTGCGCATAGGTGCAGATCGGCGTGATGTCAAATGACGAGTTCCATAGTGTACTCGCATAGGCTTATGGGATTTACCGAAAAGGTCAATATTGCTTATGTCAATCATCAGGAACTTGGACAAAATGGCTGGGTGCACAAGGGGAGTTTACTCCGGATCCATTGTTTATAATTGTAAAAATAATAATACAAAAAAAAAAAAAAAAAACACTGGTAAATATGTTCTTACTATTATACTTGGAAGCAGATATTTCAATTTGAAATCCTGTATACACATTGTTCTCTGTGAGGTCACTTTCGAAAAACAACCATACTTGATCTCTATTCGTGTATACATTATCTGGTGCACGGACTCCCTGAATAACTAACGACTTCTTGTAATCAGCTTCAAGGTATGGCTAAATATAAAGATATAAAATTAAAGTACAGAAAAACGAATGTTATCTTATAAAATACTTAATGGTAGGGCTACACTTGTACATGCGTTCGTGGTATTGAATCAATTTCAGACAATGCGATGAAACAGACGTGACGTAGCTCGTATATTACTATTTGACCATTATTATAGAGGTGATTATTGTGTCCTTTTTACCATGTCGTCTTAACTCGACCTGGTAGCTCCGTTGTTTATAAAACTAAAACTGTTATAAACACGTCTATAGCTTCAGAACTAATATTTTTTCTTACAATATTTCAACATAGAGAGAAGGATGATTTATTTACGCGCATTTTGATTTTGTCAAATGTCGTTCAATATTAACAACACAGTAGTCCTTTTAAAGAAAAATACCCGAATTTAAAAGTTGCAGTTTACAGCGATCAATGGTTATTATGCCAGCACTGTAGCACATAAAGCCCGCCATTATCTTCGCGCTTATTTCAAATCAATACAAATAGCTGCAACTTTTCAATTCTGGTATTTTTCTTTCAAAACACTGCTGTATTGTTAATATTAAACAAAATTGGACCAATTGGGTATCAAAATACGCGTAAATAAATCATCCTTCTTTTTATGTTGAAATATTGTGAAAATAATTATTAGATCTGAAGCAATAGGCGTGTTTATAACAGCTGCGTTACTTTTTGTGCAGACTTTATAATAGTATATGGCTCCTTGAGCCGGTAGATCATAACTCATAAATCAAACTTGTCAATGTATTACCTTGACTGAAAACAGGTCGAATATGAATTCTGTTTCAAAGAACATGACACGCAGAGCTATGGATTCATTTGGTGCGATGACATGGTACGGTGGACACTTGAGATCGGCAGGATAGAACCCAGGGTAGCCGGGTGATGTGATGTTCCAAACCTCACCTGGCGATAGCGTAACTTCTTCATCAAAACAAAAACCTGCCATGAACAAAATATAAGAAAGAAAGACAGAAAGAAAGAAAAAAAGAAAAACATTTACTGCGCTATACTACTACTAATAATAATACTCACGAGTGCAGCACAAATGCAAACTAAACACAACTAATTGCTCTGAACTAAAAAATGAAATGAAGTGTGCACAAAAACAAATAAGAGCAATTAAATCATGTGCACGCCCACAAAAACAGCGTTTGTGAGTGCCTTCCATTATACACTTTGACGCTTCATTGAAAATTTAATAATCAATGAAAGTAATTGCTAAAGTCATGGGCGTCAATCCAGTACAGGAGGGATGTGCCCTCCCCCCCCGACTTTTGGCAAAATGGCCCATTTTTGTTCTTTTCAGCCACTTTTTGACAATTCAAGTCGAGTGTCACCACCCCTCCCCTCCCCAACCCAGTACACACACACCCACACACCCCCACCCACACCTTTCAAGCCGGATTGGCGCTAATGGCTAAAGTTAACCAAAATGTTACGTTTATTCAAAGGAGAATAACAATAATATCTAAGAAAGAAAATGTCCGCACTTGTTTTAGTTAAATTATACATAAGTGTGAACGTTTGATGAAAAATCTATTTATTCAAAATACATTCTTACCACAATTTCTTTTCATCGGATCCGTCATCACAGTCTGTTACGAAGTCACACTGATGACGGGTATCCATGCATAGACGAAATATTTGCTCGTAGTTACACACGTATTCTTCTGGTAGGCATACGGGATTTCCTATAAATAATAAGAACATAATTATGTTCCCCAACGCCTAGGACCCCCTGACCCGGCCCCTGACGTGGGCGGTTTCACAGTGTAGGGCCTAAAATTTATACCAGGTTTCAAGAAAATGTCCTTTAAAAAGTGGTATAAACTAGCACTTTCGGGCTCTGTTGGTTATTCAAAGTGATTGCCCCGGCTGGTCGCGTTACACTATTAAGTCTGTGAGGGCTACAAACTGCTGCTGGGTATGGTGTATGGTATGAACATAAGTCAATTTTCAGATTCCCGAAGGCAAATTGATCCCTATACCAAACTTGTGTTGGTTGAGAGTAATTTATTGAATTACGATCCGTGTCATTTTGCCTATTCTTTGATATCAAATTAATGGTGCGATGCAGAGTAAAATCGTCGTCTAGTGCAGGGCAATACATTCAAAAGTTGTTTTACCTATATTTATACTAATTACTCCTGTTACATCACGACTTCTACGATGAATTACACATCATTATATTAACTCACGGTTTGCAGCCACTTGAAGTAGAAAACCTCTTCCCCTATGCCCACCGCCATCGGTCTCAAACATGATCCACGTTTCTCCGTTCCAAGGTAAGTATATCGTGTGAGGTAGTCTGTTACCATCATATGACAAAGTTTCATCGGAGGAGTTGCTTGGAGCTAATATCAGCTAAAACAAAAGAGGAAACGGTATTTAATTCCACCATGAATGGTTCTTTACTCTTACTTCCTTTCTAGAGTATATAGCAAATTCTAAAGATTTAAATGGAATGTTCAAAAACATATAATACAAAATAACTTAAGGGGGTACTACACCCCTCGATAAATTTGTGTCTATTTTTGCATTTTTGCATTTTTGCATAACAAAAGTTATGTATATTATAGGGGCAAGGCATCCAGTTACTACACTGGAATTTCAGTGACCCAAGACAAGAGGTTCGTTATTTATGATAAGAAATTAGGTACCGCTAGGATGTACCTCGTTTCCGATCATATATACTGAACTGCTTGTCTTGAGTCACTGACATTTCAGTGTAGTAATTGGGATCCTTGCCCCAATAATCTACATAACTTTTGTTACCAGTATGTTATTATTTTTTCGAGCAAAATGCAAACATAGTCACAAATTTACCACAGGGGTGTAGTTCCCCCTTAAGCATATGTAAAGGAAAATGCCCTTTCTCCTGGGACTTAATTCCACTTAGACCAGGTCTAACTCTTTTGTGCATACGGACTTTAGATTTTTCACTGTTTTCAGTTGTCTGAAAAATTCAGTGCCGCGAGACACCATCCATAATGCAATATTCTTGGTAATAAAACACGATACAAAGTATCATTTAAATTGGTATAGGGCCTATAGGGAGCCGGGAGAGAGGAACAGAGGATGAGAGGAGGAAACGACTCTTCCCTTAAGACCTACATTATATTCCATTAGCAGCTGCACTTTGTAGTTCGAAACTAGAAATACCCTCTCATTTGACAATGCACGGATTTAGAGGGGGGCACAGCCGGCCCGTGCCCCCCCCCCCCTTTGGCGGATCCCCAAAAAAAATAAAAATAAAGAGAAGGGAAGGAGGGAAAGAAAAGAGGAAAAGAAAAGAAAGGGAAAAAGAAAAGAAAGAAAAAAGAAAATGGAACAACGTAAAAAGAAAGAAAGAAAATCTTCGGGCCTATATAGCCTGATAAATCTGTAGTGAGTATCATACACCGGTTGGCACTCTCCAGGCGCGGATTCAGGATGGGTGCCCCCCCCCCCCAAAAAAAAAGAGGAAAAGAAAGAGAAGAGAAAGAGGAAAAAAGGAGAAAAAGTGAAGAGAAAAGGAGAAGGGAAAAGTTAAATTGCTTATGCCAAAATAAACCGCACAGTATAGCTCACAGTCTGGTCTATATCAGAAGTAGGCCCTATAATACTAGTTTATACGCCTGTGATTCTTTTAGGCAGTGCTTGTTGATTACTGCTGGCCCGTCGATGATGCAGGGCCCGTCACATTTTGTCACCAAAGTCAGTATTAATACGAACTCCATGCTGACTTCGATCCATGCATTGCGAATCTCCGAGTCTTAGGCCTATAAAGTGTCAGTGTAACATTAGATACTCGTATACAGGGTGTAACAATAAAATGTATACAATTGCATTTTGAATTCTCAGGAAAAAACTAAAAGAGTTATGGCACAAATGTTACATGCAATACAATCAGTAATATCTTGGCTAAAAGAAGGCGTTTAGTTCGTTTCTTTACTAGCTTGTGTTCGAAAGTTATGTCCGATTAATTAAATCGTCCAGAAAACGTGTTGGGCCACTTTTGCCATGTTTGCGCATATCAAGTTTGAACCGCGTAGATATGCTTATCATGCATTAAACATCAAAGAACTGACACAAAATAATTATAAGTGGCGTTTATTCATATAATTATCATGAACTTAATAATGATATGATATTTCTTTTAAAATAAAGGAAGTCGTGAAATTTCTTTCAAATAATCTTATAAGTAATGTCTCATATCCCTGAGATATCATTGGTAAAACTGAGAACAGTTTTTACATCCATAAGTACAAAACAATAACATTTTGAAATTAAATTCCGCTGGGCTTCTAGCTGTTCTGGGGTGACCAATGTTGCCAGCATTTCTGTTCTACACACTTCTCATAGTTCTATGTAATCGTATGTCTTGATGGAAGACGTTAGTTTGGAAAATCTATAAGCTATAAACAATCGTATGGATTCTGCTTGACTCCATTGTGCTACCGAATGTCACAACCATAAAAATACGCTCTTCCAACCTGAATTGGGGTTGAAGTTGTTGAGCTGCAGCCACGATTTCTAGGAAATGAGGTTATGTCAGTGCTTAGTTGTGACTTTCAAAAACTCAAGGAGATATTCTATTATGTAAACATTTCTACCACTTCGAATACTCCATTGTTCAAAACTACCTATCATAAGAGCACCGTCCAACTGGTCCATGGTTCAAATCTATTCAGTCACTTTTGTAACACTTAGACAAAAGTGGCCCAAGCGGTTTTAAGACTAGGTTACATATTTGGCCATATCTTCGCTTGTATACCATCGATTTTATTGAAACAAAGCTTATCTGGTGGCTTAAGAAATTATCTTGATAGACATAAATATCAAACCAAAAAATAAGCGGCATACTTGTATCATTCTATTATCAAAATTGTACATATTTTATTGTTACACCCTGTAGTGTAAAAATGATGCACCAAATGGCTTCAATTGGACCTTCATCTTGGAAAATTTCCAAATTTAGGAGGGGGAACATCCCCTCACACACCCCCTGCCTATATAAACAACTGCCCGTTTTTGCTTCTGTATTTCACACCCAGCACTCTGAATTTATAGAATAACAGTGAAAAAAGGTGGCTTCAATTGGCCTGTCATTTCGCAAATTTTATATTTCTGCTTTTTCAAACTCAAATTTTACATATTTATTAGTGCATAAAAATGGTCCACCAAGTGGATTCAATTAGGTCTTCATTTTGCAAAAGTTTCTCATTTCTGAGGGGGGCATCCCCCTCAGACACCCCCTCCCCTGTGTCGCACAACTTTATGGGTACAATAAAGCAATAATTTATACAGGAAGTCAAAACTTGTCCACGAATGGCTTCAATTGGGCCGCCTTTTCGCAAATTTTAGGCTTTTTCAAACTAAAATTTTGCACAATAATAGTGACAAAATGGTCCACCAAATGGCTTGAATTGTGTCTTCATTTTACACAAGTTTATCATTTCTGAGGGGGCACATTCCCCCTCAGACACCCCCTCCCCTGTGTCGCACAACTTTATGTGTACATAAACCATTAATCTATACACGAAGTCAAAACTTGTCCACGAATGACTTCAATTGGGCCGTCTTTTTGCAAATTTTAGGCTTTTTCAAACTAAAATTTTATACAATAATAGTGACAAAATGGTCCTCCAAATGGCTTCAATTGGGTCTTCATTTTTCAAAAGTTTCTCAATTCTGAGGGGGGCACATCCCCCCTCAGACCCCTCCTTTGTCGCGCAAACGCCATGGGATGCCCGCTTCGCGGCCATTTCTTACATTTTAGAATTTTCAGGAGTGCCTCCCACCCTTTCTCGAAATCCTGTATCCGCCCCTGTCTGACATTAATGTATTTTAACCCCCCTGGACACTACTGGTTATCTAACAGCATGACTGATTGGTTGATAACTTGAAATGCTCATTCCAATTGCCAATTATGATTAGGCTTTAAACTATTCATGGTCACACTTGCATAATTCTGATCTAATTAATACCCTCCTTGATTGGTTCAAAATTGGACAAAATATTCATTTTGGCCAATCGGCTTTTCAGATGATCTTATTAATATCCTCCTTGATTAACCAACCTAATAACATCCAGTTATTAATCAAATATGCAATCATTGCAATATTGTATCAATTAAAAATGACACCTGTAATTTGAAAAGTCTCGTACTTACCTTGTCATATCGCTCCTCTGTGTCAAAGTCAAAAAATCTGACTGTAACACCTTGTCCCGTTTGGTACGTTAAACGCCATCTGCAGTCGAGACTGTTATTATACCGTGCAGGATAATTAGGAGATGATATATTCACTGGTGTATCGTCCAAAGGTATTTGTAAAGAAGCTGATCAGTAAGTATAAAAAGAGGTACAAACAGTTTGTTAAAATGTCATAAAACACACTATAGGAACTTACCCGGGGTAATTTATAGAATTTATTGTCGAAGCTATATTTAAATGTTAATTTTATAATTGATGGGACATATTAACTCAATATTAATTGATCATGTTTACTATTAAAGCTTAAGGTCTTTTTTACACTATTAGACAAAGATATGTTGGGCATTTTGTTACCTAACATTTTAGCAACGGTTGAGGGCATTTCTGTGCACAATACACGTGTAGATTTGCTGGGTACTTTATACCCAACATTTGTTGGGTTCTACATGTACCTACTGCACTACTAATTTGGTATTACAATCAACAGCAAAATGGGTTTTGACCTAAAAAATGATGTCAATAAATGTATATCAATTCGACCAACCCGGTTGGATCTATTAATGTTCAACCGTTGTACATGTATATCTTTATCATTAACTGTTGCTTAATATTTTATGTAACTTAAATGTTAATTTTACAATTGGTGGGACTTATTAACTGAATCATTTTTACTAAAGTTTAAGGTCTTTAAAACCTTGGATGTGTGTCAGTCGTTAGGATAGACTGGTATACTATGTTTCTTCCTTACATCATGCTTACATCCAATTTTAAGTGTCAGTTGACCTAAACCTTGCTATTTTGTAACTCATATCCATATAAAATAGGCATATCAGCTGCATGTACATAGCTATGTACCACGTGTTTATAGTACTGAAATATGCGCTAGTCGCATTTAAGGGGGTGCTACACCCTGTGGTAAATTTATGACTATTTTTGTATTTTTCTCAAAAAATAATATCACACTGGTAACAAAAGTTATGTATATTATTGGGGCAAGGAATCCAATTACTACACTGAAATTTCAGAGAACCAAGACAAGCGGTTCAGTAAATATGATAGGAAATGAGGTACATCCTAGCGGTAGGGGAGAGCGGGGAGTGTTCGCCCTAGGGGCAGGTTCGCCCACCCCTTGTTTCTCAGCACTACGGCTATCGGGGAATTTGGTGATGGCAAAATTAGGTGACATAGGTCATTATAAACTTCTCATATTAACTACGCGACATATAGGAACGTGTTCATCGAACTGCAGCCAAAACAAAAAAATTACACCAAAATGTAATTTTTTCTTGCATTCATAATGTTGTATTATCATTGATACATAAATACAGATGGTTTTAATGGATATCTGTATTGGGAACATATGGGATTTGTCAAAGATTTAATGCAGTTATAAACTCCTTATTCGATTTGTATTTTGCATACCCTGAAGAAAATATAAAAATGTGCACTAGGGGCACGTTCGCCCTTTTGAGGATGGGGCATGTTCGCCCTATAGCTTCCCCGGGCGGACTTACCCCAAACTGGAGGGCGGACCTGCCCCATCAGCGTATTATGCAAAATATTGATAATTATACCATTTAACAAGGTAAAACTACTGAAAAGCATGTTTTTTAAAGTTATGTGGTATCAGTATTACTCATACCACCGTTAACGTCCTAATCCATAATCTCCCCGAAGTTGTAAACATGATACGTTTAAGCTCACTTTGGACCCCTACATTTTACCCTGAACCGACCCCTGCAAACAAATTTAGTGACACCCCAGAAGAGAATGAATGCCCTGTTTACTCTTGCTAAATGTTTGTATTGAATATGTTATTGTTATGCAATGTTTAAACCCTTTTTTGTGATTAGGGTGAACTTACCCCATTGATATGGGCGAACCTGCCCCAATATGGGGCAAGTTCGCCACTTTGCAAAACTTTTTTGTTTGCTCTATCCTGTTGTTATTGTAAGGCCTATAGTTCTGGGATTGTGGTCGTATATAGCTAAGACATAGGGTTTTCACATGAGCTAATCAGGTCATCCCTAACCTTAAAATTGACATCGCTAGGCTGGTCAGAAAAAAATAGGGCGAACACTCCCCGCTCTCCCCTACCTCATTTTCTATCACAAGTATCGCACCGCTTGTCTTGGGTCACTGAAATTTCAGTGTAGTAATTGGATTCCTTGCCCCTATAATATACATAACTTTTGTTACCAGGGTGTTATTAGTTTTTGAGATAAATGCAAAAATAGTCACTAATTTATTGAGGGGTGTAGTATACAAATATTTACTGCTCATGAGGGATCTGGTGGAATCTATTGTCCCCGAGGTGAACTGAGATCGTGAGCCTACTATTTTCCTGAGACCGCCAGGTCGAGGGAAAATAGTAGGCTCACGGTCTCCAGTTCACCGAGGGGACCAATAGATTCCACCAGATCCCGAATTTAGAGCAGTAATATTTGTTTTATATCCTTCATTAATATATTCTTTGTTCATTAAACACAAGGCATAGGCCTAGGCATAAATGTAGGCTAGGCTCTAGTCAAGGCTACGCCGGCCTTGCTTTGTTTTGATTGAATGCACAAAGCACGCACACAGTTGAGTGGCTAAAGCTTACCGTGAAAATGTGTGACAACCTCTACAATACCGCCGTGAAACGAGTAACCATGTTAACATGTTCCCTGTTATTTCACCATCAATATTAAGATACTGATCCTGATGTAACTCAGATTATGCCATTAAACCGCCGTATTTTAGCTGCACTTCTGCCATGTCTGTGCTGCTTAAGGTTACGGAGGGTGAAAATTCCACTCAACTTGTCTTTTGTTTTTTATTTTTATTTATGAAGTATATGTATATATTAAACATCTCAGAGATGTAGATTGAAAAAATTGTATCAACAAAGTATATTTTAAATTATTTTTGTGTATCAATATTTGCTCTAGATATCCCACAGCACTAATTCTTTTTTAAAGACAGTTCTTGTTTTAAGGGGACACTACACTAAATCCTTCCGCATTTGGTGTAACTCATGGAAGAAAGAGAAGGTGTGAGGAAGGGGGAATCCCAAATATACATGGGAGGCCCGTGGGTTAGATTTTAAAAGGTATGCCAACATTTCCTGTCATCCTCCCCTGGCCCTGCTCTCGGCCAGCCTAACTTTGCCAATGTGGAAACTTTAAATGGCCTAGATATTATGATGCAGATTTGAATGTTTCTGTAGTGTTTCCTAAGCCTTATAAAGATGCACTGTAAATGTTTGCCAACAACTGCTCCCCCTCCCCCATTCTACCCTCCCCAGGACTCATAATTATTATGCACCTAGTTACTTTATTGTATTTTCACATGTATTTCAATGGGACATTTATTTAGTGATGTGCCCCCTTATAGTGATTATTATTCCAGTGCATGAACTGGCAACCCTATCATTTTCATTTGATTGCTAAAATCACTGAAGCATGTGTACAGTGGAGCATGAGTATTCAACCAGCACTATACTAGACAAAATCAATAAAATAAGTACTATCACCTTGGCCCTGGCAACACTAACTAGCATTGTAAACAAGTTAGCACATGGTTTGAACATGATAATAGATAGTGTGGAAGTTTTGGCAGAAATTTGTCAATTTCTGCAAGTTTTGTGAAAATCAATTGATACTTCCCATGCAGTAAGGATTATCAGTAGTAATACAGGAGCACTGCACCTGGAATATTATGGGATTGTGAATTGATACTGTGAAATAGCAGAAAATGTGAGTACTTGAAACTAAATGTGTGGATATCTCAGAACTCCATTTTGGACCATTTGGCCTCTGATATGCTGAGATGAAATAAATTATTTTTAATGTTTCCCGTAGCTGATTCATAAAATTTTGATATGCATGTGTTAGCTGATACTTCAAAGAAATAATGTAGGGAATAATTGTGTCAATATATTGGCACACTAAATTAATATTGTTGTTGCAAAAAAGACGACATTTACCCCATCATTTTCATTGACATTCTGTGAACATGTAAGCTTACTGTTTTAAATCAGGAGGACCTATCGAAAGAATAAATAGGTACATTATTTCATTGGTTTGTTTGTAACACATATGCGAAATCGCAATGAAATCGGACCCTCTCCCATATTTTCCTGGCCTCTTTCCCAAAAAATCCTCATGCTCATGAAATTGAACACAAATTGAAACACTTACAAAGTACATTTGTGTATGAGCTATGACGTTAAAAGTATTACAATAATAATCATTAGAGTGTCAACTTTAAGATGAAGTATGATTTTAGGCCTGCCATGTTTATTTTTTGAAAAACAAAATATTTTAGGTGGCTACGTGCAGCCAATTTGCCTACACAAGAGTTCAAAATCCTGTATAACCTTAATTGTGTGCTTCGCAAGACAAAACGAATTGCTACACATTAATACCCCGGAGCCGGTACTGATATCCCGCGTATGTGGCGAGTTGCATTGACCACTAGTAGCTGCGACGCGGTTATGAGGTCATACGCGCTCCGGGACGCGCTCAGAGGGAGATAGTAAAACTATTTCCCCGGGAGATAGTACTTTGAATAGCATCCCGTTCCCTCATCAATCGGCTTGTTAACAAGTTTGCAAAATAGTAAAACTATTTTTGGTCACATGATACTCGTTTAACCAATTAATGAACGAGAATATATTAATGCGGGATATAATACCCCCTTACGCTTACCTAACTAATAAGGCCAAGTAAAAAATAAAACATGTTTCACGTCCGGGTTTTCGAAAAAAAGGAGGAAGAGGGGGCTTTTTATTTTCAATTTTTTATCGCAAAATTGGTGTAAATACCCATACTAGTCCTGGACCTGGCTGCAAGTTGGCTTACAACTCATCCGCCAGAGATTTTTGAAAGTTGATTTGTGTTGGTGGACCACTCATTTTTAAGAATCACACAGGTGGATTTTTCAAAGCCCTTGCGAAAACGGAAATCCAAGATGGCCGCCAACGGCCATATTGAAAATATAAAATTTCAGCCTCTAACCACTGGAGTATGTGTAATACTTCTTTTTATGGGTTTTGGCATGTGGGGAATCCATTTATGACATTATTTTAATGATTAGAGGTCTAGGTCACGTGATAAGATCAAGTTGAATATCAAAATTCAAGATGGCCGCCAGTAACTACATGAAAATCTTCATTTTCAACCATTCGCCATAGAAGAATGCATAGTACCCTTTTTTGGGTTTAAGTGCGGAGAAAAATATTTCTTACGTCATAATAGGGTGGTCAAGGAATCCGCAAAATAAACCCCAGGTCATCTTTTATTTCAACTTTAGTACTTAATTTAACAAGATTATGAATGTTTTGAGTCATCCAGTAGTATAAAATACACAATATGAATCAAATTCTGGACTCGCACTACCAACGACTTTTCAGTAACGTTGCGACCCATTCACCGGGTCTTCATCAGACTGCGCAGAGACTTGACTGATGGTTTGGTCATGTGATGGTAATCGGCGAGGAAGTGCTATCACACGCCTGGGACCCCACCGTGAAACTACTTCCTCGCCGATTACCATCACGAGTACCAAACCATCAGTCAAGTCACTGCGCAGTCTGATGAAGACCCGGTGAACGGGTTGCAACATTACTGGAAAAAAATCGTTGGTGAGTCCAGAATTTGATTCATATTATTGTCTACTCTTTTAAACCTTAATCCTTCTTGTTTGGATCACAATACCAGAGGCCCAGTATTAAGCAGTCCATCAAAGTCCCCAGATACATAATCTACCATTTAATCGTGCGATCATATACCTACGATATTGAGCAATACATTGAATAAATCCAATATAGTTTGATATTCATTGACGTTACAATAATATTATACCATGTGTGTCGGAAATATTTTTGATAGTATTACTTAATTGTACATTCTGTATCTAGGGTCATTGATATTGATCAATGTGATTGATCGTGCATTGGTCACTTTATAAACTGTTACAGCACACAATAATAGGTTCAGATTTACAGGTGTATTCAGAGCATCTTTTCCAATGGAACTACTCTTTGTCTGAGGCCTGCAAATGTTGCTTGAGTATGCCTGCTGCAGTGCTCGAGTCAAGAGTAGCTGGGTTGAATATAGCACTCTGCATACATGTTGCACATTGTAACCTTTTTTCTAATTCTGAATGGTTGAGATTCCCAGACAAGAAAGGTAATTTTGGGACTTGGCTCTTACTCATTTATTTTCGCAGGCGGACTCATTGACCCTTTTGTGGCAGTAGATTACACACTTAACATCTGCTACTTTGCAGGAACAGCTACACAGACTAAGAATTTTGGCAGGTATTGGTTTCAGACACGTAAGGGGCATGAGTGTACCATCGTTGTTGATCCAACCAAAGTGTATGGGGTCAAGCTGACTAGTATCATCCAGCAAGGTGGCATCATTCCGTACCACATAGAATGCCCTCTTCAAATGTCCCTGAATGACACAGGATGTTGGTGGCAGGTCCTCTAGCCTAACAATTGAATTCCTATGGACTTCAAGTCTCAAGATGTCAAATGTAGCTGCTGGAGTTTTACTTCTTGCACCGACCCACACAAGAACAAAGTACAGCGCTATTCTCACCAGCTCTACGGAACCGCTCTCCCTCCTTAATGATCTGCTCTCTGTAGCTGTCAAGTACTATGTGAGTCCCTCGGTGGGCACTCTGGAATACTTCTTGAATGACTCCACCGAAGTTCGCATACGAAGATCGGAAATTGGAGAATTGTCGTATTTTCGACATAAAGTCAATCACAACATGTGTTGTTTGATTATTATCCCTCTTGAATTGGTAGTCTCCAGGAGTGAGATTACTTTCAAGCTCAGCAACCAATTTGTCAGGCTTTGTTGTGAATCCCCCAAATATCGGGCTAGACTGGAGGAGGTCGTGTGCATATAGCTCTTCTGGAGCAAGTCCACGCAGTGTAGCAATCTCTGCCTCCCTCTGTGCAGATGCAATGTCCTTCTTAGAAACATTGGTCTTAGCTGTTTCGTTGCTGGGTTTACCCTGTGAGTTGAAGGCTGGAAGATTCACCCTGGATATTTTGTCACTCAGCTTCTTGGATCTGCGTACGTAACGCTCATCACGAAAGTTCAGATATGCTGCGTCACCATTCTCCAGCTGTAAAGTGGTACAGCAGCTTCCCGCACTATGAAGGGGTTTTCCCGTGCCTTTACGAAGTCTAGAAGCCGTGCCACATTTTGGTCGAAGATAAGACCCTTGCGTCCACCAATCTCATGCTGTATGGATGTTTCCAAATGATCCATGAGTCGAGCAGTAGTGAGTAACTGGAGAAGATTGCTGATTACAAGGATCTCATGAAATAGAAGTCCAAACTCGGCCACAACAGCAGAATCTCCAGAGCTTCCAACAATCACATGTCCACCTGGTCCCTGTGAGAATCTGTTCTGGGACTGTTCCAGCTTTAAGTCCCCTGCCACATCAGTGAATACGGCATCAGCTCAGTCCTTCACAACAAAATACCACATACAGAACCGGCGGTAGAGGGTGGGGTAGGTGACCTCCAGAACCTGAATCCTCTCCAAATACCATGATGCATACCGCAGTTAGTTTATGGCATCAAACTCACGTAAGATCCCCATGGAAGCTTCAACTGTACCAACATGCAACGGCCAGTTGCCATCTCGGTCTGCAACAATCAGCTGCTTGATGAGAGAAACGATCTTGCGAAAATTCATGAAATACTTGCATAATTCTGATTTCTCCTGACACTCTAGGGCAAATGCTTCAAATTGTTGACGGAGAGCAGCAGCAGCAACAGATACCTGCTCAGACTTGGTGACGCATTCCTGACGCTTCTTGATTTGCAACATATTCTTGAGCTCAATAGTTGACTTGACAATGGGAACAGATGCATGGTCATTGGACTGCCAGAACGCACTCCACATGAGCGAGTCAAGGACCTCTGAAACGATAGGCATTCCTTTCAAAGACCTGACATAGTGACCACCAGATAGAACCGTAGAAACAGTTTTCGGCCCAAACACTTCACTTTCAATACCACTGCCAATGAGGTACTTTCCTGCATATCGCAGGAAGACTTTGGCAAAGTGGAACATTCCCAACATGGGAAATAGGTCATCAAAAGTGCCTGGTTCATTCATGACTATATCAACTACAGTGTGATACACACCCTCATCAGAAACTATAGCCATCGCTTCTTGATTCAACTGCTCTCGGCATGCCTGAAAGTTGGTCAGTGCCTTACGGACTGTGGCATATTCTGTCACTGGAGATGGGATAACAGGAAGAAAACCAACTCTCATCAGTGGAACATTGGCCGTTGTAATCAGGGCATGGCTACTACCCCAAACTAAGAGAAGTTAGCTTCTCTGTAAGCTCCTGTGTGCGCAATCTTGTGCTGTATTAGATTTATTGACTTTATCTTGAGCTTTTTTAACTCTTGAAAAGAATGTCAGAGATAAAACAAGAAAACAAGGTATTACAAAAGTGGTGGGAAATCGCAATTTTCCATATGGCTACTGGCGGCCATCTTAGATTTGGACCTTGAACTTGATCCTATCACGTGACCTTGACCTCCAATCATAAAAATGATGCCAGAAATGGATTCCTCGCATGCGAAAACCCCTAAAATGAGGTATTACACTTACTCCTGTGGTTAGAGGCTGAAAATTTATATTTTTAATATGGCCGCCGGCGGCCATCTTGGATTTCCATTTTCGCAAGGGCTTTGAAAAATCCACCTGTGTGATTCTTAAAAGTGAGTGATCCACCAACACAAATCAACTTTCAAAATCTCTGGCGGATGAGTTGTAAGCCAGGTTGTAGCCAGGTCCTGGACTATACTTAGAGCTGTTTTAGCGTACAATCTGTACATACAATAATGCCTGGAAAAAGGAGGAGGCCCTTTTTTATGTGTTGTTCTGAGAGTTACACCCCCTCTAATGATAACAAAACCTTCCTAAAATGTTTCTTGTATCTTAACAAGGCTATAGAAAGCATCCCAACTTCCTAGATATATTTTTTGAAAAGTTATAACTGAATTTCAAAAAATAAAAAATTTATTTGAGAAAACCTCAAAAAAGGAAGCGGGAGGGACGTGAAACATGTTTATTTTTTTATTTGGCCTAATACGTTACATGTATGTAAAATTATTTACCATCTTTTAGACATGAGTCATGGATTTGGGTTCGTTCACCGGGACTGCAATATAGGTATCAACCAATGCTGTCTTATATAATATTAAAAAGTCACATGATATAAAAAAATTTACATCACTCATGTACGTTATGGTTTTAAATTTAACGCCGTATTTACTCGCAATACATTTACCTGCACACTGTCCTGATGCACTGTTTGCAAACACTGCCAGAAAATAAACAAACAAACCAATACCAACTCTCCACTTCGAAGATATCAGTTGATCACAGTGCCCATAGCTACCCATAGTGATTGTGCATGGTATTGGTGTCCATCTAACAGCTAGAGCACGGTAAACATAGTAATTAGTATACATGGTATCGTAATACCAACTATACCAACTTTAAACCATTCCAAATGTCATAATACTTAAACCAATGGTTTGATTTTGTGATCTATTTTTGTTCACCAGATAACAACCATCTTCCAATACATGTTTTAATATATAAATCCGGAAACTAGCAATGCGATAACCTACATTGTGTCGTTAGTTAGACAGCAGAGTTTGCAGTACTACCAACAAGTATGTTATCCTTTGCGCGAGGACAATAACATGACCTTTGGTATCCGTGACCTTACACACCAATCACAGTAGCCTATCAGCTGATTTCAAGGACGACGATATAAACAAACATTTCAGTCTGCGTTGTTTTGGGTTTTTTTTTTCTCATTGCATTATTTACAATTATTGCCCATCGAGCCATTATAGCCATGCAGAATACGGTTTGAATTATTCCCGGAATTATGACATTTTTTTATGAAAACAACAGAATTACAATTTTGTATAAAATGTACGTTCATGCCCCGCAATGTTTTCAACTCAGGCCTCAGGATCAGTGCATGCTCTACCTGTTCTGACAAAGTAAAGATCCCGGGGTAAAGATTTATATTTAAAACTTTTCTTTTTTTGAGGATCTATGTTTAAAACAATAAGTTTCCCTTCCGCATCCAAAATTTTGAATTACAAATTATTTAATTATTGACTTTTATTTAGCCGTTTGTTTCTTTCTGTAAATGACATATCAGCCCGGGGGTCACTCCCATTGTGGCCTGTACTCCATCCGCGATAATAAAAACACGTAAAAAGGGTAGTTTTACGTGGGTTAGGCACGATACGCGCGTAACGCGTTTAGGGTGTCAAAAACATGAAATATTGGAAAAAGGGTAGCAAAATTGCAATTGCTAATACGCGGAAATGAAATTTAGGGTATGAAATTTGATGCAAGGAATAAAATCCCTGTTTAGGGTGTGAAAACACCTGTTTAGGGCAGGGCCGGATTTACCATAGGGCCAGATGGGCCCGGGCCCAGGGCCCCCAATTTTTTGGGGCCCCCAAATTTGCCCTGTGCATTGTGCATCTTCCATTTTATCCAAAAACACCATGTTTTGGGCCAAAATAGCAAATTGGACAATTTTGCACGCTTCGCGCGCCCTGGCATGTTTATAGCAAATTTCAGCATCAATTTGGGCTAAAATAGTCTAAAATTGAAAATCTAAAAACTTGGCCACTTGCGTGCACATGCCTTCCTCACGGTGCGTTTGGAGGGCCTCCAAATTTTGGCCTGGCCCAGGGCCCCCAAATAGGTAAATCCGGCCCTGGTTTAGGGTATTGTTTTAGCCAAGGGTTAAATCCTTGTTTAGGGTGCTTTTCAAAAGTTGATTATCGCGGATGGTGTACAGGCCACAATGGTAGTGCCCCCCCGGGCATATCAGTTTAAATACATTAACTTGCTACGTGCCCTGATCATCCTGACTATGATGCTGAACAAGCAAAGAACACCTCTCCATTAATTATTATAAATGTACAAAATCAACCATTTATTAGCAATATAGGTTTAATTAAGGGGGTACTACACCCATCACATTTTTTTGCGGGTTTTTTGCATTTTGTGAAGAAATGAGGAAAAAAAATTGGTCAAAGTGGTATGCAAAATTAAGGGGCAAATCTTCTCGTTCTATTGGTGGCATTGATATTAATGTAGCTTGCATGCTTTTAATGCTACAAGCCAAAGACAGGTACATCATGACCCCGTTACAAATTTGAGGATATCTACAATTTCAGAACTGCCACCGTGAATCCACTTACACACACATATTTATCATTAATGGCAGACTCTAAAAGTACCAAAATATTTTTGGGGGGAAATGCATTAATTATGCACAGCTTTGAAAACACAAATATGTATCAATTTCATGTTATCAATGAAATTAAACTTATTTTTTCCCCTTCCAGATGACAATGATATGCAAAATTTGTGTTCGCAAGGCAGCATATTTGTTTCAGGTTTGATAAGGTTGAAATTAAAGAACAGTCAATGACTTGGTTCTCAGTATTAGGAGAATTTTTGCTCAGTTTTCTGAGGAAATACGGGAAGCTTACGAAATATGATTTATAATGCATTGTAATGTGAATCGCTATGTTCACAATGATAACAGTTCAATGGAACAGGCTCCTGCTTCACGTTTAGTAACAGTTTCGTCACTTACCTGTAGCGCATGCTGATATCCTTCCAATTCAAGAACATCCTATATAAATCCACGAAAAAAGGATGAAACTTTCCTGCTTTCGCTTGCCGAACACTTCCGCCATTGATTTAAATGATTTTGGTTTTTTCTAGCGTTGGGCGATTCGATACCATTTTGGTATCGGCTATTTTCCGATAAAATACTTTTATTTTTATGGAAAGTAGGCCTATTGAAAACAAAAATAATTATTCGAAAATTGAAAACAAATATTAAAAAAACAAATCTTTCATTCTCTACATAAGCTTAGGAACCGGGGGGCTTGAGGGGACTCAATAATTTTAGTGCGGGGCTGGACAGCCCCCCAATAATCCTAGGTGAACTTAAAAATTTGTGATAAAATAGAGGGAAAAGGGGTCTTTGTGATCTATATTTTGCAAAATTTTCCGAATGCAAGGGGCCCCCCGTACCCCGGTCTGGCCCCACAAAATTTTGTTCAAGTTTCGGCCCCCACCCCCTCATGTTGAAAATCTTCCTAAGCCTATGCACAAGCGACTTCAGGTAGCGAATAAATTGTGTGGTAGGCCTAGGGACCGTTCACAAACACTTGTTAGGGGGAGCTGAAGCAAAAAATTTCATCACGAAAATTTTTCGGGCCCCCCCTTTACAGACCTCAAAACTTTTCAGCCCCCCCCCCCATCCTTTGCATCCACCCCCTCATAACAAGTGTTTGTGAACGGTCGCGGTCCCCTATAGGCCTACTATCTCGCAGCGACAGCTTTAATCATTCCAGTGGATTGTCTATGGGATATGCGCTCTAGCGGCACATCATGGCGGGCATTGGTGGCGCATGTACATGATAAAACAAAATTTAAGATTTTGTCAAAACTACAGCCGGTCCGTATTTCAGGGTGTGTTTGTTATGTTATATTCATTACAATTAGGTAAAAATTTCGATTTTGGAAATGTTACTTTAATTGTTTTCCTAATGTAACGTCACAAAATAGCGAGGCTATCATTGACATTTAAAAGTGTATAGAAACTAGTTTACACTAGGGATCTTCATTTCATACAATTTTTAACAACGCCCGAAGTTTTCGTGTTCTTGAGCATTGTAAAGTTGCAATGTTCGATTTCAAAATTGCAAATCTTTTACAAAATATTTTACAAACACCACGGTTAAATGTTACGAAAGATTTGAAACTATAGCCAATGTATTGGTTTTGTTTAATGTTTACAATTGATTTCAACACAAAAATTGTGTTAATAATGTTTTAAACTTAAATTGTCAACAGAAAGAGTCAGCTGATCATCGGGTTTTATGTTTTCTATTAACAAGAGTGGAAACAAAGGAACCCAAAGAATGTGCAAATTTATAAATTGACTTCGGCTAGCATCTTAAAATTAAACTCTGAGCCAAGCTTTGTTAAAATTAAAAAGAAAGTTGTAACGTTGTTGCATCATGATCTTGTTGATTAAAAGTGGTGTTTGCTATTCTGGTTTTATTATCACATGTGTTTGTGTTACGATTCGTAATCCCACGAAGAGTAAGTTAAGTTCGTTAATGTGGTAGGCCTATTATAGTACAGCCACACGTACTTCCCCTCCCCCAACAAACACATTGACTCATTTTAGGCGCGGATGGCAGGGGGCTGGCGGGCCCGCCCCTCTCAAAAAAGAGAAGAGAAGAGAAAGGGGAAGAACGGAGAAAAAGAAGAGCATGTGAAAATTACCGCGGGTCCGCCGATGCACCCAAAGTCAGTATTAAGACGGACTCCATACCGACTTCATCGATTTATGCATGCTTTAGTAATTGCGAATCTCAAGTTTTGCAAATTGAGTTCCTGCCCTTACCGCAATTGATTCAAATAGTGTAAAAACGATGCACCAAATAGCTTAAATTGGACCTTCATTTTGCAAAATTTTTAAACTTCTCAGGCGGGAACATCCCCCTCAGACATCCCCTTGTGTAGTGGATAATCATTTTCGCTCTTCTTCCGACATTACCAAATTTAAGCCCTATGGTAACACAATTTATAGGCTTACAGGGAAAACTTGTCCACGGAAGGTTTCATGGACCGTCATTTAACAAATTCGCGGCTTTTTCAAACTAAAATTTTATAGGCCTACACTAATCACTGCTCAGTGCCAAAATGGTCCACAATCACTTCAATAAAGTTTTCATTTTGCACAAGTTTCTTACTTCTGAGGGGGCCACAGCCCCCTCAGACATCCCCTGTGTCGCGCAAGCGCGACGCGATGGCCATTTTTTTCAATGTTATTTTATTTTTTCTAAAAATTGCCCCCCCTCCCCCCTCTGGCTGCTCTAGATCGACAACTGATACAAAAAGCTGGTATCGCCCATCCCTACAGAGGATGACACAGATTACTCAACACACGACTTCTATTTTACCACGGTCATTTCACACGCGTATGAATAGAAATTGTTTTGCGTACTTTTTAAATATTTTTAGAGCACGTTTTTTCAATATTTTGACAAGTTGACGTCGAATTTTCTATTCTATATTGTTTGGCAATAATGTATGTTGCCATGATAGTTTATCCAAAGTTGTAGTTTTGTGTTTTTTATAGCATTTTTTATTACGAATTCGAATTTTGTGAACGCCAGCATGATCAGGAGGATTCGCCAGGGTGCAGAATTCGGGTAAGTGTGACGGTAATTTTGCCGTGTTGGACACTAAAAGGCATTCGATCCTTGATTTTATTGATATGAACTTTGTTTATTTGCAAGCATAATGACATGGGTACCAATTGTATATGTTTATTAAATTTTAAAGAAATTTTTGCCCATGTTTGACCTACGCAAATCGTTAAGCGTGTATTGACAAAACGGTGTGTGTCAGTCCTGTTGTGAAGAAGACTACGTGGATCGCTAAAAAATAAGCGTCCTTAACAACCAGTCAACTTTAAGACAAATAGGTGAAAAATGACACTTTATCGACGTTTTTTCATATTTTTTTTTATTTCACATGATCCGTGCATATATCGCCTAGCTATAAATGAAAAAATATTTTTTTAGACCAATCAAACCAATATATGGGTGTAGTACGCCCTTAAATCCGCAGTCAGTGCATAAATATACAGTTGCTATTGGGCTGTGACCACTCGTTTCTAAATAAAGATTAAGTAATTAATAATAAGTGATTAATTAATAATTAAAAGTTACCTCGTGCATCTATTCTTAAATGCTCATATGTTAATATGCATTACTGTAACATAGGTTTTAATGTAATACTATCACGAATTTTACCCATACCCATGATGATACCCCAGCATGTGCCCGGGGGGGGGGGCACTTAACACAAATGACCATACGGGTATGCTCCCCCGGAAAGACCCCCTTTTTGGATTTTGCAGCTCCGAAAGACCGGATAAGACCCCCTATATTTGACCAAAATAGAGATCCGAAAGGCCCTTGATTTTGAAATTTCAGCTAAAGATCATGACGTCACTCACAGTCGATGCGAAGAGATGAGGTCCGACCAACAGCCATTTTGTTCATTATTATTATTAGTTATAACTAATTCCAGTGGACGGTCTGTGGCTAGTAAGGAATCGTCTTTGACTATGCGCAGATCTGGCTGGTCAGGAAGATATTTAATATCCCGAATTTATAATAATATTATGCCTACCAGTTCGATCGTATAACCGATTTGCTAGAGAATATTTGTTACCCTGTTACCAGGCATAATTAAAACACTCAGTCAGATCTATTTTACACCAGCCAAATACAATTTAGGAAACTGAATGTATATACACTCAATGCATATTAAATGCCAACATTATGCCAGCGCTCTAATCGGACAATTTAGATGAAAAAGATGCAAAAAGATACAAAAAAAACTGCCGACGAGTACGTTCTAAATTATCTCTGGGACATCTGACTGGCGTACCATATTATCAGGTCCATCACCTTTGAATTGAAAAAAAAGTCAAAGATGGAGTTATGTAAACTATTATTTTAACTCAGAATTAAAATTCGGAATAAAAATGTGCTTATTAAATTTAACATAATTAAATTGGAATCCTCTTGTGAAATTTTCCACTTGAATCGTTTGAGTAAATATGTCAAAACAAAATCATCGGTTCACGGCACATATTCTGAATCGTCCTGGTGACAAAGTAATGCCAAGTTCTCCCGCAAGGTTCGGTTTTGGGTCCTCTTTTGGAAATTCGAACGTAAACCGTTGGAGTAAGTTTGTCATGAAGAGAAACAATTCCATCCGGGCAAGTTGCTCACCGATACAAATTCGACTCCCTGCAGTAAAATAAATCAAAGTCATTGCCTTTTAAAATTACATTGCATCTTTGACATGTCCAGTCGAAACTACTTTGTAAAGTGCTTCCTTTCTATTAATTCTGGGGAACTTTCTCATCAAATTTTGTTTGGCAACGAAATATTTTTTTTTCTTAAAAGACATCGTCTGTTCATTTATCCTTTACTAATGTTCTCAAAAACTATAATAAATTTGTGTATATACCTAGTCCAAACGGTATAAAAGCTTCCGGTGTCTCAGTTCTTTTCCCATCTGCTGATAGGAACCGTTCTGGTATAAATTCTTCAGGATCTTTCCAGTGTTTTGGGCTGTGGAGAACCGCATATAGATTGACCCAAACTGGCGTTCCTACAACGGAATGTATCAATAGTATTATTAATACCGTCCACTTTCTCAGAGTGATCGCCAACAAGCCTCGAATATTCCGATCTTTTCTTATATTTGGCCAAATTATTTCCAAGAAAGTGGACAACCATAGATTGTCACATTATGATGTTGAGGTCACTATTGAAAATTAAGTGATTCAAGCATTTACAGTTACGGACCGAAAATGTTTCGCCCCCCTCTTTCAAGTACACACACATTTCAGGAACCCCCTTTTGACATGAAAATTATGGCTCAACCCCATAGTAGTCCTTCAAGAATGACTCTCGGCTTGATAAGTTTAAAACTATATATTGAGGCAGTTGGGAATTATCTTTAGCGACCACTTTTAAAAAGTGCACTGAACAAATCCTTGAATAAGTTCAAAAGGAATGTGAATTTTAACTGTTTTGTTAGGTGTTGTTCATTATGAACAATTCCTATTAAAGGAAACGGTCTCATGTGATGAGTTACCCTGCAGTCTGATGAAAAATGTAGTGGTGAAACGTCATGTGTAAAACATTGGGCTATTCCAGTTAAAATTCACACTACCACTGTGTAAGATTTTGGAAATATCTTAACACAGGGGGGGGGGTATGTTTTTTCAAATGTAATTGAAACCCATACTCCCCCTGTATTGTGGCTTTAACTGTATCTTCCACAACTGATGAGAGTATTAGAAATGGAAGTTACGCAATTGCCTATTCAATTCAAAGTTAATACTCCTTCTGTGGCAGACTTAAGCTAAACCTTCCACATGGGTAGTGTGGATTATAAATGGAATAGCCCATTTATCATATATGAATGAATTGTTCAAAATGAACAAAATCTACAGTGCACCAAGTGGAATCAAAACCTCTCAATTGTGTTACCTTTAAGTATCGTATAACCACGAAGCTCTGTATCAACACTAGCCGCTCGCGGTGGAACAAAGCAACCTACTGGTCTAAAGCGTTGTATCTCCATTAGAGTAGCGTCAACGTAAGGCAAGTGTAAGCGATCTGGTAATGAAGGTGGTCGTTCTCTTCCAATGAGGTCATCGATTTCTTGTTGGGCCTGTAAAATAATCGATATCGATTTGCTTTAAAATCAAGGGCAAATATGTTTGCAAGGAAAAAATGTAGGTGATCACTGGGCTTTCCTTCTCTCGTCCAAAGTAACGTACATACCAAGTGTAAGGTTAGTAGAAAACAGCAGTAGTCCCAGTGGGCACAGGTTAGGATTTCGACGTTGTATCAACGTTGATACAACGTCGAAATCTAACCTAACCTGATTTCAACCCGATTTCAACCTTAGAGATTGGTTGAAATCAGGTTGAAATTTCAACGTCGATACAACGTTGAAATTTCAACCTGATTTCAACCATGTTTGAACCAACTTTCAATGCAAAAATTAAGGAGGTTGAAATCAGGTTGAAACTTCAACGTTGATACAACGTTGAAATTTCAACCTGATTTCAACCAATGTTTCAATGCACAACTTAATGACCTTACATAAAATATTATTAGGACGAAATATGCCTATGCCTAGTATATTAACATGTTTAAAGGTCGAGAGCATTGAGATTTTACCCAAATTTCATTTTTTATATATCCAGGCCGCATGATCTAACGATTTAAACCGGACTTCCGTTTTCCTTCAAGTGGCGCGCGGCGTGCACTACCTCCAATGACTTACCCGAAAACACCGGGTGGTACGGGGTATGCTATACGGCCCCGTCGCCGCTCAATTGGCGGGCTGATGTTGATAATTATGGGAATTCCTACAACATGGTGAACACTTGTGAACACTTGTGGGGGGGGTTGATGCAAAAGGGTGGGGGTGGGGCTTTAGTTTTGACCCTCTTATGGGTACGGCAGGGGCCTTGAAAAATGACTAAAATTTTCCCAGGAAAATTGAGTTTATATGATTTTCTATGGGATTGACTCATAATTTTCATGTCAAAAGGGCGGCCCTGAATTTTTGAGAACTGAAAGGGGGGGCGAAAAACTTTCGCGATGATTTTTTTTGCATCCCCCCACAAGTGTTTGTGAGTGGTCCCTAATAGGCCTATTGGAACTTCGCATAGGCCTATCTTCTATTTTACTAACCCGATTATGTGATGTCGCCCCGGGGTATTGCCCGGGTGTGCGCCGCGGCGTAGCCGGCGTCAGTAGGTGCAGATCGAGGTCGGTGGGCACGCCCTCTCTAAATATTGTGATATTGTGGGTGGGTACGGTACGTACACGCGTGCACAAGTGTTAACTCGTCGGTACACACATGCGTTCGCAAATGTTTGCGAGTACGCACTCATGTTTACAAGTGTTCATGGGTACGATTGCGTACATTGCCGGTACACACATTCACAAGTATATGCGAATACGCACGCGCGTGCGCAAGTCTTTATGGGTACGCATGTACATGTTCAAGTTTTTATGGGTACGCACATGTGTTTGCAAGTTATTGCGGGTGCGCACGCGCGTTCGCAAGTGTTTGCAAGTACACATGTGCATGCACAAGTGTTTGCAAGTACAAACGCACGTTCGCAAGTGTTTATGTGCACGCATGCGCGCGGGCAAGATATTGCAGGTAGGCACGCGAGTTTGCAAGTGTTTATGAGTACTCGCGTGCGTGCGCAGGTTATTGCGGGTACGCATGCCCGTTCCCAAGTGTTTGCGAGTACGCACGCACGTTCGCAAGTTTTTACGTGTATGCACTCGTTCTCAAGTGTTTATGCGTACGCATGCACGTTCGCAAGTGTTTGCAAATACGCAAGCGCATGCGCAAGTGTTTATGGGTACGCACTTGTGTTCGAAAGTTATTGCGGGAACGCACGCGCGTGCGTGCACAAGACACTGCGTTACGCAGTCGAGTTTTCAAGTGTTTTCGAGTACGCATGCGCGTTCGCAAGTGTTTATGGGTACGCGAAAGTTATTACGGGTACGCATGTGAGTTCGCAAGTTTTTATGGGTACGCGAAAGTTATTACGGGTACGCATGCGAATTCGCAAGTGTTTGCAAGTACACTCTCGCGTTCACAAGTGTTTACACGCGCATTTGCAAATTATTGTAGGTACGTACGCGCGTGCACAAGTGTTTGTGAGTAGGCCTACGCACACGCGAGTGCAAAACTTATGCCACTGCCGCGAGCGGGATGGCGCATCAGCCAATGACAAATGCCTTGAATGTGTCCGTTTGTTTGAACTTGATGTAGGATCTGGATCTGGATCATCTTGTCTCAGGGCTAGTCGGCCTAGGCCTATATCTGAAACATGTTGAAAAACAATTTCAAATTTGTTGGATATTCGCATTTTGACCTTAAAAAAACAGGTTTTTAATCCTAGATCCACCATAAATGTTTGGACATTCGAAAATTATATTTTTGGATTAAAATTGTAGTAGTGCGATATCGCTTTCGCCCAACACTTTTCCAGAGTGGATATTGCCCAATGTACAGCAGCAAGCAAAAGGAAGTGCACGCGTACGTATGACGTACATAAACTTGAGGCCTAAATTTGCAAATAAAACAGGTTAGTAAACATTTAAATTTTCTTTAAAGGTCTACTTGACTTTTGGACACATTGCTGGATGTATATTTCAACTTGGTTTTCCATTTTGTATCATCAGGATATGTTAAAATAGTTAAGCTTACTGAGCAGTTTAAAAATTACATGCCTGCTGCACATGACATGCATGCTGTATACAATCATGAATGCACCATTCGAGAAACACGAAAAAGTGCTTTGAAGTTGACATGCTTGTGACATTACTTGTACTTTGTAGAAGACCCAGTCATGCCAGTTTGGAATATTTGCTGGGAGCAATCAGGCCCGTAGTCTGGATTTATTTGGGGTGCTGATTTTGAAAAAGTGGACCTTTTTTTTCAAAATTTCGACCTTTTTGGACTGGGCGGATTTGGACATTTTTGGACCAAGAAAGCATGCGCTCGCAAATGGGACTTCAGGGGTTAAAAGGGGAGATTTTTGTGGTTAAAAAGGGGGACTTTGGGGGGTTAAAAAAGAAGACTTTTTGGGCCTTTGGCATTTAAGGGGGGTGGCAAATGTTTATTTTATAATTAACAAACTTATGCCCTATACTAGGCCTAGCCCTAGACTAGTCATATCGTGCAGCAAGGTCTAGCTTGGATTGTACTGCTGGGAGCATAGGTGAACCCCTAGACTACAGGTCTAGTCATGCTCATGTGCTAGGTCATTGTACTAGTGTTTTTGGTCAGTTCTTTACACAGCCGTGCCGTAACGTCACGGCTGTGTCTTTTTTCTTTCAGGATCTTCTTCTTCTTCTGTCGACCATTACATTTGCTCTAGCACTGACATGCTTACACCGATTTTGACCTAACTTGGTCAGCACCATAACTGACCATGCCCCTACATGTCACATGAAACTCGTGGGGTCAAAAGTCACGTAGGGGTCACAGAGGTCAAAAACGTGATTTCAACTCAAAATGCTACTTCTCCCACAAATTTCGCAGGACAGTAACGCCACTTGCACACATGCATTGTTATTACCCATTCTATTACCCGTGTCTATAAATCATACACAGATTTGAGGTCAAAGGTCATTAAGGGGTCACTTCCGGTATTAAACCAAATTCCTTCAAAAAATTTTATAAGCTAAGAAAAACATAGGAGAGTGACGGTATGTGCACATATTAATTATGTTTATCTTATGTATATGTGGTATTTTTTGTTTGAGGTCAAAGGTCATTAAGGGGTCACTTCCGGTATAAAACGAAATAGCTTCAAAATGCTACTTCTCCCACAAATTACGTAGGACGGTGATGCAACTTGCGCACATGCATTGCTATTACACAGTGTCTATGAATCATACACAGATTTGAGGTCAAAGGTCATTAAGGGGTCATTTCCGGTATAAAACCAAATTCTATTAGCTAAGAAAAACATAGGAGAGTGGCGGTATTTGCACATGTGAATTACGTTTATCTAATGTGTATGTGGTATTTTTTGTTTGAGGTCAAAGGTCATTAAGGGGTCACTTCCGGTATAAAACCAAATTCCTTCAAAACGTTTTATCAGCTAAGAAAAACAATGGAGAGTGACGGTATGTGCACACATGAATTATGTTTACCTAATGTATATGTGGTATTTTTTATTTGGGGTCAAAGGTCATAAAGGATAACTTCCGGTCCAAGACAAAAACATTCAAAATGTCCTTCTGTCACAAATAACATGGCAGAGTGATAATATGTGCACCCGTGCATTGACATAAGGCAATGCCTGTGGGGTTTTCGTAGATTTTGGGGTCAAAGGTCATTAAGGGATCACAACACGGCTGTGTTCGTGGTCTTAGACCACAGCTAAGTCTAGTTTTCTTTCTTTCTTGCACCCCGGTTCCGAAACTAAAGACGTTTGGAATTTTTCTTCGATTAGTCTGTCTTACCATTCAATGTATAAAGCCTAAATCAGCTCAGCGAACTCAGTTTTTGTTTTTGCTTTTTGCTGAACCATGAAATGGTATCAGCCTATAACAGTGTATGTTACTAGGTTACTAACTAACCTTTTGGTCTGAAATGGACATAACTTAAAATGCCACGAAGGTATGAATCAAATCATGAACCCCCCAGTGATGTCAAATGAAAGAGGAAGGAGTAAAGAATATAATAAAAATATTTCCTAACATCAGAGGTCATAAAGGAGTCACAGGGGTCAAAAAGGTCATTTGAACCGAAAATGCTCCAATTGAGCTGAAATTTAAATGCAATGATCATTCTGACATTCTAAACATGTTTAAAATAATTTAATATTCATTTAAGGTCATTAAGGGGTCATAAAGGGTTGATATATATACATGTACCACAATATACTGCCAAAGCCCCATTGTTCAGCTATGGTACGGTAATCGCTCTAGTTTAAACATGTAAAGAAACTAGAGCAAAAATACTTTTACAATTTCCTCTCTTTTGGTCCGAATAATGGCCCTAAGAATTGTTCAGCAGAATGACCCTAAACAGTCAGGAGTAACTATCTTACATTAAGCATATTAATCGTACTGCATGTCTATGTCAAATATAATGTCATGTCAAGGGTCATGTTTTCAAAAATGCTCCAATTGAGCTGATATTTAAATGCAATGATCCTTATGACATTCTAAACATGTTTAAAATATTTTAAAATTCATTTAAGGTCATTAAGGGGTCATAAAGGGTTGATATATATACATGTACCACAATATACTGCCAAAGCCCCATTGTTCAGCTATGGTACGGTAATCGCTCTAGTTTAAACATGTAAAGAAACTAGAGCAAAAATACTTTACAATTTCCCTCTTTTTGGTCCGAATAATGGCCCTAAGAATTGTTCAGCAGAATGACCCTAAACAGTCAGGAGTAACTATCTTACATTAAGCATATTAATCGTACTGCATGTCTATGTCAAATATAATGTTTCTGTATGTGTAAATTATGGAAATGTATTTTCAAATGATAATCCCGAAATTGTTATTTTGTCGTTACAGCTGACGTGTTGTTGTGCCACGTGACAATGGAATCAAAACAAGATTGGCCATGCAATAGACTATAGTCCATGACAATGTACAATGTATAAAGCATCAAAAAAGACTTTTAACTTAAGAAAGTTTAGATGCAGCCAAAGATTTTGGATGAACTGGCCAATTGAGAGAGCCATAATTTTAATACAAGAGCATGGTCAAATCAAAGATGGAGTAAACTGACACGGCATGACATGGAACAACTCCGACACTGAATAAAGCTAGATACAGTCCAGAGGCGGGTCATTCACATCACAGATCGACCCTCCTTCAAATTCTGCCTTTGGGTCCATCGTAAAGCAGTTGCTGCCACGTACATCAGATCTAACTCAAGTTGTTAGTCATCATTCATTCCATATAGCCCGCAGATGGAATGTACTTGTACTCACGCCTCACATTCCAGGAACTGTGAAACGGACCAACTTCAAAATGTGATTTTTTTGGTCAAAAATGTGCAAACCCATCAGCTTCATGATAACAGCTGTTATTGCCTTGATATGTGTCTTGACATAGAAAGAAACAAGTTGAACAACTAAGCAAGCAAATACAGATCCTGGTCTAGATTTTCTTCCAAGTAATATTGGTATTGATGACATCAATGCGATATAAGCCTACTGGTAGGGTTGACGTTTTTGATGCTTATCTCCTTCAGCTAAAACTGAGCACAAGGATCCTTTAAATACATTGAAGGGTGGATTGCAGGGGATCACCCCGGTACTGTTGACTGTACTTCAAAAATACACTCATTAACTCTAGGTTCCAGAGTTCTCCTCGTCTGGTTACAAATGTAGCGTTGAGGAGTATCAAAGCAGAAGCAGAAGCAAACGCAGAACAATTCCAAAGCTATTGATCACACTATCTGTATATCAGTCTAAGAAAGTTCTGTGAAGTTCTTCCATGAGAAAAATATTCAGTTATATAATCTATCAACAATTTCCAGTTTAGTTATATGTTAGTGTATCAAAAGTCAGGACTTAGAAACCATAATTTATATGTTAAAGATACCTTACATGGTATCAGAAGTTTTAAGTTAGTTGTAACGTGAAAAGAAGAAAAACTTGACATTTTTACTCAGGATTTTTACTTTAAGTATATGTGTACATCCATATCAAAACGATGCACTTGTCGGCTGCTACATGTGTCTCATTTCACATAATAGCTAGGAATAAATACCAGACTCTTTTCTTATGTGGAGGTCACTTTAAATCATTCCAAGTCACATGGTATAGGAATACAGAGAACATTCCTTAAACAATTTGACTTGGGGATAATTTGAAGTGACCTACACTTGATATGAGTCTGGTATTTATTCCTAGCTATTATTTGAAATGAGACACATGTAGCAGCCGACAAGTGCATCCTTTTGATATGGATGTACACATATTAACATCTTAATACTAATTACGGCGTGTCCGTCCGTCCGTCCCTCTGTCCGCTCGCTATCGCGTTCGCGTCAGCGCGGTTCGCGTTCACGCGATGCACTATCGCGTGCTCGCGGTGCGCTATCCCATGTCTATGTGCGCTATCGCGGAGTATCAACGGGAGTGTGCGCGGAGTACAGTACGCGCATCGGAAAAGCAGTGTGACTAACAGGTGCATCTCATCGGACCAATAATTATAGGCCTTATTTTCAACACATATTTCAATACCGAACACGTGCACACACCAAACACGTGCATCTCATCGGACCAATAATTATAGGCCTATTTCAGCAGAACATGACTATTTCCGGAAGGCATATGAACCGTTTTTGCGTTCACGTTTCTCGCGATTGATTTCATTACTTTAGTAACGGCCTACCCAGCAAACACAAAACGTTTTCGACATCATTCACAAAAGGTTGTCAGAAAACGTTTAAATGTCGGGTTATATAAAAGGAATATTAAGAGTATAAAACGGTTTCATAACCTTAAAAAAATGTTGATAATCTACTTCTCAGCAAACAAAAATGTTTTACAGAAAACGTGTAGGGCCTAAATGTCGGGTTATATAAAGGGTATAAAAACGTTTTGATAACATTCCAAAAACATTCTTGAAAACTTGATACAAAACATTCTTGAAAACTTGATACAAAACATTCTAAACAGAATCTTATTTTGGGAAAAATTTTTCCCCAAAATATTTGCAATAACGTTTTCAAACGTTTTTATGACCTTCATGTAACCCGACATTTAAATGTTATTAAAATGTGCTTTTTTTTTCAACAAGAACATTTCTGTGTTTGATGGGTTCAAATATTTTAACATAATGTTATTTAAGTATTGACAAAAATATTGTTGTAGTGTGTTTTCATACAAAACGTTTTAAACGTTATCATGACCTTTATATAACCCGACATTTTAATGTTATTAAAACGTTTTCACTTAAACCAAAAGCCAAAATATAACTTATTCAAAACATTTTTAAAACGTTTTTGTGTTTGCTGGGTATATCCACGTCCAGATACTAATTTCGGTTTCTCTAAATGTGGTAACAGGGCAGGGCTTGGAAGAGGCGAATGATGAGTTTCCAGATTATGGGTAGGCCTACCGAACTACCGAAGTAAGCATCACACCTATAAAAACAAACAGAGTTGATTAAGTTGTGTAAAGTTGGGTCTTGATCATTGAGAGATGCATTTCATAGTAGTTTAAAAAGTCAGGGCAGGTATATGGGTAACGGGTTTGGGTAATTAGAAATAGGCCTATCACGAGAAGCGCCCGACCCGAGAACCGCGAAATCTAGTTAAGCATAATGGGCACGTTGCATCCAGTACATTCTTAAAGGTTCCAAAAGGGTCAAGTTCTAAAGTGTCCTCCTAGTACATAGGCCTATGGATAACCCTCACACTTTAACATAAAATACTTCTTGAAAATTAACGAGTTCTTTTGAGAACCATCACAAATCTAATGTGTTTAGGTTCTAAATGTCCAGCTCGTAACACTTTTTAAACAAATACACACTTTTTAAAGGAAGGCTCCGCCTATCACAACAATATGCCCTATGTAAGAAAAATAATTATCAAGCACGAATCACGTGGTTTTATCTAAAACAAACTCATGGCGACCATGTGATTCGGGCTTGATTATTATCTTTCTAACATTTATAAGCCGGAGACTCATTAAAGTGCTTAGGAATAAAAGAAAATATTGTTTTCCACATTTTCACGAAACGATTGGTATTTTTGGCAACACCAACTCCTAAACATCACAAATAAAAAGCTTACATATCTAATTTCTAAAAGTTTAAACTGACTTTCAGCACAAATATCCAAGTAACCTTGAATTGTCGATGTGTGACACACATCGTCATCAGAAGAAGTCCTATGATGTTGTTACTTATCTAAACATGTCGCTTTAATAGCTAAACGTTAGCATTTAGAGTGTTTAGGATGCGTTTTGATACAAATTGTATCAAAGTATGAGACATGTAAAGTAACTTGAAAATCAAAAGGACGGAGCTGATTTTATTTTGGATTTGCGATGAATATGATAATATGTTTTATAATATGAAATCATAACAACTTACACTGAATTTCAAAAATCTATTGAAATCGCATATCTATGTTCTAAAGACAGAATTTTTTTGGAATAAGGACCTTAAAATATCCCAATTTTTGATCCTTTTTAACCCATATTTTAATTATTCAAAATTGTTTTGAATCTTTAGAACATAAATATGCAGTTTTTTTGTGTGCGTTTTCCAGCTAAAAATAAAGGCGGCAGCCACTATGAAATTGGCTATACCATCTTGAAAAAATAATGGATTACCTCATATCCAAAATAATTGTTCTACAGCTAGAGCACTATAATATTTCTGGTTGATTTTATACCAATAATAGGTGAAAGAGGTGTCCTGTATATGTACATGTGTTTGTTGTTGTTGTTTTCAGGCAGTTGTTAAGGCAGCGGCCATTTTAAAAATGGCGGCACATCTTGAAAAAAATAAACCAGAATTGTTTAGTCTTTATTGCTGTATTACTCGCATTATAAAGGTAAACAAAATGCTTTGTCAACTCTTTAATAACATTATGTTAAAATCGTGCATCTATTTTTCAAAAGTGTTTTTAGAACGTTATTAAAACGTTTTATACCTTTATATAAACCGACAATAACACGTTATCTGTAAAACGTTTTGTGTTTGCTGGGCAACTCAACTTGAAGGCTCTACGACGACGTTGAAAAATTGATATGATGATGATATATAAATGTCAAAGTTCAAGGTAACTCGACTTATGGCCTAAAACGCGACGCTTACTTTGCACCTAAAATCTATGGAAAGCTATTTAGGATTTGAAGGGTAAAAATAGGTCAAATCATCAAATTGAGGCTATTACGATAAACTGATATATGAAAAGGTGAGAAATTAGCAAAATCGGATACCAAGAAGATTCCAAAAAGTTGCATGTTTACTCAGTGGTGGCCATCTTGAAACAAAAATGTGATTTTTGACAAAATGTGTTTTAGGTAATAATGTGATTTTTGGTCATAAATGTGATTTTTGGTCAAAATGTGTTTTATTTCAAAATATGTTATTTTGGTCAGGGGTCAAAAATGTGATTTATGGTCAAAAATGTGAATCTTGGTCAAAAATGTAATTTTTAGTCAAAAATGTAATTTTTGGTCAAAAAAGTGATTTTTGGTCAAAAATTGATTTTTGGTCAAAAATGTGATTTTTTGGTCAAAATGTGATTTTTGGTCAAAAATGTGATTTTTTTTGGTCAAAATTTGATTTTTGGTCAAAAATTTGATTTCTGGTCAAAAATGTGATTTTTGGTCAAAAACATGACCGCCGTTCACGGCCCTCCGACTCCATACCCGGTTGACTCCCGCGTATGGATGCCGACTGCACCAGCCCTCTGCACCGACAACGAGGCGTGACCACTGCGCAGCTCACCACGACTCCACACCCGGTTGCATCCCGCGTATGGATGCCGACTGTACCGTCCCTCTGCACCGACAACGACGGCGTGACCACTGCGCGCGGCTCACCACGACTCCACACCCGGTTGCATCCCGCGTACGTGTGCCGACTGCACCGGCCCTCTGCACCGACAACGACGGCGATACCAGTTACCCAGGGGCGATACCAGGCCTAGCCTATAATCATGAATTCATGATAATATTCTCTCAGACGGATCGGACCACAGCGGTGAGGTTCTACACGGGTACGTATAAATTTATTACTATAGGCCTATAATAATTATAATTATTTAAATAAATAGCAGGTTAAAATCGGATTTAATTCAGGTTGAAATTAGGTTGAAATTTCGACGTTAATACAACGTGAAATTCAGGTTGAAATCAGGTTGACGTTTCGACGTTGAATCAACGTTGAAATCGGGTTGAAATCAGGTTAGAGTCGATTTGCAAATACAACGTGATTTCAACGTCGAAACGTCAACCTGATTTCAACGTGATTTCAACGTCGGGTGTGCCCACTGGGGTGTTTACCCTGTGATGGACCTGCGCGTCCGACCACCTCTGAAATGTACTCTTAATGGCGAATTTTCACATAACCAAATTGCACCCCTTAATTGCGAAACACATGCAAAAACCATACCCTAAACTGCGTCAACTGAAAAATATCTAATTTATACCCTTGGTGGCGCGGCGTAAACAGGGAAATGAGCTAATTAGATACCCAAGGTGTCTTTTTGATCTTGCAGAACTATAGATAGGCCTACTAGAGAAAATATGCCCAAAGGTAACAAGAATCAATTAAAAAGTGGTGTTTTTTTATCAAATTAGTGCAAACTCATTCAAACAATAATATTACTATAACACTAAACGTCGAAAAAGGCCCCTAAATGGCGATGCCTTCTGAAAAAGTACCCCTTTTTCAAAAAGATGTCGACGACGCTGTGTGGTGAAAAACATACCCTTTTAGACGCTTTTCTTGGACGCGGGTGTGTAGCAAGTCAAATAGTGATTGGCCCCGTCAATGTCTGCTTTTGATGTGTAGGAATATGTGAATTGGATTCGTCTAAACACCGACCTCTATGCATTACTGGTTGTAAAGAGCTTCGTTAATTTGAGGTGTTGGGTGTGTGAGTATCCCGGGTGGGGGTGTGTCAGCTGGGTCATCGCGACGCCATTTTGCAATGGTCGCTACCGGCGGTTAGCGAAGCGCGTGTCCCTGCAGGGACATGTTTTTATAGTGATATTTTTATATTTATTTGTTTATAACATTTGGCAGAAGGTCAGGCAGATCCAATATTGATTACACAATTAACTGAAGGATTGCCCTTACATTAAAATCAAAACATTACTAGAAGATACATATCAATACAGAAAATAAAACACAAACAAAATTAATTACGTGAACTGGTTAGAGGAGATGGGACTGAATGGCCAATTTGAAGGCCTGGAGGGAAGAAGCATTGACAATAGCCTCGGGGAGATCATTACAGATGGGGAGGCAAACGGATAAAAATGATCACTGGGACAATGAAAGCCGGCGGAGAGGAACTTGAACAGCGCGGGAATTGGGGTTTCGTAGACCGGGTCTGGGATGAGGCTGGAAAGGGTTGGGAGATGAACAAAGATTTGCAAAGATTTTTAATAAGTTTATATCTTGTCTTTTAAACAGAGCGTCCTCCTACCTTTTCTTGTACATGCGGATACTGTGTGAGTACCAGCATTGCCCATAAGATAGCGTTTGATGTTGTGTCTGTTCCAGCTGCAAAAAGATCAAATATGCCCCTCCATATCAGAGACCGCGGAAGCTTTTCTTCTGCACCACATTCGTCGTCGTTGTCCTGTATAATTATATTGTGAAGGAAAAAGTCATATTTTTTTAAAACTTAACTTGAATTTCAAAATAATTATTAGTGTGTTACTTAATTGCTGTGTTTATATTTAGTAGACACTGTTACTCGGTTATTACTAGCAGGTCTGGTCCCCAATTAAAAAAAAAAAAAACGCGGATCATTGTTTTAGGACTTTGTATTGTCAGGGAATCATATAAATTTCATGTAGAAGATGTACTACTAAACATAGTATTAACACAGTTAATTTATAAAAGGACCGACGATAGACCTCGGGGTTCATCACAATTTAGTTTGATCCACAAATTACACCTTGTTGTAAAAACCTGTTGTTGAGATTTGCCGATGTTTTGAGATGGATGTCTATGGTTAAGGGGGTACTACACCCCTCGATAAATTTGTGTCTATTTTTGCAACTAGTAATACACTGGTAACAAAAGTTATGTATATTATAGGGGCAAGGAATCCAATTACTACACTTGAATTTCAGTGATCCAAGACAAGCGTTTCGTTATTTATGATAAGAAATAAGGTACCGCTAGGATGTACCTCATATCCTATCATATATACTGAACTGCTTGTCTTGAGTCTCTGAAATTTCAGTGTAGTAATTGGATTCCTTGCCCCAATAATATACATAACTTTTGTTACTAGTGTTTTATTATTGGTTGAGGAAAATGCCAAAATAGTCACAAATTTACCACAGGGGTGTAGTACCCCCTTAAGGAAAAGAAATGAAATAAACCAAAATTGGTATTTCACTCTTACCTGAAGATGAACATCAATTATATCTCGGATGTCATTTGAATCAAAAGTAGCCTTGTGATGTTCGACTACTCCACGAAGAAATGATATGCACTCGTCGGTTTGTTTCTTCAGAGATTTATAAAATGGTGTGACCCATAGTTTCGGTATTTTTGACACAATGCTCGGAACAGCAAGCTTCGACATGAACATCTAAGAAAAGCATTAAGTCATTACCAAGAAATATCAGGTTTTTTTATCAGCTTCAAAAATGTATATATATATATATATATAAAACATTGTTTCGAGGAGGTTTTTACACCTCCTCTCATCAGTGGCCAATAACAACGTTCTCAAAATAGAGTTAATTCCTGTCAGCGTCGGCGTCTATTTATGATGTTTGCGCGCGTGGTCTGAGTGTCAGCAACAATTGTGGCGTTTGCGCACGCGATTTGCGCAGGGGCTTAGCAAAAGCATCAGGGGCCCATGCACAAGGACCAGTGCGGGGCCCTTCCCCGAACTCAGGTGCAGCAGGCATGTGCACGTAATTCAGTTAGTGGCTAAATTTTGGTTTACAAATCATAATATAGAGGGGGGACTAATATATTTTGTTCCGATGTTACTATGACATTTACGCGCAAAGCACGTGAAAAAATCAGTTTCAGACTATCAACATTTTCCTCTTTAAATGCACGCGAAGCGCGGGAAATATTTCAATTTTGCCCTATTTCGGCCAAAAACATGCTGTTATTGTGGTTAAAAGAAAGGTGCATAGGGCAATTTTGCCCCCCCCTTTCCAAATTCTTGGGCCCTGGACCCGGGTCCATCTGACCGCCCTATATATGTTAAACCTGGCTCTGCTCTCCATTATCAGCCCATATTTAATATTCGCTTTTGTGCTCGGGGCCCCTGAACCCTTGAGGCCCATGGACTTCGTCCACCCTGCCCCCCCGCTTGCTATGCCCCTGGATTTGCGCGTTTTTAACAAGCGCGGCCTCAGCAATTTCGGCCGGTGTGTTTTTTTAACTTATATTTTGTTTTGTGCCGGCACGCGTTGAGTAGTTCGGAACTCCTGTTGAGTGTTGCCATTTCTGGTCGGCATATGATAAAGTACTTTTCCATGATACATATGTTGCATCGCTTGGTGATGTTCGAATATTGCCGGGCTTGTCGCAGTATTTTCCATTTAATAGTGAAGTTTGTGTCTTTGTCCTTTAGAGTCTTATACTTCTAGCTATTATGTGAAATGAGACACATGTAGAGCCGACAAGTGCATCGTTTTGATATGGACGTACACATAATGCTTAGACAGTTCAGTTTGATTCTTCTGTGCCGATTTTTTAAATGATTGATTCTGGTTCGCATATCTGAGTTTGAATTCTGTGCTTAGTCCCACGTAAGTTTCTTCACTGTGATTGGTCTTTACGGTTGCCTGATATTTGATATTTGGTGTTCTATATTTCCCGCCAAACGCGCACTCGTTCTTTACTCGGCAGTTGCAAGGCTTGTTGTCGTCAGTTTCTGGCATATAGTTATATTTTTGTTATGGGCGTCTATGGATGATTTAATGCTAGGCATGCAGCTCTGTGATAATAAGGGTATTCTTGTTGAATATCTGTTGGAGGGCGTGGCCTTTTGGGAAGCTTTCGTTCACAATTATCAGGAACTGACGACCGACATTGGTTTTTACTCTGAGGTCATAGGATGGGTTGAACCAGGTGGTGAAACCTACGTGGGACTAAGCACAGAATTATGATATAAATTTCATCTAGAAGACGTACTATTATTAAAAGTATTTACACAGTTAATGACAAAATGATAATAAAATGACCGACGATAGACCTTGAGGTACACTACAATTAAGTTGGGTGTTTTGAGTTCTAAGTTTTATAGTAACATTGTCTGTATAAATCAAGACTCACTCAAGGCAATTTACGATATAATATTTTGTATAAACATCTTTCAAATTGTTAAGCTACTGTTTATCTAGGACTTTTTCTCGGTGTATATTATTGGATTTTCAAAGAGTTTACCTTAATATAATCAAGAAGGCTTCTAAACTCTGGATCATCATACTCATATCTGTTCCCAAAACTTATGCTGCATATCACATTAGACACTGCGTTTTGAACAGATGGTTGCGGATTAAAAGGGCGGCCACTTTCATCTTCAAAACTTCTTGCGAGATAACGTGCTTCCTCGTTTATCTTGTTTTCAAGGCTTCGCTTTCCCATCCCAAAATTACGGAGAGCTCTAAGGGTCGTACGTCGGTGATATTTCCAGCCTTTGCCATTTCCAAAAACAAGACTTCCTTATAAGAAATTAAATTCAAAATGAACAAATTGCTTTAATTTTTAAATGATTTGTTGCTTACCCAGTTGCCAATCGTGTCATAATAATAAAATACAAAGGACAAACTTCCGTGCTTCTGGCTAATTACTAGTTAACACACTTGTTATACACGGCAATTCAGCTGTTGTGCCTTAATGTGTGTTTACCTTATTATCTAGGAGGTTTGGAGACAGAGTTGTAACTTGTTGGCTACTCTCTTAAAACCAAAGATTGAAAAATCAATCTTAAAGATTGTGTTGAGGGAAAAGTCTGAAATTAGATTAAAAATGCAATGGAATTTAGTTTGAATTTTCAATCTTTAAGACTGATTTTGGAATTTGGACTTTTTCCTCACCCCAATCTTTCCATTTATAAGAGTAGCTATAAATGGGTATAAAAAGCTTTCATTTCGTGTGCATATCCTATGAATGCATGTTTTTCAGCTTTGAGAGCTAGTTGCCATGGCAATTACCATGGGCGTGGAAGTTAGTCTTAAACACTGGTCAACCTGCCATCATAATCAGCTGGACTTTGGGTCACCATACTAATTACTATATGCCCTCCGGCAATTCCAGTGCTAAGATCACTTTCAACCACTATTTTTATCAATGGCATTATGTCATGACACTGGCCTGCCCAGCTACCTCCAGACCACCAAAGGTCAAACATCAGCAGGTGGTGAGGTATATGAGATCAAATTATGCTACCTCCAGACCACCAAAGGTCAAACATCAGCAGGTGGTGAAGTATATGAGATCAAATTATAAAAATCTAATATCGGAAAATGACACCAGTGAAACGAAATTTATTACCCTCGCTTTTCTCCAATCAAGGGTAACTTTGCTAAAGTTCTTTAAGGATCCGTCGACGAAATGTAAAATGCGAAACAAACCTAAATATGACGTCGACAGTGATTCACTCTTACCTTTAAAACCCCATATGTATTCGCCAAACTGACTTTGAACTCTATCTGAAAATCTATCTGTTTTATCTAGAAAAGCCTCTCGTATTAACTGAAGATCGGTCAGCAACACTACTCTCTTTCCAAAAACATTGATGTTCATTATGCCGCCAAACTTGTCGGACATTTTTGCCATCACAATATGCCTTTGTCTCCCTCCAAGAAGTCTATGGACGTTGCCGATAAGTGGTAAGCATGGCGGTCCAGGCGGTAGTTTCACCGGTTTTTCGCGAGTAAATAGGTGGTATATTATCAAGAATGACATACCGAATATAAGAAACGACTGGAGTGAGATGTAGTCAAAGAATAATGCAGATACATTTGGTGAAGCCATGTTCAGGGTCGACCAGAGCTCAATCAGGTTTATGTTGATTCCTTTACAAGTTTGGTACAAATCGGTATTGGTTCTGCTACATGTAGAATCCTATGACCCGTTCACCCGAAGCGACAATTATGATTAGCTGAGGCGGAACACTTTCCAACCTTGAACTTAACTTGACTATAGAAAGTGCATAATACCGCAAAACAACACAATAATAGTGTAATTACACTGTAAAAACATTTAACTGATAACACTTAATAAACACTAAAACGCGTTTATATCTATATTCTACTCGTGAAATTATAAGAGGCGTTGCATACAATTAACACTACAACACGTTTCTAAACTCCTCAACAAAAGTTTGGAACGTTTTTTCAAGCATCTGTGTCTTAAATTATTTGTGACATATTCATATTGTGTTGCATATCAATGGATAGCTACAATACTCTCCTTTACAATGATACCCCATTTGAAACAATAACATTTTTCACGGCTGAGTACATGCCTTGTGAATGTAGTGGGGCCTCAAAAAGAATTTGCCACATTGACCATCATTCTGTGCTCAAACAACGCTAGCCACCTCAACAGCGGGTGGAAAACCACAGGCAGTCACAATAGTCAGACACCTTCTTCTGGTGCTGCTTACCGACCTGGTTACACGTTACTGGGATGGCATTCCATTCTTCAACAAGGATTTGTCGCAGGTCATTCAATGTGGTTGCATATGGGCTTCTCTGGCACGCACAGCACGATCATTATTTGTTACCAAACCGTGGCGGCGCCAGGTGGGGGTAGTGGGAGTCATGGGGCAAATGCAAATGCCCTCCCCCAGGCAGAACTCTTGCGCCCCCTGTTTCCCCCCAGAACAAAACCAAAATTACGAAAAGTTCCACTTTTTGTGGTAATTTTGCGCAATTTTTGTTGATTTTGCCCCTCTGACATTCACCCACCTAATGCCCCCCCCTCCCCGAAAAAAAAAATCCTGGCGCCGCCACTGTTACCAAATAACGTACCTATTCCATTCTTCTTATTGCCGACCAATAAGGACCAAATAACGTACCTATTCCATTCTTCTTATTGCCGACCAATAAGGAGAGGAGAGGAGAGGAGAGGGAGGTGAGGGAGGGGAGGGAGGGAGGGAGAGAGGAGGAGAGGAGAGGAGGGAGGGAGGGAGGAGAGGAGAGGAGAGGAGAGGGAGGAGAGGAGAGGAGAGGAGAGGAGAGGAGAGGGGAGGGGAGGGAGAGGAGAGGAGAGGACCTGATGTAGGCCTGTTCTGCCTAATTAAATGAGAGACATGATTGCCCACTTGAAGCGCCAGTGTTGCATATAATTGGCTTATCAAACCTTTATTGACAGACATAAGTGTGATTGACAGCACCTATTATTACCTCTTAAAATGAGAAGCATGATGCAACAAACGTAACAATGAAGTCAACTTACGCACCATCTCTTTTAATCCCTTGCGTTTTCGTTTCTGAAGAATAGAGCTCCCGAAACAGAAAAATATAATACGACAGTATGTCATAATAGCAATAAATACTTTACACATTCACTCGGAGTAAACAACGTCCGGCTGATTTCTATTGTTTATCGAATTATATTTTACGACCTTCGATTACATGTGAATTGCGCCGTAGGGTCAATACGCCTATTCTCGTCACACGCCTATTCTCGGTCAGTTTTACCGCTGACGATCAGGCGGCGGATGACATGATCGAGCCGGCAACTCGTGAAACCGCCCGGCCGTATGGCATTTTCCATATACTCGGTTAGTTTTGTGGGGTTCATTATCGAACCCCAACGGTTTTAGCTTGTATTTATATTATTTATCAACATAGGCCTATTTGTTTGTGATATTTCAAGCGTTTTAAAATTTCAAAATAATCCCATTCAATTACACGGTTGACGATGAAAATTTACTGAATTTAGGGAATGCACGTCATACACCACCTGGCTGACGATCGTTGCTTTAAGTTTAGCTGTGTCTTCCGAACTTTGCGACTATAAACCATTTAGCCGTACCGGTGCTGCAGGTTTTGGTGACTTTTCAAGGTCACGGCAGCACAGTTCACCTCAAATAATAGATTTTTAGATTGTATGGTGACCTGAAATATCGGCATTAACAAAATATAATAACGTCATTTAAGAGGTATAAAATGGTGATTGTAATATAATCAGTGATGCGAAATTGTACATGCATTTTACCATGTTTTAAAGCTGCAATTTTAACAAGTTGATCCATCTGCATCGTAAATAACACCATAGCAAATGATTGGTGATGTATTTATGTAAATTCCCATAGAAACAGGGGTGTCCGAGAATAGGAGCTAATAGGCATACGAATTCCGTTGGCATTCCTATTCTCGGTCAGTGTTCAACAGTTTGAGCTAGGCCTATGTTGACATCGTTGTTGCCCTGCGTCTTAGAAATGATCATGCATGCGCACATGAGAGTGTTGCATTTTTCTGTAAAAGGCTTGATTATAGCCATTTGTCGGATACAAATGAGCGATGAGAAATTATTTGTGACCGCCGGCGCGCGCCCGATACACCACTACTCCTTCCTTACCCCCTCCTATCCTGTCGTATTCTCGGTCGGAAAAATTGGGTCAACAATGTCATTATTTTGTCTGCAAAAATGGCTCCTGCCCTGGACCGAGAAAGGCGCTATAACTGACAATTGCGCAGATAGCATACACTTTCCTTGGGCATACACGTGGTATTAGCGCAATCTTGTTAATTACATTATACACATATTATTAGCACAAATAGCACCGCTATTTTCATGGGTATGCTATTTGTCCCTCGACAGCGTTATTTTTGAGGACTTAGAGTAAAATCATTAGGGACATTAAAAATGGCTTTAAATGTTATTAGCGCAATTAGGCCTATGCTATTTTTGAGTTCTCCTATTAGGCCTACAATTTAAGGGGTGCTATTAGCACTGTTGTGCTATTCTTAAAATGGTTTAGGTCTTATAGCGTGCTATTAGTTCTATGTTTTAGACCTTATAGCGTGCTATTAGTGCTATTGTGCTCTGGAAATGGTTTGAGGGTCTTGGAGGCCTATAGCGCGTTATTATCGCAATTATGCTATTTTGGAATTCTAGTACACTTGGAGGGATGCTGATAGCGCCCTATTATTCTTAAAATGGTTTAGGCCTTATAGTGTGTTATTAGCGATATTGTGCTATTCTTAAAATGGTTTAGACAGCGTGCTATTAGCGCTATTGTGCTATTCTGTAAATGGTTTAGGCTCTATAGCGCGTTATTAGCGCAATTATGCTATTTTTGAATTCTCCTAGAGGGATTATATTAGCGCTATTATGATATTCTTTACATGGTTTAGTCCAGGAGCAAGATCACACAGGGGCCCTAAATAAGGAGTTCGTTCACCCCTACGGCTAGGTAGGTAGTGGTTTCAAAGTGTTGTATCACATTTTTTACAGGTCATTTTATATATGGACGTATAATCACATAAAATCACGAAAATATGACAAAATTAAGGGGGTAGGGGAGATATAAATTCCCATAACTCAACTTTTACTCATAATAATGAATTTATTTTGGTATCAACATGTAGCTAATTTATTGTTCTAACTTTCCAGTATTTATTTTTATTCATTATAATTTATTCATTTTGGCATCAATATATAGCTATTTGGTTGTTGTAATGTGTTGAAGCAAAATAACCATTAGTTCTTTGCTGGATAGACATAAAATGTTAAACAATATATATTTCATGTGTAGCAGCGTAAAATATGACAATATTAAGGTGTAGGGGACATTCAAATCACCAAAACGCAAGTTTTATTGATGAAAATTAATTCATTTTGGTAAAAATATGTAGCTAATTGATAGTTCTAACTTTCTGGTATTATTTTAAAAGCAATTAAACCATTAGTTGTCAGGTAAGTAGACATGAAATGTACGAAAATGTTAATATTCATTAACATCGCAAAATGTGACAATATTAAGAGGGGACATACAAATCACCCCTGATCGGGAGTCGCGTGTCTTGAATGAATTATTTCTGGCTTGCCCCCCCCCCCCCTTACCCTCCCACAAGGCTCATAATTATGCACAACCCCTAAGCAATGTCAACTCTCACGCATCACGCCAAGGTAAAATCAAGCTAAATCATACGGATCGTCCAAACAATAAAGTGAAAAAAAAAATTCTGAATATTAACATGTTGCAATGGACGGCGCGGTATCCGGTATTGCAATAGCAATTTTGTTTTAAAAAGTAGTTTAAGGGGGAGAAAACGAAAAGATACATTTGGTTAAAAAAAATGTTTCTAGGTTATTATAGGCCCACAACCACCTACTTAAACATTTTTTAGTCGGCCGAGAAGTTGACAGCCCTGCGCGCATGCAGACTTGGGTCTCCATGATTGTGCCTAATAATTAATAAAGCGCTGCGAATCGATCACCCGACTACCGCGATACCGCTCTTTTTTTTAGAAAGGACATTTAGAATCGTCAAATTGAATAATATATATCTAGGTTAGTCCTTCAATCTTTTTAAAGCTAGGCCTACATCATATCGTCGGTCACAACACACAGTGGCGTACGGCCGGTGATTTTGGTCAATTTTATGAAATTTTGCCCAACGATTTTATATATCAAGTTCTTCAAGTATACCAAATAAGAAAGCTCAACTATACTTAATTAATAAATAATGTTAATTAATTAATTGACTTATGTCAACAATCCCGTGAGAATCAATATCTTCCGTTTCACAAACTGGCGTACGATCAACATACGCCATTATGTGAAACGGCGAAAATCGGATTTGATGACATTTAGGCACATATCCGTCAATAATGTGGCGTACGCTTCAGAAACGAGCCGAAACCCCCAAATCTTCCGTTTCACATAGTGGCGTACGTGCGACTTACGCTTCAAAAATCTGCCGAAACCCCCAAATCTTCCGTTTCACATAGTGGCGTATAAGTTTAGAGCTAGATATATCCTGTAAAAGTTATTTCTTTTTAACTATTTAAGTTACAGTTTAATAGTTTAATCCTTTAACTTCAATTTCAAATGTAATCGGTCCACTGAGAGATAATATTGCAGGAGTACTGACTACGTTATTAGTAGCATATCCTTCAAACGCGTTTTTCTCGGAAATGTATTTTGCGTTTGTCCTGCACGTACGCCACTATGTGTTGCGACCGACGATATTATCTGGTTCCCCGGACTGGTTCTGTCATTATTCTCTTTCATTAATTTAACCATCATACGCGTCAAGTTAGCCTACAGGCCGGCGGTAGCTGCCGACAAGAAAATCACGACGCGTCGGGCGTGCCACCGCATTCCGCTGTGCGCTCCCACAAAATATGACCGCCTCGGACCCCAATCGGATGGTACGAACATTTTTGCCAATAAACCGTTTTGAAAGGATCGGTCCTTGTCAATATATCTGAGAATACTGCACACGTATTTTTATTATACGTTTAAGTTTCCATAACCGCATCAAACCGATCAACCAGGCTTCAAAAGAGAATCACCGAGAATAGGTATAGAAAAACTATACGGTGACCGAGAATAGGAGTTTCGTGACCGAGAATAGGCGTTGTCGTCAACTTTAACCTTTTGACCTTGTACTTCCAATACAAGTTCAATGGAAGATATCATGCAGGGTATGTTAAACCGGATGTTGTGGGGAATACACGTTCCCATATAGCTAACTTTTATAATTATTTACACAAGAAATAGAGCGGGTTGTTTCTTAAGTGACCGAGAATAGGCGTATTTACCCTATATATACTTTAACGTACTTAGCTATACTTTAAAACTTTACATTACTTTACTTTACTTTACTTTACTTTACTTTACTTTACTTTACTTTACTTTACTTTACTTTACTTTACTTTACTTTACTTTTGTTTACATTACTTTACTTTATTTAACTTTAGTTTACATTACTTTATTTTGTTTTACTTTACTTTGCTTTTGTTTAGTTTACTTTACTTTACTTAGGATGGTGCTCATTGGCAACATTTTACAATATGCCAGCGCTGCAATAGATGAATAGAAGCTGAAGTATGCGTGTTGTAATCAACAAGAATCAAAGTACCAAACATGGAAGCCGATGTGTCTGTTTTATGTTATCTCTGAGACACCCGGCGTAACATTATTAGTGTTTATCAAGTCCATCATTTTAGAAATGAAATGTGCTTGTTGCACTGTTAGTCAAAGAGGAGGCTATTTAAAACTAGTATTTTTAAATGTATTTTGCTGAATGAATATTTTCTTGTAATCACAGCTAATGGTACATGATGCAGTCATGTCTACAGTAGAATTCATCTCGACCTTTGCAGGACTTAAACCCCATTAAAAGCTATTAAACCAAGATAACACTCATTGAAACAGCTCAACTGATTAAATCGGATCTTCTCTGGTTGTGCACAAGTGTCTGTTTTTGCATGTGCGATATCGCAATAAAGCTGGTATTATAGTTTCAGTTGGGTAACCGATTATAAAGGAAACGAAAGGACACAATGGTATGTGTACCTTTGTTCACGAAATGAGACAAAGACCTGCTTTTTGTTAACCAGCATTCTTGAAAATGAGCAACATAATGATTGTTGACTTGGAAATAATATCTTCATATTTTTGGTGTTATTTGTCGTTTACATATCCTTCCTAAAACACAAAAGTGCGACCCTCTCCAAACACCTAAATTAGCTAAAAATTACGACATGTTACAAAACTATATTTTCTAAAATTTCATAGAATAATTTAAATGTAGCTTGTACCGTTTTTTTGTGGCATCCTTCAGAACTGAGCGGTCCGTTACCAATATAGCTCAATATTTTCGGTCAAATCTCCATTCAATTAACACGGGGAGTTGGCTAGCTATGAGCTCGCTATGCTTTGCCCTCACTCATATTCTACGAAAGTGCGACTATTTCTGAACTTCTAACCTAGCTGTAATTTTAGGTCATGTTAGAGAAATATATTTGCTAGAAGTTTGGAGAATAAATTAAATATTGGCTGGTTATTTTTCACACAGTGATGTTAACTAGTCAAGTGCCCATTCTTCCAACATACATCATTTGTAGAGGTCACGCGTCAATGGTGAGAGCACTGTGTATTGTGTATAGGAAAACGGACAGTAACTGCAGTATGATTTGGTTCCTGCGGAGAAATGTCGATGGCATTCCGTCTACTCCATTCTCTAGTCTGGACTACGTGGTTTGTTTTAATCGTTTTGCTTGATAACGTTTGAGTGTTTTTTTTTTTTTTTAATTATGCAAGAAAGATTAAAATGATACAGAAGAAAGGAAAAATATCAACTCGTAATTCGGAATTAAAATTTGGATTTTGAGCCTATTAAATTGAAGGTCTCAATTGAGATTGTATATTCCTAAAGTTATGGCAGGTCCCCAGCAAACACAACATCGTTTTTAAACTTTTTAAATAAGTTATATTTTGGGTTTTGGTTTAGGTAAAAACGTTTTAATAACATTAAAATGTCGGGTTATATAAAGGACATGAAATCGTTTTAAAATGTTTTGTATGAAAACACACTACAACAAAATGTTTTCGAAATGTCATTGTAAACTATTTTTGCAAACATTTTTGGCCAACTATTTTGTTAACACATATTAAATAACAATATGTTAAAATATTTGTACCCAGCAAACACAGAAATGTTCTTAAAATGTTTTTTTACAAAACGTTTTAATAAGATTTAAATGTTGGGTTATATAAAGGTCATGAAAACATTTTTAAAACGTTAATATTTTGGGAAAAACATTTTTTGCAAAAAATTTTACAACCCCAAAATAACATTCTGCTTAGAATGATTTGTACCTAGTTTTCAAAAATGTTTTTGGAATATTATTAAAACGTTTTTATACCCTTTATATAACCCGACATTTAAATGTTTTCTGTAAAACATTTGTGTTTGCTGTGTAGTAAATTACTTAATGTTCTTTAATGTTATGAAAACGTTTTAAAGCATCAATGTACCCTTTATATAACCCGACATTTAAACGTTTTCTGACAACCTTTTATAACCTTTTGCGAATGATGTCGAAAACGTTTTGTATTTGCTGGGTCATGCTCGACTCAAGAGTCGTCGTGTGTAATTTGGCACGTGAATCGTTTGAGTAAATGTTAAAAAAAAATCATCTATTGACGGCACATATTCTGAATCGTCCCGGTGACAAAGTAATGCCATGTTCTCCCGCAAGGTTCGGTTTTGGGTCCCCTTTTGGAATTTCGAAGGTAAACCGTTGGAGTAAGTTTGTCATGAAGAGAAACAATTCCATCCTGGCAAGTTGCTCACCGATGCAAATTCGACGCCCTGAAAGTAAAATGAAGTAAAGTTACTGACTTTTCAAATTATATCCTATATTCGAACTTTGTAAAGGGTTTATACATTAATTTCATTTTAATTAATTCCAGGGAACTTACTCCTCATATTTTGTGGAGCAACGAAACAACTTAAAAATACTTTTGTTAAAAGACATTTTTTGTTTTCATTTTTCCTTTACTAATTTCTCCGTAAAACAATACCAATGTGTATTTACCTAGTCCAAACGGTATAAAAGCTTCCGGTGTCTCTGTCTTTTTTCCCATCTGCTGATATGAACCGTTCTGGTATGAATTCTTCAGGATCTTTCCAGTGTTTTGGGCTGTGGAGAACCGCATATAGATTGACCCAAACTTGCGTTCCTACAACGAGATTTAACAATACCATTAATAACAACACGCCTGCATATAGACGTACGGAGCCCCTGATGTGACATTTTAAAAATATTTTTTTGGGATGTTAACATTTTTTTTCGGAAATTATCTCGAGATAATAAAATTATCCCGAGATAATATCTCGAGATAATAAAATTATCCCGAGATATCGATGATTTGCGAAAGTATGTGACAAACGATTTGTGATTTGCACGCGTAAATAGCCTACATTCCAATTTACACCTCGTTATGGTGTTCTTTTAGGTCAAATGCCAAATGGACGACCATTTACACCAATGTATGAACTGGGCCGGTCACCGCAGGGAATCTCGTAAATGGACTCCGATTTTTCTTGGGGAGAAGTCTGTCCTGCTGATGGTACGGTGTGGTTTCATGACAGAAAACCCGTATTTTTAAACACACTGGTGACTCACACAGATAGGCCCTCTATCGTGTCAGATAGGCCCTCTATATAGGGAACTACCACCATGCCTTTTAATTTCTCACTGTCATCGTTTCAAATTGAGGTAATTTTTGTCTTAGAGTGGGTATGTCTTGTTTGACTTAAATAAATCACCAATCTGGGTATCCGTAACTTTTCATTTTTACGCTTCCTCCGTTACCATCGAATCACTTCTGTCTGACAGCGTTATAACCACTCCCAGCTTTTGATATAAGGGGTGGTGGTAGGAAAACTGTTGTTGGTCAGTGTTTTATTTCGGTATATACAGGGCTCCTGTTGCCCATAAGAGGAAACAGTATGATGTGATGAGTTGTCAGTCTGAAGAAACCACTAGTGTAGTGATGAAACCTCCCTAAAATGTGAGTAAAACATCTGCACTAATCATAGGAATTCCACGGTGCACAGTGTTACCTTTTCGTATCGTGTAACCCGAAAGCTCTGTATCAACACTTGCCGCTCTCGGTGGAACAAAGCAACCAACAGGTCTAAAGCGCTGTATCTCCATCAGAGTAGCGTCAACGTAAGGTAAGAGTAAGCGATCTGGTAATGTAGGGGGACGTTCTCTTCCAATGACGTCATCGATCTCTTCTTGTACCTGTAACATAATCGATATTCTGACGATTTATGATTATTTATTTTGGTATAAAAAAATATTAAATTGAAAAATCAGTCAATTGTTTAAATCAAGGGCAAAGTTGTTTCCACCCAGCAAACACAAAAACGTTTTTAAAACGTTTTAAAGAAGTTATATTTTGGCTTTTGGTTTAGGTAAAACGTTTTAATAACATTAAAATGTCGGGTTATATAAAGGTCATGAAAACGTTTTAAAACGTTTTGTATGAAAACACACTACAACAATATTTCTAAAATGTTTTCAAAAATGTTATTGTAAAATATTTTTGCAAACATTTTTTGCCAAATATTTTGTCAACACTTAAATAACATTATGTTAAAATATTTGCCCAGAAATGTTCTTAAAATGTTTTCTTCAAAACGTTTTAATAACATTTAAATGTCGGGTTATATAAAGGTCATAAAAACGTATTTAAAACGTTATTGCAAATATTTTGGGCAAACATTTTTCGCACAACATTTTTTCAACCCAAAAATAACATTCTGTTTAGAATGTTTTGTATCAGGTTTTCAAAAATGTTTTTGGAATGTTATTAAAACGTTTTTATACTATTTATATAACCCGACATTTAAACGTTTTCTCTAAAACATTTGTGTTTGCTGGGCAGTAGATTATCAAAAAATGTTTTTCAATGTTATGAAAACGTTTTATACCCTTAATATACCCTTTATATAACCCGACATTTAAACGTTTTCTGACAACATTTTATAACCTTTTGCGAATGATGTCGAAAACGTTTTGTGTTTGCTGGGCAATTTGTTACTTCCAGTTACTTCCAAATTGCTTGCAATTTTCAGTCGAATTGTTAATGTTGATACATTTATTCGAACAGCAAAGTTTCGGATTTGATTTAACTGTGAGTGAATATATTATGTACTAGAGAGTGTGGTTGGAAAAGTGGTAGGTCTATAACATTATTAATAAATCGACCCGGATATTGAGATAAGTAAGCATCCATAAATTAGCCAGATAAGACCATTTGGAAGAAGCTTAAACAGTCGCGAGCAGAAAACAATAACAACAACAAAAAAAAAAAACACAAGAGTGTCATAGACTGATATGGACATGTAACCCGCTACCACAAAATAAGCGTTAAGTCGCAGTTATGTAATTTCGAAATGCCCTGGCTTGTACAGGTGCGCGGCAAACAAAGAACATCAACTCAGTCACTCACGATGTTTTGAAATACTTACGACTTGATACATATTTCTTTGTAGCATATGCTACTTTTTGTCTTTGAGTCTGAGTATTCTCCTACCTTTTCTTGCACATGTGGATACTGTGTGAGTAGCAGTATTGCCCATAAGATAGTGTTTGATGTTGTGTCTGTTCCAGCAGCAAACAGGTCAAAGATACCCCTCCATATCAGATGCTGGGGAAGCTTTTCATCAGTTCCACCTTTTTTGTCGTGGTCCTATCGTATGATGAGATTGTAATTTAGAAAATAGAAACGAATACTCTATTGCCGTGTTTACTCAGTAGATGCTTTTACTTGGTTTAAAGGTCAGGTATATTGCTCGGACATCATCATATCATTGGCAAAGTAATATTATGAGGACAATGAAAATTACTCTTTTTTGAGAAAATAAGTCGTTTAAAATTGATATTCCGCAAAAACCAACTTAAGCGATGAGTTCCTTCGAACGAGACAGATTTGGCCTAGAAAAAAATTGACGTCATGAAATAACTGTGCCTGCTCTGCGAGAAGGGATTATAAACATTCTCAATGCACAGAACGTATACTGTTGTTGTTTAAGCTTAGAATTTCAACCGTGTATATAAACCGTGTCCACAAACTCATGTATCTGATTTCCCTGTGCGATATTGCAATATGCTATAGTTATTATAGTTTCAGTTGGATGAAATATTACAAAGCAAACGCATCAAGGATCAAGTACCATCTCTCCGATGATGGCCTTCGACCAAGATGGCCGAACCTGTTAGTAAAATACAATTGATTTTGGCAAGAAGAACATTCTGTTAATTTTATCACACAAACCTAATGAATTTCTTCAAGAATGTACAACTAGTTGTTAAAATCTTTTGGTGAGCTGTTCGACCTTTCACTCTTACCTGTAGATGAACATCAATGATATCCCGGATGTCATTTGAATCAAATGTAACCTTGTGTTGTTCAACGACTCCACGAAGAAATGATATGCACTCGACGGTTTGTTTCTTCAGGGATTTATACAATGGTGTAAACCATAGTCTAGGGAACACAGCCAGAAGGCTCGGACCGGAAAGCTTCGACATGAATACCTAAGGAGTAAGGAAAGCATTGGGTTATTACCGAGAAAAATCAGAGCTTACGTCAGGGCATCGTTAGACTTCTCCGTAGTCCACTTGCCTAATTTGCATACTCTGGCTATTACATTTAAGCATAAAACGCTGATTTGTATTAATTTGTGTGCAATTGGTAGATTTTCACATCTGATATTTTCAGTCACCATACTTCCTCTGTTTGTTAGCTTCCCAAGTGGACTACTTACTTTGGGTTGCGGTTAAGATTCTTAACACGGGACTATATGGCGAGTTAGGCCAATTTCTGGCCTAACTAAAATTGGCCATGATGTAGTGCATCTTTAAATGGACCTGGCTTGTGATTGGACGTCCAGATCTCGCTATTGTTGAAATTCTCCGGGCACGTGCCATTACCATTATCTACATCGTACACAACAATAAATGTGACCCATCACATCGAAACAGACCACCTTGCGGCAGAAATGAAAATGGAAATTTAAACACTAGGATAAACTGCTGCTTTTTAGCTTGAAAATGACACCTTGCTTGTTGAAATCAGATTTCATTGTTATCTGCCAATGAAGCTAGCCGCGAAGTGGTCTGTTTCGATGTGATGGGTCACATATGGCATTTACGCCACGTTTGTGGTGGCGCGAAACTCTCAGTGGTACATGGACATACATTTAGCGCTTCGTGTGCTACAATGCTTCGTACTTGCGGTTAATAAACACGTATGATTGACAATGTGTTTTACAGACAAAAGTCCCGTGGTAAAGTTCTGCTTAATTTCCAATGTCTTTGTTTGCTTGGGTTAAAACCTGTTCAAGTGATGGGTTACCAGGCATTGTATTTCGTATAGGTTTGTATAACCAACAGTTAACAATGAGAGAATTTTTTGAACCTCGTTGACTTGGGGATGATTTGAAATGACCGCCAATTATGACTGTTTGCTATTTATTGCCAGCAATGTGGAAAAAGAGACACATGTAGACTCGAAAAAAGCTACCATTTTGTTGAAGGAGCAAAGTTTAACAAACCATAATCCCGCTTCTGGATATCGTATGAAGTCAAATAATGTACCATTTTAAAGCTTATGATGTATATTTTCTAAACACAAAATAAAACAAAATTGACCGGGGGAGGAATTTATGGGCTCATTCGCCGCGTACGGTCACATATTGAATTGCCATAGAGCTTTATATATACCTTTATATAGTCAAGAAGCCTTCTAAACTCTGGATCATCATAATCGTATCTGCTCCCTAAACTTATGCTGCATATCACATTAGCCACTGCGTTTTGAACATTTGGTTCAGGATTAAAGGGGCGACCATTTTCTTGATCAAAACTTCTCGCGAGACAACGTGCTTCCTCGTTAATCTTGTTTTCAAGGCTTCGCTTACCCATTCCAAAATTACGGAGAGCTCGAAGGGTCGTACGTCGGTGAGATTTCCAGCCGTTACCATTTTCGAAAGTAAGACTTCCTGTTAAAAGTAAATTTGAAATGTACGAACAGCTTTTATTTTATTTTTTGAATGATTCGTTGCTTACCCAATTGTCAGCTGGCAATTTGATATGAAAAAAACATAACTACATCTTAAAACGTTATCAAAATGCTATTTCAAAATATTATTTAGCGAACATTTTCTGTCCCGTCTAAGCACGAAGTAAAACAACATTTGAAAATTGTGAGAATAAACCATAAATTATTAAAAAAATTCAAGACTCATATGAACATGATGAAGACATCAACGGAGGGATAGTTTGCTTCTTCGGATACATATTTAACTTCATTAGAGTAAATTATGTAAGTGGTCTAGAGACAGAAGAGTTGCAAGTTTTGGCTAGCTGTAAATGTGCACAAGAAGTTTCAATGCAAATCGAACCTAATATGGCGCCCTGTAACCCAGTATTCAAATACACCATAATGAGAAATGAAGATACCGAGTTACTGGAACCAGGACAACCGACATTAATCCGCTCTTACCTTTAATACTTAATAATATGTATTCACCCAACGGATGACTAAATCTATCGGAAAATCTATCCGTTTTGTCCAAAAAAGCCTCTCGCATTATATGAAGATCGGTCAGTAACACTGCGTTCGTTCCTGCCAAATCAATGTTAATTATGCTGCCAAACTCATTGGACATATTTGCTGTCACAACATGCATTTGTTTCCCTCCAAGTCTATGGACGTTGCCGATAAGTGGTAAGCATGGCGGTCCAGGCGGTAGTTTCACCGGTTTTTCGCGAGTGAATAAGTGGTATATTATCAGGAATGAAACACCGAATATAAGAAACGACTGGAGTGAGATGTAGTCAAAGAATAATGCAGATACATTTGGCGAAGCCATGTTCAGGGTCGACCAGCTAAAGCTCAAATAGGTTTGTATTGATCCCTTTGCAAGTTTGGTACACATCAGTACTGCAGCATATATATCGAAAACGAACAAAGGACCGAGAGCCCGCGGTCACACGACAGCAACAATCCTGATTTACTGAACCGGATCAAGTTTCAACCTTTAACTTATCATGACTATATAATAAAAATACATTTAAAGCGAAACTAAATAATTGGTATCAACTAACTTCAGGGCTACCCAATGGCGTAAACTACAGTCGCACAGCGATATATCATCTATTGACGTCGAACCCAATACTGCATTGTACCTTTTTTAAAGGTTGTACCAGGCAGTTGACACTGGAAAATTTGCATGGCAAAATGATCCGTCTCCTTTGTTCATTTGTGTATGGAGAGCCATTCTTGGAGTCTATAATGACTTAGGCTACGCTCACAGCTAGAGTCCGACGCTGCATTGTAATAAATTTAGAAATACATTTTCTGTGAAATCGCTATAGAGCCAACCGGGAACACGTATTCATTTAGAAATATATAGCATTAATTTAGCATCTCCCTTGTGGCCTCCGTGCAGTGGACAACCTTAATTATTTCATTAAAAAGAAATGATAAAAAATAAAATAAAAAAACACGGATCCACCTGTGCACCTATAAAATGGGCACAGCAATTTGTCTCAAATATGAATGAATATTAAGAAACATACGGGATATGATTAACCATTGACCTGACGCCATGATAGTAGGATCTATTAGTCGTTTTATATACAATGTATATACCGTATTGTCATAATACCAATATTTGTCATAATATATTATATAATGATGAGTAATATTTAGCATCATTCGTATATGTGACTGGACACTACGAATCAGCCGTAAACTCGGTCCCCGGTCAATTTTGTTTTATTTCGTGTTTAGAAAATATATATCATAAGCTTTAGCTTTGATTGGTTTAAACGCTATCAAAATAATGAGAAAAATGTCGCGCCGAATTGAGTCACCTATGAATACGACTTGCGGCACATTTTGCACTGTATCTCAGAATACAATTTGCCGAGTTTACGGCTCATTCGTAGTGTCCACTCAAATATGTGCAGTCCATATGCACAAACGAATACTGATCTTTTTAGGTTTTTCATCTCATATAACATGTCACGTAGGAGGTCATACGTTCATCTGTGTATGGAGAGAAGACATTTTAAAAATGTTTTCCTTTTCAATTCTAGACTTATCAAATGAGAAGATCATGTCTAGTGAATAATCACAGAGGGCACTCTATTCACGTGGTTTAACATTTTGTCCCGCTTTGGCTGGAATTGACCATATATACATTGTCTCAATAATGATGTTTCTCTTCTACATATGCCCTCGCCAACATTGGACATTAATAAAGTTTTTACTGCCTCTGACATAATATTTGTGCATTTCAAGGATAACTGCATTACCATTTGTTTCTATTTATTTTTTTATACAAGAGCAAAATGAAAATCATGGATTTTACTGCAGAAACCTATGGTGGGCTTCACCAACCTCAGCTCATTCTTGATGGCAAGTCCTACCCCAGGGTAAGATGCTGAGGTTAAAAAATAGCACTAAAATGATGGATCTACGCAAATTTATGACAAATTCCGCTGGTTTGCGAGCAAAAAAATATCCGCGCTATTGATAAATAATAATGCATACGTCATATATTCACTAGTTTTCATAAAAGTGATCAAAAATGCCTGCTCGGCCTAAGTCTCTTCTTTGCAATTTGATTTTTTTTTAACTTTAAATCAAATATAAATTGATGACAGCCATTTTACTGACCAACAGACAGTGGCGTGGGCAAAAATGACCCTCTTTGCACACGTCAGTAAGTCTGAGAGTGGATTTTCAGTCCATCGAGACAAGTATTTACCTTGATTATGGTTAATTGAACATTCATTGGGGATGACAATGAATTCAGTTTGTTTATTTAACGTAATTTGCAAATCTATGACCATTCTACAGTTTTATGAGCGAAGAGACGTCTGTGGTATCGCCTAATTATGCATTATATAAATTATTAGGATGCCAACTGATATTTAGTATTTTTAATAAGAAAAAGAATATCTGCTCTGCCAAAGGAATTTTTCTTTGTATCTGTGCTTGTTTTTCTAACAAACAGATTGCAGTCCGTGATCTCTCCCAAGCCTCTGTTTGGGGTCCACTTCTTAATATAAACGCAAGCCAGGTAAATTGTCAATAAAGAAAACATCTCCATACTTTATGCAATTCATCTGCTGACGGCACATATTCTGAATCGTCCTGGTGACAAAGTAATGCCGTGTTCTCCCGCAAGGTTCGGTTTTGGCTCCTCTTTTGGAATTCCGAACGTAAACCGTTGAAGTAAATTTGTCATAAAGAGAAACAATTCCATCCGGGCAAGTTGCTCACCGATGCAAATTCGACGACCTAAAATGAAAAGAAAGGAAAACACGTAGTCTTTTTAACAACCCCATATGTATTTGCTTGTAGCTCCATCAACTCTATCAGTTCATTAAAGGCTTATTCAGTGATCACAGGGAAAATATACAAGATTAAAGGCCTATGCCTTTTTATTGGCACTTTATCATTGACATTTATAGTCGCTCATAATTTATGTCACACTTTTTATAGACACTTTAATTAGCTCAATGCTGTGTTTTTGGCCCACCCAGCCAGGTCATGGCTAGGTATATTTTGCTTGTGCTCTCATTCAACTGAGGAGTGTAGGTGTGACAACACCTATACGAAACAGTTCTGTATTGAATGATGGTGTAAATATTAAATTCACTACATTTAAATATATTCCTGCTCCTTTTTAGTTGAGCACTTTATCTGTAGTGATGGTTTCATCTAGGTTTATTCTTGTTGCAATTAGATTAAAATTGTGTATAAATTGCATTGTTCATAAAAAAAGGAGAAGAAAAGAAGAAGAACATTTTAGTTTTAGTAGAGAAATTACAGACACATGTTTATTTAGCTTAACCTCTTGCCTTTATTTGTCACTCATTTAACATTTTACATTAAATTAAATAAGGTGTATTTACCTGCTCCAAACGGTACAAATGCTTCATGTGTTTTAACCTTCTTTCCATCTGCTGACAGAAACCGTTCTGGAAGGAATGTTTCGGGATCTTCCCAGTGTTCTGGACTGTGGAGTACCGCATATAGATTGGCCCAAACTTGCGTTCCTACAACGGAATGTATGTATTGTAACATTACAAAACATAATATTATCGGTTATTTCTACTTAAAGCCATAATATGTGATTTGCCCAAAACCGACGCCCTGACTTTTTTTCTCGAATTTCTAATTTTTGCATGATTGTAATACCCAGTGGTGTACTTAAACACCACCTGAAATACTAAGCTGAAGTGCTGTAATTGCTGCCAAATTAAACTTAAAAGTTTCTTTTATTAAATCCGGAGATCTCCGGTTTTCACCAAGCGAGTGCTTACTAACACGTCTTCTGAATGTCAACTCATGTGTACATGTATTATTGAATCAGTGACGTATAAATTGTGTGCATATCGTTATTCGTCGTGCGTCTATATAAACGTCCCAGCTGTTTGGTGATCCACGCAATAATACATGTAATACGATCGGCGAGCTAATACACGCATTGTAGACGCCGGAATGAAATAGCAATTTTCTTCGTTTTACCTCATGTGTTTGGCTCGAAATTAAAACAGGCAATGTGATCAGAGAAAAGTAACATTTAAATATGAATCGATGTATGCAAACTCACGCATTGCTTTAAGCAGAAAATCGCAGCAGTAAAAGTGAATGAAACATTTTCTCACCTTTTGTTATTGTATAACCCAAAAGCTCTGTATCAACACTAGCAGCTCTAGGTGGTATGAAGCAAGCAACTGGTCTAAAGCGTTGTATCTCCATTAGAGTAGCGTCGACGTAAGGCAAGAGTAAGCGATCTGGTAATGAAGGAGGACGTTCTCTTCCGATGACGTCATCGATTTCCTGTTGCACCTGTAATATAATCGAAAATGCTAAAATGACAATGAAAATGGGAAACGAATCAGCAACTTTTTTTTAATCAAGGACACTTTTTCCAAATTAGCGTATGTATCCGTTTTCGGGCAATTTCTTAATATGTGGCTGGACGCGGCGAATGAGCCGTAAACTCGGCAAACTTCATTTCGAGCTACAGGTGAAAATATATGCAAATCTCGTATTTTGGCGAAGTTGAGATTTTTGCAGATTTGAAATGTTTAAGCTTTCTTCTAAACACATACAAAGTTTTATTTTAAAGAAATAAGTGGAAATATGAAATAATCCACATTTTCTGAGGCCCATCTGATGAATGGTCATTTTGCTTCCATAACTTTGAACGCGTTTTTCTCGGTTTCGCGTTTTGATTCATGACAACCTATAACAAGCCATAACTTCGCTTCTGATTGTCATATGAAGTTCATTGAGGTGTCATTTTAATCCCTGAAACAATCTCTTTGCAAATATGTAAAAAAGTAAAAATAACCAGAGAGGGACTTTACGGCTTATTCGAGGTGTCCAGGCACATATAGGTTAGAAGTAAACGTTTGGACCCGAATTGATATTATGACATTGATATAGAAAAATAAAAATAAATAAATTATAAAATAATATTAAGAAAAAAAGAGACTATAAAATGAACATTATATTGACTGTAGTGTGTCAAGCTTTCGTGACGAATCTAGTCAAGCACTACATTTATAAGATATTAAGCAAGCATATATCATCCTACCTTTTCTTGCACCTGTGGATACTGTGTGAGTAGCAGTATTCCCCATAAGATAGTGTTCGATGTTGTGTCTGTTCCAGCTGCAAACAGATCAAAGATACCCCTCCATATCAGAGACTGGGGAATCTTTTCTTCGGCACCGCCTTCTTCGTTTTCCTATAGTATTATTGTAAAGATTTTTAACTGGCACATTTTACTTAAATATGATTCAAATGGATTGGATATTGTAATTCCCTTATACACAACTACTCTTTAAAGTAGTGTTTTTTTAAATACCGGCTACCCTGAAGAGGTGATTGTTTTTATTCCAAAATTGTCTAATATTTTCTAATACCGAATGTTACTGTTTTGAGGAAACATGAAACCTCTGTGTATTTCGGAACTTGCGAAATTATTTTGATAAATATACGCACATGAAATTATTTTGATAAATGAAGAGCTTTGTTTCAAACCCCTTACATCCACTTGTCTATTTTTGAGAACACATGAAAAAATCATCAAAAAAATCACTGATATCTGATATATGGGGGTTTGCAACAAAAGCAGTTTTTGGCGGGATGCTTGGGTATGATGAGCACACACACATACACACCCCACCCCACCCCATACCACATCCCCCCACACACCCGCCACACACACACACCCCACCCACCCCCAGACACACACCATATATAGCGTCCACTCTTACCTGAAGATGAACATCAATTATATCCCGGATGTCATTTGTATCAAATGAGTCTTTGTGCTGTTCGACTACTCCTCGTAAAAATGTTCTGCATTCGTCATTTTGGTTCTTCAGAGATTTGTACAGTGGTGTAAACCATAGTCTAGGGAAAGCTCCCACTAGACTTGGACCAGAAAGTTGCTCCATGAATACCTATTTGTGTTTAAAAGTGCATGATAAATTAATGACGATTTAAAAACCAATGAAATGTGGTATTTAATTGGGCATTATAGACGCATCATTCGAATTCTTCTTTTTTTTTTTTTTTTGGGGGGGGGTCAGGGAAGTTTAGGGCATTAGGAATTGGTCCTGATTTTTTTAAAATTGTAACACAGTTTTATTATACAATAAAGCGGGGGCAGGTTTATGATCTCACGACTTCGCTGTTCAAATTCCTAGATCTAACATTTTTGGTCCTTCAGCCTGCACATAGATTGCACTTCTTCACATTTCTTGAATTATGGAGCTGGTCAGTTGAAAAAAAAAACGTAGTTAACAGCTATCAAGGAGCCAACCCGTCATCATAATGATAACAGATGTTAATGTCATGATAGGCCTATGCCTTGACACACATAATAATAATGATAATAATAACAATAATAATAATAATAATAATAATAATAATAATAATAATAATAATAATAATAATAATAATAATAATAATAATAATAATAATAATATCCAGCAGCTGTACGTACCTTTATATAATCAATAAGTTTTCTAAACTCTGGATCATCATAATTGTATCTGCTCCCAAAACTTATGCTGCATATCACATTAGCCACTGCGTTTTGAACAGTTGGTTGAGGATTAAAGGGACGATCATTTTCGTCTTCAAAACTTCTTGCAAGACAACGTGCTTCCTCATTGATCTTGTTTTCAAGGCTTCGCTTACCCATTCCAAAATTACGGAGAGCTCGAAGGGTCATACGTCGGTGCAATTTCCAGCCTTTGCCATTTTCGAAAATTAGACTTCCTGTTAATTAGAAAAGATCATTTTTTAATTAAAAAATGTTTTTAAAGCCAAATTGTTGAAGGCATAATCCCGACAATCCGGGTATTTTATTGAACTAATATTAAGCTCGTTAAGGGAAGGGGTATGAACGTTTGGACAGTATTTATTGTGGGACATTAGAGCACATCAGACATATCGAATTGCATTCTGAATACGAAGAATGTCCTTCTGATATCAAATTATTTAGATTTTTTGAAATTCGCAATGTAATACATTTTATGGCAAATCATTAAAATTGATATTTTTGATATTTAACAGTACTTGAAGTAAACTTTATAAATCTGATGATTTATACTTAAAGTGTATGTAGGTGGGATGAAAAGCCGACGATCAATTGAAAATTTTGACCTTTCGTATTGAAGATATGGATTTTTCCCCAAAACACCCAAAAAAATAGGTCTTTTTGGGAAAACAATCCATATCTTCAATATAAAAGGTCAACATTTTCAATTGATCGTCGGCTTTTCCTCCCAGCTACATACACTTTAAGAATATATCATTAGATTTATAAAATTTATTTCGAGGACTGTTATATATCAAAAATTTGAAAAATATCAAATTTTAATAATTTGTCATAAAATTTGTATTATATCGTGAATTACAAAACATGAAAATTATTTGATATCAGAAAGACATGCTTCGTATTCAGAATGCAATTCGATACCTCTGAGGTGTTCTCATGTCCCACAAAAAATACTGTCGAAACGCCATAAACGCTCATTCTAGATCCCTTAATTGAATTAACGTGTTTATGTGCTGTGTTGTAAAACATAGCACTGATTGTTATTAAGGTGGTATCATTGTCTGTGATAATGATAGCAATGATGCTGACGACGGATGATAAATGATTATAATAATAAAAATAAAATGATAATGCGTTTGGGTCCCGAAATTTACATCAGAGGAGAGAGGACTGCCGGGAGGGGTATGTGGGGGGGGGGTGCGTAATGTGCATTTGAAGAGCTCTGACTGAAATTTAGCTATTGGCACGGCAAAATACACATTTGGAGGTTGTTTGATCATCATACCACCTTCCCTTCCGGAGATATCGTCTTAAATGTTTTTTAACTAATATAACCAAAATGAACTGTTTTGGGGTCACTTTGTTTGAAAACAAATATTGTAATTAACAAATGTTGTAGCTTCCGAAATGCTCAAAATTGGCATTTTGCCGGATTTAATTAAAATTTATAATTGAAAAAGGAAATGAGATATTTCGATTTTTCTTTTTGATTTTAAAACCATTAGTCAAGTTAGATAATGTAGTACAAACAAATGGGCTCAAATTGATTGCAAAGGTGGTTTCCAGAAAAAGGGTAAACTTTTGTTGTTGCAAAAGCCCTTATATCCAATCCGCAAAAGGCGTGATGTTAAATAAATAATAAAATAAATAGGAATGCTTGAAAATTGTACCAACCCTATTCTTTTAGATTCTATTCATCATTCATCATTCATCGAACAAGTAATACTTGCACAAATAAAAAACAAAGCTGTATGTAAAGTGGATGTAAGGGCTTTTGCAACAAAGCTCTTCATTTGAAAGGAATAATCGTTCTCCTACCTTTGACACCGTTGACATACTCGTTCAACGGATGATTAAATCTATCTGCAAAACTGTCTGCCTTGTCCAAAAAAGCCTCTCGTATTGCCGTAAGATCTGTTAATAATACCGCTTTCATCCCGGATAGATTAATGCTCATTATGCCACCAAACTCATCCGACATTTTTGCCGTCACAACATGCATTTGTGAGCCTCCAAGTTTATGTACATTGCCGATAAGAGGTAAACAAGATGGTCCAGGCGGCAATTTTACCTGTTTTCCGACAGTGAATAAGCGGTACAAAATTAAGAATACTACGCCGAATATAAGGCATGATTGAAGCGACATGTGGTCGAAGAATAATGCAGATAAATTTGACGAATTCATTTTCAAATGTTCGCTCAAAATACTTAATGTTGAGCCAGTGCTACACAACGTTGTACTTCGGACCTTTGGATTTGTAGAATATAAGCAAACAAAATACTATAAGCAAGCAGGCTTGGTTCATGGTCAACATGTAACGGAAATAAATCGGCAACCTTTGAGCTTAGCTACAGTGACCACGGGTACCTTATGACGTCATCGGCATTTACATTATCGACTGAGTAAAAGTTTCGTGTTCGACTAAACGCCTAATTATACGTTCCTCATTCGTTTGGAGTAGTAACCAGGCATAAATTGTTTTGAACCCCAAAAATATTCCATAATAGTCATTTAATGTTATGTATTTTGTCATCAAACATTAATTTAGGAACTACAGCCTTGACATTTAATATGGAATACTACTCTAATGGAGATACAACGCTTTAGACCAGTTGCTTGTTTTGTTCCACCGAGAGCGGCTAGTGTTGATACAGAGCTTTTGGGTTATTCGATTTTCGCAAAATTCCAAGACTGGTCTGGTAGAGGTCTGCATAAACTGGACGGGCTAAATATTAATTGGGGTGTGTCGGGAGATGGTGTAAAATATTTGTTTGGCAGAAAATGTGCTTTCCATTACGCTCATAATGTAGTAAATTAGCCTCGAATAGTGGATTTAAGGAGACTGCATTTGAATTTTATGGGGATAAAAGTTCTGAATTTGAGCAACATTATTCTGATATTATCAAATTTAGTGAGGTTTGAGGCGAAGTGGAGAAGTCCAACAATCCGTTTGTAATAAAAGTCTAGCTTTTTCACATCACTTCGTGTTACAATATTGCTCCATACCGGGCGATACCTACTGACATGGGAAATAGGAGGATAATGCTGAACATCAAGCGCACTGGCCATGTTAGTAATGAAATGATCTATACCATCACCAACACTGTACCTCTTATTAACTCTGTCAAATTACGACAACTACAATTCCTTGGACATATCCTGAGGATACAGGAAGATGAACCATGCATGTAGAGATATGCTCTCTACACCCCATGACATGGTAAAAGAAGATCTGGAAGGCAAAGAACACACAACTTGTCTTATGTGCAAAAAGCCTTTTAATGCCAGATGCCATTGTTACGAGTCGTACTTGACTCAAGGCCAAAATCACATTTTACCCGAACTCACACGAATGCACAACACAAATACACTGTTTGATTAAGCTAACAAAATCTAAGTCTTTGATTGAAAACAAAGTATGATTGGTACACATAACAACAATATTGCATATACAATAAAATCACACAATCAGTTTTATTCTATAAGTACTTAACCAGCGGTTTTCTTGTTGGTGATCCTAGAGTTCTTGCAATGTTCTGGATGACTGATGTAATCCTTATTCACCTGTTCTGCGAAAATCAGTCCATTGTACACTTGCGTTTATAAATATCCTTGCGTATGAAATCGGCATACGAAAATGATGCTGCTTTCTCCAATCACTTATATCTTGCGCTGCTTTCTCCAAAAATATATCTACTTGCGCTGCATTCTCCAAAAATGGTGTTTCTTTCACCAATCACTCTTTCTCCAGGGAACACTCTTCTTTAATACTGCTCCGCTGTATATGACAGAAGTGTGGTTTTCATAAACCCAGCAAACTCCAGCAAAATTCGACAAAAGAACTTTACTTTAATTCTTTGATGAGGAAGAGCACATTTGTGTGCTCGCAATCTCCTTCGTTGCTGTATTAAAATAGCTCAATTATTGGCTATATAAACTGGTTAAAAAGTACTTCTTTTTTGAAGCACGAAGACCATCACACACATGTGGAGTTTGGCAATCTCCCATTACATTCTGTCTTGAAATCTGGGCCATAATAAAGGCTATGGCCGCCTGTCAGATTCATATCCAGATTTGGTCCATTTTCGTAGCTTCGAAATAACCATACTTCCAGCTTATCGGTGAAAACATCCATCCATCTCCATCGCTCAGAGGCTGTTTTAAAAAGCACTGTTGGAAACTCATGATCTCCATGGCCACACTCAGTAATACTCTTTGAGTATCCTGATTTTAACTGGTTAACATTATTTACTCTCTTTTTGGGAGCTATAGCTACATCCATGTAATTTGGGCGCTGTCTTGAGCTGCTGCAACTGCTAAATGGTCTCTCTCAATTTGTTGTGTTTAAATGGATATTTGTTGCCAGATCTTCATGAATTTCTACAAACTACTAGAGCTAAGGGTAGTGACAAACCTGGCCGACTTTTAAAAGGATTGTAGCTGGATAAGTACAGAAATTTCATGGTGAAATCATTTTCTATTTTTCCAATAGTGGTACTGTGTCTGTATTTTCACATACTTGGTTCATTTAACCTATATCTCCATCACTGGATACACTCTCAAGTGGAGGGATCAATAACTTCCTCAACTGATAACTCAATCACTTGCCCACTTGAGCACCTCAAGATGAATGGAACCAGTCCACTTCAGTTATCAAGTACTGAAACTACTCAGGTTCAGCCCAATGCTGGCCTACTGCAGTATAGTAGACATGAACTCATAGCACTACGTAAAGGTGTTGGTAACTGGATAGCTCCTACCACCTATGCTAATCTCAAGAACTTTGGCATTTTTCGACCCAGAGGTATTCGTGGTGGTGTACGCACTCGTTGTCAGACCCCAAAATTTGAAATAACAAACAGTGCTCAAGAAAACTCCTCAGAATCAATACCAGTTTTATCATCTCATAGACCACTCTCCACTAGAACTGAACATGTTGAAAAAAGATCTGATCGGAATATAATCATTCCCCACATTAGTCGTGAACCAATGGTGAACATTGGCGTGGAACTGTCAGTCAATTGGCAATAAAGTTACAACCTGTAATGGCTACATTATTCAAGAAGATGTTGACGCCATGTTTTTGGTTGAAACATGGATGGCTCCTGATGACCCAGTTACTATTGGAGCATTAAAGCCTAATGGGTACTCTTTCCAAAACTTTGCTCGTGGTACTAGTAACCATGGTGGCATCGGAATTCTCAGCAAGACACTACTTGGTTTTAAGACTCAACAGTTGAATACAAACTCAGTCACTTTTGAACATGCCAGTATCCTGGACCCTAATAATGGAGTCCATTACATTGTAATCTACCGGCCTCCACCATCCAAAACTAATAAATTTACCATACCTGCATTCCTTGAAGAATTTGAGGATTTCCTTCAAGAGGTTTCCCTGTTGCCTGGCAAACTGATCATGTTAGGGGATTTCAACTTCCACCTCAATAAGCCTGATAAATCCGAAGTTACTCGTTTTTTGAACATTCTTAACTTCTTTGGTCTAGAACAACATGTCAACAAACCCACGCACAGATCAGGTAATATCCTTGATTTGATCATCACCCGTGAGAGTGAAGATTTGGTTAGATTCTGGGATGTCGGTCTTTATTATTGCTCAGATCACAAAATGATCAGTTGTGTCTTACAACAGAGAAAGCCTCCTGCTCTTAAAGTAACTTGCACTCTCAGCAATTATAGGAAGGTTGACCTTTCAGCCCTAGCCAAAGATCTGCAGTCTGAAGTGAATCTTTTAGATTTAAACTCTGGTGATGTGAATGATCTTTACACAGGCTTTAATAATGCTTGCAGTAGTGTCCTTGACACTCATGCTCCTTCAACCACCAGGTCCTGCATCGTTCGTCCCCGCCCTCCTTGGTTCACTGATGATTCATTAAGTGAGAAACAGGAGCAACGTCGTCTTGAACGAAGATGGCTTAAAAGTGGCAAAGTGGATGATAAGGAAAACTATCAAAAACAACATATTCGGTACATTAAAATGTTAGACGACTCTAAAAAGAAGCATTTTACTGATGCATTATATAAAGCTGAGTCAAAGGAGACTTTTCGGACACTGGGTGTTTTGCTTAACCGCAATGAGAAGATTCTGCCTTCCCTATATACCCCTGATGTGCTTGGTAATAAATTCGCTGATGTTTTCATTGACAAAGTAGATAATATTAGAAGTAGTCTTAAGTCAAGTAGATATAGTAAAAGTAATACATGTGTTAGCTCTTTGCCTACAATTGAGAATAATTTTGACCATTTCACAGAGTTGACTCAGGGTGAGGTTCAATCTATCATCACGAAATGTGCTAACAAAAGTTGTAGCCTTGATATTCTTCCCACTCCGTTGTTGAAAAGCAATACTGATGTTGTGCTACCATGTATCACAAATATTGTTAATTCCTCCCTAAAGAGGGCACTTTCCCTGAGGATCTCAAGCAGGCCATAGTTACCCCAATCTTAAAAAAGACCAATTTAGATTGGAACGACTTGAAAAATTATAGGCCTGTCTCAAACATAGGTTTCATTGGCAAGGTAATTGAAAAGGCTGCGATAATCCAGGTCAACGAGCACATGCAGGTTAATGATCTCGATGAGGTGTATCAATCGGCATATAAGAACATGCATTCCACCGAAACAGCATTGCTCAAGGTCACACATGACATTGCGATGGCCCTTGATGAAAATAAGGCTGCCTTTTTAATAATGCTTGACCTCAGTGCTGCCTTAGATACCATTGACCATGATATCCTATTCCACCGGTTAGAACATGGCTTTGGTATCAAAGGCACCGCTCTAAAATGGTTCCATTCGTACATGACTGGTCGTCAGTTTCGGGTATCTGTTGGTAATGTGTTCTCTGATTATTACGATCTTAAGTGTGGTGTCCCACAAGGGTCAATCATTGGCCCCAGAGTTTTTATATTGTATTCACAAAATGTTGCTTCAATTATTCGCCGTCATGGCTTACATTTTCATTGTTATGCTGATGATGTTCAGATCTATGAATTTTGTAATCCAAAGATTCCAGGTGATGCAGCTTTTGCGATTTTCAAATTGACTAGGTGTGTTGAGGAGCTCCGTAATTGGTTGAATGAAAATATGCTCAAACTTAATGACTCAAAAACAGAGTTTTTTTTATCGCATCATCTCCCCACAATATGCACAGACTTGCTGACACAAAGATTCAGATTGGCGAGGCTGAAATCACTCCTACATCCACAATCAAGAACTTGGGTGTTCATTTTGATTCTGCAATGACCATGTCTGATCATGTAACATCTGTGTGCAAGTCAATCAACTTGACGAAAATACGTCGTTACATCACTAAGGAGGCATGCTCCAATGCCATGCGGGCGCTCGTCCTCTCCAAGCTAGATTACGCAAATGCGCTTCTAAGTTGTTGTAGAGGAAAGGATACCACCAGGCTTCAACGCCTTCAGAACAGAGCTGCCCGTATCATTTTCCAGGTTCCCCGTCGACACTCATCATCACCGTTGCTTAACTCTTTACATTGGCTTCCAGTTGACAAACGTATCCAATTCAAAGTTCTTCTTCATATCTACAAGACATTGAATGGTCTATCACCAATCTACCTTGAGGAATGCGTTCAAACCCACAAACAGTCACGGGACGGTCTACGCTCATCAAAAGATCAGAGCCGCCTTACCATTCCAAGATCTCAGAAATGTATCGGTGATGGCTCCTTCAGTGTCTTCGGCTCACGCCTCTGGAATAACATACCACTCTCAATAAGATCTTCTCCATCTGTTGACATTTTCAAACACTCGCTCAAGACACATTTGTATTAATATGTTGTTTTTTGTGTGTAGTTTTTAATATTGCTTGTTGCATAAGACCATGTAGTGTTTAAGTTCTTATTTTGTAAAGCGCAATGAACATGTTTGGTATTGCGCTATAGTAAGCGCCGTATATTATTATTATTATTATTATTATTATCCATTCACATTACAATCATATCGATACAGGTATGCCTATAATTATTACCAACATGATGTTTTATAGCTATCCATCTGGGATTTTCCCCCATGTTCTAATAATAAACATTCACCTTTAACATTACACCACTTCCTGTGGGTTTTTCCCACTATGTCATTTCAATTTACAATATCTAGAGATTTCCCCTTGACATAAAAAAGTCTTGATAAATGATGTTGTCATTTCCATCATAGGGGTTTTCCAGGAAAGTCATAATAAACAAACTATTGCATGATTATAAAGGTAACTTCCCCTATTTCATGATACACAATTACAAAGGGTAAATCACACCATTACCACTTTGGCCTCAAATCGTAGTACACGGAGAAGCTTTGTAGTCGTCACCTGTTTCGCATCCGAATGAAATGAATATGATTAGTAATAGTGATGTTCAGCACTTTACATGTATACTTGCAATAATGTCTAGTATCAAGTGAGAGGAAGGGGGGGGGGGGGGGCGGTCGGGTGACACATCTCAAATACATGCTATAGCTACACACAAATCCTTAATCTTAAAATCAAACTACATGGTATTTCTTGCATTGGTTACTCCAGTGGCACAGACGGACAAGCAACACATCGAGGGTTGAGCACAAGAACACTCAAGAAATGACATTTAGAGAAAAACAGGTTTTTATATTTTTGTGAACTAAATCTATTTACAACTCACAATGTTGGTCATATAACAAATGTCAATTATGATTAAATAATGGTGGAATATAAGATAATCTTTAGTTTTTCTCTATGCACTGGGTTCCCAGCAAACACAAAACGTTTTCGACATCATTTGCAAAAGGTTATAAGAGGTTGTCAGAAAACGTTTAAATGTCGGGTTATATAAAGGGTATATTAAGGGTATAAAACGTTTTCATAACCTTAAAAACATTTTTTGATAATCTACTGCTCAGCAAACAAAAATGTTTTACAGAAAACGTTTAAATTTCGGGTTATATAAAGGGTATAAAAACGTTTTAATAACATTCCAAAAATATTCTTGAAAACTTGATACAAAACATTCTAAACAAAATGTTATTTTGGAGTTGAAAAAATATTTTGCGAAAAATGTTTGCCCAAAATATTTTCAATAATGTTTTAAAAACGTTTTCATGACCTTTATATAACCCGACATTTAAATGTTATTAAAAGGTTTTGAAAAAAACATTTTAAGAACATTTCGGTGTTTGCTGGGTTTAAATATTTTAATATAATGTTATTTAAGTATTGACAAAATATTTGGCAAAAATGTTTGCAAAATAGTTTACAATAACATTTTTTGAAAACATTTAAAAATATTGTTGTAGTGTGTTTTCATACAAAACGTTTTAAAACGTTATCATGACCTTTTATAACCCGACATTTTAATGTTATTAAAACGTTTTTACCTAAACCAAAAGCCAAAATATAACTTATTTAAAATGTTTTTAAAACGTTTTTGTGTTTGCTGGGTTACGTCTTTCTGAAATCTACAATCTCAATGTTACCGATTCTAACTTTCAATGTTGTCAAAGGATATTGAATGTGTTATTATAGTCACTTTACAATAGAAGCCAATGGCCATTCATCTACACAGGCACAAAAAGAAACTCGTCAGTTATATTCATCCTTGCTGTTCAATAACTTGATAATTTTGGATTATTCTGAAATATACATTTTGTTAATTGGACTTTTTTTCTCATTTGACACCCTGTTCGTGAACATTGAGCAAGAATTGACCAAGATATGCGCCTCCAAACTCTCAAACCCCAAAATGAAAAGTTGCAATTTTAACGATTCAATTGTGATTGTTACACTGTGTGCTTTATTGATTGGCCCGTGTTCCAATACAACGATGCGTTCCCATTGAAAATCGTTGAAAATGCAACTTTGGATTTTGGGGTTTGAGGCTTTGGAGACGCATATCTTGGTCAATTCTTGTTCGTTTTTCACGAACAGGGTGTCAAATGAGAAAGCAAAGTCCAATTAACAAAATGTATATTTCAGAATAATCCAAAATTATCAAGTTATTGAACAGCAAGGATGAATATAACTGACGAGTTTCTTTTTGTGCCTGGTGTATTATAGTTCTGTAACTACACTCATAAAAGGTACTTTGCGATGGATTTATGTGAAGTGCCCGGCACTTCAACATAATATTTTTACTCAAGGGGCCCATATTAACGGTCGTTGGAATATAATAGCAATTATAGTGTAAGACCTGAATCCACTTGACCCCTCAACATGTACACACTGAAGTTGCGTATAGTTTCGTATAGTTTGGTAATGTTCAGGGGCCAAAACAAACCTTTCACAACCTTTCATGATGTTTTCACCCTGGAACACGTATTAAACATTATAAAATCCTAAGAAACTATACATAACTTTAGTGTATACATGTTGAGTGGCCAAGTGGACTTACGGTCTTCTTGCGCTCAGGTCTTCAATTGTGAAGGCCAGAAATACTTATCTCAGGTTTGACCCAATTGAGTTCGGACCAGTAATTCTCAACTCATGTGATCAATTGGGATGACGCGAGCATTAAGGACAGAGAGCAAAACAGAAATAGAAGACACATAAAAGAAGCGATTTGGATACGGAAAAGGGGGCCCAACACACTCAACCGGGATGAAGGAAATCACTTCCTGCCGCACATCTATGACCAACTCCTAAAACCACCTAAAACAGCGCCACCAACGTCACGCTCCAACAGGAAGCTGACGAGGAGGACTGGGAGAATTGGTCAGTCGATTTGAGAAAGTGCTACGATGTAGCACGAAACGTCATTGTTAGGTATGTTTAACATCATTTTACCAAATAATCTATTGGATTTGTTTACATGAAATTTTATAAATGAATTCTCAACTCAGAGTTGAGGTTTCTTGCTAACTGCGATTGGCTATGCGGCTAAGTAGAATTGTGCTATATCTGCAATATGACGTTTGATTGGGTTAAAGTTATATGATTGGAGGAACGTGTGGATGCTGGTGATTATTTTGGTACCAAAATATCAAAATGGCAAAAAGTGAGTTAAAGGGCATTTCGTGATCCACAGCCTCATCCCCCACTTTTCCCAAAAAAGTTGAGATTTTTACACCACTGGATACCTCTGGCTACATAATGTTTATGTACCAAATATTTCTTGAAGATTAATTCGTTTAGCAAAAATATCGCCAAATTTGAGTTTCGTTCTGGTGCACCAGAACGAAATTACAACACATTGTCTATGGAACAGTGTAATACACATAATCATGCATAACTCGCAAACGCAAAATCGGAATCAACTGAAATTTTGGAAATAAGCTTTTTTCGTGGATATCTACTGAAAAATGTCATAAAAAGAGGATGCTAGGATCACGAAATCCTCCTTTAAGTCTTTCTAGTTCTGAACCCTCTATATACATTTAAAACATATACCACAAAGATAAAAATACACATTCGGATTACACAAGGTTCTGAACATAAACGACGTTAATAGGTAAATTTTCACGGGAAAATTTTCTGGACACGTGACCAATGTGTCATAAGGTCGGTAGTAGCGAATCAACGATCTGGATACTGCGTTAATTGATGTTCATTGTTTCACACCTTTGTGAATGGGGCACGATGACTTATGCAGGTCCGCGGCAAACAAAGAACAGCAACCAGTCACCAAGTAATGTTTCGAAATTACCAGCTTGCAACTTTTTACACATTTCGTTGTAGCAGGTCGCATTTTGTCTTTCAATCAGAGTATCTTCTTACCTTTTCTTGCACATGTGGATATTGTGTGAGTAGCAGTAGTCCCCATAACATAGTGTTTGATGTGGTGTCTGTTCCAGCAGCAAAAAGATCAAACCCTCCATATCAGAGACTGCGGAAGCTTTTCATCAGATCCACCTTCTTCATCGTTGCCCTATCGTACAATATTGTAATAGAGAGTTTCATGTATATATCTTTATTCAAGTTTAATTTCTTCATCGATACGAATAGTTATATTCTCTATTGTTGTATTAGTGGATGCTGTTACTCGGTAATATTTACAAGCAATTTAAAGCACGCTTTGCCTGGGATTAGGTCCGAGTTTACCTTTTATTTGTGATGAAGTTAAAAATGATCTGTCACCAATCTACCTGTCTGATTGTTTGACGATCTATATCCGAACCAGAGAGGGTTTACGCTCGGCGTTAGACGCAACTCGTCTAGTTGTCCCCAGGAGCAACAGAGTAATTGGTGATATGTCTTCCAGTGTACAGTGTACCAAACTGTGGAACAACATCCCTTTAAATATCAGAGTTTCCCCCACTGTAGATAGTTTCAAGAGTAACCTAACAACTCACTTGTACTGATTGTTGCTGTTTTTAAGCCTTTTTTTTTCAGGTATTATATGTTTTTGTATCTTTTGTATATTTTGTATCTTTGTAAAGTGCTTTGATCAGGTTAGAAAAGCGCTATATTAAGTGCTGTTATTATTATCATTATTATTAAATATAAAAAAAGAAAGAAAGAAAGGAAAGAAATGTGTGTGTATTTCACAATATGCTTTGCCTTCAAATTTTGCCGATATTTGATCGTTAGAGAGTTACATATGTTCTACCTAGAAGAGATATTGTTGAACACAATAATAAAACATTGAGGTATAGATGAGTTGACCTCAATGTTTATCAACAAAGGCAAGGGACTGGTATATCGATATGATTGAGTGAAGCCCGTGCAACCACTACACTGTTCAACAGCCTTATTGTGATGTGGCGGGAGTTTTTTAAAACACGGGCCCTGAACATAATATGATGCGCGCGCATTACTGCCAGGCAAAAAACAATGGAAATTGTGATGATACGTGCGCGTACTGCCAGGCATTGACGTCAGAAGTCAACTCATCTATCTGTAAAATCGTCATTTCACGCTTACCTGAAGATGAACATCAATGATATCCCGGATGTCATTTGAATCAAATGTAGCCTTGTGCTGTTCGACGACTCCACGAAGAAATGATATGCACTTGACGCTTTGTTTCCTCAGAGATTTGTAAAATGGTGTAAACCAAAGTTTAGGGAAAACTGACAGAAGGCTCGGACCAGAACGCTCCGACATGAACACCTAAGAAAATCATTGGGTTATCATTACGTTTTGTTAACTGGAGAGATTTGATCATGTCTCACCTCCTTTTTCAACCAAATCGATGGTAATAAGGCAAAACTCACTTCCTGCGAACTAAATACCAAACAAGGTCATTTTTATGTAACTCATTGACCCATTTGTGTTATATACTGCCTCTAGTTATAATGACACTCCTTGTGATCTGGTCAACTCATTGACACAATTATACATGTACGAACCTCAGGAGGGAATTCAATTTTGATCAATTCTCTCCAGGTAGTGGAACGTAATGATAACCGAGAAATATCATTGCGATGTGGATATGTTTAGATGTTGGTGCAGTGTAAGTGTCGACGACACAAACAGTTTCTTATCTGATTCAAATAAAAATATACGTTTTCAATTTCATGGAAATAATGCTTGATTAACCCAAATTTGGAATTGTGTACAATAGAAGAATGAAAAAATGAAAGAAATGATACAAAAATACAAAAATACAAAACAACAACAACAAAATGACTGACCACCTCATCAACTTCTACTAAATATGGTCATCGCTCATTTGTTATTGCTGCCACTGGACTTTGAAACAATTTACCATTATATGAGAACAACTTTCAGAGTGTTAATCATTTTAAAATATCTCTGAAAACTCAATTAAGCATTGCAACACTTTTGTTGTTATAATCGTACATGCGATTATCACCGGATGTTTAGCTAAAGTTTGAAGTTATTATCACTTGCAATATCAAACTGCCTCTACATTACAGTTTTGGACTTAACAAGCGTCTTATTTAGCGTATTGTGGCCCTTAAAGAAAATGATTAGAGGGAGGTCTGATTTGTTGCACTTTTAAAAACAACAATAAACAACAGGTACTAAGTACCTTAACACCAAGGAATCTCAAAGCGTTGTATAGTTAAAATCATAGTTGATTACTTGTATTAAACACTTAAGCATGTCCTCAATTGTTGCTTAATGGTTTATGGTATATATTGAAAAGTGTGCTTATATACCTGTCTTATCTAGGTTGAAAAATGCTATTGGACTGAATACAAACGATTTGGACAAACCAAAAGCAAATGCAGAATGTTTTTATTTTTTAATTGATTTGTTTCTTAATTCGTCGGCCGTATCACATACTAACGTATTATTTTGCAAAGTACGCATTGTGATACAATTGAATTTGAAAATTTAGCGATTTTCATTTGCTGCATAATCTTGATTTAACAATTTTGTCGATTAAACACTGGTTAAAAGTAATGCAAATATACCAGTTGTTATGAGATACAGACATTTCAAGGTTTTCCATATACGACATAATTACATTAATTAATATCTTACTAATTGAGCCACTTTGAGGCATGGTTTTTGGTGAGCAGGACACAACATTATTAACAAACTAATGTTCCTATTTTCTCAAAATGACGAATATGCGAATTTTATTAAATTATCCAAGAGCTTTAGATACCTTTATATAATCAAGAAGGCTTCGAAACTCTGGATCATCATAATCGTATCTGCTCCCTAAACTTATGCTGCATATCACATTAGCCACTGCGTTTTGAACAGTTGGTTGAGGATTGAAGGGATGACCATTTTCGTCTTCAAAACTTCTCGCGAGACAACGTGCTTCCTCGTTGATCTTGTTTTCAAGGCTTCGCTTACCCATCCCAAAATTACGGAGAGCTCTAAGGGTCGCACGTCGGTGAGATTTCCAGCCGTTGCCATTTTCGTAAATAAGACTTCCTGTTAAAAGTAAATATGAAATGAAAAGTATAGCTTTTAAAACATTTTAACGATTATTTGCTAACCCAATTGCCAGTTTTGTAAATGTGCGCGTGTCGGAATAAACATATTTATAAAGCAAGAGATCCCGGAATAAAAGAAATAATTGCAATTGCCCAAAAGCAAATTGTTATTTTGTATTGCATAAGATTATGATTCACGACTATTCATGATTATGGCGTAATAATCTTTATCGGAAGGGTTCATTGGTCCAGTTATTAATGTAAATTTCAACTTTGATCTTCAGCGATATGGATATTGTTGACAATTAATTACCGAATCTACGATGTACTAAAATGAGTATAGTACATGTAAAAGCTATATTACTGAATTGAAACAAATTAATCTTCCTTAATGTTATCTGACACATTGGAAATATGTCAATCAGAAACATTGTGGTAGACGTGCACGCACCTCTCTGTGATCGGCTTGACGGACAATTTTAATTCTGTGAAAAGTTTGAACTTTCAGGTCAAAACATGTTAGTAACATTATAAAAGTCACGACACTATGTTGTACAACATTTCATAACAAAGGTTTCAAAATGTTGTGGGTTTAAAAACCTTTTTACACAATATTTTGTCAACACTTTTAAGTTTAAAATTGCATTACATTAGAATGTTTTGCATCAAGTTATCAAAAACGATATTATAAACGTTTTCTGTAAAACATGTTGTGTTTTTTTGAGGTACTTTTGATTTTATTTCAGAAAACTAAACAAATCTCATACTTTCAAAGAGAATATTAAATCGACAATGAGCCACTCTTACCTTTGGTACCCCATATGTATTCACCCAACCGAATACGAAATCTATCGGAAAATCTATCGGTTTTGTCCAAAAAAGCCTCTCGTATTATCTGAAGATCGGTCAGTAATACCGCTTTCATTCCCGCCAAATTAATGTGCATTATGCCGCCAAACTTTTCGGACATATTTGCTGTCACAATATGCATTTGTCTCCTCCAAGTCTATGGACGTTGCCTATAAGAGGTAAGCAAGTCGGTCCAGGTGGTAATTTCACTGGTTTTTCGCGAGTGAATAAGTGGTATATTACCAGAAATGACACTCCGAATATAAGGCACGATTGGAGTGAGAAGTAGTCAAAGAATAATGCAGATACATTTGGTGAAGCCATGTTCAAGGTCGACCAGAGCTCAACTATTATAGGTTTGCCTTGATCCCTTCACAAGTTTGGTACCAATCGGTATCGGTACTACTATATGTAGAACCATAAGAAGGACAGCGAACCTGGTTAAGAGGGCGACACTAAATTCACGGTTGTTCTATTATAAACACAAACCTATGACACATCCTGCTGGTTTGTTAACTAGAAAATGAGGCCAGTATGAATAATTCATATTCGATCTCTTGATCATGTTAACTTAGGTTGCCAAATAACAACGCCGTTTTGCGAACTTTGCCTGTTCCCATCAGTCACCAGTTATTTGGTTTTTTACAAAAACTCTACTAATTTGATAATGGAATTACCTCTCGCAATAGTAGAAACACTTCACCTCTATTATACATGGATAGTGGGCGGCGACCGAAAAAGTGAAACCACTGGCCGCCATATTGGAAAGGGCAAATAATGAATATCACCTCACTGATGAGTAAACAAAATCCCCAACCCAACTCTGTATAAAGGTAGTACACTAAAATTGAAATTAAAATTAAAATTGTGTAAAAAAAAAAAATCCGAAGGCGGCGTTAAAAAAAAATCGCCATATTGGTGAGAGCAAAAAGCCAAATTCAGCGGTTTCAATCGGCGACTATCCTATTACGTGTACATGCGAGCCCTCTATCCATGTATAGAGGTCAGTGAGTAGAAGTAATAGTCGAAATTAGGAATTGGTGTCAATAATACGACGAAGGTGTATCACCTTTGACCAATGACCTGAACTACAGCACGTGAAGTGTCATATTCGTCTGTGTTTATATTGTTGTGACGATAATACAGTCAATAATTGATTATTGATCATAGTGCAGAAAGCCAGGATAACTATTCATCAAGTGAACGTTTTATATACGTAATACGTGCATCAATTGCACTGAGTGAAGCGATGATTTGTTTGTGCGTGAATAAAGTCTTCACTCCTTGCTAACCTTGCGGCAGATGAAGACGTATTCTACTTTCGTTCATGATGATTAATTAGATTGGTAACATGATGACGATTATAATGTCATCATGTCTTGCACGTGATTTATAATCAATTATTTATGATGCGATGTAACCATGATGCAGTCATGGTCCATGGCAAAAGCGATTCGACCTTTGTGGCATTAAACCCAGTTAACAGGAAATTAATCCAGTAAATCGATTCAGTAAAGCAAATAAGCTCATGCATTCGATCACTAACGGCAACCAGCTTCGGTCGATTACCCCAGCTGCAGCGTGTGTAAACTCTAATTTGCATAGAGGCTGTACGTGAAATTATTGATTGGCTCCAAAAAAAGAAAGGATTTGAACCGGTGCACGTAATCATGGCGCAGTGCAGTCCATTCAATCAAATGTTGTCATCAACCTATTTGATCGCAGTGCATTGTTATGTGTGTGAGACTAACTGTCGCGGTTGATTGCAATCAAACAAACGATGTCTTATGTATTAGGCCTACTTTGTTCCGTGATGAAAATCGTGATGTTTTATTTAATCACTCTCCCAAAATGTATTTCTTTTGTAGGCCTATTACTTTGTTTTGTGATGAAAATCGTGATGTTTTATTTCATCACGCTTTAAAACAAACGATTTCTCATGTATTACTTTGTTTCGTGATGACAATTTTGATGTTTTATTTCATCACTCACGAAAAATTAATTTCTTATGTATTACTTTGTTTCGTGATGAAAATCGTGATGTTTTATTTCATCATCACGCTCTAAAACAAACGATTTCTTATGCATTATATTTGTTTTGTGATGAAAATCGTGATGTTTTATTTCATCACGCTCTAAACAATAATTATAGTTACATGCATTTCAAGAAAAAATCTTATTAAAACGGTAGGCCCTATGTTGTTTAGAAAAAATGTAGAAAGTGATGATGATGATGATGTCGATGATGATGATGATGATGATGATGATGATGATGATGATGATGATGATGATGATGGTGATGTCTCCAAAAGTGTCCCGGTTTGTTTTTCTTGCCCTAAATCGTGCGTATCTATTAATAAGGCACTTCAATAATCAATAATCAGTCCCGTGACGGCCTCCACTAACTAGCTACTAACTTGGGTTTAGGGCGCTGATATTTCATGTTCACTGTCACTTATTTATCAGAAAAGTGCGACCCTTTGTCAATCACCTTCAGTACCCAATTTCGGCATACTATATAAGAAACTCATCATGATGATTGCCAGAGAATAGTTAAAATGTAGCTTGTACCGTTTTTTGTGGCATCCTTCAGAAGTGAGCGGTCCGATACCAATATTTTCGGTCAAATCTCCATTCAATTAACACGGGGAGTTGGCTAGCTATGCCTTGCCCTCACTCATATTTTACAAAAGTGCGACTATTTCTGAACATCTAACCTAGCTGTAATTTTAGGTCATGTTAGAGAAATATATTTGCTAGAAGTTTGGAGAATAGCTAAAATATTGGCTGGTTATTTTTCACACAGTGATGTTAACTAGGCAAGTGCCCATTCTTCCAACGTACATCATTTGTAGAGGTCACGCGTCAATGGTGAGAGCACTGTGTATTGTGTATAGGAAAACGGACAGTAACTGCAGTATGCTCTGGTAAGACTCATTATTAATACATACATTGTATTATTTTGCTCAGTTTATCTGATAATGTAAATTCCTAATAAATTGTTATACTTAATTTCTGTTTCATCTGGTTCATTTCGTGTTAGTCATTCCCGTTCCCGTTCATTCCTTCATCCCTTGGGACTCCAAATTTGGTACCTCGCTCTTCTTTCCCATGACTAATTCCCCCAATTAAGATTCATAACAATATCATGGGGTAAGTAAATAATCATCACTCACCGTCCTATTTGATATTGCGCATTTCCCAAATCACGTACTAAATTGAAACGCCCTCTATAAGACCTGAGAGCACGGGAGATAATCACTTCAGTGTTTTAATTTTGATTTACACACCACCGCGTGGGAGCAGGTTAGTAATATCAGAATAGTGTCACTGTATGTACAGTAGAGAGATTGCGAAGAGGTGTTCACTGCAAACGCCATGCGGGTTACGTATTACGACATTGTGCGGTAGAACGTCATACTGCCGTTCATATCCAAACTTGTCTCCTACACTGCCAGTTTGTGTCAGTCCTAACGCTCGTCGTTCCTAGTATGTTCGTGATAGCCTCATAAAGTCTGACCGGAGACTATAATCTAAACCAAATTGCAATAAGCTCACTGTGGCGCTATGCTGAGACAAATATATCTAAAGATATAGGAAGCACCCATTGATTCACCTTGAGTGCATCGAATAGATTCTCTTCTTCTCTCTTCCTCGGTATTGATATGCAAATACGACTGGCTGTTTCTATTGCTCTAAGCATTCAGTCCAGATTAGCGATATGATTTGAGTTTTGCGGGCTCATTGGAAAATGGGTAGGCCTATAGTTGTTCACACGTGTATGCTATTTGTCTAAATAAACTAAACAGAGTTTGGTGTTGGATGCCTCTGAAGTCGCCATGGTGTATATTATTCGAACAACAGAAACAAGCCCCATTATCATATAAATAGTACCCTATTTACTTATTAAAGCAAAATGAAAATAGATAATTTAACATGCCTAGCTCGATTATTATACTACACAAATATATTACAGAAAACGGGAAATTTCGGGTTAAAGAGTATGTGAGGGTCAGGGGTATATAAAATGTTTTAATAATACATGATGCAGTCACGTCTACAATAGAATTCACCACGAACTTTGCAGGACTTAAACCCCATTAAAAGCTATTAAACCAAGATAACACTCATTGAAAACAGCTCAACTGATTAAATCAGATCTTCTCGGGTTAAATCCACAGTACACATGTTTCTGTTTTACCTGGCGGGAATTGCAATGAGCTGGTATTATAGTTTCAGTTGGGTAACCGATTACAAAAGCAAACGCATGGTAACTGTCAATGTAACTGTATATTTGTAAGACCAATCTATTGCAATGTTTTTGAGAAGGGTATTGGCCTTTCATATCTTTCGTTAAAAAAAACCCCATTAAAAGCTATTAAACCAAGATAACACTCATTGAAAACAGCTCAACTGATTAAATCAGATCTTCTCGGGTTAAATCCACAGTACACATGTTTCTGTTTTACCTGGCGGGAATTGCAATGAGCTGGTATTATAGTTTCAGTTGGGTAACCGATTACAAAAGCAAACGCATGGTAACTGTCAATGTAACTGTATATTTGTAAGACCAATCTATTGCAATGTTTTTGAGAAGGGTATTGGCCTTTCATATCTTTCGTTAAAAAAAACCCTCGTTTAGAGGCATATATGCTTCTAGACGGAATTCTACGGTATATCTACGAACAAAACTCATTCCCAAAAAAATCAGTTGATTCCTATTTTGCGTTTGCGAGTTATTCATGAGTATGTGTATTAAACTGCATCATAGATATAGATGTTGGTGCTCAAACGTTATATAGCCAGAGGTTTCCAGTGGTATACGGACACTTGGGTGATGATGCTGTGGATCACGAAATGTACCATTTTCACATCAACTCTTACCGTAATCATCATACCCCAAGGGCTGTTATTAACATCGTTATCTGTTGTATCTATGTAGTCAAGAGCCTTCAGAAATTCGGTGCTATTAATGTTTCCGTCCTGGTCGGAATAAAACGAGTATACAGCCTGTCTCAAAAAAAATTGTGCAAGTGAAAAGCGCCCTCTTTGGGAATTAGAAAATACCGTTGTGACATGATGCTTACATCAACGTCAAGGGCACAGTCTTAGCTCTCAAATACCGTTTGTTCTGTTCAATTTGCTCTTTTTAATCTCAAGAAATGTTTAGTTAACGACGAAAGAGTAAAATCACAATTGTGCCACTTTTACTAGGGAATAGGGCTGCACATGTAAATCAATGATAGCTGATGTTGATGCGTCTCATTTGAAATTGGGGTTGGAAGATACCTTCCCCTAAATAACAGCTAATAACAGTATTGCGAACCTTCAACATCCATGGTTCGATGTAGAGAGTCTTTCCTATTCAGAGGAAATATTGCAATTACATACCTTATTGCCTTTTAACAATAACCAATGACACTAGCACGTAATTCCAGTCAAGCACCAATCTTTAATCCTATTGTTGAAGAGGATAATAAGCTTATACTTATGTATAGCATTAGTAAAAGTCTTTGTTTGCTTTGGCTAAATCCTGTTCAAGTGGTAGGCTAACCAACAATTAACAATGAGAGGACATTCCTGAACCTCGTTCAGTTGGGGATGATTTGAAGTGACCGCCAATTATGACCATTTGATATTTAATACCAGCAATGTGGAAAAAAAGAAATAATGTAGTGCCAAAATAATGTACCCTTTTACGGAAGGAACAAAGTTTAACAAGTTATAACTCCGCTTCTGCAGTACGAATGTCAGCGGCGAATGTCAGGTTATTATTTCCCAGTCTTTAAAAAAATTGCAGGCAGAGGTGGGAATCGATCTCGGTACCTCCCGGTTAAAAAGCACTGTGCAAGACCACTAAGCCAACTAAATATCTGTTGTGAGATGCTTGACATTAATCTTTGATATTGCTTAATGGAACAAATCGCGGAATTAAATTAGTAATAAAAGAAGTATATAGATTCTTATTTAGCGGTCAAATTGGATAAAGGGGAAATATTTGTCCCTGCTCTAAAGAAAATATAGGTTAGAAAATTATCAAATAAATTTAAATTAAAAATTGAGATTTTATATTTATTTCTTTCACGAGGCGGACAAACACTGACAAAACTGTATAAGCTAAAAACTCGACCCTCATCACTAGATGCTGTCATAGCTCAATGGTAGAGCATCAGACTGCTAATGACAATATCGTTGGTTCGAGTCCTCCTGCCAGCAATGGTTATATTTATGATTTTAATGCTACGCTACAATTTGTTCATTTTTTTTCGTTTTTTCGTTTATTTATTTATTTATTTATTTATTTATTTATTTATTTATTTATTTATTTATTTATTTATTTATTTATTTACTTTTGTTTATTTATGTAAATAATTTGATATATTTGAAAGAGGTATTTGAGCAATTGAAATTTTGATTTTATAATCTTATAACCCCTACCAAATTGCCAAACGCACAACACCTATGAGTTTGCATCATACATGTCATCATCATAAAAAAAAACATTCTATGTATACCTGACGCCGGCAACTAGACTACTATACAAAAAAATAGTATCACATCTTTCCTGCTCAATCAATATATTATAATACTTGCAAATAGATCATAGTTTACTAATCTAATCCTGTAATATAGACCTGTTATATCACCTTTACATGGTTTGTTATGGTAGGGATTAGTGTCCGATCTCTGTAATGTAATGTAAATGAAGCATATTGATATGCAGGAAGAATCGATCAGGGCGCTATCTATTAGGGAAAGATAAACACTATTCAAACTATCAATAGACAAGAAGAAAGGGATGTAGAGATTTGTAATTGAGTCATGCATGATTTAACAGAAGGTTCTTTCCAAAACCCAAACGTAATGTAATGCACGTCCCCCTTCGGAGCTCGTGCATTAGACGCATCAATTCATTAATTTGACAAATTTCATGAACTTGTCAAAGTTCATTAGCCTATAACTTTGCAATATTTGTTTGTCATTTAACATGTCTTGAATAACAAAGAGAACAGTATTTACCATGGTAAAATCATTGACATGCACATGTATTTGATTTTACAGCAGAATGTGAAATATTCATTTATCGTTTAATTTGTCGTAAGTGGAAAAAGAGAATCATTATACCTTTATCATGATAAAACACTAAAAACATTTTTGTATTGTTGTGTAATTGATGCATTCTTTTGATTTCACGAAGGAACTCTTGATAAACTTGATGCTATCATTGATTTACATGTACAGCCCTATTCCCTAGTAAAAGTGATTTTACCCTTTCGTTGTTAAGTAAGCATATCTCGGAATTAAAACAAGCAAATTGAACAGACTAAACGGCATTAGAGAGCTAAGACTATGCCATTGACGTTGATATAAGCATTATGTCACAGTGGCATTTTCTAATTACCAAAGAGGGCGCTTTTCACTTGCACAATTTTTTTTGAGACAGGCTGTATATCAACTTTGTAGACATTTTCGTATGCAAGCCTATACAGTTGTGAGTCTGAAAGAACTATACTTTTACAAAATGTATTACAATTAAATAGCAAATTCTGCTATGTCAAAAAAAGTCTTGTAACCACACACGTTCTATCATTGCATTTTAATGCGTTTACAGATATTATATGAGGCAACTATACGAACTACAATCCCCGCGTACAACACTATTTGAACACTTTGTGATGGATTCTTTAAATTAGCCCCCCCCCCATTTATCCCGTTAAATGTTGTTTATTTGATCACGCATTGATTAGTGGAGAGGGGGTTATACATGTATATAGTAGTGGAAAAAAGTTCCGAATTCACAGGAAAGAGATGATTTTTAAAATATCCAATATAACGGGAATACGGTTTAAAACAAATCTACTTTTACAACAGTGTTGCAACTACTTTTTACTAGGATTCAACTCTACTCTATAATATCGACTATTGTTTTACATGCCCATACATAATATTAAAAACATATATTCGTGTTCCTTCGAAACCATGACAAATAATAATATAATAAATAATAATACTAATAACATAAGTGGAATTTAAAGCGACACTCAGTACGTTGACAGTTCTTTGCAAAACAATTAATGAAGGCATTATGTCTTGGATTTAATGTTTTTAAATGGTGTTAATTAGTCCCGCGCAAGGAACACACTTGATCAACATGATGAACGAGAATGTCATTCATGTAATCATTATCATCTATTTCAGTTTTTGGACGCACCTGTATTATACGCACATGTAGGCCAACATGATATATGTACAGGGTGTCCCAAAAGTAACTTAACATTGTGAATTGGCCATAACTTACGTTGGGTTAATAGTGTTGTTACACAAATTGCACAGTATGTAGACAATTCTTTTAGAAATGTTATGATACCAAACATGCCTATGTGGTCATGATCCTTTGGCATGAAATTAACAGATATCTACCGTACCGTAAAACCCACTTTTATAAAACCAAAATAAGTCTCGTCATTTGAGACGTGATAACATGATATAATTTAATTTTGCTATGTTTGTTTGATTGTTTGTTTGTTTTCAATGCTTAATCTTCATTCTCTGTTTTATCTGGATTTTATATGGAAACTGCTAAAGATTCGATGAACAGTTGTACACCATTGAAAGTCGACGTACTGATCGTCTTAGGCTTTTCTCCACCGCTCTTCGTATGACATTGATGTTTGTAGCCGATCTTCCTGTTCTTCCACGTCCTGCCCGAGATCATAAACAGATCCAGTTAATAGGAATTTCTGCACTAGTTGCTGGATTATATTTCGGCTGGGTGCATAATTTACATTAAAATGTTCCTTAAACTTTGCTTGAGTGAGTTTGTCCGACTTTGTCTCGCAAAGAACCATACGATCTGAATCCGTTGATCTACAGGATACTTCATCTTCACTTAAACTGTTTTAAAGTAAAATTTTAATATTGTCAATATATCCTGATTATCATCTAAAACAGCAGTCAAGCTGTAAATGTAGCGTGTGCAGTGAGTGAACCAACTTTATTGTTCAGGGAAGCACATCATTCATGTGCTTGAACAAAGAACATATGAGCTTGCTTTTGTGGGTTTGATACAAACATATGTACAATCGCACAGTAAGGTCAAGGGGTCATCAATAATGCTGTTTTTGGTATCAGAATAATTCTTAAAAGATCAATCTATGTGAATATGTTCTCCATTTTGGTATGAAGTAAGAAATATTTGAGATATGACAAATTCACAATGTTATGTTTGGGACACCTTGTACTTACCGGGATAACTTACAGATATCGTAAGTTGTTATTATAAAAATAGCAGACCGATGTCAAATAAAATGGTTGATATAGTCATGTACAACCAAAACTAATTGCTTGGCTTTTTCCTCCTTTTATCAATTAATTAAAGTTATTCTCAAATGCATTATTCATCACTCAATACATGTTTATTTTTATTTTAAAATTTATACACATACCTTTTTTTTCTTTTATAATTGAGGGCGCGGTAAATGCTCACAAACATACATTTTTATAAAATAGTGAATATTCTCAGTCATCCAGTCATCCAGTCGTTAAAATCACAAAGTTTTGAATTAAATCAAATACTGGAACTTACATGTTTTGCAACTTGCTACTTTGAAACCATCAGACTTCATCAGGCAACTGACCCGCTGGGCTGGTCATGTGACACTTTGAGACGGCTAGGGATCGTCCTGATGGCCCGGTCCCATGCGTGAGATAAGTTGTGTCTCGGTCCCCCTTTCTTGTTAAGTGACGGCTGCTCTACTCTCTCCCAGATGGCTTCCTTGATGCCTCTCCTATGCCACTGTTCCTCCTTATCGAGAATCACTGCGTCCTCGGTGTCAATATTATGACCAGTGTCTTTATCTCACGCATGGGACCGGGCCATCAAGACGATCCCTAGCCGTCTCAAAGTGTCACATGACCAGCCCAGCGGGTCAGTTGCCTGATGAAGTCTGATGGTTTCAGACGCAACGTAGCAAGTTGCAAAAATGTAAGTTCCAGTATTTGATTTAATTCAAAACTTTGTGATACATTTTTATAGTTACTCAGTTTTTCCATCATCCATATTTGTAATAGTTGTCTGTGGAACCACAGGGTGTCAGAAAAATGCTAGACCAACCAGAAAATATATTTTTTTCATTTTTATAACGCGATCAATATGATGTTATTCAATTTATGCTAATTTATTTTTGAAGTTTAGGTCAGTTTTTGTATTTTATTTATCAAATGAGTATGAATCAATTTACATATTGTATAAGAAAGAGTTGGATATCTGTTTTCAGGAATATTAGGAACTATAAGCATACACCTAAGCTTTATACAATGATAGGTGAAGAAACCCGGGTATTCGTAGGTAACATGGTCGATTTAACAATATCTATATTGAGTTTAGAGGTTCAAATTTTGCTATTATGTTAATGAATGAATAAAATAGTAGTTTTTAGATCTGTTTCAGATGGTACGTCCAAATTAATAAATGTTAGTAATACCTTAGATCAAACAAGAAATGTCTTTGAAAAATGTTAATGCCTCAAGAGATTCCAGCGGGCCGCACCATTTGTTATTAGCTAAAGAGACACTTGAAATGCTAGCTTTAAGCCATCTTGGAATGGTAATAATTCTGATGTATTTAATGCAGGAATATCTGCATGCCGGGTGGTAGTCCGAATAATCAGTCCCAAAAAAGAATATTCATTTACTGACATGATCGATGGACCCTGCATTTCTCAATACATTGATGCTGTAGCCTTCGTACATAGTGAAGAAGGCTACACACAAGGAAACTAGGCTATAATCACGTATCACTTATGATGTGCCCCGGATGCGTATAGATAATAGAGGGCCTCCTTCAACTCCCAACTTGTGACCACAGAAATAGCTTAATAACTGTGTAGGAAATACAAAAAAAAATGAAATTTGGACGAAGTTTCTTCAGGTTGAAAGTCAAAAAGTGTCAATTGGTACACATTGATACAGAAGTTATCATACAGTGATAGTAAGATGTTTTCAAATAAAATCTCTTTTCTGTAAAATTGATTGCTCTGCTGAAAAATGTTGCATAATGGGTACTTGCTTTTTTGTACAGTAATTCATTGTAAGGTACCGTCAATGATGGTCACAGAATTTGGAAAAATACATTTGCCCATAACTTTGCTAATTTTTTTCCTACAGACATGGTTGACCCCTGATTTTTAAGTTAAATAATCACCTTTCTAAACCAAACAATTTCAATGTGAAATATCCTACTTGCAGGGTTATCACCAGGACTGTTTGTCTTGTTACGAGTCGTTAATCTGACTCAAGGCCAAAAATGGTGGCGCTATTCAGGCAGCTAGACGTAGTTTTAATTTTGTCTCACTTCGGTGTTTAAACTTTGCTTCATTTTACTGCATTTTAATCAAATTTGTGTCTTCAAATATATCGTTATTGTTGGGAAGCTACTGCATCATCCACCAGTGGTAGAATTGTTATGAATCTCGTCTTTGTTACTTTTGCTCACCGGACTTTAAGCTTACCTATTTCTGACTGTATACCGTGAGTCTATATACATAAAGCATAGTACTACAGGGGGTTGACATTACTGATTCATGTTTGCTTTCATGTTGCAAATTTACGTTTTGTGACTGTGAAATGTCAGCCCTGTGCAGAACATTTATGTGTGGCCAAGCTGTGATCTGAACTGAACATTGTGAATTTAACCATGATTTTGGTCATCATTTCACCAAAAATCATTTACCGTACTTTCTGCAATGAGACCATTAGCATATTCTAGAAAAGACTTGCTCGCTAAACGACACCTGGCATCTGATGTGAAACTTGATCAGGAAGTATGGGACACAATCAATACTCTCAAAGTTAACAAGTTGCGTAGAGGTTGTAATGCTGGTAAGCATAAACAACGCAAAATCACCTCCTGCACTGGACAATTCGAACGTGTTTCAAATGACTTTGTTCACCGTGGTTGTGATAGCGCTAATCTTGTCCACATTCCACTGATGCCGATGCACAACAAGCGAGCGCCACCAGTGAAATTTGCTGCCTGGAATGCGCGGTCAGTGAAACTAAAGACAGCATCAATTTGTGACTTCATTATATCAGAAAAATTAGACATTCTCGCAATCACCGAATCGTGGTTGACTAATGATCACCGATCCGACCGAGCACTTGCTGATCTGAGAAATACTCTGCCAAATTATGACCGTTACCACATTCCCAGAGAACATGCTGTAGGCGGTGGCGTGTGTATTATTCTGCGGAAAGGTTTCTCCATTACTCTGAACAATGGGCCTGCTTATAAGTCTTTTGAACACATGGACATAACTATCAAATCCAAATCGGCCTCTGTTCGGCTTTTTATCTTGTACCGACCACCATACTCCAAGAAAAACAAGCTGACTACATGTATGTTTTTCGCAGATTTTTCATCCTTGCTTGAGGTTATTAACAACATACCTGGTCGTGTCATGTTAGCTGGAGACTATAACATCCATGTAGATGACTGTAATGACAGGGATGCAATCACCATGCTCAACATGTTGTGTTCAGCAGGTTTGAAGCAACATGTTGATGTACCAACACACAAAAATGGGCATACCCTTGATCTACTGATTACCAGGGAGACTGATAACATTATTTCTGACATCTCAGTTCATCATGATCTCCCATCCGATCATGTAGCCACTGCCTGTCATCTGGACATGTCGCGCCCAGAACCTGTGAGACACGAGACAAGCTTCCGCAAACTACGTGATATTGACTTTTCGCAGTTCAGGAAAGACATAAGATCACCCTCACTTGTATCTAATCCAGCCTCTGACCTGGGTGCTCTAGTTGAGCAGTATGACAGTGTTCTATCTGAACTTTTAGATATCCATGCACCCATTGTAACTCGTTCCATCACGCTCAGACCCCATGCTCCCTGGTACGATGATGCTCTGCGTGAATGTAAGCGAGCTAAACGTCGTGCCGAACGGAAATGGGTGTCATCAGGACTCGAAGTATACAAGCAGTTGTACCAGGAAGAATGTTACAATTATAAGGAAGCGCTTGAAACGGCTAAAACAGACCACCACAGAGCCCAAATTAAAGACTGTGAACAGGGAAAGCTTTTTCAACTTGTTGACAAACTCTCAGTTGCAAAAGCAGCCAAAGTTTTGCCACTGCATGATTCTGCTCGCAATCTCGCTAGTGAATTCTCCACATTCTTCAATGAGAAAATCACGAAGGTTAAGGATGAACTTGATAGGTGCAGCAAGTTTGAGGATGTTGTTCCCAACATCCCACACGTGCACGCAGTGCCTCAGCTCAGCGAGTTTACTAAGGTGTCTCACGAAGAAATGCAGGAAGTCATCACCAGCTCCAAGCCAAAGTCCTGTCCACTAGACCCGATACCATCTTGGGTATTGAAAATGTGCCTTGATGAACTGTTACCCACCATCTGTGACATTGTTAATCACTCCATTACATCTGGTGAAGTACCTGCTGCCTTCAAGGAAGCTCGCCTGACACCACTGATCAAAAAACAGTCCCTTGATCCGGAATGTTTAAAAAACTATCGTCCGGTGTCAAACCTATCCTTCCTGTCAAAGATTACCGAGAGATGTGTTGCTAAACAACTTACCCAACACCTTGATTCCAACAATTTACACGGTAATAGACAGTCAGCATATCGTAAGAACTACTCTATAGAAACAGCACTCACACGTGTAGCTAATGACATTCTGCAAGCCATGGATGCTCATGGAGAGGTGGTTCTGGTCCTTCTTGATTTGACAGCTGCCTTTGACACCATCGATCACGGCATCCTTCTGCAAAGACTCACAGACAGATATGGGATTAACGGTTCTGCGCTTCAGTGGTTCCAATCTTATCTTTCAAGTCGTTTTCAAGCAGTTGTGATCGATGGTGTCCAGTCAGAGTTTTCACCACTCAGTGATGGTGTCCCACAGGGGTCTGTGCTCGGACCCCTGTGTTTCTCTATGTACACAGCACCGCTCGAAGACATTATCAGATCTTTTGACGGCATCCAACTTATGGTGTACGCGGATGATACTCAGATTTATATGCTGACGAAACCTTCTGAGAGAGACAATGCAATCTCACAACTTGAACAGTGTATTTGCAGTGTGAAGGCATGGATGTCAGCAAACAGGTTAAAGCTCAACGAAGGAAAAACTGAAATCCTCCACATCAGATCAAAGTTTGCTCGAAGTTCTTCACCAGTTGATAGCCTTCGCATTGGTTCTGAACGTGTTGAGTCGGTCAGTTCTGCACGCAATCTGGGTGTAGCCTTCGACAGTAATTTCACCATGGCAACTCATGTGAACAACATTTGCCGAGCAGCACATCTAGCTCTGTGAAAGATCGGGCAAATACGCAAGTATCTGGACTCTAGTTCCGCTGAACGGCTTGTTCACGCATTTATTAGCTCGCGATTAGACTGTTGTAATGGTTTGCTGTTTGGTCTACCAGAGCGTGAGATTAACAAGCTTCAACAGGTGCAAAATACAGCAGCACGGATGGTCGCGTGTGTAAAGAAACATCAACACATCACTCCTGTCCTTGAACAGTTACATTGGCTGCCCGTGCGTAAGAGGATAGTGTTCAAGATTCTCCTGTTGACATACAAGTCCCTACATGGGCTCGCTCCGGAGTACATTTCTGAGCTTTTGACTGAGTACAAGCCATCTCGGGCGCTTAGGTCCGGTGCCAAACATCTTCTGAAACAAGTTAGGACGCGTAGCTCTTTCGGTGACAGAGCATTTGCAGCTTCTGCCCCAAGACTGTGGAATCAACTGCCTGAGACAATAAAGTGTGCTGGTTCTGTTCAAAGTTTTAAGTCACAACTCAAGACGTACCTTTTTAAATTATAGCTTCACATTACAATGTATAAGGTGTTTGTGTGCAATTTGTACTGTACAGGTTCATAACTGATGCTTCCCAGCTCAAGTATTATATTATTGTATGAGAAAAGTGTATTTTGTAAAATGTCATATTCATAACTGTATTGATTGAGTTCAAATTTGTCTTTGCCATGTTATTATATAATTTTGTTGTTGTGTGGGAGGCTCATGGATGTGTTTACATCGATGAGTCTCTTACACACACTCTACACATCTTTGGATGGAGATGGTTGTGTATAGTTAAATGTGTGCTGTTGTTGAATGTGATTAATAGTGTTATTTATTATCATGTACAACTGTAGTTTCATAATATGTGGTTTTAGTGCAATTTCAATTGTGCAGTAGTCTCCCAGCTCAATAATGTTGTTATCAATTTTGTGTGTGGTATTTATTTGATGAGAATTATTAATGTATTATTTACTATGGTTATATTATTACATTGGTGTCATATTTATTGATTATATATGTTCAAGGGGCATGGGAGGCCCATGGATTTGCTCTTATGCTACATCGGTGGGTCTCTCATGCTTCTCACACAGGTATCCTTGTTTTGCTATTATTATTGTTGCTGTGTATATTTTTGTTTGGTGTGTGGGAGGCTCATGGATGTTTGCATCGATGAGTCTCTTACACACCAGGCTCTCCACAGATGGAGATGGTTGTGTATAGTTTAATTGGGTTTCAGTGTGTTTTTGCTATATGATAATAATAGTGTCATTTATTTATCATGTGAAATTGTAGTTTCATAATATGTGGTTTTTAGTGCAATTTAAAGTGTGCAGTAGTCTCCAAGCTCAATATTGTAAGCCTATATGTTATCAATTTTTGTGTGTGGTATTTTATTTGATGAGAATTATTAATATATTATTTACTATGGTTATATCATTACATTGGTGTCATATTTATTGATGTGGTTATTGTTATTTGGTGTGTGGGAGGCTCATGGATGTTTGCATCGATGAGTCTCTTACACACCATAATATTACATTGGTCATAATGTTACACTGGTGTCATTTGGTTTTGCATTGATTATGTTCAAGGGGCATGGGAGGCCCACGGATTGGCTCTTATGCTACATCGGTGGGTCTCTCATGCTTCTTTACATAGACATCCCCGCCCATCCTTTGGATGGAGTAGGTTTTGTTTTTGCTTGAGTTTTGTTATGCCATGTATTTCTGCTGCTGAGTATAATTTTGTTTGTGTGTGGGAGGCTCATGGATGTGTTTACATCGATGAGTCTCTCACACACTCTACACTGGCATCTCCATCTTTGGATGGAGATGGTTGTGTACCTTTGCATTTGGTTTCAGTGTGCTTGTGTCATTTTTATTATCTTGCTGTATATTGATGTGAGGTGCACCGACAGTCCCCTTTGGGGATTTTGTCGGTGGGCCTCTCACTGGTGTTAGTGTTACTCTTGCCATTCTAATGTTGTTTGCTTGCAGCTGGTCTGCTATTTTTATGCATTGTATTGTTTGTATAATTCTTAAGTTAAAATCATATATTGTAAATTAAGTTTGGTAGTTTTTAAATCTGTAAAGCGCATTGAGGAATCTGAGATTCACAATGCGCTATATAAATGCTGTTTTATTATTATTATTATTATTATTATTAACGCCTTTTTCACAAATTCACTTCAAAATGCACAACAAAACACACTGATTAATTAAGTTAACAACATCTAAGGCTTCTAATCAAAAGAAAAGTATGGTTTAATAATACTTTAGTGAGTCAAAGTAAACATGTACAATCAATCATACATAATACACTCTATAAATGATTTTTCTTATCCAGCAGCCTTCTTCTTCTTCTTCTTCTTGATTCTTGATTGTTAAGTTCAGGTACTCAATGTTCTTGATATATATCCTGTTTTAGTGTCCTGCGAAAATCACTGTTCAGCGAAGTCCACTGTACACCTGCATTTACAATCATCAGCGTAAAATACTTTGCGTACAAAATCCTCGCCCAGAAATGGTGCTGATTTGTCCTCACTTAACTCCTTGCCCAGTTCTCCAAACACTTAAAGCCATATTATAACATTTGCTGAGGAGAACGCCCTCGAAAAAAATTTTAAATTCTGGTTTTTACACAATTGTAATGTACTTTTATAGTCAATAAAGATACTCTGCAAAAATCAAGACTTTAGGTGCTGTAGTTTTGTCAAAATCCGAGATTTTGAATAAAACGATAGAACCGGCGTTTTATTTTTACGATGGAAATATTAGTCGAACACGTATGCACAGTACGTACACGGCGTGCGGGATACACATACACACACACCCCTACTCGTATCCACCGCCAAACGAGGACATCTAACTTTTCACAGTAAAACCGAGGACCTTGTACATTTGAATTTTCACATTCTAATCGTGGACTTTTGTGTGAAAACATGACAATTAATCGACTAACCGAGGACCTCGACATATTACCGGCATTGGGGACCTACCCCCTATGCAATTTTGAGCTGTATAGCGCCCTCTGCAAGCGTTAAAAAAACGAGGACGTCCTCGTTTTTGTGTGTGTCTGTAGTTTATAAGTGAAATGTCAAGTGGGTGTCCTCGTTCGTAGGTGAAAACGCACGCACAGAGGGTTGTATCGTATTACAACCGCGGGAGTAACATGCATGTGCGCTAGTAGTAAATTACAACTTTCTATGCTTTACCTCACTTGTTCGGCTCAAAATTAAAGGGGGACATATCTGACAGTAAAAGCTTTAACTCCCTGCGCTGTTATTTATCTTCAAAATGATGCTATTTTCCCCTTTCACAGAATTTCTTCAGGAAACAGGACTGTGTTGCAGTTGTCCCCCTGTTTCCACTTATATTGACGGATGTGTTGTTTCATAAACAAGAATTCAGCAAGTCGACAGAAGAATATATAAATTCCTTTCTAGGAATTGTAATACATTGGCTACATTAAATATGCCTGGTTCGCAATTTCCTTCCTTTGAAGGAATTGGACTGGAAGAATATTAACTAGCCCGGAACAACACTATACTATACTGAATTGTGTTTACATTTGCTTATATACCAAGCACGGGAAATTCCCATTATTTTAATAGCCAATTGCTATTTTACAACACATTATGTAATCTTGGAAATTCCCAAGAACAATTATTAACCTTTCACATTACATCACTCCCTGTGGCTTTTCCCAGTTATGATGTCATTTTCACTTTACAATCTCAGGAGAATTCCCAACTATCCAAAATTAGAAATGATTCAATTTGTTGTTGTTCAAGTTGATGGCTGAGAGGGGAATCCCTAAAATGTCTCATGAAATAGATTCTAATTGTAAACAAAAATAAATAATCAAATTAAATTACTCAAAGCACATCACAGTCTCAAAATAAATTAAGCTGATTAGATATCTGAAACTGTTATCTTGACGATTATCAGGAGTTTTAAAATAAAGTATAGTTTCCCCTGTGAATAATACTGCATCTTTAAAGAAGATTAAATCTTTAAAAAGGATTAAATCATGTAAACAAAAGGATCGCATGTTGAAATTTTCAATACGATATAAGTTCATTGTTAACTCATGCTCTCACAACTTAGGAGTTATCCTTATTTCAGTTATTGTTTTGCTTAGGGGATAGTGTATATTATTTATACTTATTTGAAGAATAATATAGTAATGGCCACTGACAAACCGTTCTAGTAGTAGCAGCATAATATGGACACTGTGAGACTACCAAGATAGATATATAGGTTTTTTGTTGTTGCTGTACTTTCGAGGTTGTTGATCCAACAACCGGGAAAACTTCCGGGAAAGTTGCCAGAGCTACGGTCAGAGGGCGCTTTTCAAAATGGCATCCAAAGCACCTTTAAATTACATCATATAGCCCTCGAATAGTTCATTACTGGGATATATCGAATCAACATTGTACTTACCGGGATAACTTCAGATATCGTAAGTTGTATCTATTATAAAAATAGCAGACCAATATGTCAAATGAAATGTTTGATATAGTCACGTACAACCAAAACTAGTTGCTGGACTTTTTCCTTCTTTAAAGCCATAAAAAACATATTAAATTCAGGTTTTTGCACGATTGTAATGTACTTTAGTAAACAAAAATCAAAACTTCGGGTGCTGTAGTTTTGTCAAAATCAGAGATTTTGAATAAACCACCGGAACCGGCGTTTTATTATTACAATGGAAATATTAGTCGAACGCGTATTCAATGTCAACACACCCCTACGTACACGGCGTGCGGGACACACACACATGCCAGAGGATCGTACCATATTACAACCGCCGGAGTAACATGCATTGGCGCTAGTAGTAAATTCCAATTTTCTTTGCTTTACCTCACTTGTTCGGCTCAAAATTAAAAGGAGACATATCTGACAGTAAATGCTAACATTTTATTGAAAATGAATACTAATCTATTTTTAAATAAATGTTATAATATGGCTTTAATCAAGCCGCACTGTTTTCACCATTACACTACAATTTGATTAAAACGACAGCTATCTGTGCATGCAGTCACTTCTATAGCAATAAGCCTTTTAACATGTTTAAAAGACACTTTAGTCGAAATTACATTCACCAGTCACATAACGAGCTACTTTTCAGTAGTACAACCAACAATGATTGTAAAGTCGTATCCGATGCAATGATTAGCATCATACTTGATATATAGTGAGGACACATAATATAATAGTCTTGATATTGCCAAATCTGTCAGTATCTGTTTCAAAGTTACATCACCGTTTTTCTTACGTTAGATCTTTTCTAACAGGTATATTAATATCTGCGGTAACACAATATAAATAATGATTTCCAAGGTAAATCTTGTTTTTGTCGTGTTTCATAACAAAATATTTAGGATGATAACAACTAATGTTCCTTCTGAATAAGAATGTAGCGATTGATGTCATAGAAGTCGATATTGAACACTTGTTGAACACAATTGTTCCCATGAAATGTAAACTTGTTTGAAATGAGACATCATATTATTTGAATGACTTGTTGACTTGTAAATTCAAATGGGTAATGACGTATTTGCCGCCTTTTGATAACATAATAGACAGACACGAGCACGCAATTTGATATTGGCGAGATAAATCTCAAATACGTGACTACAGGTATAAAATATATCAAGGAAAAAACAAACTCATTGCGTTCTCCCTTAATAATGGCTCTGAACCAAAATACTTCAAAGGTTGAACGATTTTAATAAGTTATCCTTTCAGAGTCAACTAGACTACCATTATTTACCTTATGAATTGATCGCTTCCGTTGAGAGAACCATGACGAACTCAGCCTCATCGTCTGATAATAGAACAAGAATTTCCCGCCGCCTTTTCTTGCACTTGTACATCTATTCAGTAACCAGAAATGTCAAGCGTCGAACCAACCGTACAGCGTGGTTGTCACGTCGTAAAAGCTATTTACGATAAAACCATTTATCCATGGTATGGCAATAAGAGCTTTAAGACAAATCTGATGCAGGGTGGGTGGGGGCGGGGTGTCTGATGTTCAGTGTATATTTCGTTTGGCTATGTGCGTATGAATAACTAACATATGTTGGCGTTAAGCTTTGTACAGAAGAAATTATAGAAATTAGTATTAAAGCAAACATATCGCTAATTGATTGTAATGCAGACGATGAATTGAAAAAATTGTCCTTTTGTATTTGGATTTTTCCCCAAAACACAAAAAAAGGAAATATCATCAGAATTTTTATTCAGAATGCAATTCGATATGTAATTATTAATTAACCAGAAGTGCTTGTGTGACAAAAGTCACATGACTGTATAAAAAATTCACTCCATCCCCACCCCCACCCGCACACATACCTTTATTTTCGTAGCAACATAATAGTAGTTATTTCGTATAGCCGCAGGATTTTAGGGTAAGAAATAGAGTGTTGACAGGATTTATGCATGACGGTTTGTTTTGGTGTGTGCGGGGGTGAGTTTTTTATTATCACTAAATTACTAGCATAATTATTCATATTAAAGCTCATATAAGTTCATGATTTTTAAAAAGTGTTAATTATTAAATACCCTGTGGTAGTCTATTATTGATGAAAGAAGGCTATCAATCTTTCATATCGTATTTGTTTCATACGAGTTATTTGGCTGTTATAAGACCGATTAAGACAGATATAAAATCCGATTTATCGAAAGAAAATACATCATTGAAGGACTTAAATAACACTCGTTATTTGTATTTTTTGTATAATCAGCTCACCCACTCTTGTTTGAATCTGTGTCACCACTGTTTGCCAATAATATTATTTTGGTTTAAATGCATGCTATTAATTTTAAGACTACGGTTCTGCTCAAAATAACAGTTTGCTATTTTGAGAAATGTGCAAGAGGTTAATACATATTTTAAATATTGCACTCAACATTATTTATTCTCGAAATAAAACAAACGTATTCATACTTTTTAGAGTCAAGATACGTGTCGCAAAGGTAACGTTGTTAGTCCCTCAGTAAAAGGCGGCGAACAGCTATGGACAACAAATCTACATAACTGCAAAGTAAGCAAATAGTTTATTATAGTTTAAAAACAGCACAAATACGACACACATTTCTCCAAAATACACAGCATTTTCACTGTGTTTACTTATTTAACGTATTTATATTTATTGGATCTATAGACTTTATAAATGGATGTTACAAAACAAAATCTGTGTTGCAGCAAGTTAAATTTGATACTATTAATAAACACAATTGGAGTAAGTATGCTATGTTAACTATATAATCGATTTAGGTTAAATTCGGGCTAGAAACAGTGGTGAAGTAAAAACAATGCCTAAAAGTCACTTTTTCCTTAACGGAACTCCACATTTTAGGTTGAAAAATATTTTATACAACTTGCTTTCTTGCTTGCTGACTTGCTAATTTTGGATGGTTTTTCCCGAACCACGACAGCTCTCCATATCCTCCTGACACCGGACAGGAAGCATCGCCGTTCCCAAGTCAGATGCTTCCTGTCCGGTGTCTTGCTTGAGTACATCTACATATGTAAGGGGTGGTCGACCAGAGTGTCTTGTTCCATGTTTGGGTGCCCAGTTTACCACGTTGGCGACAGGTTCACACTTCCTCCTGATGCAGTGGCCAGCGAAGCGTGTTCTCCTTTCTCTGATCTTCTCTGAGAGCCTTGGGAGGTCTCCATACAACTCTTTGTTGCTTATGTGCTGCTTCCAATGGATGTTGTAAACTGCCCTAAGCATGCGGGTGTAACAGCCATCCAGCTCAAGTTTTTGAGTAAAATTTGCTCAAACTCCGATCAAAATCGGACGAAAAATTTACGTGTGAGGTTATGCATTGTTTGCTACGTAGCGATAATCCGGTGTTTAGAAAAGAAAAACTTTTCGATGATTTTAGGGAATTGTTTACGTGACCTTTCGTTGCCATAAACAAACAGCTTGGGTACTCACTTGCGGCATTTTCAACACGAGTGAACTGACGTAAAATAATTTCCTTGATAAAATTTCATTCAAAAAGTGGTGGTTTTTGACCTGTTTTTACGGCAATCATGCCACCAAAGAAGGCTGTCACGCAGCGCTTTCTGGATACTGAGCAGGCATTGCACGAGATAACTGCTGATTATGATAGCCACGATGAAGATTTTGGTGACATTGAAATATCGGATTCAGAAGATGAAGTTGAAGACATGGACATAGAAGAAGATGGAGGTAAGCTTACTTACAGTTTTCGTTACTACATCATTTGACATGATGCAAATTTTCGTTGCTTGTTTCCGTTCAGTAAACATGGTAAACAAATTACAAGCAAGCCTCGGGGGCTTGGCACTTTCGCACTAAGGGGCATTGGGTGAGAGCAAAATGTAAAAAAATATGGGGTCATTGGGTGAGAGCATGATTTTTGGCATTCGTTGAGAGCAAAATGTAAAAATATAGGGTCATTGGGTGAGAACATTACCTTTTTTTAAATGGAATCTTTAGGTGAGAGCCGAATCAGCGCCACAGAAACCTCGAAAATTAAATTTCTAGTTCTAAATGGCTTCAAATTTCTTTTTTTTTTTTTTTTTAAATAAGTGACAAAATCAGTGATAAATGAAAGTTGCTGTTAAAATTGAACTTGTAAGGGTCTTTGGGTAACAGATCATATGAAAAAAATTGGGGGTCTTCGGGTAACAGAACATGTGTTCGTAAAGAAAAAATATGGAGGCGTTGGGTGACAGCAACGCTGAAAATGGGGTCTTTAGCAGCCCTACATATGCGTCACCTCCAAAGTTGGAGTGCCCATCCCCCGGGAGCAAGCAAAATATAATTATTATGCCAAAAATAACAATAAGCATGGTCGAAATATCTGTGTTAGAAAGCTCACAATCGTAAAATAGAGTTACATGTTACACTTCCCCTAATACATTTCGTCCATTTCAATTTTCTCTACTGAATTGCTATTTTGTTGCCGCGTGCGTCGATAGTGAGCTAAATATATCTAAGTGAACAGAGCACATGCAAATCTTGCAAAATATGTTTTTTTATTGACTAGCGACCCGTGTTGAACCAGTCGATTATCGAAATGAAAACAAAGGAAACCTGTACAGTACAAAGTAATGGGAGTGTCATTTGAAATGAGGGTGAGGTAATATGTTGCAAAGTATTCTGGGAAGGGTATGATATCTTTTCTGGGTTTTGAGTTGAAAATTAGGGTCAATACCAATTACTGATTATTGATAAACATAGGGAATAGTACCTTTATTTACGGTATACGAAACATGGTCTGAACCCTTTGCAATAGTTTTGTATTGCGGGAGTTTGGCGCAAGGCAGCAAAGCAAGTTTCTAAACATTCCTGCTATATTTTAATGTTCTTGATTCTCTTTAAAATTCGGTTACCATTTGAGGTAATTTTAACAGGATATTATTCGTTTAAAATTCAGCCAGAGATGACAAAATAAAATTAAAAAACCACAAAGCGACCTTGATGGTGTTTATATTGTGTAACGGCTATTCTAGCAGCTTGACATTTAAATAGAAACCACCATCACAATAGCAAAATTCCCTAGCAACCGTTAGTATGATTGCACACTTACACATACATGACATATGTGACCCGGCAGCACAAATGAGCCGTAAATTCCCTAAATTGTATTCTGAGTTACGGTGTAAAATGTGTACGAAGGTCATATTCATCGGTAACTTAAGCTGGCCCGACATCCGTCTCATTTTTATAGTAAAAAACTAATCAATAATCCTATTGTTGAAGTGGATAATAAGCTTCTACCTTAGATGGCTATAGAACTTGTAATAGCTCTGGTCTTTGTTTGCTTTTGCTAAATCCTGTTCAAGTGGTGGGTTACCAGACATTTGATTTTGTACAGGTATGCATAACCAACAATTAACAATGAGATAACTTTCTTAAACCTCGTTGACTTGGGGATGATTTGAAATTACCGCCAATTATGACTGTTTGATATTTATTGCCTGCAATGTGGAAAAGGAGACACATGTAAAAACGTAAAAAGCTATAATTTTGTTGAAGGAGCAAAGTTTAACAAACCATAACCCCGCTTCTGGATATCATTTGAAGTCAAATGATTTACCATTTTAAGTTTATGATGTTTATTTTTAAACACGAAATAAAACAAAATTGACCGGGGAGGAATTTACGGCTCATTCGCCGTGGACGGTCACATATGATAAGTGCAGCATACTTACAGTGCAGGGTAATACTTTCAAATATCGTTTTCACATATCGCTATGGTAATTAATCCTGTTACATCACTACTTCTACCACGAATAGAATGAATCTACTAAAACTTTGATACACCGATTTTTCTCCGCTCGGTTATTATATACTAAGGAGGTGCCTTTGTCTCGCAGTTTCGGAGTAACTAGCGAGGTAACGTTACACAGTGTCATCGCTCCGATATCTTCATGGCAGAAAATGCCATGGTAGGGTGAATCCACAGCCACGAATGGGTGTTCCCACCTGTTCATAAAACACATAATAGGCTGAAGGACATCCGACTAAGCCTGTGACTGACCTCTGTACGGTCAGCGAGCATACATACGCCATTGTCATATGCTTTTAACTGCCTTTACGATAGTCTTCTACACAGTCAGTTTGTGTCAGTCGGTCTGACACTCGTCGATCCTGTATGTTCGTGATAGCCACATACAGTCTGGCCCGAGACTACCTCCACGAGGGTCTACGCTGCGCTATATAAAATCTGATGATTTTGGTCACTTTTTCAGCTCAAGACGCACGATAATATGTTGAACATATATGTTTAAGTGCAAGGAACCAGATCTGGTTTCTTTATACGAAATCATTTACGGGAGATATTCATCATTTTCCACCCGGTATCAAAATATTTATCGTCTGAATATCAATCGTGCATAGCACATTCACGTGTATCGATCCAGTGTATTCATTTCAGTGTCTCTGGCTGTACTAATGTAATTATTAACCGGGCGATGTCGGTGTGCGTTAATACTGAAGTAGTATTTACACGATTTAGTACACATACACAGATAGTGTTCAATATTTAAGTTTCTAAATAACCGCGCATTTTCAGGAATTGCAGGTGTTGAAATATGACGTTCGTTTTGGCGCTTGTAGCAATTCAAGCACATATAAAGTCCACTTTGTCACTTAGTACTGCAGACTGTACTATTAAAAACAAAGTGAGCTTCAGATCAAGAGTTCCAGGCATTTTATTTGTTTTAAAGCTCTTTATCCCAATCTCATAAATACATTAAGCTATTACAACGTGACCACCACGCTGTGTAACGGCCACTCGACGCTTGACATTTCTGATTTCTCACTAGATGTAAAAGTGCATATGGGGCGACAGAAAGTTCTAGTTGCCTGGTCAGATGAATGGACTTGATGAGTTCGTGTGGCGGAAAATAACAGGATTATTTCAATGACAGTGATCCATTTCGCTTGGTCATTGGACTTGAAAGAATAGCTTATTAAACATTTAACGTTATTTGCTATGAGTTATATGCATTGAGCTTGGGGTTTAGGGGTTTAGCTACGGTTTGCATCCGTGTGGCACGGAGACTCATCTCGCCTACATCAATTTGGGTGTCGCGTTTGTCTACGTGTCATCAATATAATTCAAGTAAGACAATACTAAGTGTTATTTAACTTTGAATTTATGAGCCATTTCATAGCGGATATTTTATTACGATCCTTTCTGAGGTACGATGTAGTCATGACACATTTCTATGGAATCAATCGCTAGTTTCTTACTAAACGGTAGGGTAAAAACGGTGATGCAAGCGGGATTTAATGAAATAGGTCATCGTATAGAAAATAAAAGGATTTTCCTTGGAAATGTTATATATTTATTTCGTATTACAGCAGACTTAGTGGATGCTACTCACGGAAAACGTGCGACATGATTGTTTAAACACGGATTGTTACCAAATACGACCGTTAAACAATACAACTATGTAATCATTGTCGGTTGTGTGCGAGGCTGTACTAACGCCACTGGATTAAGCCTACGATATCAAGCAAAGAAATATATTTCATTTCAAGAAATGGTAGTGTAAAGCTTATGAAAGTGACAATATTACAACTGAAATACTTTCATTTGTTGCTAGCAGTGAAATACCAGCGTGATTATCAACAATTTGTCGCTCCATCCTTGCACTCTACTGGAGACGGAATATCGGCTTGACGAAACCAGGATAACGTCCAACAGTTGGTTTTGATTTTTGCGTATACTCGATGTAATCATGTTAATAGGAATAATGTTGGAGGCTACGACAACTCCTGGGCAGTATTCATCAAATCTGACGGAAACAGACGATGTCTTTGTAGCAGAAGATTCTGAAGTTTTAATAGACAATATTGTCTGCACCCCTAACAACACCAAAGTCATACCCGACGACGAGGCGGCAAGTAACCTGCTTCATACCAATATAGACGCTATCGTTTACACTTTCCTTGTTCCATTAATAGTCGTTCTTGGAGTAACTGGCAATGGTGCCTTTCTCTTTATGGTAGCAAGACTTTTGCACATGAAAACTACAGTAAATTTTCTTTTAGTAAACTTAGCTATTACGGATGTTATTTTTCTCTCAACACAATCTGCTTACTTAATGTATTCGTTTTTCAAATCGCCCGTTTCTTACCGATACCCATTCGAAACTAATGAAAGTTGTATAATCATCTATTTCATTGGATACGTAAGTCATTACTGCTCAGTGACAATTATTACGCTTATATCGGTGGAAAGATTTTACGCAATATGCCATCCTTTTCTGCACCGTAAAATGCAGAGTAGAGGACACACGATTAAAGCAATAGCTATTGCGTACGGTGTGTCGATAGTGTTGGAGATAGTAACTTTACTTAAGAGAATGCATCTTGTTGAATTCTGTTTGCAGTGGCCTCTTGATGACAAACATATCGACATGCCTAAAACATTTCGCTATTGTGGACCAGTCGGTGGAATTAAGGAAGTCATGATAACCATGGAAATACTATATTTTATCCTCTTTTTGGCAGCTGCTTTTATTAATGGCTTCTTATATACCAAGATTATCGTTGCTTTGAACTCGCGATCTATTAATCGTCAAAACAATGCAACAGAAACTTATCACGTGTTGGTTCGAAACCAAGTAGCTCGTGCCCTCGTCGTAAATGGCATTCTCTTCTTTGTTACACAAGCACCAATGAGAGTACATGATATTAATGTGATTCTAGAAGCGTTTGGTCAACAAGGGTTTTTCGCGCCAAAACAAGAAGCCAATTTTCTTTCTTTCTCAGTATTTTTTCTTATTTTTAAACTCGGCGTTGAATCCTTATATATACGCCTTCGGAAGCTCCAATTATAGGCAAGGATTTTGGGATGCCTTTAGATTTCCACGTAAATCCGACAATAAACTTGACAGAGGATCCCTTAACTCTGTCAGTGGGACGACTGACACAACCAAAATATAAAATAATGTAAATGATATTGATCACTGTTTATATTACTCTACTTCTACTATTACTCTATATTGCGATATTAAGATTACTTCAAGCGTGCCTAGTAAGTAATTATTTCCAATTTCAGACGAAATACAACAATAATTGCTGGGGATTTAGAAAATATTATCCTGTTTTTTAAGTGAAACATAGCCCAATCCTAATCATTTATTTATATAGTTCTGGCAGGCGATAACTCATAAAAATATGAGCTAACTCAAAGCCTATTTCCACAATTTTGAATGATAAGACGTGTGTCACGTGTTAGTACTTTCTGTCTCAAATTAACACAATAAAAATATACTAAATTTGACATGTATCACAGTTAGAAATAAGTAAATGATTAGGATTTATCTATTTTTAATTTGGCAAACCAGATATATTTTTTTAATTCTAAAAAAATAGTGCTGTGCTTTATTTGTCTGGAAAGGAGAGCACGTTCATTAGTAAACATATAAGACGAAGTATGTATCCGGTATTTAAAAAAGTCACATGTAGATTTTTGAAAATAATCTAGGTTCATTTTCTACATGTATGACTTTTTGCCAACGTGTAATGTCTATGAAAATGATATCGCAGTGTCAACTAAGGGTGACCGTTAAAGACATTTTGTCACCTTCAGGTAATTAGTTTAGTGTTCGTGCAGACCTGGGGTAGTCACAATGTACACTTTAATACACATACAGTTCTGTGAACTTGTAAGATGAATAGGAACGGTTCCAAAAAAATGCCCCCGCCCCCTAAGACATTTTGGTATAATCCAACAATGGCTTGATTTATTCTATTGTTTTTAAATTCAGAACATAGACTGATTAGTTATTCATCAAGTGAACGGGCTCTTGTTGTTATCTTTTATCATCTTCACTGAGAAATACAGTCAATTCTAAAATGTTCGGCCAAAACATGGCATTTTAGGCATTTTATGCATCACTTTTGGTTTCAGACCTTTTTCAATTGAAGCAAATTAATCAAAAATGCATGTTTCTATTTTTTTATCAAAATAACCTAAGTTAAAGGAGGATTTCGTGATCCTAGCATCTTCTTTTTATGACATTTTCCGGTAAATATTCACGAAAAAAAAACTTACTCCCAAAAATTCAGTTGATTCCGATTTTGCGTATGCAAGTTATGCATGATTGTCGGACACTGTTACCAGTACGAAATTCAAATTTGACGATATAATCTGCAAGAAATTTTGGTACATAAATACTATGTAGCCAGAAGCTTCCAGTGGTATAAAAATCTCAAATTTTTTGGAAAAATTAAGATGTTCATGAATTAATTTTTACATATTTGAAACATGTCTTATGGTTCAGTGAGAAATCATATTTAAAAAACTGCTCCTCTGGTCTTAAGGATTCATAAATATCTTTGACCTACATCTACAATTTATCAGTCTGGAGTTGCTGGTGAAAAGGTCGAAGGTCAACATTTTTGCTTTACATGGTTCGAAGTGTCCTCCGATTTTGTCAAAAAAATGGTCTAGAATTTGTGGTCATGTTATTGCAATTCAAAAAGAGTAGTTTATGTGTATGTAAGACATTTTGTCATCGAGGTATTATTGCCCATTTAATCCTAATAATTGACCTATCTTGGAGGCTGTCGGATCAATACGAAACGTTACGATGAAGTGAAGGGTGAAATTAGGCTCCGAAGCTGATGATCTACCAATGAACAACCCCTCCAACTGATAGTAAGACTATAGGTTCCTGTGACCAATCGTTGTCCGTAATGACATTGCACATCTCAATTCCAGCAGTGCAAGCTCTGCTCAGCTGACTCTAGCTCAAGGGTATGCTGGGTAATGTAGGGACATTGACTTAGCACGCTGGTTTACGACACTCATACCAGCTGTTCCTAGCCTGGAAGTAGGATGGAGTGTCCAATCTCTGATGATGATTTAATTAAATCTATCTCTGAGGGAAGCGAGACGGTTGGGGCCCCCTAAAACCGGTTTAACCCACCAGAGTCTGGTCCTAAGTCCAGAGACCTCAGAGAATTGATTGATGCCTACTCAAGACAATGAGATATGTAGTTCAAGAAATACTTCCCAGAAGTTCCCAAGACACCTTCAAAGAGGCATTATAATGGAGTGTTCATCTGTATAAGGGTGAAATACGGCTCCGAAGGTGACTGCGCTGGTGCTCTACCAATGAATTACTTCTCTTTTCACTGATCACATTATCCCCACGGTGCAAGTACTCGATCGTTGAACTCCAGAGGAGGCTTAAAGGCATTCCTACAATGCACTATGATTGGGAAATTTGATCAATATAACCTAATTTTAAAGGCAAAGTCCCCATTGCCACACGAAAAATGGTAATTTTAAAACTGCAGCCAACGAGCTAATAGTTGAGACTTATGACTGATATTTGATTTTCTTACAGGAAACATTCATATTGTCCCACTGCATTAATTTTATTCCTAAGTCTCGATGTTTTGAATGTTAAATAATAGGATGAAAACACCAGATATTTGCACACAATCCCAATGCAAGGTATGATCAACTGTACCACATGTGTACAAAAGCCAGACATACAAGGTCAGAAACCCCATTGGGTTGTGGGAATGTCTTTAAACATCCTCTGGTTGAACTCTGAATAAAACCGTGTCGACCTGGTTTTAATACAAAAAGTCACATTTTACTGTTATTAAAGCACTTCAGGCCTAGCCTTTTACGTGATATGTTAGTATACCACTGGGCATTATAATTATGGAAAAGTAGAAATCCGAGTAAAATTGTGGGCGTCGCTGTGAAGCAAATCACACATTATGGCTTTAACCAGCCAACCGTCACACGCGCGAGATTTAAATATTAACCAAAGGCAAAATTGTGCAGTGAGTAAAGGTTCACAAAAAAAAGAGATGCAGTGGACAGAGGTGAAAAACGTCTATATCATTGCATCTGTGTGGGGAGCAAGGACTAATCGTGGTTCCACACATACACATTTTTATTACTTAGTAGTTATCCAAGTTTCATACACTCTGAATTACAGGGATTTAAATTCAAATCCAAAAGACTTACTTTCAAAACTTTCAAAGACTGTAGTTAGGGACCAATCAATATAGGATTAAAATAAGTCTTTACAAAGTTTTATAAATTTCAGTCCCACAGGGATTTAAAAAATAGAACTTTCAGATTTAAAGTTTAAGTCTACAAAGAGCAAATGTTAATTCTTCAAAGACTTATTTTCAAGTCTAAAAGATTTAATTTTTAAATCCAAGGCGGACTGTAATTAGTGATAAAACCTTTGGATTAAAAAATAAGACTGTCCTTGAAAGATTAAAAATGCAAGCCGATTGGATTTAATATCCAAGTCCTTTAAGATTTACTTTTAAACATATCTGGGATTTATTTCAAAATAATATAAATCTTTATGGGGATTTAAATATCGATATTAAATACAAAACTGTGTGACTTCTTATCACGCAATACGTCTATTCACGGCAGTAAAACCATGTCAGGACTACTTCTTTCATAAAGTTCAAGCAATAGTCTGCAGTGCCAGTGATAATTCCAGTGTCACTGCAGTGGCCGAGTGTGATCCTTAATGGAAATAAGCTTACCCATTTATAAATTATATCATGTGTATAGGTAAGCTTATGCAGCAAGCAGAAGCACAGACTACTACCTCGGCGATTGAAGATAATGTTCACATTGGCCCTTCGTGTACAACAATATACGCTTTTTCATGGAAGATATAGTCACTGACATTGGCAATTACAGCATCTGGGATGCCATGCTGCAAAACAAATTCGTCCATATCACTTCATTCATTCGCTCGCCACCACACGAAATCGCAAAAGAAAGATGGCGGCTCAGCAGTCCAGGAAAACGTTTCGATTTGATCACGTGCACGCACCATCGCGTTGTGATTGGTTTAATGTTTAAGTCTTTCGAAAGATTTAAAAATAGGTTTTCTTTTTCTCGATCCCAAAGAAAATTAAAAAATCAAACCCCGCGTAAAATAAATCTTAAAGACTTAAAAATGTACAAGTCTCAACTAAGATTTAAATTTTTAAAGTCTTTCTAATTTAGAGTGTATGCTATGCTAGGCTACTAGACTAAATCGGTAATAGAGCAAGTTGAGTGCTATAATAGAGCTGCAAAGAATGTCAGTCGTGCACTCGTATCCGGTATTCATATTTACCCCTTTACATATTGGCAGTTTCGGACATACCAAACACAATAAAGAGACACATAAAAGCTGGCAGATTATAAATTTTACTATTTTGGTTAAAAATCCTGAAAAAAGAAATCATTTTGCATGGTGCATTCTGCATTAATAACCTTTAATGTATAACTTCTATTAAACTGACGCACCCATCAAGGTTTCATCTTACTGAAGCGTTTATATGAAGTGTAAGTACATTAATGTCCAACACATTTTGAATATAATTCCATCTACCTTCTATTTCACGACAGAGCCATCAATTAAGTCAGAATGATGCGTTGACAAAAGTTAATTTGAACATGGCATATGGTTTTTAAAATATTTGGTATCGACATTACAAAAGTGTATTGAGTGCAGTATCAGGTATCTATTTAGTAGGCTTGGCCACGGTAAAGAAAATTCTTGCTGAGATGAAAGGACTTTGGTTGAAGGTTACAAACATGTATTTTGAAAATTCAGCTGAATCCGTTGCAATGACAACGGCACAATTTGTGTTATTATACGATTTTCGCCTATCCTATTTTGGAGCTGAAAAAAGTATAAATTGGCCTTAAATGGTTGCGTCATAGCATTATTATACAACTTGGTATTTACAAATGATTTTTATCATAAAAAAGCCGTATCTTTTTTCTATCTACTAAAACAACAAACGCAGTTGACGTTGATCCACAAGCCTCAACAAACTTTACAGGTTGTCGCGGACCACTTCGGCCCCACAACATTCCATAAACCATTTAACAACAATTCAGGGACTTTGCTTCAAAACCCCGAATAATTATTATTTTAATGATCATGGTAATTGTTTTGTCGAATTGACATGTGTTTTTTAGAAGTTATATCTCCCATTCTCCGTAAGTAACATCTCCTCCGACAGGAATATTAAATTTTGCGGTAATACATTTAATATCATTTTATATAATTACCAAGGTAAATCCTGTTTTTATCCTGTTTCATAACAAACGATTTGGAGGATGTCAATTGATCCCATAGAACTGGGTAATAAACTTTGGTTTGTTAAAAACGTAAATCTGAATGATTGGTTGACTTAAAATTCAAATAAGTAAGTATGAACTTGATGTGTATTGATAACATACCGCACGGTGCGACCGTGGAATCTGATCTTGACGAGATGAATGTCAAACATGTATCAAGAAAAAAACAAGAAGCCCACTACATTCTACCTTAATAATGGTTCTGAACCAAAATACTTCAAAGATTAAACCAGGTCCGCCACTGTAAAAATCGCACCAGCCAAATTTGCACGCTACAGAGCCTGAAAAAAAATCCCACACGTATGGACGCTGTCATAGGGTGCTAACAGCAACGCAAGGGTGCTAATGAACGCGTCGCCAGAACAAGCGTCCAACACGATCAATAACGCGTATAGGGCGCATTCAAGTGCGCCTACGCTGCCGGTAGTTCATGGATACGCGATTACAGGGTCAATGGCCGCTTCCATACAGTAACATACTTCTGAACTGAGTGTCAGGGCCCTGATTAAACTGTAATAAGTTATCTCTTTAGTCAACTAGACGACCATTATTTCCCTCGTAGAGAGAACTCCCAGAACAAGAACTGTCCGCCTCCTTTGCATGCACTTTTTACATCCACGGTTGTTTGATGTATATAGAATTGACCTCATCAACTCAATGCAAACTATAGATGGCGCTATTTATCCTAAATCATATTTCTTTATTTGCAAGAGGTAGATGACTGCCATTAAAACAGCTAGAATAGGTGAAACAAGCACCAAGTAAATTTTATAAACATATTTCATGAAACAAATTAAAAGGAATTATTTGTATTAAAAGCTTGAAAGAGTAATTTCCAGTAACTAAATAGCGCCACCAATTTTGTCATTATTAGATACATTTATATCCGAAAAAGCTTTAAAAAATGCTATAAAAGTGAATAATTTTGTAAAAGAGGCTAAATTAAAGTTGAGAATGACTCAACAGCACCTGTAATCATTAGCATGATTTCCCTTTTTGCTGCTTAAGCCTCAAATTTGGCTGTACATGATGTTTTGTTTGAAAAACTAATAAATGGTCCTATCAAATAACCGTGGCATCTAGTTAGTAATCAGAAATGTCAAGCGTTGAATAACCGTACAGCGTGGTGGTCACGTTGTAAAAGCTAAATAAATTTATTCATGAGATTGCAATAAGAACTTTAAGACAATTCTTAAGCATCTGAAGTTCAGTTTATAGTTCGTTCGTCATTTGCATGCAATCATGGATCACTGACATCTGTTGGCTTTACATATCTGCTAAATTGTGTTAAATTCAACGTCCCATTACCACGGTAACACTGGAGCGTTTATTTAGCATCGGAAAATATTTATATTAAAAATTTGTGGCTGGCTCCTAGTCCCACAACTACCTCGAACAATAGGTGCGTAATTCATGGTAATGTTTTTAATAATGAGCATGATTAAGTTTCCTTCATTGAGCACAAGAGATGACGACGTTTTCAACAAGCAAACGAGAATTTTGAGAATAACGAAGATCGAGCATTTTGGAATATATAAAGTCGAACTGGAATATGTATGGTAGTATACATGCATGTATATTATCATATTTCGAATTCATCCACAAATCCTAAATTGCGAAGTTGTCCGTGGAATTCGGCTTAATGGGACTTTTTTTTTTCAATCGGACGAAATAATTCAAAACTTTGATCGTAACTTACACATTACCACATATTTAAGTCATTATTAAATTTATTTTTGATAATTATGATCATTTTAATATGCTTTAAAAAGCTTATATAGATTTTCATGAATTCTAAGAAGTGTTAATTATTCAATGCCCTGTGGTATTCTGTTATTGGTAAACAGGGCTAGTATATCACGGGTTACTGCCTATAAGAGGTTATTGACATACCGTCGTTTTATCTTTTCAGTTTCTGTTTCCGTATCCGTAATAGTTTTTGTAAGTCATTGTTATTCTGAAGTGGTAGTCTCCCAGGTATGACCAATGTTTTATTCTAGCCTTTTGTTAGTTACTGAAAATTTGAAGCTGGTGAATTTCAGTTTTCGTTTTGGTAAGTTATATTGATTTTTTACATAAAACCTTGAGATGTGCGGTTGGGTGCCAATCTAGACAAAAGAAGAGTCTAAATTTTACGGTCCTAAATTCGCGGTAAATTGTACGGCTTCAATTGACTTGTGTTTGGTGTATATGCACTTACGCCTAGACGTAAGTGGCTCGTAAAAAAGTCTTGCATTGAAATATATACTAACCATGTTGCCAAGTTATAAGCATATTGGCGATGAAACGAGCGTCTAAAATAGTCAAATATCTCCCAATGAGGCGCGTACAAGTGGTGATTTGGTAATCATGTTTTATATTGAAATGCAATACAAAAGAATTTGCATTGGAGCAAAGATAATGTATTCTATTCATGGCAAGCTAATCTGATAATTGGTTGGGCCTATTATCAAGACTCGGGTTTATTTTAAATGTTTATTTTTGCAGAGCTTATTTTCAGTCATGGATCAGTCATACTGATAAATTTCGCGAGGGGGAGGGAGGGAGGGAGGGAGATACTTAAGTTGAGACTGAACAAGCGAGAGTGGGAGGGGGTGAGGAAGAAAGAGAGGAGAGGGAGAGACGGAAAGACTAGAAAGAGGAGAATTCGAGAGGAGAGAGTAGGGACGGGGGGACGGGGAGGGAGTGGGGAGACTGATCATGGGGGGGGGGGCAGGAGGAAGCAAAATAGGGAGATAGACATTGATACGAGGGAAGGGCGACACTGCGGCCCTGCACAGGTGCATTGGGGTGCGACATGCTCATAAGCGGACCTTTTGTGATTTTCAACGTTTTTACAGAAAAAGGTGGACCTTTTCATTCGGATTGGCATTTTGTCATTTAATGTGAATCAACTTAACAGTGTCAAACACGAGAGGGCGCTAGACCATTAAAACCGGTCAGACATCGGTATTCCATAATCTTTTATCTCCAGCTGGCCTTTTAATATTGACACAGGCAATTACCTCTATTGAAATAAGCTGATTGGTACTTCAGAGTTAACAATGAAATCAGATTACAGTAAACTTACTGAATCCCTTGCGTTTTCGTATCTGAACAATAGACTTACGGAAACTGAAAAGATAAAAAGACCCATAATATCCATGTAAAACCCTATGGAAAGAAAATACATTACCGAAGGACATAAAAAAACACTTGATCATATTTGTATGTTTTATTCACGTCATAAATCGTAGTTCTTTCCTATAACAGTCATTAATAATCAGCTCACCCACTCTTGTTTGAATTTGTGTCTCCACTGTCTGCCAATGCATTACCTTTTAAAGGCATATTATTTTCGTATTTGATTTCAAGTCTACGATTCTGCTCAAAATCACATCTTGCCATTTCCAGACATGCGCACGAGACGTTTTTGCAATCATTTGTATTGTTTTAGTCCACGTGCACCAACATTTATCAGCGCAACTCATAGTACCCAATGTGGTGGTGTGGCATAATATGTTGGGCAAAACGTTCACCTTCTAAATAAATATAAGAACGAAAACCGTTGCTGCAAGGTCTTGAGATTGTTACAATATTACTAATTCTAAAAAGTAAACTTCCTTGACTGGGAAACGTTTTATGACGATAATTTATGTGGTTAAATGAGTCGGACCGTCTTGTGTTTTTGGGTACTTAGCTATGACGTGTGCCACCTAATTACATCATCATTGTACTTTTCCACAAGTCACGAGATCAGAAACATGGGGTGGGAGGGCGGACTTGCGCCGGTCTCCCCTATAGATCATTTGATAATATTTGAATCCGTGGAAAGGCTTGAAAATGAGGGAGTTTCGTAAAATTCTTATATTTGAAGAACGGTATGGTCAATTGTCAAAATTCTAAAAGTATGTGATTTGTTCAAATATTTAGTTATGTTTAGTTGTGGCGTTCGAATACCCTAACAACTAAGTTTCCGACGATACAGTTCTTTCAGGGACACCCTGCATTATTCTCTAAAGATATATTCGGTTTTAATTATAGAACTTCTTCGCAAATGCTTTCACAAAATGTAGGTGAATATGCAAAAACAATTTCAAGAAGCAACATATCCAGGGGTTTCGTATTCACAAAGAAGCACGTCATGCTACACTAGTAGCTATCTCTCTAATGAACCCTTTGTTAAAAGAGTGAATTTATTAAAATGTTGTGACAGAGATTTTTGTAATTTACTAGTTATGTTTATACACCGATTTTACCCTTTATTACTACCCGCATCGTTTTATAGAAAATGCTTAAATGTTGGGTTATAAAGGTTATTGAAACATTTTAGTGAAATTCATAAAACAGTTTTGAAAACGTGACGCAAAACAAAAAAGTTACTTAACTATTGAATAAATATTTTGCGAAAACGTGTGCTCAACATATTTTACAATAACGTTTTACAAACATATCGTCGCTGGGCGGAAAGAACAACCTGATATGTAATTCCAAAGGTCAAATGCAAAACCTTCTAAAAGGTGGGCCCCAATTACAAAACCTCATTATTACAAAACCTCATTTGTGTGACACGCAAAAACAAAACGGTTGCTCTTCTGGTTATTTACATGTACAGTTATGCAATTTACAGTTAAAAGGTAGCACCAGAATATGTGTTGGGACATTTTCTTCAAGTAGACACACAAAGAGTAGAATTTGAGCAAAATTGCACATAATGAGGTTTTGTAATTCGGGTTCACTTTTTACATGTGAGGTTTTGCATTTGACCTTTGGAATTACATGTGAGGTGTTTTTTTTCTCGCCCCGTGACGATATTCATGATCTCTAAAATAACCCGACATGTTAATGTTATTAAAACAGTTAATGCTATTAAAGCCATATTATAATATTTGCTGAGGAGAACGCCCTCAAAAAAATTCTGGTTTTTACACGATTGTAATGTACTTTAGTCAATAAAGATACTCTGCAAAAATCAAGACTTTAGGTGCTGTAGTTTTGTCAAAATCCGATATTTTGAATAAAACGATGGAACCGGCGTTTTATTATTACGATGGAAATATTAGTCGAACACGTATGCACAGTACGTACACAGCGTGCGGGATACACATACACACACACCCCGAGGATTGTACCGTATTACAACCGCGGGAGTAACATGCATGGGCGCTAGTAGTAAATTCCAATTTTCTATGCTTAACTTCACTTGTTCGGCTCAAAATTAAAAGGTGATATAGCTGACAGTAAAGGCTAACATTTTATGGAAAACAAATACTAATCTATTTTTTTAACAGATACTGTTAAATAGTTAACTTTCTAAATAATCGCGTAATTTCAGCCATTGGTATTTGGCAATCCGGGCATTGTATTTGTTTTAAAACTCTTATTCCGATCTCATAAATACATTAAGCTATTAGAAAGCGCAGTGACGTGATTACTAGATGTAAAAAGTGGGGCGACTGAAAGTTCTAGTTGCGTGGTCAGATGAATGGACTTGATGAGTTCGTATGGCGGAAAATAACAGGATTATTTCAACGACAGTGATCCATTTCGCTCGGAAATAATGGTCATTGGATTTGAAAGGATAACTTATTAAACTCGCCCAATCTCTCTACTGTATTGTAATGTCTTTGACATTTGTGCTTTGAGTTAAATGTATTGAGATTGTATTATCTGTTACATATCTTTCAACTATGTGTTGCATCCGTGTGGCATGGAGAATTACCTCGTCTAGATCAATTACGATGTGGTGTTTGTCTATATGTCATCGATATAAATGAAGTAAGACAATACTTGTTGTTACTTAACTTTAAATTTACGAGTCAAATCAAAGCGGATGTTTTGTTTCGAACAGGATTAAAATTTCAGGAGAAACGATGTAGTCATGGCACGTTTCTATGGAATCAGTCGCTAGTTTCTTATTAAGCGGTAGCTGCAGTGTTTATCCGGCTAAATCTTTCTTTAGAAACTCGCAAAAGTAGGGTAAAATGGTTACTACAATGATATAATAGATCATAGTATAGATAACGATATTTTCCTTGGAAATGCTATATATTCATTGCGTATTACCACAGACTTATTCCTGTCACCGGGGATGCTACTCACGGAAAACGTGCGATATGATTATTTAAACAGGGACTTGTCACCAAATACAGCAGTTCGACGATGCAGCTATGTAATCAGTGTCGGTTGTGCACGAGGGGTTGAGCCTATGATATCAAGCGAGGAAATATAGAAATGTGATGTGAAGCTGAGGCCAACTTCACGATGCTTGTAAGTGACAATTTTACAAACACACAAACCCGGATTTGAAAGCAAGAACTCGATCAAAAAGCCATGATGCTTTCATTTATTGCAAGAGGTGAACATGTAGCGTGATTGTCAACAGTTTGTCGCTCTTTCTTTTGGATATTGCAGTGTACTGGAGACGGAATATCGGCTTGACAAAATAAGGATAACGCCCAACAGATGGTTTGGGTGCGTGACTATTTTAAACATGTTTTGACACATTCATCCAATACATAATGGTAATAGGAATAATGTTAGGGGCTACGACAACCCCGGTGCAGTATTCATCAAATCTTTCGGAAGCAAATGATGTCTTTTTAGCAGACGACGCTGATGTTTTAGTAGACGATATTGTCTGTACCCTTAACAATACAAAAGTCATACCCGACGACGAGGCGGCAAGCAATCTGCTCCATACCAATATTGACGCTGTCGTTTACGCTTTGCTCGTCCCTCTAATAGTCGTTCTTGGTGTAACTGGTAATGGTGCCTTTCTCTTTATGGTAGGAAGACTCTCGCACATGAAAACTACAGTAAATTTTCTGTTAGTAAACTTAGCTATTACGGATGTTATTTTTCTCTCAACACAATCTGCTTACTTAATGTATTCGTTTTTCAAATCGCCCGTTTCTTACCGGTACCCATTTGAAACTAATGGAAGTTGTATAATCATCTATCTTATTGGATACGTAAGTCATTACTGCTCAGTGACAGTTATTACGCTAATATCGGTAGAAAGATTTTACGCAATATGTCATCCTTTTCTGCACCGTAAAATGCAGAGTAGAGGACACACAATTAAAGCAATGGCAACTGCGTATGGTGTATCGGTAGTGTTGGCGATAGTAACTTTACTTAAGAGAATGCATCTTGTTGAATTCTGTTTGCAGTGGCCTCTTGATGATAAATATATTGACATGCCTAAAACATTTCGCTATTGTGGACCAGTCGGTGGAATTAAGGAAGTTATGGTAACCATGGAAATACTATATTTTATCCTTTTTTTCGCCGCTGCTTTTATTAATGGTTTCTTATACACCAAAATAATCGTTGCTTTGAATTCGCGATCTATTAATCGTCAAAACAATGCAACAGAAACGTATCATGTGTTGGTTCGAAACCAAGTAGCTCGTGCCCTCGTCGTAAATGGAATTATATTCTTTGTTACACAGGCACCAATGAGAGTACACGATATCAATGTAATCCTAGAAGCGTTTGGTCAACAAGGGTTTTTCGCGCCAAAACAAGAAGCCAATTTTCTTTCTTTCTCAGTATTTTTCTTATTTTTAAACTCGGCGTTGAATCCTTATATATACGCCTTCGGAAGCTCCAATTATAGGCAAGGATTTTGGGATGCGTTTGGATTTTCACGTAAATCTGACAAGACATTTGAAAGGGGATCACTCCAATCTGTCAGTGGGACTACTGACACAACCAAAATATAAAGCAATGTAAATGATCACTGTTTATATTACTCTAATTCTACTGCTAATCTATATATAACGATCTTGAGAGTACTTCTGAGCTGTATTGCGTGTCTAGTGAGTAATTGTTTCCAATTTCAGAAAAATACGGCAGTAATTTCTAGGGATTAAAAAATATATATTATCCTGTTTTGTCACGTAAAGCATAACCCAAACCTAGTTCTTTAGTCAAATTTTAATATTTGGCCAAATTTTGTAAATAAGGGCCAACAAACGTGGCCTTTTTTGTATGCTGTGACAATCAAGTCCAAAGACTTGTACAAATACTTAAAATACTCACACATAACTTCAGGCATAATATGATATTAAACGTTTGACCTATACGCACAATTTTGAATGTATACTGATGTGCCAAGTTTTATAATGTTGTGACAAGAATTAGAAAACATGCACAATTGCATATTACTTGCCCTTTTTGCCTATAATTACAACATTTAAAAAAATTAAAATTTGACTTGTTCTCCATTAGAAATAGCTAAAGAATAGGATTTACCTATTGGTAAACAAGATAATATTTTTTTAAATTCTAAAAACGAAGCTAATATTTATCCGGTATTTTTTATCTTTATTTTGTTTAGTGTAAACATCGAACATAAAAAAGAGTTTAAAATTTAGATACAATAATGTTGATGTTATTTATTTGTTTATCACATTTAATCATTTAAAATAAGTCACTTGGCTTAAGTAGAACTTACGATTTGGGATATGTGTTTATGTATATCATAAATAATGCATTTTGAAAATATGGCTCAGTAGTTCTGTAGAAATATGTGTAAAAGGATTATCAACTAAGAAACGTTGACAACGTTAAGAAAGTAGCAAGTTAAAAAAACAGCTCTGCACACCGTTTGAAACTTGGTCCCATTTGTAATATGTAATTATATAACTTTAGGTGCATATCATAATCAATTTAAAACATTTCAAGAAGCGTTAGGTATCGTCATGTGCGGATTCAATATTAATTTGTTACAAGTAAAACAATGCTTGTTCTTGCATGGTGCACCATGCTATTGTTTAAACGTTTTAACTTAATAAAAACAGAATTATTTTGTTGAAAATAAAATAATGAACAAGTCGTATTTGTTGTAAGTAATGTTCATTAAAATTTGCTGCTTTGCTAACTTTCATCAAGAAACAGATTGTTTAAAAAGAGAGCAAAGAATTCACCGAACAAAATAAAGCCTATTGACAGTTGTGCCTGAAGATATTTCATTAAAACTTGGAATGAAGAGGATTGACGCATACGTTATGTAGCACACAAAATGCACAATTAGATGGGATATACGTTATTTTTTTAAATTTGTGCATTCTGCTGCGTATTTCTCGATTTATGTTCAAATTCAAAACCGCTTGATGAAAATAACGGTAATTTCAAGATTTATGGAGCTTAAATGAGTAATATCTAAGATATATTAAAATCGCATAATAATTTGAAAATATGGTTGAGGCTCTGCCTTTCCCAATGAAAGTGGCATCCTGGAATCACATTGTAATTACATTGCATATGGCATGAAAACGCTTGAAATGTGAAAGCTTTATTGCTAGTAGCTATTTGAATTTAAGATATAATCACGAAATTAAACATGTTCTGCTGTCCTTTAAAGAACATTGAGTCAAAAACATTTAGCATTCGCTAAAAATCGCTCGAAAACAAAATGTTTGTTCCCATTATTGCTCATTATACACATCAAACATCTTATCGACAAAAAATATAACAAGTCGCCCATCCTCCAATACTGGCATTACAAAACAATTAATGACGATTGATGAAATAATAATGGAATAATTATATTCAGAGCTACAGGGTGTCCCTGAAAGAGCTGTATCATAGGGAACTGAATTGTATGGGTACTTTAACCCATAAACCAAACGTAACTAAATAACTGATGATGTTGTAGGACACATCAGCTATCACATACGTTTTGGACTATGTTGAAGTATGGCGATGTCAGAAGTGAGAATTTTGTGGGGTGGATCAGAAAAAAAAAGCCTAAAAACTGAAATAATGCCAGAAAACGGGCGATTTTACTAATGTGCGTGGGCATTGAGACAAATTATTAAATCAAGATGGCCTTAGCACTCTGACTATTATACTCAATAGATCATCGATTAATTAGTATCCGTGGAAACTAGTGCAAAGGCTTAAAAATTAAGGAGTTTCGTAAAATTCTTATATTTCAAGAACGGTATGGCCAATTATCAAAATTCAGAAAAGAGTTATACCACAACCACACAAAGTATTTAGTTATGGCGTTAAACTACCCAAACAATTGAGTTTCCGACGATACATTTCTTTCAGGGACACCCTGTATCGCTAAACCAATCAATGGGCAGGGTATTTTTAGAGAACTGTGAGAGAGAGTTAATTATTTAAAAAATATTATTTACGTTAACCTTCTAAAGAAGGGATATTTCAGTCTGCTTAAAGATTTGGCCGATATAATACGCATTGAACGTCTTACAACATGTATACTAGTATTTAATGCTAAAACCCTTATCTTTCTTTACCCGTCTATATTCCACTGACAGCTTAAGTGACAGCTCCAGATAATATCAGCTTAATTTCTTAAGATAAATTCAACTGGTAAACTACATCGATATCTCATTCTTCTGAACCAAAAATGTAACACATGCCCTATTTCAAGTATTTGATATAAATTCCACGTGTAACCATAGAAACGTTTTTGTACACTGACCAGATTACGTTAACACATTTGATGACCAGCCTTTACAATACTTTACAACATTGCCGTAAGCTTTTTTACAATACAAATTTCGGCTTTGAAATTTAAACTAAAGTGTGAAGTACAATTATCTTGGCGGATATAAACTCAAGTGATGTTACTGTTAGTATACGTTTATAGCGTCGATTAAGACTCTTTCTAAATTCTTTATGAAACCATACTTGACAATTAATTAGCTCTTTTCAAATCACACTTTTAACTTAATGGGTGCTAAGGGGCGTTAAATTTAAATTCAAGTAAAACCATAATGGAAATGTGTGCACTTCAAGTTGCTATTAACGCTCTAGTAAGATTACGAAAACACTTGATGGATACGTCAGTCTAAAAGAGGTTACACCCTAAAGGTTAGTAATGCATAAGCCTTTTTGAAATCATTTTAAAGCATTTTCGGGATGTATAGCTTAACATGTATGATATTATAACCTACAATCTTAAATTTCGTCGTGCGTATTACATGGTGACGGATGTCATACCCAGGGTACATTACATAGTGACGAATGTCGATCGCAAATTTATTAATTTATTAAGAACTGGATATCGGGAAAAAGTTCAGTAGGTGAATTGTTTGGGCATAATATCTGCACAAAACGTAACGCATCTGTTATAAATACGACTGTGGCTTCGGCACTAATAATTGTTTTCATAATATTTCAACATAGAAAGAAGGATGACTTATTTACGCGCATTTTGATACCCCATAATAATGGCATATGTTAATATTGATGTAATATTGGATGGCTGAGCATGATACCATAACATATCGGATGAGTCATAAAAATATCGGACGAGACAGCGGCGAGTTCGATATTTGTATGACGAATCCGATATGTTATGGTATCATGCGAAATAAGCCATCCAATAGTATCATTATTAGGCTTTCTTAAAGGAGTGTTTCGTGATCCTAGCATCGTCTTTTTATGACATTTTTCAGTACATATCCACGAAAAAAGCCTATTCCCAAAATTTCGCGTTTGCGAGTTATGCATGATTATGTGTATTCCACTGCTTCATAGACAATGCGTTGTAATTTCGTTCTGGTGCACCAGAACGAAATTCAAATTTTACGATATCTTTGCAAAACGAATTAATCTGCAAGAAATATTTTGTACATAAACATTATGTAGCCAGAGGTTTCCAGTGATATACAAATCTCAACTTTTTTTTAGAAAAGTGGGGATGAGGCTGTGGATCACGAAATGCACCTTTAACTCCTAATAACCCTGAAAACATAATAATGAACAAAACATATCGGATGAGTCATAAAAATATCGGACGAGACAGCGGCGAGTTCGATATTTGTATGACGAATCCGATATGTTATGGTATCATGCGAAATAAGCCATCCAATAGTATCATTATTAGGCTTTCTTAAAGGAGTGTTTCGTGATCCTAGCATCCTCTTTTTATGACATTTTTCAGTACATATCCACGAAAAAAGCCTATTCCCAAAATTTCGCGTTTGCGAGTTATGCATGATTATGTGTATTCCACTGCTTCATAGACAATGCGTTGTAATTTCGTTCTGGTGCACCAGAACGAAATTCAAATTTTACGATATCTTTGCAAAACGAATTAATCTGCAAGAAATATTTTGTACATAAACATTATGTAGCCAGAGGTTTCCAGTGATATACAAATCTCAACTTTTTTTTTAGAAAAGTGGGGGATGAGGCTGTGGATCACGAAATGCCCCTTTAACTCCTAATAACCCTGAAAACATAATAATGAACAAAATTGGACAAACCATCCTTCTTTCATGTTGAACTATTGTTAAAAAAGTTAGTTCTGAAGCTATAGGCGCATTTATAACAGCTGTATTACTTTTTGTTCATTTAGTCCCAAGGTCAAATACCCTGAAATTAAGAATTCCAAAATTTGATTTTTTTTAATGGGAATGTCATCTTTAAAGACCTATAACTCAAAAACATGCCTGGCGACTGGTTCCGGGTTTTGTTGGAGCTGGTCACATATGTATGTAAATATCAAAATAAATGCATTTAATTTTCAACACTTAATGGGTTGGTGATGCAAATGACAAATTCGTTACATAGTTACAATATAATGGTATTTACAAGTGAGCGATATATTTTGGACAGCTCTAGCACTGACTTAACGATTCGTTTATACCCAACAAAACGATTCGTACCCTACAATATGCAATGTATATCTCTTATCAAATTGAACCGTGGCAGTCGCTTATTACAAGCGACTAAATTATAAAAATTATAGTAATGATCAAATAACCCTGTTGCCATTTAGAAAGATATATTTCATGTTTAATTACATATTTCATTAGCTTTTGTGACAACAAACCGGAAAATTAGCGCAACTCGTGGTTGAAATTATCATTAGACAAGCACAAACGATGCAGAAAGTGTTCTACATAACACAGCATTACAAAACACAGTGACCGCTCTGAGAAAATATTTTCTTGGGGCATCGCAGTTTCCGGATGGGACCGGTTCTCGTTCTGTATGTGTTTCCATTTTGAGATGAGATGGCATTTGAATATCGATCATTGCAAATGCTCGAATTATTAACATTGTCAAATTTTGCCCCTGCACTAAACCGTTCAATCGTTCACAATGTCCTAACATTGTAGGTTAAAGACCACTAATTATGTATTACACGGGTTTCAATGGGAAAATGCCTAATTTCGGGTGGAATTTTCTCATATTCAGAACTCTCACAGTTCAATGCCACCAATATCAGGTGAAACTATATGATTTAGATGCCAAATGATCAAAAATTCAACATAGGTTGACCTGAGACTTTTCTTGTTTTAACGCACTGAACCGTAAACACCTTAAAATGACAGTGCGCCCTCGAAGCTGAAAGTTACAATATGATAGGGCGACTATTTACTAAAAACAGAAGCCGTGCGTATGAATTTTGCTACTATTACATCAAAAATGTCATATAATGAGAGAAAATGTACCATTTTGAAGCATCAAACTCTAAAAAGTACTTTTTTGACTATATACCTTGATCAATTTCAGCGATTTTAATGCAGTCTTTTCGAATGCCATGAAAACAAATAGTTACTCATCGTATTTGAATGTATCGCCCAGGCCTATTAGTGGTATTTAACCTATATAAGCACAAAGGTGCTCCAATCTCGGGTAAAATGCCATGAATGTAAACATTGACATTTGCAATACATGTTTTAACAAGAAATTTTCTGGAAAACAGCATGACGAGTAAAATATCAATGATTCTTAGTCAGTGGGAGTGGTCTAGTTCGTAGACACATTTCTGATTGGACAATCGCATGATTTCGGGTGCCGTCTATCAGGCCGTAGACGACCCCACGTCATCATGCGTCTTGATAATGCGTAACACGCGTGTAGAGGTGCGAGTATGTATCGCGCTGGATGCGTAGACTAGTGCGGAATACGCGTACGCGCTAGCAATACGTGCAGTAGAATACGTGAAGTTGTAAACAAGTTTCGTTCATTTTATAATGAGGGAGTTTTATGACGGTAACTTAGTTTTTGCTTAAAAAGTTTGTTTACAGTTATTAAAATAATATTTAACTGACTAAGAATGAGAATAAACGATAGGAATTTTTATTTTGCCTATCCTCTACCTATGATAGACGACAGGCAGGTCCAATATTTTTATCGTAGTGGATACCGGCTGCGCCGGCATCCACTACTCAAAATATTGGACCTGCCTGTCGTCTATCACACGGTAGAGGATAGGCAAAATAAAAATTCCTATCGTTTATTCTCTAATTTTCGACACCCTGTATGATGACTGTTTCGCTGTTTTTGCTTCAACCTAGGACTATATCTGGGGATTCGTATCTGTAGCCTGTCCTAGCACGATCAGATCAGATTAAGATTGATTTAGGGTTAGTGTTCCGAATTAGGCTTGCTGTTTAGTGTTAGAATTGTTGATTAGGGTCAGGTTCGCATTAGGAATAGGGTTTTTATAGGGCTAGGCTCATGGATAGGGATAGAGATACGGCTAGGTCCGAGGATTAGATATGGGTTTAAAATAGAGTTATAGATCAATTAGGGTTCCGGCTTGAGTTAGGATAGAGTGAGGCCACACATGATGCTGTAGAGGCCCATAGACAACGTGTACACAAAGACTAGGTCTTATTTTACACGTGACTATAGGCCTTACATGCGCCTTAAAGCTTAAGCAAAATGGCTAGCCTAGGCCTATACTGTATTTACACGTATAGGCCTATGTACGTTATTTAGGGCAAGGAAATCACCAACAAAATGTGCATGTGGGTCTAATTAACAAAGTGGCGTGTCTATATGCTCATCAACATTGATTTTTCATCATCATTAAGCTTTCTATATGTATACGCAGGCAAGCGAAGGTTGTTGAATTTAAGAAGCTCTGAAATCACAGAAACCAGCCGTTAACCCAATACTAATGCCACAAGACCCCCCCCCCCTCAATCCGTTACTACCTCAAAGGGTTCTAAAAACATACCTTAGTAGTCGAAGAAGATGCACGTTTTCTTGCCAGGGCAAATACAGTTAAATATTGAGAAATGTAAGCAAAAAATAGCTAGAAAAGTCTCCATGACGAATATCAGATCCATAGAATTCAGTGTTTCTATAGGTTAAAGACCACTAATTATGTATTACACGGGTTTCAATGGGAAAATGCCTAATTTCGGGTGGAATTTTCTCATATTCAGAACTCTCACAGTTCAATGCCACCAATATCAGGTGAAACTATATGATTTAGATGCCAAATGATCAAAAAATTCAACATAGGTTGACCTGAGACTTTTCTTGTTTTAACGCACTGAACCGTAAACACCTTAAAATGACAGTGCGCCCTCGAAGCTGAAAGTTACAATATGATAGGGCGACTATTTACTAAAAACTGAAGCCGTGCGTATGCATTTTGGTACTATTACATCAAAAATGTCATATAATGAGAGAAAATGTACCATTTTGAAGCATCAAACTCTAAAAAGTACTTTTTTGGCTATATACCTTGATCAATTTCAGCGATTTTAATGCAGTCTTTTCGAATGCCATGAAAACAAATAGTTACTCATCGTATTTGAATGTATCGCCCAGGCCTATTAGTGGTATTTAACCTATATAAGCACAAAGGTGCTCCAATCTCGGTAAAATGCCATGAATGTAAACATTGACATTTGCAATACATGTTTTAACAAGAAATTTTCTGGAAAACAGCATGACGAGTAAAATATCAATGATTCTTAGTCAGTGGGAGTGGTCTAGTTCGTAGACACATTTCTGATTGGACAATCGCATGATTTCGGGTGCCGTCTATCAGGCCGTAGACGACCCCACGTCATCATGCGTCTTGATAATGCGTAACACGCGTGTAGAGGTGCGAGTATGTATCGCGCTGGATGCGTAGACTAGTGCGGAATACGCGTACGCGCTAGCAATACGTGCAGTAGAATACGTGAAGTTGTAAACAAGTTTCGTTCATTTTATAATGAGGGAGTTTTATGACGGTAACTTAGTTTTTGCTTAAAAAGTTTGTTTACAGTTATTAAAATAATATTTAACTGACTAAGAATGAGAATAAACGATAGGAATTTTTATTTTGCCTATCCTCTACCTATGATAGACGACAGGCAGGTCCAATATTTTTATCGTAGTGGATACCGGCTGCGCCGGCATCCACTACTCAAAATATTGGACCTGCCTGTCGTCTATCACACGAGAGGATAGGCAAAATAAAATTCCTATCGTTTATTCTCTAATTTTCGGACACCCTGTATGATGACTGTTTCGCTGTTTTTGCTTCAACCTAGGACTATATCTGGGGATTCGTATCTGTAGCCTGTCCTAGCACGATCAGATCAGATTAAGATTGATTTAGGGTTAGTGTTCCGAATTAGGCTTGCTGTTTAGTGTTAGAATTGTTGATTAGGGTCAGGTTCGCATTAGGAATAGGGTTTTTATAGGGCTAGGCTCATGGATAGGGATAGAGATACGGCTAGGTCCGAGGATTAGATATGGGTTTAAAATAGAGTTATAGATCAATTAGGGTTCCGGCTTGAGTTAGGATAGAGTGAGGCCACACATGATGCTGTAGAGGCCCATAGACAACGTGTACACAAAGACTAGGTCTTATTTTACACGTGACTATAGGCCTTACATGCGCCTTAAAGCTTAAGCAAAATGGCTAGCCTAGGCCTATACTGTATTTACACGTATAGGCCTATGTACGTTATTTAGGGCAAGGAAATCACCAACAAAATGTGCATGTGGGTCTAATTAACAAAGTGGCGTGTCTATATGCTCATCAACATTGATCTTTCATCATCATTAAGCTTTCTATATGTATACGCAGGCAAGCGAAGGTTGTTGAATTTAAGAAGCTCTGAAATCACAGAAACCAGCCGTTAACCCAATACTAATGCCACAAGACCCCCCCCCCTCAATCCGTTACTACCTCAAAGGGTTCTAAAAACATACCTTAGTAGTCGAAGAAGATGCACGTTTTCTTGCCAGGGCAAATACAGTTAAATATTGAGAAATGTAAGCAAAAAATAGCTAGAAAAGTCTCCATGACGAATATCAGATCCATAGAATTCAGTGTTTCTATAGGTTAAAGACCACTAATTATGTATTACACGGGTTTCAATGGGAAAATGCCTAATTTCGGGTGGAATTTTCTCATATTCAGAACTCTCACAGTTCAATGCCACCAATATCAGGTGAAACTATATGATTTAGATGCCAAATGATCAAAAATTCAACATAGGTTGACCTGAGACTTTTCTTGTTTTAACGCACTGAACCGTAAACACCTTAAAATGACAGTGCGCCCTCGAAGCTGAAAGTTACAATATGATAGGGCGACTATTTACTAAAAACTGAAGCCGTGCGTATGCATTTTGGTACTATTACATCAAAAATGTCATATAATGAGAGAAAATGTACCATTTTGAAGCATCAAACTCTAAAAAGTACTTTTTGGCTATATACCTTGATCAATTTCAGCGATTTTTTTAATGCAGTCTTTTCGAGTGCCATGAAAACAAATAGTTACTCATCGTATTTCAATGTATCGCCCAGGCCTATTAGTGGTATTTAACCTGTATGAAAAAACGCTTGATCGTTGTTTAGGAATAGTCTATGTGTGACAGCTTTGCTATTGGCAGGCCCTTATTCGTATTTCAAATGTCTTTAAGTAACTTATCGAAATTTGAGTCAAAAATGTTTTGCGTTCGCAAAAAAAAAGGAGAAAAAAAGAAAAAAAAAAAAAACGCTCGAAAAACAAATGTTGGTTCCTATTCCAAACCTGTCACACACTCTTTATACACATGAATTATCTCAACGCCTTCCCATGACAGTCACCCATTGACCGCAATGCTGGAGATACACATCTTTAATCCCTTAATAGTGAACATAATAATGTGCTTTATAATCTTTATAATGTGATGCGATCACGCAAAATCAGTCGGAACTCGAAAATATTAAATTTTTAGTTTCTTATAGAATAGTAAAAAAACATTTACAAAGCTGAATTTTGCAGAAAACCCCATTGAAATTGAACGACAAGTTTCAAAGATATGAGCAATTAAAGAGTTTCCAAAACAATAGGAAACAAAAGGAAATATTTCATTTGTTTGGCTATATCTCAAAATCAATATTTACGAGTTCTGACTGATGTTGCTTGATCGCATCACATATATGTTTATAATATAGAAAGGATATATTATACCATTGCTGATCGTGTGGAGGTGCAGTTATAATATGAAGAGCTTATTTCCAAACCGTGTAAATCAGAAGCACGTGTTTGTGGACTTAAAAGTCCACAAACACGTGCTTCTGATTTACCTGTGCGATATTGCAATTGGTTGTGATGCTATGTACTATATTATCAGTTGGGTGCACCATTACAAAGCAAATATTGGATACACGGTAACAATACTGTGTGAGGCCTTTGATTCCAAATGAGAACAATAGTCTGCATATTGTTAACCAACATTGTTGTGGTAAATAAAAATCGCGCTGATTTATAGTGCGCTACTCACAGGCAAAACGTCTAGATCCTGATCCACAAGCCTCAGCACACTTTACAGGTTGTCGCTGACCACTAAGGCCCATATCATTCCATAAACCATTAAACAGCAATTCAGGGACTTTGCTGCTTTCAAGAGCGCACATCCTAGACATTCCACAAATAACCTTTGCAACCAGGATCAGCTCCCCGAGTTTCGTACGGGTTACAACGAGACAAATAATGATAATTAGCAGTGAGTTCTTTGTCCAGGGGAATTTCAAGCTAACTCAATTTTCCACGAGAGCGTACTAGGCACCGCAAGGGTTCGAACCCGCAACCTCTCGCACCATAGTCGAACGCCTTATCGATTGAACTAACTTGACTGCTGTAATGGATTGTTGATGGTACAACTCATTGTTGTCAATGTCAAACTTGTCAAAGCAATCGTGATTGTATCACACAAGTAAATGAGAAACATGTGGTTGTGGACTTAACAAGGTTTGGAAATAAACTCTTCATATACAAAGAAGATAACACTTACAAGTCACACATCCTCCACTAATGTCATGTTATAAACACTTATTTATGATTGATGAAATAATTAAACTGCATATTAAAAATGTGTGAAAATATCAAAATAACCAACGTCATATTCTATGTAAATTTTCTTAACTTGGAACCATTTTCAGTTCAATGCAAATGACCAAATTGTTACACAGTAGGGTTTTACCATTTGACAGTATTACTGTTTATACTTATGATGTTAAATTTAAATGTAAATTTTGTTCTTGCCCAACGACGATATAAGGGTATTTACGAGGCACGGGTATTGGGCGACCGATATATTCTGAACAGCTCTAGCACTCGCGGAAGGGCTCTGTGGTATGAACGTTTCGACAGTATTTTTGTGGGACATGAGAGCACATCAGATATATCAAATTTAATTCTGAATACCAGGAATATCCTTCTGATATCAAATAGTTTTGATTTTTTTTTAATTCCCGATATGATACAAATTTTATGACAAATTATTAAAATTTGATGAAGTAAGTAAACTTTCTAAATCTAATGATATGTATAAGTGTTTGTAGCTGGGATGAAAAGCTGTCGATCAATTAAAAATGTTGACCTTTTATATTGAAGATATTAATTTTATTTTGGGGAAAAAATGAGTATCTTCAATACGAATGGTCAAAATTTTCAATTGATCGTCGGCTCTTCATTCTAGCTGCGTACACTTTAAATACATGTCATTTGATTTGTAAAGTTTACTTCGAGGACTGTTATATATTAAAAATATCAATTTTTAATCATTGGCCATAAAATGTGTATCATATCGCGAATTTCAAAAAATCAAAACTATTTGATATCAGAAGGACATTCTTCGTATTCAGAATGCAATTCGATATATCTGATGTGCTCCCATGTCCCACAGAATACGTTCATACCCGACCCCTTAACGATTTGATTATATCCAATAAATGATTCGTACCGCACAATATGTAACGTATCTCTTATACTTGTGTTATTTACGTGAACTGTCGCTCATAGCAAGCGACTAAAGTTTAAAGTAATCATCATAATCAAATAACCCTGCTGTCATTTTAAGATAATATATTTCATGTTTCATTTCACATTTCATTAGCTTTCTTACCCAACAAACCGGAAAATTAGCGCGTCTCGTGGTTGTCATTACTATTGGATAAGCATAACACAACATTACACATCACAGTGACCGCTCTGCAAATAAAGACATTTTACGGATGGGGCCGGTTCTTACAGCTTTTGAAGTCAAACACTGCAGTGTACTACTTCATATTAATATTTTTAATTAATCTTACAGGCTATTAGTCAAGGAAGGCCAATACCGTAGATTTCCGTCTAGAAGCATATATGCCTCTAAACGAGGGGTTTTTTTAACGAAAGATATGAAAGGCCAATACCCTTTATCAGTAATATAGTTGTTCAAACTCCAAATAACGTTTTTGTTGAGAGTGTCTGCCTCTTGTCTCTTGTGTCAAAAAAACTTCGTTTAGAGGCATATATATGCTTGTAGACGGAATTTAACGGTATTATATGAAAAGTTATGTTTTTTGTTTTTGTTTTTTTTTCTCTTTGAACAGATCATTAGAACTATTTATTTTAACTGTGGATTTTGTTCACTCAAGTGGCGACACGTCACTAAAATGTGAGCTAAACATCTGAATTTTATTTTGATCCCCCCCCGAAAAATCATGCACATAGGGTGGAAATGACACCCTTATATCAAGCCTTTGGGCCCTCTTTTATAACACACATGTCATAACTCGTGGATATCAGTTTTATTTATCTCACTATAAAATTACAAAAGTACAAACATAACTAAGTCAACCTCCCCCAAGGCTCGCCTTAATAAATAGCGCTCGGTGTTAAGTAGAAAGGTTTTAAATGAAATATAATATAAACCAATCTACTTAAACTTGGTATTACCACTTCAGTAGGTTTGTAAACACTTGGCGTGTACTTCAGTCTAAAAGAGGTTACACTCTAAAGGTTATTTATAAGCGATCATACAGAACAACAGCTTTTGTAAGTATTTTCACGATTTGTAACTCAAAGTCTTTATATTTTGTTTTTTGTTATTGTGTTTGATATGCCCAGTACATGTAATAGACATTATGAGTCACGGACACGTCTCAATTAACTCAATTAACGACTGTTCTTTTGATCAAATAAACGATTAATACCTTGCATTGTGTATTGGACATCGCATAATTATTAAAGTAAAATATCGCCCAATCGATTTTATTGTTGAAGCTGGTCACATTATAATGATTGTTGACCAATAATAATTTGCTAATTTATTTTGAAAGTCTGTTTTGAATACCTCGTTATAACAGGCAAGTCAATCGATATCGATGGTTGCAATATGTGTGAGGCTAAAGCATGTCATAGTATAACATTGAAATAGTATTCTATTACTCTTACGACCCATTATTCAAAATCGCGCACTGTGAATTGTTAAAACACATCACGCGAGAGCCCATTATTCTGCAATAATGGGTCAAGCGCCGTAACACATTCTACGCACAGCATTACGCTTGGTTGCGCGTGCAATATTTCCGCGATACGCGCTGTCTATTTTCTGGTACGGTAATAGAATAGAAATAAAGGGTGCAGCATTATCCTTTACACGCAAATAATGTGGCCTCGGCAGAAAAACGTTTAAATAATGGATTCGGCTGCGCCTCACCCATTATTTACGACTTACTGCCTCGGACACATTATTTGGGTGTAAAGGATAATGCATTACCCTTTATTTCTTAATTAATAGCTTAATATGTGTCTTTATTATGTGATATTTTTGGCATTATGCTTTACTTAGGTGTGTTTGGTCACCCACGCGTGGAATTCAATACTAATAAAAAGGCTTACTTGTATCGTAACGTTACGTAACGTCGTGAAGCTACGTAGCTTCAAACGAAGTACATAAAAAGGGTGCACGTTTGAACCCCTAAAGGTCCTTGACCATGTCCCGTATATTGAACCATCAAGGGTTCTTCCAAGGAACCTTTGTATTGGGAGCTCTTTGAAGAACCCTTTCAAAAGGGTGCTTCAAAGAACATGTAAAGGTTCTTTGTTGAACCTGTTACGAGTCGTACTTGACTCAAGGCCAAAATCACCTTTTACCCGAACTCACACGAATGCACAACACACATACACTGTATGATTAAGCTAACAAAATCTAAGTCTTTAATTGAAAACAAAGTATGATTGGTAAATATAACAACAATATTATATATACAATAAAATCACACAATCACAGTTTTATTCTATCAGTACTTAACCAGCGGTTTTCATGTTGGTGATCCTAGAGTTCTTGCAATGTTCTGGACGACTGATGCATATATCCTTATTCACTTGTCCTGCGAAATCAGCGAAGTCCATTGTACACTTGCGTTTATAAATATCCTTGCGTATGAAATCCTCACAGGAAAATGCTGCTGCTTACTCCAATCCTTTATCTTCTTGCGCTGCTTTCTCCAAAATGTATCTCCTTGCGCTGCTTTCTCCAAAATATATCTCCTTGCGCTGCTTTCTCCAAAATATATCTCCTTGCGCTGCTTTCTCCAAAAATTTTGCTATTTCCACAATATCTTCTGGAAGCAGGACTGCAATACAGTTGTCCCCACTTATATTGACAGTTGTGTTGGATCAAAAACCATAGATCATCATAATAGATAATCTATGTATAAACCAGACTTTAGCAAGTCGACAGAATAATATATGTTCCTTTCTTGGAACAAGTACGCTCTTTGACGTATTGTAGATCTTCTCCGACAACACTGGTAGGTAGTAGTGCATTGACAACATAAAATAATTCTGGTTCGCAATTTCCTTTCTTTGAAGGAATTGGACTGTATGCATTTTAGCTAGCTAGCCCAGATCAACAAGAACACTATAAACTGTCTCAATGATAAAGGCTATTGCAGCCTGTCAGATCTGTATCCAGATGATAAAGATAGGTAAATCAGAAACACGTGTTTGTGGACTTAAGGGACCGTTCACAAACACTTGCTAGGGGGGCCTGATGAAAAAAGGGGGAGGGGCCTTAGAAATAGCCAACGTCATGTTCTATGTAAATTGTCTTAACTTGGAACCATTTTCATTTCAATGCAAATGACCCAATTGTTACACAGTATGTTTTACCATTTGACAGTATTATTGTTTATACTTATGAGGTTCTAAACTCAGAAGTCAATTTTAAATGTAAATTTAGTTTTTGCCCAACGACGATATAAGGGTATTTACGAGGCACGGATATGGGCGACCGATATATTCTGAACAGCCCTAGCACTCGCTGAAGGGCTCTGGTATGAACGTTTCGACAGTATTTTTGTGGAACATGAGAGCACATCAGACATATCAAATTGAATTCTGAATACGAGGAATATCCTTCTGATATCAAATAGTTTATCTAATGATATGTATTTGTGTTTGTAGGTGGGATGAAAAGCTGTCGATCAATTGATAATTTGTTGACCTTTTATATTGAAGATATTAATTTTTTTCCCAAAAAATCTTGTTTTGGTGTTTTGGGAGAAAAAATGAGTATCTTCAATACGAATGGTCAAAATTTTCAATTGATCGTCGGCTTTTCATTCTAGCTTCGTACACTTTAAATACATGTCATTTATAAAGTTTACTTCGAGGACTGTTAAATATTAAAAATATCAATTTTTAATCATTGGCCACAGGGCCCCTGTGGAAAGCAGTGCTTGCACTGATCAGGGTTTATCCTCGTTAAAGATGTCATAAAATAAAATAAAATAAAAATATCGCGAATTTCAAAAAATCAAAACTATTTGATACCAGAAGGACATTCTTCGTATTCAGAATGCAATTCGATATGTCTGATGTGCTCCCATGTCCCACAGAATACGTTCATACCCGACCCCTTAAGTATTTATTGTGGGACATTAGAACACATCAGACATATCGAATTGCATTCTGAATACGAAGAATGTCCTTCTGATATCAAACAATTTTGATTTTTTGAAATACGCAATGTAATACACATTTTATGGCAAATGATTAAAAATTGATATTTTTGATATTTCAAATTTTAATAATTTGTCATAAAATTTGTATTATATCGTGAATTTCAAAAATGAAAATTATTTGATATCAGAAAGACATTCTTCGTATTCAGAATGCAATTCGATATGTCTGATGTGCTCTCATGTCCCACAAAAATACTGTCGAAACGCTCAAAACGCTCATTCCAGATCCCTTAACGATTTGATTATATCCAATAAATGATTCGTACCGCACAATATGTAACGTATCTCTTGTACTTGTGTTATTTACGTGAACTGTCGCTCATAGCAAGCGACTAAAGTTTAAAGTAATCATCATAATCAAATAACCCTGCTGTCATTTTAAGATAATATATTTCATGTTTCATTTCACATTTCATTAGCTTTCTTACCCATCAAACCGGAAAATTAGCGCGTCTCGTGGTTGTCATTACTATTGGATAAGCATAACACAACATTACACATCACAGTGACCGCTCTGCGCGCCAATAAAGACATTTTACGGATGGGGCCGGTTCTTACAGCTTTTGAAGTCAAACACTGCAGTGTACTACTTCATATTAATATTTTTAATTAATCTTACAGGCTATTAGTCAAGGAAGGCCAATACCGTAGAATTCCGTCTAGAAGCATATATGCCTCTAAACGAGGTTTTTTTTTAAGATATGAAAGGCCAATACCCTTCTCAAAAAACATTGCAATAGATTGGTCTTACAAATACATGTTTGTACAGCCGCCTTTATCAGTAATATAGTTGTTCAAACTCCAAATAACGTTTTTGTTGAGAGTGTCTGCCTCTTGTCTCTTGTGTCAAAAAAACTTCGTTTAGAGGCATATGCTTGTAGACGGAATTTAACGGTATTATATGAAAAGTTATGGGTTTTTTTTTGGTTTTTTTCTCTTTGAACAGATCATTAGGACTATTTATTTTAACTGTGGATTTTGTTCACTCAAGTGGCGACACGTCACTAAAATGTGAGTTAAACATCTGAATTTTATTTTATCCCCCCCGAAAAATCATGCACATAGGGTGGAAATGACAATCATGCACATAGGGTGGAAATGACACCCTTATATCAAGCGTTTGGGTCCTCTTTTATAAAACACATGTCATAACTCTACGATATCAGTTTTATTTATCTCACTATAAAATTACAAAAGTACAAACACAACTAAGTCAACCTCCCCTAAGGCTCGCCTTAATAAATGGCGCTGGGTGCTAAGTAGAAAGGTTTTAAATGAAATATAATATAAACCAATCTACTTAAACTTGGTATTACCACTTCAGTAGGTTTGTAAACACTTGGCGTGTACTTCAGTCTAAAAGAGGTTACACTCTAAAGGTTATTTATAAGCGATCATACAGGACGATCAGCTTTTGTAAGTATTTTTACGATTTGTAACTCAGAGTCTTTATATTTTGTTTTTTGTTATTGTGTTTGATATGTCCGGCACGCGTTATTTCTTTCTGCAACCATAATGGGCCGCAATGCGATAACACATAGTACATACATGTAATTATAGGCATATGAGGCTAGATATAACACGAGTTTATTACCATTATTGTTTCCTCTTACTTAATAAAATAAAAAGAAATCGATAGAGTTAAAATTCTACAACGGTTTACCTGAGGTTCGAACCCACAACCTATGTATCCATAGTCTAATACCTACACGACTGTGCTATGATTCGTTGTGCCAGAAATTGTTTGTTTATGATACTTATTGATTACGGAATAAAGTGCATACAAACAATATACTATTACTAGTATATTAGTACTAATAAATACGAATATAATCCTAACCCTAACCCTAATCCCTAACCCTTACCTTTACCCTAACACTAACCTTAACCCTAACCCTAACCCTAAACCCTAACCCTAACCCTAACCCTAAACCCTAAACCCTAACCCTAATCCTAACACTGACCCCTAACCCTAACCCTAACCCTAACCCTAACCCCTAACCCTAACCCTAACCCTAACCTAAGACCCTAACCCTAAGACCCTAACCTTAGGGTTAGGGTTAGGGTTAGGGTTAGGATTATATTCGTATTTATTAGTACTAATATACTAGTAATAGGATATGCGTAATATCGGCTCAAATGTCCAATAATTTGTCATTTTATGTTTCTTAACAAGTGTTAATTTATTTTGGCACATAATATTTACAATAGCAAGACACCTTTTGACTTAATATTATCTCCCATTATTTATTACTAAATCTAAAACTAAAAACACCGGATTTATCGTCTCTATTACCAGTCATGGGAGCTATGAACATAGCCAGCAAGATGACAACGCATACAGCCATTCAGCTTCACAGCCTGTGATGTGTTAGAGACTGTTTTGCACTTACGATGTTGTAGCATTCCGTGATTTTGATGTTTAGGCCCAATAAAGTAGCGTATGTGGCACATACGATGGTCTTGCAGCAAATGAAAAACAAAATTAGCGTGCAAGACTATCGTAAGTGGCACATACGATAGTCTTGCATGCATTAATTAAAATTGCTTTGTACTTACGATATTTTATTTTAATAATTAAAAAATAATTAAGAAATTTTGAAACTTAAAACCTGGTTTAAAATGTGTGTTTTTATATGGCCTCGCATTATTCGTCAAAATCTCATTTTGGCCAAAAATGTCACTTACGATAGTGTAGCACTCTGCCGACGAAACCTGTGTATCATTTTAATTCCTTCAGTTAGATTTACCTGGCCATTACATTACATTACATTACATTACATTACATTACATTACATTACATTACATTACATTACATTACATTACATTACATTACATTACATTACAACTCATATAAGTTTATCATTATCATGTATAACTTCTTTACTATAATTTACAATACCATCACCATAATGCTCGGATTATATCAGTACGATCAACATACCTTGAGAGCAAACTTCACGTTACACGTAGAATTTCAACATTAGATTATAAGGACATTAAGCAATATTGTAACATTTATACACAATTGTAATGTACTTTACTGTACCAACATTCTCTGCACATAATAAAGGCCTGGTGTGTTGTATTTTTAACAAAATGTAATATTAAAAAGAAAAGAAATAAAGAGCATAATTTGATTTATACGATTCAATTATTAGGCGAATTTGGAATACATTCTGATTTAATTTTTGTTTAACTTAATTTTGAATTAAAATGTCATTTCGAGTGTTCAAAATTGTTGTTGATTATACAATTGAAGTACAATTGTTTTATACCTAAACAATAAGAATAGGTTAATTTTTATGCAGATGTTACTAT